>NC_136315.1:465324-1193962 GCF_964198595.1 Lampetra fluviatilis
TCTGACCGCATTATCATTAGAAGCTATGCTATCCCCGAGTATTTACAGCAATATATTACCAATGATCAGTTTTATTAAATGTATGATTGGATAACACGCAAATATTAAAGCATTTAGGAAGGCGCATGTGGGTGGCCAGCAATTAAAACATGCATGAAATTATTAACATTGTGGGAGGTGTGGGGGTGATTATTTAAGCACAATTACAATTTAATTAAAATCAGAATTAAGTTGATTCATGATAGATTTTTGGGTCGGATCGCATGAATAAAATGTGTCATACACCCTCCACCACTGACGCAGCCAATTAAGAAAGTTGTCACGGAGACAATCGTGGCAATTTTTTTCCTGCTTGAGCATACGGATAAGTAAGAGTGCAGAGCACAACATTTAATAATTGGTTACGAGATTTTACTGGTCGTTACAACCAGCATCATCAAGCAGTTCCAGATTGGAGAAGGGTTCACAACTCACGTTTTAATTAGGCGATGTGACCCAAAAAAACAACTATGAATCATAATATTGGTCGCGAAAGCCTACAGAGTGTTAAATTCACATTGCAGTTGTGTGCCTGCTCAAAACAAGCAATGTGTCAGGGCACTTTGCATTGCCATTGCCTCTCAATGATATATTTTGTGTGTGATGTGCCATTCGGATACCGCGTATGTGATTGTGGGACACAATGTGTTGTTACACTACCAATACGTACATCATGTGCAGGTGAAGTCGAGTTTTGACTTAAGTAACAGCTAACCAAAAGTATTTTTATACCGCCTTTATGAACAAAAAATCCATTGTTGTTAAATGTTACTTCAGTAAAGAATAGATCCTGTCGTGCACAGGATTTTTTTTTTATAATTCATCAGTGATTACTTTACTTGATGATTCCACTGCAGAAAGCATGGACCAAAAAATAATGACATTTTCCAGGAGCATGACCATCCTAAAAATGTATCTTGGGACCAAGTAATGCTTTTCTCGGATAAAAATACAGCTTATTATTAATTTCACAGCTGGATGAAGACCTACTGATGCCCCATTTGGCACAGGAGTTGTTTGACCATAGTTAACCACGCTGCTCAGTACAGGTTTGTGAAAGGCGTGCCAATCAGGACTGGTTCAGATATTAATCGCCACTCTATCCGTGGCCAGGAATATAACTCCGCTTGCCAGATTTATATAGCGCAGTGTCCGAACCACTATTCCACCATTTTACTTCTGAAGTCGAGTAGAAGTCAATATGAATGTGGAGTATGTACACATTAAATACTGCACTGTATTGTGTTCATATGTTGTAGTTCTAAATGGGTTGTGAAAAGGTAATATTCCTCACGCAGCAAAACAAGTATTTCACCACAGAGTAACTTATACTTTATCTTACCCAAACACTAATATGCACTCCACAGCTTAAACAAGTGCGTGGCTTCCTCCATTTCGGCTCGGTGGATAATTTAGAGCTAGAGAAGGTCAAATTCACGATTTAGTTTCAGGACAAACTATTTTTTGTAATGGCTACCTTTGTACAGCCTTTGTGCCAATATGGATTGGACACGTCAACTCATTTAACAAGAACATGGATTTATCTCAGCTGGCAGCGTGAGATTTGAGCCCAGGACCTTGGCGGTGCTGCCGCACTGCTCTGCCACGGCTATTATCTCTGAATCACCCTGCAACATGGCGAGTGACACGTAGCGACAGCTCATGGCACTTGAACTGTCCTGAAATGTGTCTCCACCACACAATTTGGCTTGGTTAAATAATCATCATAATAATGGTCCAATTCTCAGTGTTCTCCACACCAGCACGTATCAAAGCTGATAGACTCACAGTAATGACGTCACATTTACTCTATTTAAGACCGAAACAGGAAGACTTCACAATTCTGGCCAATCGTCCGATGAAGCTGGTTGTAATCACCAGAGAAACGTCGTACTCGATTTGTAAATGTTGTGGGTTTACTCTCCAACACACCGGTTTGCTGAAGTAGTAACTAATAGGCACGTTTTGTGCACGTGACAAACATTGCGAATTGCCTGTGTCGGGTGGCGGTGGGTTTAACGACACATTTATATTTATGTGATCTAACTCCCAAAAAAACCTTTATTGTGGATAATATTGGTCGCGAAAGCCTACTACGTGTTAAACTGTTCAAACCCGAGTGTTTTCCCCTCCCAGTGGAACTTTCGGAAATTGCCAATGTTTACTGGCCACAGGCCCATGTGTTTCATCAGAGGGCAGTACAGAAAAACACATTGTTCTACAGAACTATTCTCCGACGTCTATGCCTCCATGCCTTCATAAAACCCACAAAGACCAGCGTGATCTCATCAACGCCATGACCGGTGCGGGGAGGCCCTCATCCAGCAGTGGATTGACAAAATGAGCTGCACATGTAAACAGCAAGCACTGTTGTTGTGCCCCCGCCATGACTGTTCCAGGCGTTGATACAGTACGAGGAGCTTTGAAAGATAACGATGTATAAATGTACCATATTATTCCGTAATAAGTGCCAGTTTCAAAATAATGAAAATAATAAGAATAAGAATTAAACATTTTCAACCACAACCCATACTTTGATATAGCCTCTGAGGCTGTTGATGAAAGTGGTGATTTGCCAGCATGCCACTGATGCCAGTTACAGTTCGGAATTTGTGTGTGTGTTCCCATCATTAGCTCGCTCGGAAAGCACTTGCCATTGCGCACAGCGAGCTGCGTCGCACATATCCACACATCTGCACCGTTCTGTTGTCGCTTTGGAGAGCGTCGTTATTGTCTGGATTTGCATCTTTTGTTTATTCACCATCAGTCCTGATCTATCCACTGCTGAACGAACGCCTCTCCGAGCCGTCAGCATTGTCGCGTGGGCTCGCGGTGCAGCAATCCGTAATAGCTCCCGCGCACAAGCTTGTTTCATCGCTCCGTCTCCACTAAATCATGCCCAAGCACACTTTCCAATGAGTCAGTGATTTCAATAACCTGTGCATTGTGTTCTTTAATCCCTGTGTTTCTCTTTCCACCTCTCGGTGAAATTCCAAGCATGCATCTTTCCCCATGCTTCTTTGCATACTCATCAGATCTTAATTTTAGAACTTTCGTGACTGCAGGAATTATTATTTGTTTCTTTCGGTTAAGTCACGTCTAAAGATAAAACAATAAATTAAATTAAATAATAGAATACGACGTTTCGATTGCAACACAAGCAATCATCATCAGGTATAATGAAATAGCGACATTCGCAGCACCACGTCTGTTGACCACTCATTGATATGCTAATTTTTTCTCTAACCCTCCTCCCTCTCTCTGCCTCCGCCCCCCCTCTGTCTATTTAAGACCACCACACAGAGACGATCACCCCTCTCTGTTACCTGTGTTGCTCTCGCTATGTATCTTGGTGATATCTGTCTGCTAATATGTCTGTCTATAGTTTTCTGGTTAGATTTTATGTCGCTATTTCATTATACCTGATGATGATTGCTTGTGTTGCAATCGAAACGTCGTATTCTATTATTTAATTTAATTTATTGTTTTATCTTTAGACGTGACTTAACCGAAAGAAACAAATAATAATTCCTGCAGTCACGAAAGTTCTAAAATTAAGATTGAACCACTTCTACGGGGAAGTTTTAAGCTTATCTTTTTTCTCTCTCTCTGGCGACTTGTTTTCTCTGCCTGTGTCCTCTCTTTAGATTGTTCACACTTAAATTCTAACTTAGCAATCTTTGAAATACGTAATCAACCAGGCTATGCGTTAATTGTGTGTTGACCGACCCTCTGTGTTGTATTACATTACATTTCGATATTTTACTAGGTTATTTAATTTTAGTGTGTCCTCCTGATTTTCAGGCTTGCTTGCCGTGCCATCGCATTCGCAGCACCACGTCTGTTGACCACTCATTGATATGCTAATTTTTTCTCTAACCCTCCTCCCTCTCTCTGCCTCCGCCCCCCCTCTGTCTATTTAAGGCCACCACACAGAGACGATCACCCCTCTCTGTTACCTGTGTTGCTCTCGCTATGTATCTTGGTGATATCTGTCTGCTAATATGTCTGTCTATAGTTTTCTGGTTAGATTTTATGTCGCTATTTCATTATACCTGATGATGATTGCTTGTGTTGCAATCGAAACGTCGTATTCTATTATTTAATTTAATTTATTGTTTTATCTTTAGACGTGACTTAACCGAAAGAAACAAATAATAATTACTCATCAGATGTTGTTCCATTTTCTCTGTCAGTGTCATGTTTCCGATCCACGTGTATTCATTGTGCAGTCCCGCAATTGCTTGCTCATGCCACTGCTGGTGGAAATGGCCCTTTGCTCCAGAGAGTCCAAGAGAGCTCCAGTGGAGCGCTCCTTTAGCGGGTATTTGGTCTATTCTTCCACCCCGGTCAGACAACTTGGAGGAGGTGGGAGTGACCCACACTGTAACCAACAACACGCGACCTGCCGATAAACCGGCTGTGGCTTCGCGTTTATACAGCAGGGGGATTTACGAAGCTGTCCTCTTGGTTCAACTGCCGCACTAGGAGGTCGTGCCAGCGACCACCACAGCGTCCTGCGTATTGTGTTTGTGGTTTGTTTAGTCATTTTAATCGATTGTGCAGATAACTATTGGCTGGAATTGTACAACTGTTGTCCTCGGATAAAGTGGAATATTAATTTGAATTTAACTTCCAAATGGAATAAATTGCAATTGTATTTTTTGCAGCAATTTTTTTTTTTACAATTTTTCAAGATCATCTTGGGTCTTTTGCTGCACGTCATGTTTTCTGGAGAGTTTTTTTTATCAAGTGGTTATTGGGCCTCAGTCCAGGAGAAAAGACTCGTTACAAAGGCTGTAATTACCCGATGAAAAAATACGAAGAGGATGTATTTTTTTAAAAAAACATCAATTTTGATTATCGCAGTGCTCTTCAATTACAGTCCTGTAAGGTCAAAGCCTTTTCTGTAGGACCGTATCACAATAATCAGTGTTACGTGAAAAAAGGTATGCGTGCGTGAGCTCCACATTAGGGCCTAGCGAGGCATCGATGGATAGATTCAAATCGACTTTTGAGGCTCACAACAAGCTTCGGTTTATACAAATGATAAGCAACTGCTATGCGCGATGCTACATTTAGGCTCGTGGAGCCAAACGGTACATTCTGCGAGATCGAAAGCAAGGAAGAAAAAACATGCGATGCGCTTGGATTCTGTAATGTTTTCCAATGTGCACTTTTCCTCGGAAGAATGTAATTAGTGGTAGTAACGGCAGCTCTCGCTCCGGGCATACAGGAAACCGTACATTCAGAAGGCCCTGGTGAGCCAACCGGGGTTCCAAATAGAGGCTCTACCTGGGAGAGCATGGGCAACCCTTTGATCAATGTGGCTGTTGTTTTCCAAGGTGAGTCCCACATAGCATCACAAATTTATACTAAAGTTTGGCTCATATTGACCATCTTTACAAGAGTTGGTGTGTGTCCCCCATCCTCCCCCGTTACTGACAGACAGAGCCGATGCATAAACGCTCTCAACCTTAGTTGGAAATTGTTACTAAGAAACAAAACGGCAAGTTTCAGATTAAAAAAAAACATTTTGGCATCGAATTGTGACCCTGATTGGTGACAATCTCATCGTTGGCAGGGTTCACGATAGCTCCATGACTCCATATGTAGTCTCGAGTCAACCTGAGGGTTACATAACAATGTATGAACTTGTACAGCACTTTGTATGTATGTAGAACTTCTTTCGCACCGTACGTAGCCAACCGCGCACTGCTGGATGAGGGCCTCCCCACACCGCGTGTAGGTCACGGGAGTTATTTGACCATACTTCACCGCGCGGGATCAGTGCGTGTTGGTGAAGGTGGCACCACCCCCTTTTAGAAAACCAGTGTTGACCAGCACTCGGGAAGTTTGCTCAAACAACCTCCCCCCATGACCGACAATGGCGTAGTGATGCCTTCATGCAGAAGCTCATTGTGCTGCATTTTTTTTTCCGATAAGTAAAGCCTTACGAATTAAGCGAATGATTTTGTGATTCTACATTCTAAGGCAGTGTGTTGTTGATGAGTGTCTTGAGTTTGTCTCACGAAGGAAACCTGACTAATTATCAAGAATATTTTCCATGAGTGTCCTAGCTAGTTATATTTACCCATTTTCTCCTGTTGCAATATGTTTGCAAATGTTATGTCATCTGGCCATTTATTCATTGGTTGAATAATAATTATAAAAATAGGATATTCTTTTGTTAAATATTATATAAGTCGAAAATGGATCTCTCGTGGACACGATGTTCCTATTGGATGTGCAACACGCTCCGTGTCTCCCTGACCATTATGTGTGGGATCCCAGTGGCAGATCACACACTCACTCACGTAAGAATAAAACATATATATTATGACTGTGCATGGTGCCCACGTGTCTCTTTTGAATGGAATCTCATACGAGGGGAATAATATTAAATAATGATCCCCTTTGGTGGACGCGATGATTTCATGAATGATCACCATCAACCAGCCTTTAAACAATCCGCTGCTAAATGAAGGCCTCCTCCCCATTCTGCGATATAAATAACCCACCTGGCAGGGTGCCTGCCTTCTACACACGAAGCTGATTTCATTGCTCCATCTCCTCGGTTGGAAGGAGGAAGAATAGGCTCGCAGCATTCAGCATAAGTCATGCACATGTTTGAACACCATTACGCATGGGATTAACAGAATATCGAATCATCAGCGCTGAAGAGAAAATATTATCATTGTTTGTACCTGCTTATGGTGAAGTATGGTTAAACAGCACCCAATGACCGACACGGTATGGAGACGTTCCGATAGGAGACCTTCACGCAGCAGTGGATTTACATAGGTGCTGCTGTTTTTTTTTACCTTAATTTACCTTCAACTGCTAAGATTAAAGACTGATTTTAAATAATAAACGTCGCCCTATTGTATTAGTGTTTTTCTTTAGGGCAGGCGGTGCTATTTGCGACGAATGGGTTGAGTGAGTTGTTGTGAATGCTTATCAACCCACTGCCAATTCAACATCACACGAGTGTATCACCACCGTGTATTTTATGTATATACACAGGAGACAGTGTCTCTTTTTTACGCTGTGGTTGCGGAGTTAAAATACCGCGGTGGGTTTTTAAGGAGGTGGACCGTGAATGTTGATTCACATGCACACGACGACGATGATGATGCACGATATATAAAAATTACACTTTTTTTTTTCAAAAATTCGTTGTGCGGGGTGCGGTGGGGTGGATGGGTGGGAAATAAGACAACAACAAAAAGCATTGAACGGAATTCCAGACGGAACGAACTCGGTATGCCGCGGGCGTGTTGAGCGAGCCGTGCTCGGCGTGTTTAATCGGAACGCGTGGGGGCTTCTCTCTCTCCTCTGCTCCGCCTCCAAGAGGCAGGGATGGTCGTCGGAGTGGTGGGAGCGGTGGTTGGTGGTGGAGAGGAGAGTGAGGAGGAGGCGGCAGCGGTGGCGCTGCTCCATTGGGGGGGGGGGCGGGATTTCGATTTATAAAGTCCGAGCGAGATGACAGGTAGAGATTGAGCAGAGATGTAGTGAAACGAGAGAGATGTCGGTAGACGTGAGAAGATTCTGAGTTTAAGATAACAAGGAAGATGCAGATGAGGTAGAGATGTAAGTGAGATGATCGAAATGTAGATACAATATTAAGCCGACGAGAGGGGATACATACAAATGAGACGAAAGATGAAGCGAGATCAGAAAATTAGAGACGGGAGACAGATGAGAGACCAGAGATACAGACAAGATATGGATGAAATCGATCAATTAGCTCCACTGATAAGTAATTCGCTTTTACGGTACAGTATTAGGATTTGAATTCGAGCTGATCTTTGGATAACCCAAATATATATTCATTACTCCGGGTTAACTGCTCCGTACGAGTCCAGAGCAATTGCCAGCGCACGTCGCAGAAGTCGGGTCCCCTTGCGCAACTTGCGGCCCTTTTGTCTTTCGCTTTATTTGCTACTGCCCAGCGTCACCGCTGGGAGGAGGAGAAGGGAGGAGGATGGGGGGGATTTCCGATGGAGGAGGGGTGGAGGGGTTTGACAAGAGGGAGGTTGGAGAGAGCGTCAGTGGCGCGTAACACCACCGCGCGTGGCGCTTGTGGGGGCAAGGATGGGTAGGGTGGTGATGGTGAGTGGTGGTGGGGGGTGGGAGGACGTGGAGTCTCCGCTCTATTCTCTGCGTCTGAGCACGTGCCGTCTGAGTTCGATTCCCCGTGCCCACGGCTTCAACGTCAGTGGTGAATTAATGAGCCGGTGCCGAAAGCGATATGTGTGAACATGAGTGCAGGAAGACAACGGCGGCCGGGCATGGTGATTGACTCAACCGCACCCCACCCAACCCCTGGCCGCTACTTCGTGTGCTGTGCTGGCCTGAATAAGTCCCCGCTAAAGCACTTGTCTCAGCAGCCTGAGAAAGCCTACACAGCGGACACGTGTGTGTACACGTGTGGTTGAGAGCGGTAGCGCAGCGGTTAGCGCACTGCGCTACGAACCCAGAAAACGAGAGTTCGATTCCCGCTCATGGCCAACAGCAAAGACGAATATCTAAACCTTCCCGTAGGTTGACTCAGCCTTATAAATGAGTACCTGGTGCGGTGTATAGACACCAACACTGGGGAGACAAAGGCGGCCGAGCGTGGTGGTCTTATAATAGGTGCTACTTAGCTCACGAGTCTGTTACAGACTATATGGGCATCTTTGGTTTTGTGTACACGTGTGTGCGTAAATTGTAGGCTCGCTGCTTTGTCGATCATAGAACGTAAACACACATGTTGTATGTGGGACGCGTGTGTGTGTGTGCATTCGAGCGTGGTGTGCCAGGGTCGGTAAACCTGGGTTCGAACCCCAACCATGGGGCTGACATCAAGTTGGCAGCTGCATCTGAAATCGGATGTTCTCCTGCGTCTTCAATAAAATAGTGCTGTACTGGAATATTTTTTATATAACACAAAAAAAGTGTACTGTTATTCCGAATTGTGCAATGTTATTTTCCAATTATCAAGAGGAAGACGTAATCGGCATTTGTCGTGTTGGAAGCCCGAATGATTTTTGTTAAAGAAAAAACGAATACCTTGGTGCGTTGGAGAGACAAAAGCGGCCAGGCGTGGTTGATATGCCTCACCCAGCCCCAATCGCGGCCTGCGTGCCTTAATAGGTGCTCGCTAACAGCCCCACTCCACCCCTCCAAAGCGTGCGTACGGCTACACGGGACCATGATCTTTGCTTCTGCGCGCGTGCGCGTGTCCATTGCTCAGCGTCATTGTTCAAAACGAGGCGCAAAGTGATGTTGCGTATTGCGAGTGCGCGCCGTGCTGGTAGGTGGATTGGTGGGTGGGTGGGTAGGTGAATGGGTTGATGGGTGGGTGAATGGGTTGGTGGGTGGGTGAATGGGTTGGTGGGTGGGTTTGTAGTTGGGTAGGTGAATGGGTTGGTGGGTGGGTTGGTAGGTTGGTGGGTAGATGGGTTGGTGGGTGGGTGGGTTGGTTGGTGGGTTGGTGGGTTGGTGGGTGGGTTGGTTGGTGGGTGGGTTGGTGGGTTGGTGGGTTGGTGGGTGGGTTGGTGGGTGGGTTGGTGGGTGGGTGGGTTGTGGGTTGTTGGGTGGGTGGGTGGGTTCATTAGTAGTGGATGGGATAGATGTGGAGATGGGTGGGTGAGTGGATGCGGATAAGTGGGATGGGCAGGTGGGTTGTCGGTAGGTTTGATGGCTCGGGTGGGTGAATGTGTGGGATGCGTTGTCACTTGGTGGGATGGGTGAGTCAGAAGGTGGGTGGATGGCTCAATGCGTGGACAGGATGGTCGGCCGGTAAGGTTGATGGCCGTGTGGATAGGTGGATGCGATGGTGGGTTGGTGGATTCGTAGGTGGGCGAGTGAGGGAGGAGACGGAGGGGGGCGAGGAGAGAGGGAGGACTGCTGAGAGGGCGGGCGGAGGGAGGGAGAGAGAGGGGGGTGATTTAGGGAAACAAGGAGAGAGAGAGAGGGGGGGAGAGCGCGAGGATGGGTGCAGGACACCCCTGCTGGAGGGTGCTGGATGCGTGGACGGTGGCGATGTCGGTGGTGATGTTGGTGGTGGTGTTGGTGGCCGGGGGAGATCGCGAGGATGAGGATTCCCGGACACTTTGTTGAGGAGGCCACGGCTCGAGGAGGGCGTTGTCTCGCCGCCGTCTTCCTCCACACCGGCTGAGCGACCGGCTGAGCGACCGACCGGCGGGCGGGCGGGGGGGAGCAGGAACGAAGCGGCAGGACGAACGGAGAGGGACGAGAGCGAGCGAGCGAGAGAGCAAAAGGAGAGGGGGAGAAGGGGAAACGGAGCCTGCCTGCTCGCTCGTTTCCATAGCAACCCTGGTCCGATGCGGCCAGCGACTGCCATGAATGCAAAGAGGCTGAACGTGTGGATTTGTGTGTGCTCCTGTAGGTAACCGAGTCGTGGCTTCTCTCTCCTCCGTCGCGCCTATATCTGTGCGTCTCTCGCTCTCTCTCGTCAGTGACCGGCGTCTCTCCACGTATCCTGTCTGTGCAATGTCTCGTGTGTGTCTCTCTCGTGTGTCCGTGTGTGTCTCTCTCCGTGTGTCTCTCTCCGTGTGTGTCTCTCTCTCGTGTGTCTCTCTCGTGTGTCTATCTCGTGTGTGTCTCTCTCGTGTGTCTCTCTCGTGTGTCTCTCTCGTGTGTCCGTGTGTCTCTCTCGTGTTGTCTGCCTCTGTGGATAACCGAACCGGCGTTGTGTCTCCCCGTTGTCGCGCCTCCATCTGTACGTCTCTGTGCGGCTACCTGCTAGCCGGTGTGTGTGTCAGTGTCTACGTGTGTGTAGTCTGTCTGTGTGTGTGTCAGTGTCTACGTGTGTGTAGTCTATCTGTGTGTGTGTCAGTGTGTGTAGTCTATCTGTGTGTGTGTCAGTGTCTTTGTGTGTGTGTCAGTGTGTGTGTGTGTCAGTGTCTACGTGTGTGTAGTCTGTCTGTGTGTGTGTCAGTGTCTACGTGTGTGTAGTCTATCTGTGTGTGTGTGTCAGTGTCTGTAGTCTATCTGTGTGTGTGTGTCAGTGTGTGTAGTCTATCTGTGTGTGTCAGTGTCTGTAGTCTATCTGTGTGTGTGTCAGTGTGTGTAGTCTATCTGTGTGTGTGTCAGTGTCTGTAGTCTATCTGTGTGTCAGTGTCTACGTGTGTGTAGTCTATCTGTGTGTGTGTCAGTGTCTGTAGTCTATCTGTGTGTGTGTCAGTGTGTGTAGTCTATCTGTGTGTGTGTTAGTGTGTGTAGTCTATCTGTGTGTGTCAGTGTCTACGTATGTGTAGTCTATCTGTGTGTCAGTGTCTACGTGTCTGTAGTCTATCTGTGTGTGTGTGTCAGTGTGTGTAGTCTATCTGTGTGTGTGTCAGTGTCTATGTGTGTGTAGTCTATCTGTGTGTGTGTCAGTGTCTACGTGTGTGTAGTCTATCTGTGTGTGTGTCAGTGTGTGTAGTCTATCTGTGTGTGTGTCAGTGTCTGTAGTCTATCTGTGTGTGTCTCAGTGTGTGTAGTCTATCTGTGTGTGTCTCATTGTCTGTAGTCTATCTGTGTGTGTGTCAGTGTGTGTAGTCTATCTGTGTGTGTGTGTGTCTCAGTGTCTGTAGTCTATCTGTGTGTGTGTGTCAGTGTCTGTAGTCTATCTGTGTGTGTCTCAGTGTGTGTAGTCTATCTGTGTGTGTGTCAATGTCTCCGTGTCTGTAGTCTAGCTGTATGTGTGTGTCAGTGTATGTAGTCTATCTGTGTGTGTGTCAGTGTCTGTAGTCTATCTGTGTGTGTGTCAGTGTATTTGTGTGTGTAGTCTATCTGTGTGTGTGTGTCAGTGTCTGTAGTCTATCTGTGTGTGTCTCAGTGTGTGTAGTCTATCTGTGTATGTGTCAGTGTCTCCGTGTCTGTAGTCTATCTGTGTGTGTGTCAGTGTGTGTAGTCTATCTGTGTGTGTGTCAGTGTCTGTAGTCTATCTGTGTGTGTGTCAGTGTGTGTAGTCTATCTGTGTGTGTGTCAGTGTCTGTAGTCTATCTGAGTGTGTGTCAGTGTGTGTAGTCTATCTGTGTGTGTGTGTCAGTGTGTGTAGTCTATCTGTGTGTGTGTGTCAGTGTCTTTGTGTCTGTACTCTGTAGTCTATCTGTGTGTGTGTCTTTGTCTGCTTCTGTAGGTAACTAAGCCGGCGAGTCTCGTTTGTCGCGGCTACGATGGAGCGTCTCTTTTCAGATACCACTCTTGTTGTGTGCCTCTGTACGTGTGTGTCGCTTTGTTTCAGCGTGTATATGTCTGTGTGTGTGTTTACCTGCCTGTATGTACAAGTGTGGTGTGTGTCTATGTGGTCGACTCAGCCTCAAATGAGTGGTGGGTAAACATCGCCACTAGGGAGACAAAGGCGGCCGGGCTTGGTGCTGGTCACCTACCTGTGATGAGCCGGCCTTCATAGGTGCTCGCTAACAGCACTTGTCCCAACAGCCTGTTACAGGCTATACGGGGGATCTTTGTCGTTGTTTGTGTCTATGCGTGGGTATATGTGTATCCGTGTGTCTGTGTATTTGGTGTGTGTTAGTGTCTACCTGCATATGTGTGTGTGTCTATGTCTCTGTCTTCATGTGTGTCTGCGTGCGTCTCTGTGCGTCTGGGTGTGTATCTCTTTGTATCTGTGTGAGTCTGTATGGTTCCTATCTGTGGATGTATGCGTGCGTCTCTACGTCTCTTGGTGTGTCCATGTCTGTAGCTACGTGGCATTGTCCGCACATTGGGCTATGAGGGATGAGTTAGATTGCTCCACTGCCTTCTGCTGTACGTGCAATGTCCTTTGTTATTTATCCACCTATTTCAATGGACCTGAATTTTGGCTTTACTTGGACTGCTGCATGTGAATGTTTGACTTTTTGTGATTTTAATTTTTCCCATTAAATCCACATTTGTTGGGGAAAACCCCCAATCCATATTGTGTTCGTGGTGATTTCCTCCAGGCCTTTGTGTTTTTCATATCCCCATGGATTTTTCACATTTATTTTTATTTCTCCAATGTACATTTATTTTAATGGAATGTTTGTGTGGTTTTGCCAGACCAGTTTTTATTTATTCTGAAGGCGCTTTCTCTCTCTGATATTGTCCCAGAGTTGGCACTGCCTATTTTCAGCTGACGTTAACGACGAACCTACATCGATTGCGAATCGTATAAAATGTAGTGTATCTCATACATATTCGTATTTGTAAACAATTTTCATTAACAAAAATTCCATGGTTATTTATTAATGCATAAATACGCTTAAATAGTAATACACAGGATTACACTGCAGCCACCAGTGTATTTGTACAACAACACAATCCCGACACAAATTATTATGAAATAAAATGTTCACCGCGTGCAATTGCGCTCGACAAATGGAACAGTTGATCATTTCAACACGCTGTCTCCGGCGTTCGTTATGCGGCTGACCTTAGTTTGACGAATGTGATGTCACACCTTTCATGGACGTTGATGCATTTTTGTGCATGGGGGGTGGTTGGTATGCGGTGCGCAACGCCGCGTGTGTGTGTGTCATGTGTATATCATGCGTCTGACGCTGCGTGTGTGTGTGTCATGTGTATATCATGCGTGTGACGCCGCGTGTGTGTGTGTGTCATGTGTATATCATGCGTGTGACGCTGCGTGTGTGTGTCATGTGTATACCATGCGTGTGACGCTGCGTGTGTGTGTGTCATGTGTATATCATGCGTGTGACGCCGCGTAGTGCCTGGAGAATCACATTCCGACAGTCTGCGGCGAGGGGGCGTGCGGCCAGTGAGCTTTGGGAGCCTGGGGCTCGGGTTTAATTGTCTCGGGGAAAGGGCGGCGGTGGTGGGGGAGTTACCCGACCTGTCTGTGCGGAGCTGGTCCACCCGGTGGTTTGGCAGCTGGCTTCGGGGAGCCAGGCAGGACATTCCCCAAATAGTCATCGCCCGACTTGCCATTGGCGAGAGATGACTCCGTGCGCGCCGCGCGGGTGGCGATCGCGTGGGCTCCACGTGACTGGCCGACGCGCGCGCCTCCCGTGTCTCTCGTCAGGCGCGCGTGCCTCGAATACAACCCCGTGCCTCCTCGCCCGAGCACAGCAGCTGTCACCAGTGGCAGCGTCGTCCACGGACGGCCTCGTTGCTCAGCTGCGGGGCGAGCCCCTCGCGGTCGGAACGTTACAAGTTCAATTCCTGGTTAGGGGCTTGACTCGGCCCATTATCCCTCCAGGGACAATGAAAACAAACTTTGAGGGGAAGTCAACAATGGTGACTTTCCACCACTGTCTCGGAGCTGTAAACGGCACCCAATGTCTCAATACTTATTTGGGCACGTGACCTTAATATCATAATCATCGTCATCACTATCATCACCCATTCCAAAATCCACTGCTGGCACTTCCATCCTGAATATGTTACTGTGACCTCATGTTGCTGCACTCCATCTCACTGTCCCGACGGGTACAACCATTAAAGCATGGTCCCATTTCCCGTTTGGCAGCCCCACGTTTGTTTACTCGCTTTGTTCATGTCGTCCGTGAGCCCAGAAAAGAGGTCGTATAACTTTCGCGGTTCTCTGAATGTGGTCAAAAACAAAGTAAGTACGTGCTTACCATTTGAAATTAGTATGTTATTAAATAATTCACTGTTATTAGCCTATAAATAAAATTGTACGTCGAGAATGTTGCTATCTTAGGTGGTACCAGTTTCTGCTCTGGCTCATGGACTAATTCCAGAGATGAAAACTTGGCAGAGTGAAACTTTTTCTCGTTAGTATCGAGTCAGATGCTGTTGGTACACTTTGGCGTGTTTATCCGGCAAAATGTATTTTTAAAAAACCCGAGGAAAACTGTAGCCCAAAAAGCAGCAATGCTTATGACCATTTTTATTGACCAAGATAGTTAATCATTATGATCCGGCTGTAATCAGTGTCTAAAAGCAAAGATTGTGCCAAGAACGGCATTTGTCAAATATTATTTTTAAAAACTCAACTATTTTTTACATTTTACCAGATCAGGCCCACTGAGCGATATAGATATTTTTCAGAAGTGACCTGGTCACAATGATAGCTCAACGAAGTGGCTCATCATGTAGAAATTTGTATCAGCCAAATACTCTAAACAGTGTTTCTAAATTCTTTGGTTATTTCGGTAAAGTCACGTATAAAGATAAAATAATAAATTAAATAATAAATAATATTATTTTATCTTTATACGTGACTTTACCGAAAGAACCAAAGAATAATTCCTGCAGTCACGAAAGCTCCAAAATTAAGATTGAGTGTTTCTAAATGTGGAGGTAAACACCGGAGGACTCTGACACGTGGCCACGGGGAGAGAGACATGCAACTCCAAATATACAGCAGCAGGCGTCAGGGTCAGGATTACGAACCTACGACCTCCTGTAGACCAGGCGAGGTAGGTAACATTTCGCCACCGAGACGCCCCCTAATAACATCCCAAAATAAGCACAATTTATCGTGCTTTGTCTTTCTGCTCATTTGCATACAAAAAAATTCACCTTGCACCGTCATAACTTTCTAAAACGCTAGCAAGGCGACTACTGTGTATATACGGCGTGGATGTAAAGCCTCTTAGACGTCGATCCAACAAATCCGTCGTGGTGTTTTTTTTTATCTTGTGGCTGTGTTTTGAGTAACAACTCCCCCCCCCCCCACGTTCTAAAAATGCTGTTGGAAAGTAATCAGTTTAGTAACTTAAAAACAAACGAGACTTTCCTAAATGAAGTGTCTTTGGTAAGTGCTTCGTCACCACGAAATACAATTCCCTCTTAGTAATTGTCCGCTCGCGATGACCTGCACGCTGCCATTACGAGTTTCAGATGGAAACGTGAGCATCAGACGATTCCATCATTTGTCACGCATATGTCTTAGGGGTTTTTGTGTGTGTTTAACAATGAACCCCTTGACCGTACAAAGTGTTCTTATCGTCCTGGCGCCATTCCAGCATTAAGTTGTGGCTCCATCTCGCGTTTTGTGGTCTACCGATTCTCAAGCTACCGATTCTACAGCTCGGCTGTAGACTTCGTTTCTGGTGCTGTCGACCGCCTCACGATCATCAACCTCCCCCCCACCCCACACCCCCCGGGGTGAGAAGCGACGATAATTACACCTGCAGCTGCGTCCCGTCTCCAATTTAGTGGCAGTGCGCCACAAAGAGTGGCACGGAGTTCCGTCATCCACTGAAATGGAGTCACGAGCCTTAATCATCTAGTTGGACAATTATACAAACATTTACGGTCAGTAAATCATTGACTAATTCACCCGGGATGCGCCCGTTCACACCAGGTGGACGTTTTGCAGGAATTTGAGCCTGGATATTGTCTGGTTGGTCCTTGGATGAGCGATGGGCGTGCGTTAAACAGGTGTTATAGGCTGTGGAGCTACGCTGTAGGCAGCAGAGGGGCGATGTAGCAACATTCATTGTCATGCCGTACTTCTATGCTGTACTACTCGTGTTTATCAGCCCACACTGACCAGCGTGGTGAAGTATGGGCGAGATGTTAACTACCTCGCCGAGTATGCGCGAGGTCGTGGGTTCGATCCCGACCCTGACGCCTGCTGCTGCTGCTGTATATTTGGAGTTTGCGCGTCTCTCTCCCCGTGGTCGCGTGGAATTTTTCTCCGGGTTCGCCGGCTTTTCCCTCCACATTTACAATCAATATCACGCGTTTTGAGTATTGGGCTGCTGTACATTTTCACGACGATAAACCACTTCGTTGAGCTATCATTTGTGGTCAGGTCGCTTCTGATAGGGAGGTATATAGCTCAGTGAGCCTTACTTGGTAAACAAAACTGTTATTGTAGTTTAGTTGAATAACTCCTCATGATCCGTATTGTGTGGGGAGGCCCTAACGTAGCATCGTCTTGACAGACGGGCAGTACAATATACAGGTGTACCATTCACCCTGTAAGCCACAAGTTGACATTTTATTTTCTTTCACAGTATAAAATGTAATTGCATGTAGTTTGTGATATACTTTTTTTAAGATAACAAAATAAAACGTTGGTAATTAAACCATTCGCTGACGCCCATGTCAGACACAAATATACTCTGATTAAAAATTAGACATGGTTTCCAGTCACTGTAAGCGGTAACAATTATATAGTTTCTATGTCAGCTTCAGATGAAGGTTGCTTTTAAAACAACATAGGAATTGTGCACAGAGTGCATGCCTGTGGAGCGGAGATGGCATGAGACGGGCCGTGTTTATTCATTCTTCATCTGCTTCCTTGTAAAGTATTTTAAAGTTGAATGAATATTTGATCTAGGACAACTCCTTTAAAATGAAAGGTATATATATTTCCTCACACTGTCTGAGAAAGTACAAAAATATCGCTTGACCATCAGCACCGTCAATTACAGTGTTCAATCTCTATCCACTGCTGGATGAAGGCCTGGCTATGCTGATACCAGATCTCCTAAATTTGAATACAAGGGCAGTAGACATTGGGAGTTGGTGATCCCAGAGACAACGTTGTGTCTGGCGTGTACGTACCATAAATGAATGATTTAATTGTTTCTTAGTAATACCGTGGTTGCGAGTACAAATGCATACCACCTGTATTTATAAAGCAATCCAGTACAATGAATGTATCGTCACACAACACAGTTGTATTGAAACATTTCATCAGCAATGATCTATCTATCGCTTGATGAATTCCGCTCCATGCCATTCCCCCATAATTCATCTCACTCCTGCACAGGAACTGATCTCATTGCTCCATGCCCACGATGATCATTCTCTCAGGAGCAATTATCCACCATTCCATCACCAGCCTCAACCAATGGCCGTCATCCCATGTTAGCGATGTGAAAAAGAGCTTAATAGCTCATCGGATTCCTCCAGTATAAATACAGATTTTTATTCTGTTCTGCTCAGACCGACTTTACTAAAGCCGTTAAGATGACGCCTCTGTTTTGCATTCGGTTTCTTCGCCAGACGTCGTGGTTCCGTCGTCTTCTTCTTCGTCTTCTCCGTGTGGCTAATCTTCACGTGAGAGCGACGACTATCATTTTACACCGAGGTGGTTCGAGGCAGACAATGGCGTCAGGCGGTAGCAGAGTCGGTGGAATTTCAAGCACGCGCTCTCGGCCTTGCTCACTTCCATCCCTTGTCCCAGCGGCGGCGTCGTCGCCGGCGCGTTCCTCTGAGCGACGTCGTGGCTGCTCACGTGGGGCCGCTCCTCTGCAGTCACGTGGGCCCGCGGCGCTTCATGGTCGACTCGGAGGTTTTCAAAAGGCGCTCCGTCCTCGCTCTCGTTCTGCTCTTGGATCATTTTGAATGCCATCCACCTTCAATCGTTGTTCCGTGCTCTAGTTTGTGTGCCTCCAGCAAATTGTTTCAGTGTTGTTTAACACACTTGGTGTACATGGCTTTTGCTTTGCTCACGTTATTAATAGATTACCGGTCTATTTTTAAGGTCGCTATATTATTTACGGCCCTTTGCCAATTCACTGGCGGACGAAGGTGTGTCCGTGCCATGTTGGTAACGGGTGTTGTTGGCCATACTTCACCACGCCGGTCCGTGCAAGTTGGTGCAAAGACCTATCCTGCAGCCTGTAGGGCAGGTTCAGGTATTACTCTCCAAAAAACGCAAGTGGCTCGAATCAAAATGCAATACGCGTGGCCACTGCGCCACCACTCACCCTCATTGGCAGATGGGAAAAGCCAAACCATGGAGACCTAAGGACCAAATATATATATTCAGCATCGTATTGATAAATATATTCTTAAGCTCAAAATACACACATCGAGTTACGCACGTGTAAGAATTCAACGTTTTCCGATGTGTATGTGTTGTATGTAATGGGTGAATGTAAACCGTGCAGCCACTAAACGGTGCTACCATCTCGATTTCGAAATCAGCTAAAGCCTCCCGTAAATAAACGTGACGACTGTGTGGCCACCCGACTCTAAATCCCCCCCCTCGTATCGATATACCTCGATATCTCAATGAGTTAAAGCCTCCCGTGTATCACGTGCCTTCTGTGCAGCCCCCCCGAGTCGCTGAGCCCTCCCCGTCGCCCCCTGCGAGAATAGCCGCCGCTCCTCCTCCGTGCCGAAGCGTCGAGGCCCGTCCGTAGCCTCCTCCTCTTTGCTCGAGTTTCCGTTCCTTTTCCCTCCTGTTTCCCCATTCTTTCTCTCCTTCACTCTCTCCTTCATTCCCGTGGTTTGGCCACGGGTACAACAAATCGCTAGTTACAATGTTATAAAACACAAATACGAATTTTGCATTCGATTGCAACCCACGAGGTGCAACAAATCAACATCCAATCACAATTCAGCGATTGAGAGAAATTACCAAATCCCCAGACAGGCACGTGGCGGTAGAAGACCTGTCAAGCTGGGACGTGGCCAAGCTGGAAGCCACAGGACATGGCGCTTTCTCACCCCTACCCACGAAGACGAGGAGGCGCTTTAAGGGTTCATAATTACCCAGGGCACAGGTGTAAATATTACCAAAGTTACAACGTCATTCCATTTAATTAAAGTACAGTAATGACGTCTGTGACTTACAAAACAGGTTGTGACTCATGCTCGGCGGCTGGGGCACCGTGTGGTCTATTTTTAAACTAAATGTTTGGTTAACTGACACTTTTCACAAATTACCTTTTAAAGCAACACTTTGAGTAATTTTGCTTTCGGCATGACTTTGAAATCACCGTACATATGTGCAACGTATGCAGAGCAAATGGCATATACTTTACGACCTGTTGTTTATTTGTTTTTGGTAAAACGAATATTCAATCGTACATTTCATCCCATTATCGTTGCACTGCTGGACGAAGGCCCTCTCCCCACGCTGTGTCGGTCATGAGGGTTCTTGTTTGACCGTACTTCACCACGCTGGTCGAAATCCGGGGGTTACAAAGAAGGGGGTGACAATCCGTTGAGGTATATCAATCGCCAACTGATGTTAGCCGTGGGCAGATATGGAACTGACCACAGTTACCAGCACGGCAAAATACGATCAAACAGAAACACCCCATGACTTAGACGGAATGCAGAGTCCTTCATCCACCAATGGACTGACAGAGGAGTGTGAATCATTATAAATTCATATATATGTTGGACAATCTGGAATGATTAATGGAATTCTGTTGAAACCTATCGGGATGCTCACATCACCGCCTTGTCTGTTTATTTCCTCCCCAGGGCTTCAATTCTCACGTATAATTTCCTATATAGCCAGAGCCATAGCGAGAGGTATCCTGATGTGGTGTTCAGGGAGCACAAATATTTTCTGGGTCGCCAACCCGGACAGCCCCCCCGAATGAATGTCGCCACTGATCCTCCCTCCTGGAGTTGCCACGGCGGTGTAACGGTCGGCACTCCGGACTTGCAACGCAGGTCGCCTGTTCCATTCGACCTCCTGGCACGTCAGTTGAAGCGACGGTGCGAGCTCCCTAAATCCTCCCCGCCTCTCTCCACCACTCAGCAGCAAAGATGAATGTGCGCACCACAGCAACGTCAGTTGGCAGATCGCGCACGGTGAGATAGAGGCTGGGAAATCCCACCTCTGCCAAGACGGCTGGCCAGCGTGGACGAGTCAAATGCCCTCCAGAGGGGCTCTCTGGAGCTCCCTCAAGTGGAAGCCCCTTCTGCCAGCAGTGGCGCGAGCAAGCCATTGCAGGGCTGCGCTTTACCACCTTTTATTACTTTGTACTCTCATGTGCTGTGCGGCGTACTGTTGAGTGTGGGCCTTGTGCCATTGGCCTGGTTATGAACATTTTCCACTTTTTCCCATAGGAAGCTGTGGAGCGACCTCAGGAGTTTCGCAAAATGATTGTTCTTTTCGCTCGGCACAGCCTGCGCCAGTCACCTCTGCCTCCAGCTCATCTTGCCGGTGATCTCTCCCCCGTCCCGTCACCCTCCCGCGCCCACCACGCCACCAACCCCAGGCCGTTCCTTCAGTCTCGTGATGGCAGACGGCGCTGCCCTGGCGAGCCGTGGCGCTTCGGGCCAGGCCATGGCATCTCGAGCCGCGTCGGCCGCCGCCGCCTCCCTGCCGGGCTTCGCCAACGCCGCCGGGGTGGGCGCCGCTCTCTCGGCCGCGGCCGCGTCGCAGGCCCATGCCGGCGGTCGCAGGGGAGAGGCCGGCGGGCATCCGGGGTCGGCGTCGGGGTCGTCGCGCCGCGGGGTCCTCAAGAGTGGCTGGCTCAAGAAGCAGGGCGGCTTCGTGCGCTCGTGGCACGCGCGCTGGTTCGTGCTGCGCGGGGAGCAGCTGTGCTACTACAAGGACGAGGACGAGAACAAGATCCTGGTAGGGAACTCGCGCTGCACGCCGCGGTGTTCAATTTCAATTCGCGCGCGCATGTGTGTGCATGGTAGGGGGCACAGGTGGTGCATCAGCTGGTCATCTCAGTCAGTGAACCCATGGCACCTGGGTCTGTCCGGTGACCTACCAGCGGGCGTTCAACACTTTATGTGGCCTTAAAGTGCACATAGCCTGGCACAAGTGCCGTGGTGAAAGCGCCTCCACTTAGTGGCGATTGGTTGTTGTTGTCGTTGTGTGTGTGCATGTGCGGTTAGCGTGCTGCGCTTCGAACCCGACGACCCGAGTTCGATTCCCGCTCACGGCCAACACCAGTGATGATTATCTTAACCGATCCTGGGCCTCCCCTAGGTCGACTCATCCTCGAATGAGTATCTGGTGTGGTGTGTAAACATCACCATTGGGGAGACAAAGGTGGCCGGGCGTTGTGTTGGCCATCCAACTCCTCGTGTACTGTGCCGTCCTTCATAGGTGATCACTAACAGGACTTGCCCCAACAGTGTGTTCAGGCTATGTCTTTGTGTGCATGTGTGTGACCGCACTGATTGGTACAACTACCGGAGCATTGTCTTCCTCCGTGTGCTGGGAAAAGTCCTGGAAAGGATTATCGACTAGAAAGAAGCGTTGAGGGGAGCCCCAATATGCTTTCAAGTCGGGTTAGCGTCAGCAGTCCTGCACACACGCGTAGGGGATTTCAACAGGAGGGGAGGGTGGCACACTGCAGACTATTCGCAGGACATTGTTGCAACTGTCTACAGAATGGGTCCCACAGAGAATGGAAGGATGCCCTCCCTGGTGGTCCCCTCCCCTTATCAGTCCCAGCGAAACAAACACCTGCCTGGGTACTGTGTGTCATCGAACGCACCACTCCCTCGGCTCTCCATGAGTGTAATGCCGTGCTTGTGCAGAGGTTTGAGGATCTCTCGTACCTGGGTAGCGTGCTGATGATTAGCTCCTGTGTGGTAGTGGAGGTCTCACTGAATGAGTCGAGTGGCATTATTTTTTCATCAACTGCGTAACGCCGTGTGGAAGCTGCCTTTGCCTCTCTACTCTTGCAAAGCACGAACGCTTTACAGGAACACCTACGCTGGCTTGAAACACACAGTATGCTCTGCCTACCTTTTTTATCCTGGATTTATCCAGATTGGATTGTATATGTATGAATATTGAACCTCTTTCACACCGCACGTAACCAACCGTGCGAACTGGAGGATAGGAACTCACAGTTTCCAATGGCGGTGATTTTATTGCATTCACGTACACGAGTGACGTGCTTGAGCCCTTATCAGACTTAGATAAAAACACGTATCCTTTTTTTATGTAACAATTAAGGAGCGTGGGGGTCTCGTAGAACCAAACTCTGCGAGAATACCCACAGTTTTCTCATTCCAGGGCTGTTTCCTACCAGACCAGAGCATTCTGGGTGCCCGTGGTAGCTTCCATTATTCTATTAACGCAATAAGAACTTCACTCAGTAGTGCCGGTGGGACAGGTCGAATGGGGGAAAAAAGGCAGGTTTTTTTAAGTAACTAAAAAAAATTTCGATAGAAAATATTCCGCTAATATTTCAGACGATTTTTTTCTTCTTCCGAAGGTTCATTAACGCTCGAGCCGTGCGGCATTTTTGGTCCCAATCAGACGACTCACCCAGTGACTCAGTTCCTCTCGAGGATAAGGAACGCCCTGTTCACTCTACCCGAGTAAGTGCGGTCTGGCGATATTTTTTTTTTAAATCGCCATTTCACAATTTTTTGCATTTGGATGACGCTCATGTGCCGGGATACACCGGCGGCGCACCGATGTGAGCCTTTGCAATGACTCACCGTCTCTGGCAAACCTCCACCATCACCATCGCCGCCACCATCATCATCATCATCGCCAACAGCATCACCGTGTCACACATTTCTATCGCACCTTTCAAACGCGTGCAGTGTTCCCCGTGCCCAGCGGCTGATTCATGATTGGTGAGCAGCCCGAGGTGGCAAGGTACAAGAGAGGCTGAGCAACAAGGGACTTATTTTTTGTCTCCTAATTAATCACTCGGGGTTGGATGGGGGGTGTGGCCGAGTCAGGGGTTGGGGGGACCTTTGGCAAGGGCAGCGATATGTCATTGATCTGTAGTGGAACTTCAGCCAAGGACCCTGGGGTTAATGCTCCCTCTGCTTATTTTCAAGGAGTAAGACCCGGGTCTTTAATGCGGACACGATGACGAAGCTCTGGGTTAATGTATCGTGGGGAAATCAACGTTTGCTGCCACGCAGGGTAAAGGTAGAAAGGTAAAGGTGCAGCCCTGCAATTGTTGCTCACACCGCTATTGGTGGAAGGGCCTCCCCATTAGAGGGAGCTCTCGAGGGTATTTTGCCTACTCTTCCATGCTGACCAAACATGTCGGAAGGGAGTACCCACTCTTTACCCCAACACACGTGACCTGACAATGCACTAACTGCGGTGTCCCCTTTTAAGCTGCTCGGTCGACGGGGGTGGGAGGTATTTAAGAAAAGTGCACCACATTGCTTCACGAATTCATAATTGAATTTTGAGTCAGATTGCCCTTTGAGTAAAATGCCAATGACGGTGCTGATGATCTCGGTGGTGGTGTTGATGATATGTTCTTTGACGATCTCAGACAGAATGTTAGGAAACATGTGACTTTCATTTGAAAGGAGTTGTCCCGGTTCAAATATTTATCCTGACAATACCGGCTTTTGGAGACTTACGAGGAAGTAAATGAATTAATAAACATGGGCCGTCTCATGCTATCGTCGCCCCACAGGCACGCACGCCGTGCACAGGTCCTGTGTTGTTTGACTCAAAAAATCTTTATCTGGCACAAAAAAAGAAATATTTAAGCAATTACACTGGAAGCCATGTACAGTTTTTAATCAGGGAGTATTTTTATCCGACACAGGCGTCAGTTATGCATGTAATTACAATTTTTTTACGTACAAAAGTATAGCACAAACTACATAAAATAGATTTAACACGTAGGCTTTCGCCACCAATATCATCCATAATATAGTTTTTTTGGGTTAGATCGCATAAATATATACACCTCGTTATGGATTTGCTCTCCAACAAACCAGTGTGCTGTACTAGTCACGAATTGGCATATTCATTTTACATGACAAACCTTACTAATTGGTGGTGAAGGGTTTAACGACACATTTATATTTACGCGATCTAACCCAAAAAACCCACATTATGGATACATAAAATTGCTACAATTTTAAATGTGTATATTCTTTGAAAGATAATGACAATATGTGGTGGATTCTTGGCAGAAGTTAATTAACGGCCTTATATGTGTACATTGCAAATACCATTACCTGTAACGTATCAACGAAAGTATTCATAAAATAGTACCGGTATCTTTTGTGTACTAGGGTTCTGTGCTTCAGACCTATCCCACTGATTTTTACACCTTTTGTAATTTAGCCGTGTATTTTGTGGGTTTATTGTGGAGCACATACATTTTTAGGGCCTGCTTATTTCCAGTGTATCTTTGCAGCCATTGTTCAGCCCCTCTCTCTTCTCCTCTCATGTCCTTGTCACAGTGCATCATGCCCACCCCCCCCGTGGATCATCCAGATCCCCCTTTGCTAAAGAGATGTCCCCCTCTCCCAGCTATAAATAACCTCTTTCAATTCAACCACTCTTAAGGATTGGCTTGGAGGATGAGCCTCTGGGTCATTGCTCCCCACTGCACATCCCCGACACTTCAGCCTAATTGTCTTAATTACAAGCGTTCTGTTAATCCCCTGTTGGAATAACCCGACGATGTTCGACTTGATTGAAGAAATAAAGCTCCACTGGCGCACAGAGATGAAGATCCCCCCTTGTGTAGCCTCGAACAGACTGCTGGGGCAAGTGCTATTAGCGAGCACCTATTTAGGCCCGCACAGCACACAAGGGGGTTGGTGGCCAGCACCGTGCCCGGCGGCCTTTGTCTCTCCGGGGGCCGATGTTCACACACGACACCAGGCAGTGTTGACCTGGTTGAGGCTCAGGACCGGTTCAGATATACGCCACTGACGTCAGCCACGCCAGGGAGTCGAACTCGGGTCGTTGGGTTCGTAGCGCAGTGCGCTAATCACTGCACTACCGATGACGCGGGGCTGAGGCACCGGAGATTCCTATATTTGATGTGGTTAAATACAAACTGTCCCGGTACCAAAGAGCTATTTGGTTAGGCCAGGGCAGTCTTCTTCTTTTGTATGGCATGGTGGGGGTGGGGGGAAAGCAACAGTTTGTATCGATAATGTCATCGTTGAACGTTCAGGTCCTTCAACCAATCCAAGGTGGGAGTAGGCCCCGCACGGACCGCAGCGATACCGCAGCAGGGTGATGGCGCACTGATGGCACGCTGATGGCACGCTCGTCAGTGATGCGTTTGATGGTTTGGGCTTCACCACACCCGCGGGTGCATGCCAGGAACAGGTTCCAGCAAGTATGCAACCATGAACTTGAACTCTATTGCGTAGGATTTCACGGTTGCGCTGCTACATGTTGTATTCTTGGGTCTTTCGGTAAAGTCACGTGGATAGGTTCAAAGAAAATAACAACAAAAAATAACAAAAAACTCCGACGTTTTGCTCTACGCCATGTCAAGACGATCACATGGAATCGTTTCTTTGATCAAGCAAAAAACCACATCCAGACGAAGCCGGGGCTGGCTTACATAAGACACCAGCAGCCAGGGCCCTATTTTCCAAGAGGTAGAGTAGGCACTGTCCCTAGGACCTACGCAAACTAAAGAGAGTACAACACAATTTGGCCACGTTTTTTTTAATGGTAACAAAAAATGTTACTAAGATATATTCTCGAATACATATGTAGTGACATCGCGGATGTCACTGTGTTATGCCGGCCCTAAAGAGGCACATGGTGTAGCGACATCGCGGGCACCACGAGGGTGTGGGCGCAGTTCCGGCCCTAGAGGGGCTCGGTGAGTGCTGGCTGGCAGCGCTGAGTGGCACCACGCTCTGCGTGCAGCGCCGACCCCTACAGGATAGGGTGTGAGAGTGCGGCACGGGAATGGGCCGTGGCACTCTGGTTGACCCCGAAGGACGCGTGACCGATAAAGTCTACACAGGGCCCCCAGGTGGGGGCTAGGGGTGGTCACGTGTCAGGGTCGAGATCCTGCTCGAGGATTCCAGAAGGTGGTCGTGGCCAAGGGCGGAGCCAGCCACGCCACAGAGGATATAAGCCGGGTCCCCCAGAGGGACCGGCTGCTGTTGTTCATCCTGAAGAATCTACGTTCTACGTCCTACAGAGTCACCAACACGTGGGCCTGGACCCGAGCTGTGGTCCGGTCCGTTGTAGCTATTTACCGTGTAATTAGTGTAATTAGCCTGGTGGTCACCACCACATGTTGTTATCTGGTAAAGGGGCAGTTACCCCGTGTGTTGGTATTAATAAATGTGTTGTCTCCAAAGAGTACGTCTATGACTCAGTTGAACCCACTTCAACTGGTGTCGGAAGTGGACAAACATTATTTTAGTAAGCTAGCCGTCTTAGGTTATGTTTGCACGAAGCCGACCACGTACCAGGACGATGTCGGACGACGAAGACCTCATCCCTCAAACAGCCCCGGGGATGGCGACCCCGGAGAAGGGAAGCGAGGCGCCGTCGGCGGAGCAGCGGACCGACGGGGCACGCGACAGCTCACCGCTGCCGGGGAGGGGGAGCCGTTCCGCACACTCCCGCCTCGCAGAGCTCCTCCAAACCGCGGCGTCCATCGTCGCGGAGCTCCACCGCGAAGAGCCAGCGGTGGGCGGGAGAGCGACGGAGGCGCGCGGGAACATAGAGCAAGGATGGGCACAGTGTATCTACTAATAGGCAGTCATTTCAATGTTAATAGCTTTTTTTCATAAGGTGAGGGAAATTAACACCGGAGCTGAACTTTTCGAGATTTTTTTTCATTGCAAAATTAGCGATAGCATCTTCAAATGGTGTTTTTCGCACCATCTCATTCTCAACAGAGAGAGTAGTGCAAGGGAAGACGAGCGTTGTTGTACTTTGATTGATCAGATACAGTTTTTTTTAAGTTATCACTGAAGGCCTACAAAATAGAATTGCCGAGGGCCTACAAGGACCGTAATCCAGCCCTGCCATCAACGGCCGACAAACGAGATGCAACCCAGAGAGAGGGAGGGTGAGCTGCTGCTGCACTCAGCTCCCGAGGAAGCTCCCAGAAACGCGTGGCGAAACGTCGGGCAATCGTGCCGCATAAACCGGACAACGCATCGGAGAGCGAGCCCTCGGCCTGTGAGGATAGTGGCGAATGTTCTACCAAGTCACTGCTTCGCCACTTGGGGTGCACACATTGGGAATGTGTGCTCCTGATGACCACGGTTAATTATTTTTAAAAATCCGAAATAAATTGGTACCTAAGATAAGCAATTTCAAATTACCGTAATAATTGAAGTGATGTTATTTATATTGGCCCACTTTCTCGCTTCTCTTGCCACAAAAGTGGCTTCGGGTGGGGTTGGATGAGGTCACTTTCGTCAGCGCGGCTAAACGCAAAACGGCGACATCGCCTGAACGATCCAAAAATAAGACAATTCAGAAAATGCTCTGGAAATCAAAAAATATATCTAAAAATCCTAAATCTGAAATTTTTTAATCCAAAACTTGCTGTTAGCGAGCAACTATGAAGGCCAGCGCGGCACACGAGGGGATTGGGTGGCCAACACCACGCCCGGCCGCCTTTGTCTCCCAGTGGCGATGTCGCACCGGGTACTCGTTTAAGGCTGAGTCGACTTAGGGGAGGCCCGGGACCGGTTTAGATAATCGTCACTGGTGGTGTTGGCCGTGAGCGGGAATCGAACCCGGGTCGCCAGGTTCGTAGCACAGCGCACTAACCGCTACAACACCGCTCCCCACGTGCGGACAAAGATAAAGATCCCCCGTATAGCCTTAACAGACTGTAGGGGCAAGTGCTGTTAGCGAGCACCTATGAAGGCCGGAACGGTACACGAGGGGGTGGGTGGCCGCACCACGCCCGACCGCCTTTGTCTCCCCAGTGGCGATGTTTACACACCGCACCAGGTACTCATTTGAGGCTGAGTCGACCTAGGGGAGGCCCAGGATCGGTTCAGATAATCGTCACTGGGTGTTGGCCGTGAGCGGGAATCAAACCCGAGTCACCAGGTTCATAGCGCAGCGCGCTAACCCCTTACACTACACCACAGACACACACGGACACACACGCACAGACACACACAGACACGCGCGCGCGCGAGCGCAACGGAGCGGCGTGGAACCCGCCCGAGGCTTTGTTTAAACCGTTCAACCGCGACGAACGGCACCGGCCACGTGACGCGACGGGCACGCGGCGGCCGCGGGCTCGCCGCTGTCGCCGCGCGCGCCTCCCCCAGCGTGATGGTGCTGCGCGGGGCGGGCGGCGACGGGGCGAGGACAATTAAAATGCTCCCGGGGGGGGGGGGCGGGGGAATCCCCCCCCCCCTGCTGGTCAGAGCAACAACTCACACGACCCAGGGGACAAAAGGGCGAGCAGAGGAGGGGGGGTGAAGTCTTTGAGCCCCTACGAGAGACGGTCTCAACTTGGCTCTGGAGGACAGGAGACTCGGGAGTAACGAGCGCGGTTGTGCCCATCTCCGGACAATCTCGGCGGGCGATGTTGCGGCTCGTGCATAATGTGAGCATCGTCATTAGTGTTGGGGTCACGGTCAGTGAGAGTCCGGTGGGTGACTAAATAAATATCCCGGGGGGGGGGGGGGGGTGAGAAGCACGTGGGTTACGTGACATATGCGGTGGATTGTCAATCCATTGCAGCCTCGATCCGTTGTATTTCATGGAACGCATCAGCTGGAGGTGATTCTTTTACCCCCCCTCCCCCACCGTTAAATATGCGGCGGCATTTGATATCCTTGAAAGAGAAAACGAGAGGAAGATATTTTGTATTCACCGATGTATAGCCACCGAAGCAACGAGTCATTGCAACCGCACTGGAATACAAAACGATGGCGTGATGTTGTGGTGGTGCGTGGGTTGGTAAAACAATAAATACGTACATTTGGAAGGCTCTATATTACTACCCATAATAACAATTACGCCCATCGTCGGCCTTCTTGGAATCAATGTTTTTCAACGGCACTTGTTCAAGTCGGCAAAACCCTGGACCGGCGTTCGACTTTCCGACTCACATCGGCAGGGTTGTGGCCTTTTAGACCCGAAATCTCAATGCTCGAATCCTCCCGAGCAAATCGATCCTTGCCCAATCGACGCCCAGGAACAACAACCGTGCAAACCAAGACCCCGTCAATGACTCCGTCACCTCGCCCAAAGCCTTCCTCCGACACGCAACCAACCCTCATCACCCTCAACAATGCAGCCACCAGAGCCATGCACCTCCAGCCAGCGCCAAAGCCTCAAACCACCTTGGCCACTGTGACCATCAACCACTCAACCGACCATGAGGCTTTAATTTCCACTCGGCATGCCGTCATCAACAACAGCGGTCTGTAATTTTCACGTAAGACGACAGAATAGAAATTGTACTAAAAGTAGGCAGCATTTTTTTTCTACCAAGAGACAATCCCTGCCTCCCCCCCACACGGCCTCGTTCACCCCCCCCCCCCGTCCTCTTTATCCCACGAAACCTCTGCCGTGGCGTTCCTCTGCTCGTGTACTCCACCAGCTCCCGGGGGGTGGGGGGGGCGGTGGTTCTTGTTGTTCGCTGCTCGTCATCAACAATTGCGAGGAAGGGGGAGAAGACGAAGAAGCAAAATAAAACCCCACCAGGAGGGGGGTAAATAAATAAATAATCGCGCAGTGCTTCTGGCTGCATTTGCTCCTCGCTGCGACGCGTGGCGGTGGGGGACACGAGAGTTTGCCGACGCTTCGATTCGCAGCCTCGCACCCGTTGTTGGTTGTTGTTCTCTATCTCTCTGAACCGTTGTTGGTTGTTGTTCTCTATCTCTCTGAACCGTTGTTGGTTGTTGTTCTCTCTCTCTCTCTCTGAACCGTTGTTGGTTGTTGTTCTCTATCTCTCTGAACCGTTGTTGGTTGTTGTTCTCTCTCTCTCTCTGAACCGTTGTTGGTTGTTGTTCTCTCTCTCTCTCTGAACCGTTGTTGGTTGTTGTTCTCTCTCTCTCTCTGAACCGTTGTTGGTTGTTGTTCTCTCTATCTCTCTGAATTGTTGTTGGTTGTTGTTCTCTCTATCTCTCTGAATTGTTGTTGGTTGTTGTTGTTCTCTCTCTCTGAACCGGCGTTCCATGCGGCCGCGGCGGCTTTGACGAAAACGTTGTTGCCTTTGGCGGCCCGCCACCATCGAGTCGAATCCCCACCCTCCACCACCCTCACACCGCCCCCCAACCACCCCCACGCTCCCCCAAGCCCCACAGCGCAGTTATATTTCAAGCATGGTTTTTTGCGTGTGTGTGTTTGGGGATGGGTTTCAGATATATAAGGATAATTTCGGATCGGTTCTTTTTTTTGGGGGGTGGGGTGGATTTTTCCAACATACGTTTGCCTTCTGTGCTCGAGTAAAACATGAAGTTGTGTGCCAACAATGGCGATGCCACCCACAGCGGGTGGCAGGCGACACGAATCGTGGTGGGAAAAGTGATGTCACGTCAGTCACTTCCAGTGTTCTTTTTGGATTGATTCCGAATTTTTTTTCAGATCATCCGATATTTCACATCTAGGTCTGATTTTCAGATTTTTCAAATTAATCCCAAGATTGGGAGCACGTTCCGAGGCTGTATTTGGGATGTGGCAGTCTTATCACGGGCAGCTGAAACCCGGATTCGAACCCAGGGACTTGGCAGCGCTGGCTCAACGCTCTGACTCCTGAGCCGCCCGTCCACTTATAATACAAGAACGTTTTAAAGGGCAAAGCGATGAAACGTGCGTCAGAACACAATAACAGCTTCGGTTGTAATAACTCTGGAACTGCTGCAGCTGTCTAAATAATTCACAATGAGTAATTCCCATCTGTGAATTGAAATTACATTGTGATGTTAAAATAAGGAAAACCACCTTCGTGTTACCTACACAACTGCGTTTGTGCGTGAATTGATAACGACTCTTGGAGCAGAACAAAAAAAACGTGATTCCCAAAGCAGCTGTATAACTTGGCGCAAATTAAAAACGTTGACTTTAATGTAATGCCAAAATCATTAATCCATTTACATAACCGAGTCAAAGAAGCGTGGAAAGGGGGCACGATTGGAATTACGTGGAAGAGACAGGAAGAGGAGCACGTGGACTGCTGGGACCTGTCAGTGAGCGGCAGTCGACGCCGCTGATGCAGGTGGAGTCCACGGAGCCGGGTGGGTTATTATTACACCGCGAGAGCGCGAGAGATGGTGGCGGCCTGGGGAAGATGTGTGGGTAGATGGGTAAGGCGTCAGACAGGACAAGCGCGCGCGATGAGGAACAGAGAGCGACAGATAAAAGACGTCCATGGGCAGACAGGATAACCCAGACAGACAGACGGTGGGATAAATCAATCGCAGCGCGAGTATTTGCGTGCCAAATGCCCGTCTGATGAGCGAATCGGACTGCGGGTGCCACCGCGGTGCAAAATGTATCTTTGAAATAAACAAATAAATGTTACATTATAATTGGCAAGGCCCTTTGCACATTGAAATTCACAGTGTGTTGGTGGCTTATTTTAAGGGGGTGAGCTGCCAGGCACGATGGGATCCGTGCAGACGATGTGTAAATGTGTTGTCTTGCGTGCCACCGGCATTTCAAATAGGAAATCCTGGTGAGAGGCACTTATTCAGTGTATCCATTATGGTAGTAACAGTCACAACATTTGGTCACTGTGTAGTTTGCGTCATGGATAAATGACCAAAAAATTGGCTCAAACGTACGCACGATCATCGTCGGCCATGATCAATCCACTGCTGAATTGAAAGCTTTCCCAAGATGACGCCATCTCTCGAGGCCCTGCGATGCAACTGTGCGTCTCACGCCCACACACCCACACACGTGATCACGCGATCTGACTGTCGCCTCGTCTCTGTGGTAGATCTCCTCTCAGGGACGTTCCCTCATTGGTCTGCCACTCCATGATTAGTCTCCACCAGCGGCTGCCACTTATTCTATTGGCTGTTGTGAGCGCCGCTCCACGACCCTCCGCTGTTGTCGGAGGGTGACTCCTCCACCCGCCCAGTAGCCACGATGTGCACCTATCCTGGCACTGCCCAGCAGCGTCCTTCACGAGTCTCCTCCGCAGAGGCCGACCTTGACACGGCTGGTGGTGGGTTTGATCCCGATCCTGACGCCTTACTTTATATTTGGAGTTTGCAGGTTCTCCCTGTGGTCGTTTGGATTTTTCTTCGGGTCCTCCGGGTTTTCCCTCCACATTTAGAATGAACATCACACGTTGGGAGTATGTTATTGCTATACATTTGCACACGATACGCCACTTCGTTGAGCTATTATTTTTGGCCAGATCGCTTCTGAAAAATAGCTACATAGCTCAGTGAGCCTTACGTAGTAAAATAAAAATAGTTAGATCGTGATGCTGCTGAGTTGGCAGTGGTGCACAAGCACAATTAACAACAAATTCACTCCACACACTCGTCAACAGCACTGCCTTAAAAAATATATACGTAAAATCGGCGACGTTTCGGGCAATGGTCCTTCCTCATAAAATGTACCTTTCTTAACAGTGAACACGATGTCTCTAACTTGCACGTGTTCTGTAACCAACCGGCATCGATCGGGGTGGCGAAGTCTGGCCCAGCAATCGTCGTGGCCCAACACAGCGGTCCCAAGGTTTACCTCGCAAAAGAGGTACCATCCGTGGGCTATCACTTGCTTGACATCGAGCTTAGAGTTTGAATTACAAATAATGAGGCTGACGATGATGTTGAGGCGACAAACATAATCGTGACTCGTGACGGTGTGTTGTGAAAAGCCGTACCGTCAAATCATCATCTCATTTTCACCAGCCTGATCTGCTCATTGCAAGGACTGTCGATGACATGCTGCTGCCATGCGGATGCCAAGCCAACTCCTGCTGCTGCCATATCAGGTCCCATGGCTCTCCGTCCGAGCACTGCCTCTGTCGTGCGCGTCGCGAGTGAGCGCGCGGCGACTGCACTGGACGACGATGCCCGGTACCAGCCGTGTCAAGGTCGGCCTCTGCGGAGGAGACTCGTGAAGGACGCTGCTGGGCAGTGCCAGGATAGGTGCACATCGTGGCTACTGGGCGGGTGGAGGAGTCACCCTCCAACAACAGCGGAGGGTCGTGGAGCGGCGCTCACAACAATGAGCGGAGCGCCGGGCGGCGAGAACGCAGTAAGGTGGCAGAGTGGGGGAGCTTAGGCGGTGCATCAGCTAGTGATGTCAGGCGACCATTGTAGGCACCGAGGTTGATTCCGTGACAATCCTGCCAGCAGCGAACCTTCGCATGTGACATGAACTTAAGTTGCAAAGGCAAAGATCTTCCGTATAACCTCTCAAGCCCGTTGGGGCAAGTGCTGTTAGCGAGCATCTATGAAGGCTGGCACGGCACTCAAGGGGAGTGGATGGGCAGCGCCATGCCCGGCCGCCTTTGTCTCCCGAGTGGCGATGTTTCTACACACCGTACCAAGAACTCATTTGAGGCTCAGTCAACCTAGAGGAGGCCCGAGATTGGTCCAGATGATCATCACTGATGTTGGCCGTAAGCGGGAATCAAACTCGGGTCGCCGGGTTCGTAGCACAGTGCGCGAACTGCTACACGACGACTCCTCACTGCCTTACGGTACACCTAGCCTGGCACAAGCACCGTGGTGATATCACTGCCACCTAGTGGCGAATGGCGGCTCTCGATGTTGGCGAGGCGGCAAGCTGCATGGTGGAGTCTTGCTCCGTGTGGGCGGGTGAGGACGCGAGCATAGCTCGTCAACTCAGCCTCAAGTGAGTACCTGGCGCGGTGCTCATTTGAGGCTTGTGAGACAAAGGCGGCCGGGCGTGGTGCTGGCCACTCGCCCCCCCCCCCCCCCACAGGCGCTGCTACTCGCTCACATCACTGCTCGTCCCACAGAGGGGTGGTCTGTGCGAGTGTGCGCGCGTGTATCGACTGTCCCCTGCGTGTCAATGTCTGGGTGCGTGTCAGTGAATTCACGAGCCGACATTTAAACTCAAATTTACGACTCTTCATCTCCTCGACAGACTCCTCGGGTAATTGTTACTCCGGGTTCCGAGGCTCCGAAAGTTGCTCATCGAGGTTATCAGCGTGAAGGCAGCAGCAGCAGCAGCAGCAGGAGGCGTCTCGTCGGTCCCATGAGGTTTCCTTCCCAGCGCTGGGCGAGTTCGGGCAGTTCGCAGTTCCCGACTGGATGGACCGCAGAGGTGGCACCCACCCCGCCAATGGGAATTTTGCTACAACAGGCTGCTGTGGATTGGCTTTATTATGTTGATGGGATGTTTTTGTTGTTATAATAATAATTATTGACATTTGCAAGGCGCATTCAATCCGAAGGTCCCAATGCGCCACCGTGTATGGAAAGGAGACAATAAACAGAACCTGGGGGGGGGGGGGGGGGGTAGAGGCCAGTTTAAAGAGGGGAGTTCTCAAGATAGACTCAAATATCTCTAAAGACTTTGATTGTCTTGTGAGCAAAGGCAAAGCGTTGTTCCATCGTCCGCGAGCTGCACTAGCGACGCAAACAATCCCGATCACCCAAGGAAATAAGCCTTGACCTCGGAGTATGTCTGTATGTTGAATTTCTTTCGCACCGTGCATAGCCAACCATACTCATCGGAGATGCGGGGGAAGGACAACAAACTAAACATTAAAGCAGTTCTGGACGAATGCATTTTCAATCTCAATTTAAAAGTGCATGGCTCCAGTGGCTTCCGAATATCGGAAGGGAAAGCGCTCCAGACAACCATTGAAGCGCATCTGAAAGCGCGTGATGCGGTGACCGTCTTAGTTTGATGGCTCAGCTAAATCCGCTGCAAGGATATTTAGAAGAAGGCGATCCCAACATCTCAGGGATTTCGCTGGAGTGTAAACACGGATCAGTTTTTTTTTTGCTCAGAGCTGGGACCCCCATAGCGTAAAGAGAGGATGGTCCTTGCCCGTAAGATTGGCAGTTCACCCAGAATTGATCGAGCAAGACTGACTGCTGGTGAGACACCGCGTGACGAAACCGGTCCAGTTTCCTTGTCGTGAAACAATGCTGATGAGTTTGTGCACTACCAGAAGGCTGTGGCGCCTGGATGGGTTGTATAAGAAAAACTTTTTTTTGTTCTGCGAACAGTAAAATATTTGAAGACATTGTCTGATTATTTCTTTTGCTGTGGATTGTAACTGTAAAACGTTCTATAATTCACGTTATGGAAATAAATACAATATTTCTGATGTTGAGAACAATATTCTAGCAATCTGCATGGTGGCGAGATGTTAACTACCTCGCCTGGTGTACAGGAGGTTGTGAATTCCATTGCATGTCTCTCTCCCCGTGGTCGCGTGGACTTTCTCCGGGCCCTCCGGTTTTTTCCTCCACATTTAGAAGCATGCGTTTAGAATATTTGACTGCTATACATTTCCACATGATAAGCCACTTTGTGGAAGCTGTCATTTGTGGCCAGGTCGCTTCTGAAAAAGAGCTGTATTTCTCAGTGGGTCCTACCTGGTAAAATAAAAAAGTTCATTTTTTATTTGTATAGTATTGTTAAAAAGGTCAAAGTGATGTCCTTGCTCAAGGTTAGCACTTGATATACATTCCACATTTATATGGTGGGGGGGGGGGGCGAGTCTATTCATAGGGCAACCACTGTTGACTTTTCCCAACAAAGTGGCACTCATTTTATAGACCACGGAGGGATGATGGGTCCGAATCAACCTCGTATCCAGCAAGCAGCCTCCCGGTTGCTTGTTCGAGCGCTAAGCCACCTTGGCCGGCTTACCACGCTCCCTAATGAATGACATTGCTCTCACGATGTGATTTCATCCTCTGAAGTCAAGTTAACATGCACATTGATTACATTAAATGCTACGCTAAAGAGCTGCAATTCTCAACACGTACATTTTGTAAAAAAAAAAGACAAAAGAGAAAATAGTACAATCCATAATGAAATATTGTTTAAGGAAACAAAGCTATGAAATGAGCGTTTTAAACACAGACGATTAATTATATCGCCACGTACCCGTTAGCCACGTGGAGATAAGACGCGCTCGTCGCAGTGTGCATGTTCTCAAGACCAATATCTGGACTAATACTTAACAATTACAGAATTTTTTATTTTCATAATGGATGTCGTTTTTTTCACGGTTGAAAAAGAATTGCAAGACAAAAAAACCCACAAGCTGAATCTTGGCATTCATTATAAATGAGAAGTTTCTTCAATCACGCGTCACTTTTATTCAGCAGGCTATTGCCAAATGAAGCCAATAACGCAGCTTCTTGTGTGCGTCCGTTACTGATCAAGAGACTGGTGACCGAATGGCAGGCAAAGTAGGGAAATGCCGTGGCGAGGGAGATATTCAATGTAGAGCTTACTTGCACCTCGACCTAACCTTTTTTTTTCCAGCACCTACGCTGTCATGTACGTATGCGCGTTGAACTCCTTGCTCACCGTACGTAGCCAACCGTGCTAATCATACTATACTTTTCAGGTTTTTCCCCCCGATTCGCGTCGTGTTTTCGTTTTACGACAGACAAACGCCTCGTGTGTTAGTTGTGCAATACTCCCTGAGGACCTTGTAACGCGTTCTCTTCAATATTGATGTTTGTTGTTATTGTTGTCGTGGCTGCTCGTACTCACGCACCACGGATCTCCCTTGCAAAATATCCCCGGGGAAACTGGATGAAATGGGATGATCTGTGGAACAAATCAAATACAAACTCAGCTCGGTTCGTGTTGGCGGGCAGCACTGAGACCCTAAGAGTTGGCCAACAGTATGTGCAGAGGCACTCGTCCAGCGGTGAATCGACAATTGCTGCTGATGTAGATGACACTGGGCGAATGCCCTTTGACACGGCAATTCCAAGTCATTCTGATCCCGCAAATTGTCACACAATAATACCACCGCTTTCGGTATTGATATTGTAAGTGCTGGCTGTTTTGTTGTTGTTGTTATTATACACTACAAGACAAACGCAGGGGAGAGCAGACAACGGCGAATGTACGCGACATCAAAGCGGCCAGGATAAACATGCACAGCTATAGGTGCCCCTGGCTGTGAGCAAGGGGGAAGAGAGGAAGTAGGAAATCGAGGGAAATGAAAGGCAGATAGAGGGAATAATATCAACAGAGAGGAGACATTTTAAAGACGCTACATTAATTACAGGGCTCGACTGTGGAACACTCCTGAAGATTAGCCTTGGGACTCCGTGAGGCTTTAAAGATATAAATAAATAGGCCGACTAATGAATTCATTATCATCTGTACAACATCTGTACAATCGCAGAACGACCATGTAATAGATCCTAACAGCTAATTGGGCCCTTCCTGCTGAAATAAATCAAATCTATCGAATGTATCTTAATTCATTTGGATGTGGCCGTTTGCCATCTTGCCAGCGTTTATTTCCCTGCCTCCGAGTTGCCCTGAGCAGGGCGGGAGCTGCTGGGCCATCTCCCTGGACCGCTGGAGTCCTCGCCGTGCCGGGGGTTCCCCCTCGCCCCCCCCCCCAATGACGTTCGCTCGGGGAGTCCCGGGACTCTTTCCCAGGCACGGCGGCAGTAAGGGCAGCGGCGATGCATGGCCAAGCGGGGACGGTGCACTAAACTATAAACGAAACACATTTTTATTATACCAGGTAAGGCCCACTGAGCTGTATAGGTCTTCTTCAGAAGCCACCTAGCCACAAATGATAGCTCAACGAAGTGTCTTATCACCTGGAAATGTACAGCAGCCAAATAATCTAAATGCACGTTGATTCTAAATGTGGAGGGAGGGAAAAACCGGAGGACCCGGAGAAAAACCACGTGGCCACGGGGAGAGAGACACGCGAACTCCACATTTACAGGCGTCAGGGTCTATATCGAACCCACGACCTCCTTACATGCCGGGCGAGGCAGTTAACGTCTCGCCGCCGCGGGGCCCCAAGACAGCTGCACCTGCTCCCAGCTCCGGTCCTCCGCCACTGTGTCTCTCCCTTCTCTCGCCCACCACCCACGTCCCCCCTCCCGCGGCAGGGCTCCCTGTTCCTGCCGGGGAGCCGCGTGCTGGAGCGACCCCCCACCCCGGATGACCCGAACAAATACCTGCTCGAGATCTTGTCAGGTGAGGCGCCCAGGTGCGGGTGCACGGCTAGGGCACGCACTTGCCCGTGCGTCTGTCGCTGTGCGGTGCCGTGTGTCTGTGGGGGAGACGTGCTGCTGGCCACCCACCACCTCGTGTGCCGTTCCCGCCTTCATAGGTGCTCGCTAGCAGCACTTGCCCCAACAGTCCGTTGTGGGGAGCGGTAGTGTAGCAGTTAGCGCGCTGCGCTACGAACCCGGCGATCCGAGTCCGATTCACGCTCACGGCCAACACCGGCGATGACTATCTGAACTCCCCTAGGTCGTCTCAGCCTCAAATGTGCCTGGTGCAGTGTGGAAACATTACCACTCGGGAGACAAAGGAGGCCGGGCGTGATGCTGCCCACCCATGCTCTCATGTGCAGTGCCGTCCTTCATAGGTGCTCGCTTACAGCAATAGCCGCAACAGTCTGTTATAGCTATGCGAAGGGTGTTTGTCTACACACCGATCTGTGTAGCCAGAGTTGAATTTCTCACCCTTCATATTCCAGGTCTCTGGTAGACTGCAATAGGTGATGCGTATGGCTGCTGTAAATATACAGAAACACCTATAATTTGAGAAGAAGTCTTCCTGTTTCCGGCAAATCGCCTGAGGAAGCTGGTTGTAATCGCCAGCGAAACGTCAAAGTACTCAAATTGTAAATACTGTGGGTTTACTCTCCAACGCATCGTTGCGCTGAACTAGTAACTAATCGACACGTTTTGTTTGGTGACAAACCTTACTATTTGGCTGTGTGTGGCGGTGGTGGCGGGTTTGACTACGCATTTTTATTTACGCGATCTCACCACAAAAAAATCTTAAATTACGAATAATTTTGGTCGCGAAAGCCAACGTGTTAAACTAATAAGTAAGTGATCGGCGTCCATTGCACTCTGGGGGGGTGGGGGTGTGTGATGGTACTGTGTTGGTTTGCATCATGTGTGCCGCGTGTGTATACCGCGTGTGTGTACCACGTGTGTGTGCCGCGTGTGTGTGCGCCGTGTGTGTGCGCCGCGTGTGTGTGCCGTGTGTGCGCCGTGTGTGTGCACCGTGTGGTGCAGGCGGGGAACGTGCCGGCGGCAGTGCGGAGAGCACCGTGCTCATGGCGAGCTCGCAGAGCGACATGGAGGAGTGGGCGCGGGCACTGCGGCGTGTCATCTGGGCTCCGCTCGGCGGCGGTGAGCGTCGCCCCCCAACCCGTGCCTCACCCCTCCGTCACTCGCGACATCACCGTAGCTAACGTAGTGCAGTCCCCGTAAGCCCACATCAGATTTTTCATCTCCGGTCATCCTCGCAGCAGCTGGCTTTTGGCTGGCCATCAAACAAAGATGGTCACCACATCGCACGCTTTCAGATGCGCTCCTAAGGCCGTCTGGAGCACTCTTCCTTCTGATATTAGGAAGCCACTGGAGCTATGTACTTTTACATCTAAACTGAAAATTATTTCTTTCGAACTGCTTCATGTGTTTAGTGTGTTGTCCTTCCCCCGCACCTCCGATTAGCACGGTTAGCTACGTATGGTGCGAAAGAAATTCAACACACATGCATGTCTAGTGACTCAGGATTCTTAAGGCACCTTCTTTTATTCTACACGTCGGGGAACCACAAGTACCCCGCGTGCCTACACGCTAGTCCACACATCCGTCTCTTTGACGTCACGACCTCGCTGGAACAGTCGGCAGGCCGTCAAGCTAGCGGCGTCTCAGGTGGTCGAGACGGCGGCGGCGACAAAGGTGACGAACCGCGACACAGCGAGGGGATCCACTTGCAGCAAACAGCCCCGAGCTCCTGTCCCGGTCGCCCTTTTATTCTCGTGGCGTGGCCTCGCTCCGCCCCCGCCACGCCCTCTTTCTCGAACCTACTAGCAGGCTCTCGGGCTTCCAGATCGACCCCTTCCGGGGCTTCCCCTGAGATCTCCCTCTGCTAACCTGTGTACTGCCCCCTGCTGCCAGTGCAGTACCATTTCCCCGTCAGCAGCCCGCGTTATTGCACTGCACGTGCATGGATTCCGCGTACTGCATCACACAGCTCAGCCACACAGCTCAAGAAACTAGTTTGTCGTCGACTGCTCAGGAACTGCTTAATAACGGCGCGCGAGACCGCATCGTGCAAAAGTGTTCCCGAATAGAAGAATAGAAGAAGCATCGTATGAACACCAACGTGTTCAGCGGGGACTTACTGTATTATGTTATTAACTTACTGTGGGTTCGAGCGTGTGGGAATGTCCGTTTTATTTTTTACAATAACCCTCCACCACCCAACAGAGCCATTGAAACCAAGTTGTCACGTCATGGGCACACGTGCCGATCAATTGATTTCGTTTTATCAGCAACACCGGAGGAGGAATGGTAAAAAGCAAGCAACATTTAGAAACATTACGTTTTGCTGGAGATTACACCAAGGTGTTTAACAAGACCTCAGCTTTCACTGAGCTTTTTGCTTCCCTTTTAAACATTCCTCCGGTTATGCAGAAATCAATCGGCACGCTCGGCCATGCCCTGACGACTTGATTCGATTGGCTCCGTCGGGTGATGGAGGGTTACCATAACACATTAACATTATACCTTACATGATACAACCCTCAAGAAACTTAATTATGAATCATAGTGCAATAATGCAGTGTGCTAACCACGGCGACCCCCAACTCCACTCCACTGTTAGGCTTGTGTGTTATTATTGCGTTATTGCATCCATCACACAATTTACGTGCATCGTGATTCATGCCTAACCGCACTCACCTCATGCTGCGTACACACACGCATGGCCCCTGGGTATGCCCCAAATCCACATGTGTCATGGACACACACACTCACTCACATGCTCTCTCTCTATCTGCCCACACGCAGTGGGAGAGATAACTATCGTACACGTAGACAGATTGTGTGGAGCGATGTGTTTCTGTTATTATTTTGAAACTGAACAAAACTCGGGACTTTTGATTTCCCGGGAAGATTAACAGATTTTCCCATGGCAGCAGCTGCTGCTTCCTGAACAAGACGAGAGTCCGATGTTCAGGGGTTGTGAAACCAGGCAAGCCGCGTTCATGGAATGAGAATATTTATTTATACTGGAGGAGGAATCCGAAGAGCTATAAAGCTCTATTTCACAGATGTCGAGTAGGGGCAGGTCAGAAAGTTATAAAAACAAACATTGCACAAAGCAATAGGAGTGCAAAGTGTAGGAAAGATAAGAAAACCACGAAAGAAATCGAAAATAAAGCTAAACTATTTTGTTTTAGCAGGTAATGCCCACCGAGCTATTAGCTTATATTTCAGAGGCGACCTGGCCACAAATGACAGCTCAACGAAGTGGCTCGTCGTCACGTGGCTAAGCCATTTGTCACTGCTCCCGTTGTGTCTCCCACGTGCGTGGTTGTGCATCACGCCGCGCACACCCGCACCTCTGTGCATGTGGTTTCTATTCACTTCATCGCCCGGACTTTATTTTATTCTTTTGCTTTCTCAAGTTCTCGCCTGGTTAAACAAAATCAACCTGCCGCGCATTCCTAACACGCCCCCACGTGTCTATCACCAAAGACTCAGATCCCCCATAGAGCCTTAACAGGCTGTTAGCGAGCAGCACCTATGAAGGCCGGCATGGCACACGAGGGGGTGGGTGGTCATCATCACGCCCGGCCGACTTTGTCTTCATAATGGCGATGTTTACACATCTCGCCAGGTACTCATTTGAGGCTGAGTCTACCTAGGGGAGACCCCAGAACCGGTTCAGATTATTGTCGCCGGTGTTGGCCGTGAGCGGGAATTCGAACTCGGGCCGCCGGGTTCGAAGCGCAGCGCGCTAACCGCTTCCACACTACCGCTCCCCACTTGTCTCCCACCTCACGCGCACGCACGCACGCACTCGCACACACAGGCGTGTTCGGCCAGCGTCTGGAGGAGACGGTGCGCTGGGAGCGGCAGCACTGCGGCCACGCCACCGTGCCGCCGGGCGCCCCGGCGGGCCTGCCGCCCGCGCCGCGCGTCGTGCAGCAGTGTGTGAGCTTCATCCGCGAGCGCGGCCTCGCCGAGGAGGGCCTCTTCCGCATGCCGGGTCAGGCCAGCCTCGTGCGCGACCTTCAGCGGGCCTTCGACTGCGGAGAGAGGCCCAGCTTTGACGGGTCAGCTGGGGGGCACGCCACGGTGGCGAGATGTTCACTACCACGAACTCGGCGACCCGACGACTTTGATACCCCCTCATGAGCAGCATCAGTGGCGAATATCTGATCCAGTCCTGGACCTCCCCTAGGCCGTCTCAACGATAAATGAGGACCTGGTGCGGTGTGTAAACATCACCACTGGGGAGAACAAATACGGCCGGGCGTTCGCTCACAGCACACCCAAGATTCTGTGAAATCTCGAAGTGGGATGCCTCTTTCTTGGTGTGCCTTAAATGAATACACGGTGCAGTGTGTCATCATCGCCACGAGGGAGACTAAGGTGGCCGGGCGTGGTGTGTACTGTATGTTGAACTTCTTTCACACCGTACGTAGCCAACCGTGCTAATTGGAGGTGCGGTGCTAGCCTCCATCGGTGCCACTCAGTGGCATAGTGACGACATGATCAGCTCAGGGGGTGCGCGATCGGTCAGGTGGGGCCACAACATTTGCTTTGTCACGCACGGTCGCACCTCGAAGCTATTCACTGTCGCGGCTCCTCTTGCCTAGTCACATGACCGTGACGCTCATGGTCTCGAACATTTAACACTGCAGGGGCGCTCCGTCTTCGCAATATTACATCACCGCTGATATTAAACTAAAATAAAACGTGGAGCATAGATGAAAGTATTCTCACGATAATATATTTAAACCGCATTTTAAATGAGTTTCTCTTCTTTCAAACTGTTGTTGAAAACATATCTCACGCTGATTGTCAAGGGGGCCCCAACTCGTAGCTTTGCCCACCAGGGAGCGGGGGGTCAAGGCACCGCCCTGTACCCGCCACTCTCGTTGCCGCTACTCGTGCTACTCGCTCACGGGCACCACTTGCCCCCTGTTGGAAGGTGATGACGGGTGGGAATCTTCGTCTTTGCGCGCGTGTGCAGGAGCACGGACGTGCACACGGTGGCATCGCTGCTCAAGCTGTACCTGCGCGAGCTGCCCGAGCCCGTGGTGCCCTTCTCCGCCTACGGCGACTTCCTGGCGTGCGCCAAGCTGCTAAATGCCAAGCCCGAGCAGGTGAGGCCGGGCAGGTGAGGCCGGGCAGGTGAGGCCGGGCAGGTGAGGTCGGGCAGGTGAGGCCGGGCAGGTGAGGCCGGGCAGGTGAGGCCGGGCAGGTGAGGCCGGGCAGGTGAGGCCGGGCAGGTGAGGCCGGGCAGGTGAGGCCGGGCAGGTGAGGCCGGGCAGGTGGCAGCGGCTGCGGCGACGTGGCGCCAACCGCCCCGCCCCCCGCCCCCTTTGGGGTATCACAACCGCGTCGTCGGCGATTCGCGTTTCCCAAGTGAATAAAATCAAAGTGGCGAGGCCACCGGTGCCCATCGCCGGGCTGGCGCAATGACACAACAACCCCCGCGCCTCACAGCAGAAGGCGCCCGGGTTCGATTCCCGACTCGGGGCCCTCTTCTGTGCCGGGTTTGTGTTTCCTCTCTCCGGCTCTGCACGGGTTTCCTCCGGGTTCTCTGTTTCCCTCCCATAGCGAAGTGAAAGTGTGTTTCATTGGGGCCTCGCCTGGTGTGCAGGAGGTCGTTGGTTCAGTCCCGACCCTGACGCCTGCTGCTGTATATTTTGAGTTTGCGTGTCTCTCTCCCCGTGGTCACGTGAATTTTTCTCCGGGTCTTCTGAGTTTTCTCCTCCAAATTTTGAATCAACGTGCGTTGAGAGTGTTTGGCTTTCTAAATATCCACGTGATGAGCCACTTTGTTGAGCGATCATCATTTGTGGCCAGGCCGCTGCTGATAAAGAGCCATAGAGCTCCGTGGACCTAGCTGGTAAAACACACAAAGTGTCGTGGCCATCACCAGATCCCAGTGCTGAAACGGCAACATCAGCCGCTTTTCACACGGCAACATCAGCCGCTACTCTGAAAACCTGGTATGACCCTCCTGATAAAGAGTCGTGAGGCTTTCCCGAGGTAAGGAAGTGGTAAATTAAATAAATATATAAATATTGATAGATGCTGACCCCTGGACCCCCGTCCTGCGATTTGCGTCTCCCGCAGGGATTTCTGGAGCTGTCGTGCCGCCTGCAGGTGCTGCCTCCAGCCAACTACAGCCTCCTGCGCTACATCTGCAGGTGCCTGGCGCAGACAAACATTGGCACGGGGGGGGGGGAGCGTGCTTTGGCTATTTTGTTGTTGCTTTACAGTAATCCCTTGCCAACCTTGAGATTTGAGTACACGCGCATTTACTTCTGTATGCCTGTCTACCGACCGCGAGCATCTCGCTTGGAGAGTCGTCGCGCTCAAAGTCGTGAAATAAAAATCAGCGCCGCTGCGTAACATCCGCCACGTTGTCTCGCGGCCTCTCGCGAGACGACCTCTGGGTCTGCAGCGACCACCAAATCCTCTCGCTCTTCTCCACGTTGCTACCTCCGCGATGGGTCCGATTCACGCTCCGTCTCACGAAATACATGTGCGGTGTAGCAATTTAACAACCGCAGCCTGCAAATTTGAGTATCCACGGGTAAGCACGGTGTTGAGGAAAGCGCACGACCTAGTTGACACGTAGCGGCATTACAGCGTCACATCATCGCATTGCGTGACGCCGTCGTTACAAACGTCGTGGCGCTGCTTAGCTGATCAGCTGCCAGTCTGTTTTGTTGTACATTCTGTATAGTCCACATTAACCCTTTAATCGTGGACCCGACGCGTACAGCGAGTGGTGAAGGGGAGAGTGTTGCGTCTGTGGCCTGGAGGGTGGGCTGAGCCCCTCCTCCTGCTAACTACCCCTTCCCCCGTCATCTCATTGTTATCGTCATGACCATCGTCAATATTAAAGGTATGTAAAGTTAATATCACGTGTATTTATGTTTGATCATGTTATTGCGTGATGCGCTGTATTCGGTGTTTAGTTAATAAACAAGCAAGTTATTTAAGCTGTAATGAGTCCGACCGCGCTCGTGGTTTCCCTAACCCCTATTTCCCATATGCGCCCTGTACTTTACTAACCGCAGATTTGCCAACCGCGAGGGTTTTCAGGAACATAACCCTCGCGGTTGGCAAGGGATTACTGTTCATTATTGAAATCATTTTATCGGCGCTGAGTCACTAGACAAAATCAGAATCTTTTTTTACCCTGGAGAGCTATGAAGCTCTTTTTCACATATGTCCAGTCGTGGTGGGTCGCAGCGGCTTGTTGCTGGCCATCCAACAAAGACGATCACCGCATCGCACGCTTTCAAGTTCGCTTCTGCGGCCATCTGGAACACTCTTCCGTCCGATATCAGGAAGCCACTGGAGCGAAAACTCGTTTCTTTCGATCTGCGTTTTGTGTTTAGTTTGTTGTCTTTCCCCCATACCTCCGATTAGCACGATTGGCCACGTACGGTGCGAAATAAGTTATACATACCGTGCTGAGCACCGTGATTGAGCTGAAGACGAAACTTTGGGGCTTCGCTCTCGATGACGACGGCTCCAAGGTTCGTGGACCGGGGTCTCGCCGTTATCGAGCCCTGGTGGCTGTGCCCGACATCGCGTGATCGAGCGTGTGCCCTCTCCTCTCGCCGCCGCTGCCGCCGGCGTGGCCCGCGTGCAGCTTCCTGGACGAGGTGCAGTCCCACGCGGTCGTCAACAAGATGAGCATCCAGAACCTGGCCACCGTGTTCGGGCCCAACATCCTGCGGCCCAAGACAGAAGACCCGGCCTCCATCATGGAAGGTGCGTCCTTGTCCTCCGCGACACGCAATCGTCTTTACCATTAGGGCCCGTGTGACTCCCACTGCCGCCCCCCCCCCCCCCCCATCGAGTCTCACTGCCGCCCCCCCACCCCGTCGACTCCAAGGCCTCCCTATCCCGTGTCCGTCATGGTGGGCTGTTTGATGATACTTTGCTATGCTGGTCGACTCGCGTTGGTGACAAGGTGTCACTCGCCACCGATGTTCGCCGTGGCTGCGAATTGAGTCAATGCTCTTAACCCGGTGCTGAAAAATGTGCAAAAGAATCATGGAGAGTGCACGTTTGACCATCATTGTGATGACTGCAGGAGGATTAGATGGGCTCGGCCAGGACACGACACTGAGAAGGATGACGGCCAGTGCTTGACACGACCCACGGAGCGTGTGTACGTGTGTACGTGTGTACGTGTGTACGTGTGTACGTGTGTACGTGTGTCCAGTCTGTTCTCCTATAACGCGGTAGTTGCGTTTCTGAAGAGCACCTCGTTATGGAAAAGTTGCGTTATAAATATTATATAAAAAATGGTAAAGCACAGTCCACGATAACACGGTGAGATGCGTACGCAGGCCGAACAAAGACTGAGGCACGTGGGTAGCATCTCTAAGTATCCAGCAGCATCCCGCTGCCTCGTGTGACGATGTTACGTTGAGGCAGCCATGCGACCGCTCATTTCGATTCGTGCGACGTAATTCTCTTCGGTTCTTTCGGTAAAGTCACGTAGAAAATAAAATCAAATAATAATAGAATAGGACGTTTCGGTTGCAAGACAAGCAAGCATCATCAGGTCAGAATGAATGATAAAACACAGACACGGGAAGAGCATAGGCAGACACACATGCAGAGAGAGACATACCGAGCGAGACACACACCAAGCCAAAAGTAAACGTAATTTTGCTCACTCAATCACGTTATATCCAATTCGCGTTTTGAAAACATGCGTTATAGCAGAACTTACTGTATGTTGTACGTGTATCTTGTATGTTGTATGTTAAAATGCCTTCACACCGTACGTAGCCAACCGTGCTAATCGGAGGTGCGGGGGAAGGACAACAGACTGAACGCACAAAGCGGTTCTGAAGAAATTCGTTTTAAATCGAGATTTAAAAGTGCATAGCTCCCGTGGCTTCCTTTATTAGGAGCCAAAAGTAAACAAGACACCGCAGAGATGGAGCGAGGATCATCGCCTCGCGAGGCCGTGAGAGGAATAGTGCCGGCTTGGGGAAGCCTTCATCCAGCAGCGGATAGATCACGGCCAGTGATGACTGCCGCACCGTAAGCTCCAAATAGTTGTTTTCATTTTCTTCTTTATCCTCTCCCTATGCCCGCCAGTTCAAGAGAGGTTTGCTTGCGAGACTCGTTTCTAGCATTTTTATTTCCTCCGCTAAAGGCTTGGAAATAATTGCGGGCTATCTGCAGCTGCATGAGAAATAACCACAATGACTCACCGGCTCCTTCCCTGCTGGAGGTACAAATGCACGCCGGCGTGTTGCTCTGACTCCTATTTATAGCCTGCGACAGATTTCCGTGGCTCTCTCAAAAAAACTCCCCCGACCCCCCGACTTAAAAAAAAACATTCGTAACAAAAGATGCGAGCTGCGCGTATGAAATAGCGTAACAAACTAAAATTTGACGTTTAAAATTTAAAAAATTTTATTCGCGAATCTTGCGACATAATATGGCGCGTGACGAACGTTCCGTATTTACGTCATGGCTGAAAGAAAGAAACCTGGAAAAAGACGAAGCCAGCGTGGGGCGTGGGACCAAGCGTGACGACCAGTGCTCACCTTGCTCCGACTTGTGAGCGGTGAGATCGTCTGCGAGTGTGTAATTGGCTCGGGGGGGCGGCGGTGGTGGTGATGGCTGTTGGGGGAAGGAGCTTGTCGGCTAGTCCAAGCGATGTTCCCGCCTGTACTCGACTGGGACAAATGTTACCATCGTCGCAGCGGGTGGTCGCCAGATGATAGTTTTACAGTGGAGGCTCTTCTGTTAATCTCATTGCTCTTTGCTTACCACTGAGAGTCATTACATCTTCCACAAATGAGGCGCGGGGATATGACATTATCAGCCATCTTAATAATGTCATGTTACCGTTGCTGAATGAAGGCCTCCCCATTCCATGTTGGTCCTGGAGTCTGACCATACCTCACCACACTGGTCAGTGTGGGCTGGTGAAGGGACAGGAGTTACCGAGCGCAGTGCATTAACCATTGCGCCAACACTCCTCCGAACCCCCCCCCCCCCACCACCCCCCCCCCCCCTTTGACTTATGAATACATCTTTAGCATTTAATTGTGAGTGAATTAGAGACAGTTGCATTCAACCCACAGTTTTTTCAAGAATCTAAATAATTTTTCAATGTCGCTACATAAATCACAACAATAAATGTGTGTCGCACCTCAAGCTGACGACCCCCCCACCCCTCGCCCCGCCACCCCACGCCACAGGAGCCCCCCTGATCCAGCAGCTCATGGAGGTGTTCATTGCCGAGCAGCACCGCCTCTTCCCGCGGCCGTGCGTCGACGTCCACGTGTCCCGCCTGCCCCCGGGCAGCCTGGGCCGCCCCGAAGGCCTGCGCAAGGACGCCCGCGAGGGTCCGCCGCCGCTTCTCTCCGGCGGGGGGGGCACGGCGTCGTGCGGGCCGCCGGCCGGGGGCGGCCGCCCCTCCGCGTGGGGGGCCTTACCGCTCTCCGAGTCCGACACGTGCACCAGCGGCTCCGAGCCGGGCGCCGCCGTCGTCTTCCGCGGCCGCTCCGTGGGCGCCGGCGGGGCGGGGTGCCGCCCGCTGCCGGCGGTGGCCGACCCGCTTGGGAGCCCGCGGGCCGCGGCCGCGCGGAGGGGCACGGCCGCGCCTTTCGGCAAGGGCGCGGTCGCCAACGGCTCGCTCGGCGCGGCCGTCGGCGGCTGCGGCGAGGCGCCGTACCGCGCCGGGCCCGGCCGCCCCCTGACCGGCGGCCGCGAGACCGGCTCGCCGAGGTCGGGCGGCGGCGGCCCGCGGTTCGGCCCCGTGCCGCCGCCGCCGACGTCGCGGCGCGTCGCGTCCGACACGCTGGAGTGCTCGTCGCGCCTCTGGGCCGCCAACGGCTACGCCACGATCCGCGAGCACAACCGCAGGCCGCCGGGGCCCGAGCGGGCCGGCGGGTGCCGCGGCGGCCTCGGCGCCGGCTGCGTGGGCGGCGGCGTGGGCGGCTCGGCCACGCTGCAGCGGATTTCCACGTACGACAACGTGCCGGCCGAGAGCCCGTCGGCCGGCAATTCGGAGGAGCGGCGCAGCGTGGACAGCGGCGCGACGTGGTCCAGCTCGTCGTGCGAGATCTCGCTGGGCGACGTCGCGGCCTCCGCGTGTGGCTCCACGCCGGCGTGCTCCTTCCGCGACTGCGGCTACGGCGAGCCGCGGGGAGGGCGCGCGGAGCCGCGGGGCGCCCTCCCCGCGCAGCTGGAGGGCCTGGTGGAGCGGGTAGAGGTGTGCGTGCGGAGCAGCGTCACCACGACCACCACGAGCCGCATCAACGAGCCGACGCTGCTGCCGCTGGCGCTGCCGCTCGCGCCGCCGCTGGCGCCGCCGCCGCTGCCGCTGGTGGGCGGCCCCTGCGGGGGAGCCGGGCCGGGCGGGGCCGGGCCGCTGGGGTGCGATCCCGACGAGTCGCACCACGAGGCCATGCAGGAGCTCGTCGTGGAGCTCAAGATGGAGCTGAGTCGACAGAAGGCCGAGTACGAGCAGAGGATAAAAAGGTAGCGCTGTTGTTGGCAACGGTGTTGATGTTGTTGTTGTTGTTCTTTGGAATTGGATGCACAACTGCCAGGACCAGCTGCTACCGGGATAGATTTAGATGTAAAATTGCGCGTGTCCACGTGTGTGCGCGCAGATGTGTGTGTGTGTTGATGTGGGGAGCGGGAGTTTAGTACATTGGCACGCTACCCTACAAACCCGATGACCCGAATTTCATTTGACACTCACGGCCGACATCGGTGACGAATATCTGAACCTCCCCTAAGTCACACCCGTAAACGATTACCCATTGCGGTGTGCAGACATCACTACCGGGGGACAGAGAGACGGCCGGGGCGTGGTGCTGGCCGCCCACCCCCTCGTGTGCCGCGTCGCCCCTCACGGTCGCTCGCTAACAGCGCACCCGACGGTCTGGCGCGGCTCTAAGCGGGGTGCCTCTGTCTCTGCGCGCGTGCGTGCCCCTCGGTGCCCGTTCCGCGTCGCAGCCTGGAGGCGAGCGGCGTGGACGCCTGCCGGCGAGCCGAACGCCTCTCCGAGGAGCTGGAGCAGGAGCGCGCGCGGCACCGCATGGCCGAGATCCGGCAGCGCAACGCGGAGCGCGCCCGCCAGGACGCCGAGGCGCGCAACCGCGTCCTCCAGCGGGAGATGGAGCACTTCTTCGCGTCGTTCTCCGACACCGGCCAGCCCGAGAGCGCCCAGATGCCCAAGCGCCGCGGCCACCCGCAGCCGCGGTAGCCGCGGGCGTGCCGTCGCGGGCACGCCGGGTCGACCGGCGACCCGCGTGACCTCCCGCTCGGGGGTCCGGCCGTCCTTGGCCTCCACGGCGGGTTGCGGAGATTGGGACGCAAGCCTGGCGACGGGTCGAGGCGCGAGCGTCGACACACCGCCACCGCCGCAGAGGTCTCGTCCGTTTGTTGTTGTTGTTTGTTGTTGTTGTTGTTATGCACGGGTCGACAGTAGCGGCGAGACAGAACGACTGTTGGTAGAAACGAAGCTCGTGGCGGGAGAGCGCCAAGACATCAGGGGGACGACTAAGGCTTCGTTTCTCACCGGATATTTTCCCGGACGGACCCGGCCGAAATGAAGCTCTGAGAAATGAAGAGAGCCGACGTGACTGTGTTAGGGTCAAAGGGGGTCAGCGCTTTAGGGTCGCCGCCTTAGCGTCAGGGACTTTTTTGTTAGGTTCGGCGTCGGTCTCCCTGCTACGGTTACCGCGTTAGGGTTAGGGTCCTGGTGTGTAAAAGTCAGGGTTGTTGTGTAAGGGTTGGGGTCCGTGGCGTAGCTACCGAGTGTGCAGGCGGTGCGACTGCACCGGGGGCCCACAGCCTGGAGTGGCCCAGGCGCTGGGCTGCAAAGAAGGCGAGGAAATTGAATTTGGACAGGGAGTGGCCCCATTTCGTACCTTGCTACGGGGCTCGTGCCAACTACGTGACGCCACCGATTCGGGTCTCATTGTTTCGGCTTGGCGTTTTAGAACTATGATCACAGTGCGTTGGAGCGTAAGAATTTGTATTAAAAACAACAATTTTACATGAGGTATTCGGGTCAGGGTTATCGCATTGGCGTTAGGGTGCCCGTGTTATCGTTAAGAGGAGATCTTAAAGGGTCATCCGGGCATTTCCTCGTAGTGCCATGGATCGCCGGAGGCAGTATTAGTTAAATAACAATGCAATTAATATAATTTGTGTGCGAGAAATTACGTTACGTTTGGGGTTACGGTTGGGGATTATGCTTAATGTCGGATACATGGGGACAAAGTTCTCGTTTTGGTGATGGCTACGATCAGAGTTACAGGAGTGGCAGCGAGGGATACAATCACGACCACCTGGGTTCTCGCGGTTCGTCCTGCACAGCTCCCCGACGCGTTCTCGTTTTGTACCGAGTGTCGTTCGGTGCGACCTTCCCAAGTTTCTCTACCACCCGCTGGGAGCTTCAAGGGAGCTACAGACGCATGGAGCTGAAACGCCGCGGGGCGTTGTGCCCAACGACACACGGCGGGGCCGGGAACGCGTGTCGGGAAGGAGGAAGAACATTCCGGCCTTTGGACGCGAGAGAGCTCAAGGTCGACATGGGACTGTTCGTAAGGAGCGATGGCGACCTTTGCCGCAGCGGCGGCAATTAATCTCGGAGAGATCCCTCCGCCGGACGGACGGCAACGGATGTCGCCTTCCCCTTTTTGTCCACGGAGGTGAACAAAGATGAACAACTTCGATTTCTGCATCGGGCGATGACTCCAGACGGACATTTCTTACGGACGCTAACCAAGGTGCTATTTGAGCGATGTAGGCAATGCGGCAGCGGCGTGCTGGACTGCGCGCGTGTCCGTGCTCACGTGCGGCAGGACCCTCCTAATCGTCGGGACAGAGCCACGTGCACTTCGGTTGCTGCTACGCCCAGACTCGCTTGCAAAGCTCCAGGCCATGAGATTCTCTTCACCGTTAGCCATGAAACCAAAAATGAAATCCCTCTCCTAACCCCCCCCCCCACGGCGCCCGCGACCGCTCCCGCCAGGTGGCCGGTGGGCTGGGTTGACGTCGAGCCGTGAACAGCTTTGCGCTAAAATCCATGACCCCCCCCCCCCGGCCAGAAGATGCACGCGGCGCTTTTGCGTGGATTTTGCTCGCAGGGCGAGATTGCGAGCGCCCTCCCCCACCCCCCGCAATGATCACATCACCCGGAACGTGCCCAGTCTCGTCAGGCCTCGAAAGCCAAGCCAGGGTTGAGCCTGGGCAGCGCTTCAGAGGGGTGACCGCCGTGCACGGCAGGTCGCTTGGAGGATACGGGGCGGCGTCGTCGTGGGCAGCAGAGGGCAGCGCAGCAAAAGTCCATCGTTGCACTGTACTTCTACGCTCTCCGCTCTTCACCAACGCGCGTTGATTAGCGTGGCGAAGTATGCTCAAATAACCCCCCACCCCCCTCCCCACGACCCGCACGGTGTGGGGGGAGGTCCTTATCCAGCCTTGAACTCACAAATGGGATGTGCAGCACGTAGCGTGGAGAGTTGTGGCGGTCGAGGCAAAACGGGAGAGTGGACGCGGCACAGTTTCCAGTGACAAATTGTCACCGTATTCAATCGAAATGGGTTACTTTGACGTGAACTGTCCACTCGTGGCGTGGGCTCTCAGGACATCGAGGTTTTAAAGCCGTGTGAAGCAAGGGGAGCACAACTCCGGTTCCGCGGAGCCGGCAAAACAAAGAATCTACGTTTCTAGGTTTTCGTTCCAAGCGAGCTCTCATTGGCCCGAGCCCTTAATTGACGACATAATTTGCTCAGACCTTATTCATCGCTCGCAGCTATGAAGCAGTGGGATATTCTGCACTATCTGTACAGCCTGCAGGGGTTCTGGCCCACAAGGACTGGAGTTGTGCACTCCTGGTGTCAGGTAATCATGAGTCTGGTCCAGGTTGTTCATTGCTGCCCTGGCAACATCATTTGTACCCCCTTTTTCCCACGGGCGCATTCCAAGCCAAACCAGCACCGGGCCATCACGGCACGGTGTGGTTTCCGCTGGCTATTTGCCATGCCGAGCCGAAAAAAAAAACGTTTCTACGCTGGCCTCATGCAATACGACACCGGAATCTGGCTCGGAGGGGAGGCCAAGCAGGGCCAAGCGAGCCGGGGCTAACGACGCGCACGCTCATTTGCGCGTGACGTCGAATCGGTACCCTGTGAGGATGCAGCGTCCACCGAGCCGCCACCGGCGCGCGTCTCGGCCCTTCCGTTGCACGTGACGTGTCAGCGGCACGGTTCGGCTCGCGCAGTGGAAATAGCCATCGGCGAATCCTCCCGAGCTGCACGGTGGAGAAAAATAGGCGTTTGTCACATTGACTGGGTGCACTCCTGGGCGCATCTTGACGGTGCCAAAGTCATCTCATGGAGTCCATCCTGTGCCGATCGAGCCTAATGATGGTGTGCCGGAACACAAGGAGCCTTGATGAGTAGAGAAAGGATTTTTTCGGTTCCCCAGATTTGAGTAAAAACTAAAAAAAAAGTCGTGGTATTTTCTTGATAAAATGGTGCTTTTTCAACCAAAATCAGGATGACATTACCATTCTCCAAGACACAAATTGAGCAGAATCTGTCTTGCAGTGGACATGTGTTAAAATATTTTTCTGCAACTATTTCCCCCCCCCCCCATCAAGTCCAGACGCTCAATAATTCATATGTAACCTGTTTAAGTATGATTTTAGTCAAAGAAATGTGTAGTTAATGGGAAAATTCACCTGTTACTCATGCGCGATATTTATTTTCTACATTTTGCAGCTGGACAGCATGTGCTATGTGATCATGTATGCCCTTGCACACGTGCACATTAGGAAATCTGAGATGCGCATTAACTTATTTTTCCTTTGAGGGTGTGAAGGGCAAGTGAAGTTCATCACAAAATAAATGATAGTAATTCATATTTGTAATGCGCCGTACAGAATTCGCTCCCTTGCGAAGAGAGCGAACGACTCAGAGGCGCGAGGAACCGCAGACGATCAGGAAAGCAGCCGGGCCGCTGAGCTTGTGCCATAAATTGCCCAAGTTCTGCGGTCCTCTATATACGAAGATGTTTTCAGAGAATTAATGGGTGCTTACATGTGGCAGGAGAACCAGAGCAGCAAGAGAAACCCCACTTGTGCGAGGGGCTATCAGCACTCTACCCAGGACTGAGCAGGTGGAGCGCCGCGGTGGCTAGGAGATGTTAACTACCTCGCCTAGTATACAGGAGGTCGTGGGTTCGACACCGACCCTGACGCCTGCTGTATATTTGGAGTTTGCGTGTCTCTCCGCGTGGTCGCGTGCATGTTTCTCCAGGTCCTTTGGTCCCCCCCCCCCCCCCCACATTTAGAAGCAACATGCGTTTGCTATAAATGTCCACATAAGCCACTTTGTTGAGCTATCATTTGTGGCCAGGTCGCTTCTAAAAAAAGAGCTATAAGCTGAGTGGGCCTTACCCGTTAAAATTAAAAGTTTAGTTGAGGTGGAAGTCCACGCTTTTGTTGTTGCCCGGCAAGCCAGGGTATGACAACCCCAACGCCCATGGCAACGGAGTTCCTCAATCTTTGTGTGATCCACCATCCCTGGATTTGCAGTCGTGCATCACCGCTGCTGTAATATGGTGACAGCTTTACGAATCACGGTGACAACTACAAATTCTGAAGGAAAATATAATCTCCATATAATATTATGGTCATGTCCCTCTACGATTTCTATTTAAACAAAACTAATCTAAATCCCAGAATTCATTAAAGTATTGTTTTTACTTATTGAAAGGCCCTCGTTTCTCTGTGTGTCTCTACAAGATCTTAAATTTAAAAGGTAAAAATAAAATAGAAACCTCGGCGAACAGAATTAAACATTAACGATATATTCCACAAAATAAATAGAGAAACGTAAAGTTGAGTAAAACCAAAGTGTAAAAAACCACAAAAACGAATATTCCTTGAAGTTCGGTGTGTATCTATTTACTGCGGAAGACGTCACGCAACAGACACGGGGCACAGCTGGCAGAGGCAAACGTTGCCCCCCCCCCCCCCCACTTTGCCTTATCGACTGCTGGGAGGAGAGGTGCTGTCAGCAAACGCCCGGCAAGGGCCAGGCTCCGCGTGCTATGAAGAAGGTTTTATTCTGCACCGCTCATGCCTGGCCACCTTTGTCTCCCCAGTTGCTGGTGTTCATCACAGCAACCACGCCGCTGGAGAATCGGTTTAGGCTGAGTCAGGTTTGAGTGTACGTGTGTGACTGCTGCATATTCGAAGGGCAGTGGAGCTGGTACTCATTTGTATATCCTCTGAGAGTGTAAAGACAAGTTAACTTTCTTTTTTAATCAACCCGTGAAGCTGCGACTTGCTGACAGCGACGTGCGTGGCATACAATCGCAGCTGCCGTGCTGTCAGGATGGGGAGTGCAGTGCGCTGAGCCTGACCATGTAAGCGGGACACCGGGGGGGGGGGGGGTGCCACCTGCCCCTGGCATTTCCCCGCGATCGTCCTCGTGTTCATCTTCTTCTCCTGGGGAACCTGCGACTCTTCCCATGTTGTTTTGATCAGTTTGATAATAACAACAACAACAACGACGACGATGATGTTACAACACCACTCCCTCGCGAGTCATTCTCCTTCCGAGACCGTGAGATATTCCGCTTCACGTGATAGGTCCCGTTTCTCTTCCGTCAAAGGTGACAACCGTAGCGCACACGCACACACACGCGCAACCTTACACGCACACACGCACACAGCCAGCCTGGCACGGCAGAGCGAACCCGCCCTCTCCACGCAACTGGGACACAGAGGCAATTGTGTTAAACAGAAACTACGATCGGTGTCGCGAGCCCTCGGGGCGTTGAGCCCCGAGCCGAGAGTCGCTTCGCACGCAATCACGGGGTGAACCCCTAACCCCCCCCCCCTCCCGGCGCGAGACTCGAGACCCCCACAAGCTGAAGAGCGAGCGGGGGGGGGGGGCAGCACGTGCCAAGCCGTGATATGTGGACGGTGCCCCCCAATCCCCCACAGCCGCCGTGGCTGGCACCGTGCCGAGCGGTTCACGACAGACTCGGAGACATTTCTCCGCGCCTTAACTGTGGAGCGACAGGAGTTCTCCCCGTCGGGGTTGGGGGTGGGGTGGGGGGTTGCGGCAGCGATGATTCCCCCCAGCCTCGTGCTGCGAGCGCGCCCGTGACGCGGAGTCTCTCGTCCTGCCACAACCTGAAAATGGCAGCGGCGGCGGCACCGCGAGCGTTTTGGAACGATCACTTTTTTACATCACCGTTTCGTTTTTAAATCTTTATTATTATTTATTACTACGACGATATATTATATAAAGAAACGTATATATCTAGACATGCGAATTTTGATCAATTGCACTCGGTTATGTAGACTGCTATAATTGAAGAGCTCCGTGATGGTACCATGTACCAGCGCCGTCGGCTCGGCACCCTTCGGAATCTCTGCGGCGCGTCTCGTTCTCTCGTGGATTGTACATTTCACCGTGGCACGCGCGCGGACGCACATTTTGCAACGTTTCTCTCTCAGCCTGGCGATCGGTATTTAAGCACTACTCTCCTCCTCGATGTACACGCGACTTGACATCAGCGCCGGCCACGGGATGATCTCATTTCGGATTTGTAACACTGCCGTTATTTATGCTTGACAATTGGCGACCTTGCGTTATTTATTGCCAGCGGAAGGCAAGATAATTATATAACATGGTACAATTTAGAACTCAGTTATTGCTCGGTAGTAAACATACATACACTATTTACCAGGGACGTGTGTGGATATGAGAGTTTTGTTTCATTTGAACAGAAACGTCAAACTTTTTTTTGAAAAATTATCATAGTAATAATAAAACCATAACAAAAAAATACCCAACGACGATTTTATTTTTTTGCCTGGTGCGTTATTTTGGGAAGATTTCTTAAATCTCCACCACCCAACTCTGCCCACCACCGCTTGAGTCCACCCAGTGGTACCAACTGGGCCACCGCTCGGTCACTCGCTCGGCCAGGGCCCTTGCGGCGGGGTAAAGCGTGGGTACTCGCAGCTCTTCCAAGAAGTCTTTGCCACCGTGGAAGAGTAGTTGAAAGTGGAGTCAAAGTTCATATTTCTTTAACCATGTGACAACTCAGGTGGCCCAGGATGTCTTATTTGCAAGAGTGTGACCTCGGTGGGTCATCATACCCTGGCCCACAGGGGCTTTATATCACTCCCTCTAGTAGAGGCCCCTTCCGATAACATCGGTGCGAGCAAGCAATTGCAGGGCTGCACCTTCACCGCCTTGTACAACGTTTAGACGCACGCGTGTTATGTGGCGCGCTGGTCAGTGTGGGCCTTGTGTCGATGACCTGGTTCTGGCCAAATATTTTCCACGTTTAATCGCCTAGGAAGCCGTGGAGCAACCTCACGATTTCGCAAAACGAACTCTGTAATCAGCTGCTGTTGATTGATGTTTCATTTCACTCGCCAAAGCCTGCGACAATAATTCCTGTAATGAAAACTGCCAGCTTGTAATCCTAGCGCTCGACTTAACGACTGTTCCCCCGAACCAACCCTCTTTTGGTGAAACCTTCCGTCATGTTTTAATGCCCTATCATCATCAGCCATGATCTATCCACTGCCGGATGGAGGCCTGTGTAAACGGTCGCCATCACTCGTGCTTTTGCGGCACAGCAATCCGTACGGCTCCTCGCAACGTGAGCGGATTTCATCGATCCATTTCCGGAGCGGACGTGCTCTCAGACGTGTTCCCTCCTTCGACGAAAACTCATTTTGAAAAGCCACGCTGAGTCTCAAAACTCCTTTATCCATCAGGGTCTTTGTTTGGGAATCGGTGCTATTTTTTCACAGGTATAAATGTATTTTATGTCAAGAATGACATATAAAGTACATTTTTTTTGTGGTGAGTGTGGGAGAAAAGCGCAGACCGATTGCTGTACTACCGACTAGCTGGAGGTTGGGTGGCTCATGCACTGCCACTTTTACATGGTCCACCAATGGTCCACCAGAGTTGCCACCACCACCACCGTGGCCGGCAAATCCATCGCCACCGCGACCACCACTGCGCTCGCACTGAAGCCTGGCCATGAAAGTACCAAAAGACCTTGCTTTGCTCTGTGACTTTTAGAGGTTATACAAGAGCTGGGTTATCCGATGTTTCAAGTAATGGATTATTGGTTCTGTCACTCGACTAATCAGGTAGCACGAAACCACCTCTATTCCCACGTGTGCTGCTGATGGGAGGTGATGGGCAGGGCTTGGTGAAGTCATCAGTTGAGTCACGCCGGGCGTGGCTTTAGAGGGGGGTTTCCCACCTTCGGGAGGCAGGATGTGGTGGTGGCAATTTGTAAAAGGGTTGTAAAAGGGGCCCAGAGAGATTGACCACAAAAAAGCAGTCGATTGCAATTTTTAGTCGATTAATCAGTTGGATTGGACAAACCTAATCTAAAGTTCATCAACCCTGACCAATATTGTTTTTTTCCACGTGACAGAACCTGCATGGCCCGTGAAATGCAACAGGACGATACAAAATTGCAACTCTTTTGCAATGCTGGTCTCCGGCAGTTGCCACGCGAACGAGATGAATATATTTTTGCAACCTCTCGAAGCCCTCTTACAACAGCCAGGCAGGGAGGATTTATTTTTTTCACAAATTCCGAGCGTTTTTGTTCTGCGATGCGTTTTATCGCCGCATGTTCGTTCGACACAATGTCCGACGTTACCAAATTCAGTTTTCGAAGAAGTTTCCAGGACGTGGCACCAAATGTCGGACATCGTGCCAAACCATGTAGCGGTGCACAGCCCAATACCAGAACGGAGCGCTGCACACGATAACCATGGGATATGGTGAGTTAATTCCATGGAATTGGTTTGTCGGTGTTGCAGAAACTATTTAAAGTAAATTGTTGTTGTGCACTTGGTAGACGGACCTGGCAGGGAAATTAAAAGCTAATGTTTAAATTTGTAAAGAAGGCTGGCCTGCCTGGGCAGCGGTATTGCCAGCTCCAAAATATATAATTGGGGGTAGAAGTGGCTTCAGATGTAATGACATCACCATCATTATTTTATAAGGGTACTTTTTTCTTTTTCCCACCAATGCACCTTTCAAATTTCAGATTTCACTTTTGACAAGCTCCAGCACTAGTTCTTACATCGACTGACGTGTGAAGCAATGTGTTTGCCTAGAGTATTACTGTGCATTATTAAATGCAACCACTTTCATCATTATAATCCATAATCTAATCCACTGTGGGATAAAGGCCGCCCCAAGTCTTCGCAAATCCCTCCATGCACATGGATTCAAGAAACTCGCCCCTGTTGTGTATATATACATGCATGTAGATTTAATTTTTTTCGCACCGCACGTAGCCAACCGCGCTAATCGGAGGTGCAGCAGAAGGTCGAATCGAGCCGGCGACCTGCGGATTGCAAGGCCGGTGTGCCACCCGTTGCCCCACCGGTGGTAGCACCGGTCATCGTAACAACCACAAAGCCATACGGATAATCACATTCTACATTAGAAATCAACTCCATCCGCTGTAAGAAAAAGTAAACGTTCAATGCACACTCATGAATCAGGCCTGCGTTTCCATGTCGCTTGCAAAAGTTTTAAACTTTTATTTAAGTCATTTGTTAAATCGTTTTTTTTCACCTTGCAATTGTTTTTTGTACATACGAATGATTCATCGTTTATATTTCTAAACTAAACATCTGATTACCTTCAAAACGAATGCGTAATACTACAAGTACTTACATTAGTTCCGACATTAAATCATGGAGAATCACGACCGAGCGATGCGACGGCGAAAAACCTTTGAAATTACAGGCACGGGATACGGTCCACAGTCACGGTGACACACTCACGAAGGCCGTCTTTGTCTCACTCTGCAGGGCCGCACAGATTATTCCGGGGCAGAATACCACATGCCCCCCCCCCCCCCCCTGATTCCACCATTCATGGGCTGCCCGTTGTGGGACCTTCTTTTGTGCGAGGCCCATAACCATATGCTACATCCCCCCCTCCCACCCTCCCTGGTCAGTTCCACAGTCCAGAGCTACGAGACCCCCGTATGGGCTGTCCTGTGAAGCGCCGCCCCTTAACCAGGTTTCTTCTTCTGACCAAACAACTCAAGAGACAAACACCTTGCGGCTACGGACAAGACAGAAATTTCGTGTGGGTTTTACTTGAAGAGTTTTCTAACTTGCTCTACGGCGATGTGCAAACGCAAAACTCGCCGGCCACGCCGTGTTGTCGGCAAATGACCCCCCACGACCCCTCGTGGATTTTCGTTTTTGTTGAGATTAAAAGGAAACTCTCGGGTGTGTTTTCGGGTTGTAATAATGTACACCAATAATAATTTGTGACGCGCCGTCGCACGGTATTTGCTCAACTCTCAACGAGAATGACTCAGAGGTGAGGGGACTCAGAGACAAGCAGGGAGACAGTCGTTCGGTGGCTGGTGTCAATAATTGCCCAAGCTCTGCGGTCCTCTATTTTGTTAACCTATGAACCCTTCCCCATGCTGAGACGTCTGCAAGTTTCAGGGTGGGCCCCGTTCACCGTTGAACCTCAAAAAGCGCAAGCGGCTTAGCGTAAATTTTATTTAGAGCAGATATAGCACCGGTGTTTTTAAAGACACTGTACTGACCGCATAGAATGACCGCACGCTGTGATAGATGGCGCCAAACTGTACCACACGCCCTCCCGTATGTTCTTGTGGGAGCCTCGGTACCGATAAAGTTATTTTCTTTTCTTTGGATTCCGTTGCGATAACATAAACGTAAGTCATTAGAAGGGGAAAGGGGTTAATGAGTGTTTACATGTGGGAGGAAAAACGGAGCACCCGGAGAAACCCCCACACGTGCGAGGGGGAAACACTCTATCCCATGCAGAAGGGACACAAATGATGCCAGTCCGAAATTTTGCCGTACCACCTTCTCCCGAGACACTCCATATGCTGGGAGCTTCCTTCAGGACAAGAATGGAGCAGCAAGCTAAAGCCCTCTCTCTCTCACTGGAGAAGCTCCCAGGCACAAGGGGGGCCTTTCATGCCGCCGAACGACGCAGGGTAAAACCCGAAGACACACCCTGGAGCTGTACAGCACCACCGTGGGGGGGGGGGGGTACACAGGAGCATTCCAAACTTTAGTTTTACACTGGAATCCCCTCTCCATTACAGGCTTCTCGAACCGTGAAAAGGGGGGACATTTACTTACTCTGCATTTAAATCCAGTCTGGTCCATAACTCAAGTCTGGTCCCAGCGATTGAGCCGTCAAGAGTGGAAACTTGCGATGCAATCCACGAACCCATTTGTAAAAGTCAGAACGTCCTCCTAGTCGACCGCCTTTTCCTCACAAATTATATATATATATATAATTGTATATTCAGACACGATGCAGTATCTACATGGAGCATTCCTCCCTCCTGCCCCCCGCCGGCGCACGCCACCCACGCATTGTTCACATGTCCAGGATTCTTGAAGATGAGTGCCCAACCTCCGCAAGAGCTGCGCACGTGCAAGTGAGCTGGGCCATCATCATCATGTGAGCAAACCGAGACCAGTGGGGAGCGGTGGTGTCGCGGTTAGCGCGCTGCGCTACGGACCCGGCGACCCGAGTTCGATTCCCGCTCACGGCCAACAACGGTGACGATTATCTGAACCGGTCATGGGCCTTCCCTAGGTAGACTCAGCCTAAAATGAGTACCTGGTGCGGTCTGATAAAACATCGCCACTCGGGAGACAAAGGCGGCCGGGCGTGGTGTTGGTCACCCACCGCCTCGCGTGTCGTGCCAGCCTTCATAGGTGCTAGTTAACAGCACTTGCCCCAACAGTCTGTTGAGGCTATAGGGGGGATCTTTGTGGGCCACGATAATATTAACAATTCGGGACGAGCGCTCGCCACATCAGGGCGTCTTATTTACAGTGTCAGGGATTCAAAAAGCGCCAACCACTGACCCCCCTCCCTCCACCACCAATGCCCAGCGGTCCCGATTCTGAAGCGAGAAGCATTGGGCAGAAGGGGGCAGAAGTGGGTGGTGAGCGGGGGGGGGCTCGAAGCAGCAAGCACGTGGTGCGCTGGCAGCAATCACGTGGTGCGCTGGCAGCAATCACGTGGTGCGCTGGCAACAGATCACGTGGTGCGCTGCCAGCGAGCACGTGGTGCTGCCCGTTGCGTGTGCGCGGTGTTGCGCAGCGTGTTGCTCAGTCGGCGTGTGAAACAAAATGAAATCACTTTGTGTCCTATCTCCACCCCATCCCTCCCTCCGTCATCCCCAGGTTGAGCGTCGCGGCTCCACGTACATCAGCATAAACTCAAAGATTCAAAGGCCCTCTCCGAGGCTGTGTGACGGATGTCATTATACCGAGGGAAAGGTCACGAGCGCCTCGTGTTCAGGGGGGGGGGCTCCTTTACGACGGCGGCGATCTTCACTGCAAGTCCCGCAGGCCACTGGCGGCCCCTGTTGGCCTTAAGTGCGGCCCCCGACACTACACAACATGTGAACCCCCCCCACCACCATCATCATCACAGTGCGGCCCTCACACTGGTGACGTCTTGTCGGCGAAAGTCTCTCGCCCGGGACCTGAAAGAAAGCCGCACGGCCACTCTCCCGCAGAGAGCTCCTGACAGATACTTCGTCATTGGTCATCTCACGGTCACGCACTCCTTACAGATGCAGTACTTAATCATTGGTCATCTCACGGTCACGCACTCCTTACAGATGCAGTACTTAATCATTGATCATCTCACGGTCACGCACTCCTTACAGATGCAGTACTTAATCATTGACCATCTCACGGTCACGCACTCCTTACAGATGCAGTACTTAATCATTGGTCATCTCACGGTCACGCACTCCTTACAGATGCAGTACTTAATCATTGGTCATCTCACGGTCACGCACTCCTTACAGATGCAGTGATCATCTTACGGTACCGTACAAGTCGGCTTTGTTATTATTAAGATTTCAAATGATTGTTCTTCGTTTGGCAGAACGTGTAAACTGCCCATCAATGCCTGGGTAACATTGCATCATAATATTCTTTGGTTCTTTCGGTAAAGTCAAGTAGATAGAAATTAAATAAATAATCAGCCGCCTAATGACGGCTGCTTGTGTTGCGATCGAAACGTCGTTTTTTTATTATTTTATATCTACGTGACTTAACCGAAAGAACCAAAGAATATGAATGCCTGCAGTCACGAAAGTTAAGTCAATAATAATGATGATGAGAATTGTCAACTTGTAACGGCGCCGCCGCCGGAGCAGCGCTGCGCTCGACGAGGGATCGACTCCGAGGCCGCCGAGGAGCCGCAAAGTGCGAGGGCGACCACGCGGTGGGCCGGCGTCATCAATTAGTCAAGCTCTGCAGTCCTCTACATATATACAGGTCAGTTTAACACGAGGGCTTTCACGAACAATATGATCGAAAATAGAGGGTTTTTTGCGATCTAACCCAAAAACCTCTACTTTGGATATATTAAGGCGTCGTTGACCAATTAATAGGTACAGTGGCACGAACCCGAAGCACCTGGAGACAGCCCGATCCTATGCATGTGGGACAGGTGAAGTCCACATTTATGCTCGACTGCGCTGATGGGGCACCTCGACTAGTTTGCAGGCCACGTGAGCGGCCCTCCTCCACCTCAGTGGGTCGCAAGTTCGACATCGTTCTTGTGCACTAATCTTGAACCCCCACGCATCACCCTAGGCCCGTGTTCCTCATAGCAAGGCCCGCGGGCCCTCTAGCGGGCCTCCCTGGTGGCCTTCAGTGCAGCCCCAATGGTTTCATGTGTGGCGGCTCTCACACTCCTGATCTTATCGACAAAAGTCGCCCCCCCCCCTCTGATAATGAATGAAGAACACAACCCTAGACACACGTGGAGCAGGCGACAATGGGCTCCACGGCACTGAGGTTGCCCACCACTGCTGTACCGAATTCTCCTGGCGAGCCAGGAGGGCATGGACACCTTCTCGACGCCCATGGGAAGGTAGTTTTACAGCATTTGTACGGGCCACCAACTCTTAGGGGCATCCGTGTGTACCACCACCACCACGACCACATAAGCATTCAGTATGGGTGTGTGGAGCTTCAAAGCGCAGTTATTACTCTTAAATGTGCTTGGTCATTTCATGTGATTAACGGATTCACGTGCAATTCCCACTGGAAGACCCTGATCGACATCCTTCTGAGCAGCCAGACGATCCAGTCCAGGATTGTGTAAGTATCAGTGCTTGCAGTACAGTATTTCGTCGTTAATCACAAACTTGCTTTGCGCGAATTTGAGTATTCGCGAACCGAATCTGCAACGCTGCACGACTCCTGCATCGAGAGAGAAAGTGATGAGAGTTTCGGTGATGAGATAGTGATGAGAGAGAAAGTGATAAGAGTTTAGGTGATGAGATAGTGATGAGAGAGAAAGTGACGAGAGACTGTTATGTGATAAAATTATGAGATAAAGCGATGAGAGAAAGCGATGAGATAAATAGATGTGTTATGATTATTTTCACATATTCAATAGCCTATGCTTTTTTATTCAAGGCCATTAATTAATTGACAGCTTTTCGTAGACCAATGTCATTATCCGTGAGATTTGCTATTCACGACCATCTCGAGAACGCATCTCTCGCGAATAACGAGGGAATGCTGTACTCCATCCCCATGCCAATCGTCACCCCATCTGTTATCCCCCCCCCCTTCATATTGAATTAGCTTGAGATGTTGAGCCTGGATTGTGCTTTTAAATCTAGATTGAAAACTAATTTCTTTAGAACCGCTCTGTGTTCAGTGTGTTGTCCTTCCCCCGCACCTCCGATTAGCACGGTTAGTTACGTATGGTGCGAAAGCAGTTCAACATAAAAAACACAAAGATCCCCCAATGTAGCCTTCACAGAGTGTTGGGGCAAGTGCTGTTAGCCAGCACCTATGAAGGCCGGCACGGCAGGCGAGGGGTGGGTGACCAACACCACGCCCTGCCGCCTTTGTCTCCCTAGTAGCGATATTGACACATCACACCAGATGCTTATTTTAGGCCGAGTCAACCTAGGAGAGGCCCAGGACCGGTTCTGATCATCGTTACCAGTGTTGGCCATGAGCAGAAATCGAACTCGGGTCGTCGGGCTCGTAGCACAGCGCGCTAACCACTACACCACCGCTCCCCATAAGTTCAACATGTGCACAGTTCAACATACATGCTTGGATATGGTGGCCAGCGTACATGCACAAGCAGGTTGACATCAGGCTGAGGGGGTGACGACTTTGGAGGGCAAGAAGATGGTTCAGCCAAATCGATCGTCGTCGTTTCGTAAATTCCACGCTCCCACATCCATACTCCTCGCCTTCGCCAGGCCACACTGACCGGCGCGGTCAAGTATGGTCAAATAACCCCCCACGCTTTCGCACGGCACGGGGGAGACCCCCCTCATTCAGCAGTGAACAAAAAGTCCGCAAGAGGTAAGAGGTGCGATGTTTTGTGGCAACCTGCCGCTCTTCTCCCAGCAAGTGAATGACAGACGGGCCACGCATCCGTGTCGTGAATATTATCTCGCCACTACTCAACCAAGTCATCGGCCTCCTCCCCATCGTTTCACCTCAACACACCGCTATCTTCCCCAAGACCTTAGCTTATACAGGGACTCTTGTACTTACGAACATTCAACTTACGAACTTTAAGAGATACGAACAAACCTGTCCGTATGCCCAGTTGCCTGTACGGACCGAGAGGCGTAAGTTCAACGGCCGCACAACAGATGGGTGGTGGTGGCATCTACTTCTGCAGAACGTTAAAAACCGGCGGCATTTACATCCACAGGAGATTATACAACTTTTAAAGCCATTCCCCGTGTTTAGTGTACACGCCGTACAACGTGTTTGGAATCGACGGGAGTAAAGTTGGACGAACAAATCGACTTATGAACAGACCTCTGGAACCTAACTCGTTCGTGAGTAGAGGAGTCCCTGTACCGCACACGTCCAATCGGGGGGATGGGAAGTAAAAGGCGGTGTTTGCTGACGACTACACTACTACGGTGCCGTGTTTCGTCACGTTTGTCCACCGCAGCCAATGCAGCTCCCGAGGCTTCACACTCACGAACGTTGAACTTCTTTCGCACCGTACATAGCCAACCGTGCTCATCGGCGGGGCGGGGACAAACTAAAACACAAAAAGCAGTTCTAAAGAAAACAAAATAACCCCCCTCCCCCCGCTTGCTCGTTTGGCATGGATTCTACTAACTGCAACGTTCATTGTACAAGAGACCGCGGCTGCGATAATGCATGGGGACACTGCGGACTTGACTATTCGGCAAAACAGCGCGCGCATTGGATAACCGTCTGGAGCAATTTGGCTCTTCGTCAGGGATGAAAGTGGCCAATTTATGGGCGTTTACTTCTCTGACGTGCCCCTCTCTTGCTGGGCAGCGATCGTGCTGATGAGATCGTGTGACGTCCAATATTCAGCAAACTGCATTAGAGAGGCCACTGGCCCTCGTCGCGGCAGGCAAAACGTTCCTTTAAATTCATGACATCGCCGTTCGTTAGCATCTGCATCAGAAGAAAACTCAAAATCTCTGCACAACATGACCCCTGTACAGTTACAGATCCGCGCGGCCCATTGCGTCGTTATATACAGCGAGTGAAAGCAGCAGCGGTACGAGATTATAAGGGTGGAGAGTATATAAAGGTGCGCGCTCCACCTGCTTGCCTGTGGAGTTACGTCGCAACTGCGCCGCTCGATTTCACCGTCAGAGCGGTCCGGTGGAAAGAGACTCACGCAGACGACACGGGGTGGGGGGAAGAGGGCTGCAGCCAATCACGGGGCGAGGTGAGGCGGGGGTGGGGCGGGGTGAGGCGGGGGAAGGGCTGCAGCCAATCACGGGGCAGGGTAAGGCGGGAGTGGGGCGGGGTGAGGCGGGGGGCGGGGTGGGTGAGGGAAGATTGCAGCCAATCACGAGCGCAGTGAGACGGGGTGGGGGTGGTTGAGACCACCCAAGTGGACGCGTGGTGGCGCTGCAGCAGCAGCGGCACGAGGTCAAACAAAATGCCCTCGCGGTGTCACGGGGAAGGAGTGGGAGGCAAGAAAGTGTGCGTGGGAGATAATGATCCAACCGTACGCTTCGCCCTAACCATCGAACCATATAACCAACCCGTGCAGCCAGCCCTACGTCCAGCCCTCACCGACGAACCAACGAGCGAGCCTCTTCTTAATCTTTGCTGTGGTGGCGTTACCACGAGTACTTGCCCGCCTCGTAGCTGTGGCCAATCAGCCACAACTATCCTATCCCAAATCAAGTATCCAACCAGTCACTCGTACTAGCCCGACTAGGGCCACTACTCTCACTGGCACCATCACTAGCCAACCCTAACTCGAACCAACTAGCCAACCAGCCACGAACAACTACCCCGACTCTCCGAGCTGGCCCAGCCATCCAGCCACCCAATGTCCATAACTCTACCCTGTAACCACACCTGCCTTGTTTTGAACAGTACATTCTTTATCCTAACGTTAGCTCTGATCACTTTTCGGCGTCTGACGGTGGACACGCAACACGGATAGTCGGCCAAACACCCCCCCCCCCCCAACACAGACCATCGTTAAAGAGCTTGGAGATTGCCTCAAGCACGGGGGGGGGGAGATCATTTTTAGTCCGCCACCACCGCCGCCTTTTACCCAGCGGCCGTTGCGTGCCCACGACGTGCCCCAGCCAGGCACGTGCAGACTATCGGCGCTCGCAGTCCGCCGGGCGCAAGCCTCGATCGGCCCGGCTGACACCCGGGTGGAGGACTGCGCCTTGGGCTGCGTGTCGTAGATTTGCGATGGAGTGCAGAGACGCTGGCCATTGCTGGCCTTCCTGCCGCCTCCGCCTGCCCCGCGCAGACGTTTTTCACTTCTGGTCACCAAACATCGCGGGGGATTTGACTTGACCCATCACCCATACCTGTCAATCCCTCATCAGTGCCTAACCTGATTACAGACCACTTCAGACCTTATTGGTCACCCCGTGCCCCTTACAGATCTCAACGTTCATCCTACAATGTCCCATCACAAGGGAGAAACACAAATAGACAAAACACGTTTTGCCCGTATTGAAACGGCTATACGCCGTACGGACCTGGAAACTCAATTTCCCCGTGCACAAGAATACGGGTTAACCCGTAATGGGCTGACCGCTGTGCGTCCTACACCTCAACGCTTCCCCGTCTCTGCTGCCGTCTCTCCTAGCAACGCGGATGATGAATCATAACGGGCCGCGTGGAAGTACTGAACGCGTCCGTCTGTGCGGTGCTCGCAGGGAGAATCCCTTCGGCCGTGCGGGTTAAGGGGGTCCCCCCCGCGAGGACGCTTCTGGTAACTCCCACGAGGTCGCCCTGGTTTTACATCTTTAAAAAATCACACCCTGAGGGCTTCTTGTCACAGTGGGCTCACGTTGACTGCACGTGGGCACTTCATTCTGAGGAGGAAAATAAAAATGCAAGCAACAAAATGTAACGTGGCCCATTTTTTGTTTGTTGAAGTTGGAAAGCTTCAGTGAGACGATGTTCTACTCCAGCGTGCTAACGCCTACCACCCCGGCGCGTTCTCTCTCGCAGTGAAATCACCAATGCAGCTTTCTGGAAAATGAAACCCAATCTGGCGCCGGACTTGGCAGTGGCGCGCGCTGCAGTTTGATCAACTACGTTCCCAATCCCCGCATTTAACGCGGACGAGCAATTTTCGGTGAAAAAAAGCTGGGGGAGGACATCGATTTTCGTGAACCGGAGACCGGGCACCAAACGAAACGACAACAACAAAAACGCGGTGGCGGCACGGCCCTCGGTTGCGGCAGGTCACCCACAGACTCATGGCAGGTCACCCACAGACTCATGGCAGGTCACTCACAGACTCGCGGCAGGTCACCCACAGACTCATGGCAGGTCACCCACAGACTCATGGCAGGTCACCCACAGACTCGCGGCAGGTCACCCACAGACTTGTGGCAGGTCACCCACAGACTCGTGGCAGATCACCCACAGACTCGTGGCACGCGCCGGCTGCCAAGGTGGTGACACTGAGAAGCGGCGCTCACGGAAGCGAGAAGGGGGGCCGGGGGCACTCCTTTCCGTGTGAGACGGCGAGCGAGCGTGGGCATCGCGAAAACACACAACACATCGCTTGAGGAGCTGCGTGTTGTGTTGGTGTGTGGTCTATGACTGTGTGTTGTATTGGTGTGTGGTCTGGGACTGTGTGTTGTGTTGGTGTGTGGTCTGGGACTGTGTGTTGTGTTGGTGTGTGGTCTGGAGCTGTGTGTTGTATTGGTGTGTGGTCTATGACTGTGTGTTGTATTGGTGTGTGGTCTGTGACTGTGTGTTGTGTTGGTGTGTGGTCTGGGACTGTGTGTTGTGTTGGTGTGTGGTCTGTGACTGTGTGTTGTGTTGGGGTCTGTGTATGGGGGAGCAGTAGTGTAGGCGTTAAGGCGCTGCGCTACGAACCCCAGTGCTCCGAGTTTCGATTCCCGCTCACTGCCGACACCAGTGAGGATTATTTAAGCCAGTCCTGGGCCTCCCTTAGGTCGACTCAGCCTTAAATCAAAGGTAGCCGGGCGTGGTTCTGGCCACCCACCCCCTCGTGTGTCGTATTGGCCTTCATAGGTCCTTGCTAACAGCACTTGCCCCAACAGTCTCTTAAGGCTATACGGGGGATCTTTGCCTTGGTGTGGTCTGGGACTGTTGTTGCCCAAGCTGGGAAACTGGCATACAATTTGAACTGATACACTTGATCTCTTTAACGTCTTTATTTTTAGTGATTTGCCATCCTTTCCTATACCTCATCGTTTTTTGTGTTTTTTTTTGTTGTTGCAAGTTTCTGGCCCAGCCACTAGATTCCGATTCTGATGCTCGTGCACTACCAGAGGCTCGTAGAAACGACACCGGGGGGGGGGGGTGGCACACGTCCCCAACGGCCCTGTGGTGGACGTGCACCTCGGTGAGCATAGGCGATGTTGTCCCCTTGTTCATGTAACATGGCATCCAGATTAATGTCCACTTTAAGATGTATTTCTTTAAAAAAATAGGAAAACGTCAATGGTTTGTAGAAGTGACACAAAATAATTTTCTTCCTTGAAACGTCATCGTTAACAACAACAAAAAAGTTCCAATGCATTAACAGAAAAAAAATAAAGTCAATGTTTAGGAAATCAAAACAACTTATGTGACAAATTTGAACAACTATTTGTTTCCGAAGTTGTAAAATGTCGAGCCACTAGCAGGCCACCGGGTATCTCTGTGGGCGCGTTCTCACACGCATTACACCGACTGACTGATTGACAGACAGAGGAACGTACATACACACAGACCGAACAACACAGCAACAGAATAAACAACAGACTGACACAGAAACAAATCAATAAACAGTTACACGGACCAACCAAGAGACAAACACAGGACACAACAGCCACCTAGACAGAACGGACGTACACACGGACAGACAGAAGGAGAATGGAGATAGGACCAGGCGTGCGGACACTCGGGACGCCCGCGTTCGGCCACTGCCGCCGGGGCCCACCGAGGCACCGTCACCGCCAGGCGAAGGTTTCCGTGCCGCTCTGACCGTCACCACCGCCGCCGACCGGACGCGGCGTCGGCGGCGACGGCGGCGGCGGCGGCGTCACCTGCAGCAGGCCAGCGGCCCCGCCAGCATCTTGAAGCTGCTGTCGGCCTTGGGGTCGGGCTCGGGCAGGAGGTGAGGCCCCGCCGGGGCCGAGAGAGCCACGGTGGGCTGGGCCTGCGGGGCGGTCGGCGTCACTGCTGCACCTGCGCTACGGGAAACAAAATAAATCGTTTTGTTCGTTCGCCGGGGCGCGGACGATGAACGGTGCCCCAGTGGCGGCTGTGACCATGAGGACATCGTTTTGCCTCCGCAACCGAAGGCTTCCTCGAAAGTTGTTTCCACCCGCCCCACCAATGATATCCCGACTGTGTTCTTGGTGGAATTTCACCGTTAATTAAATGTTACATTATTTTAGTCGATTTAGAAAATTGTGCTGAGAAACCTGTCAGTTTTTAAGCGAGCGATCGGACGGGCGGCCTCCGTCTTGCGTCCGACGCGCGCGCCGGGCGTGAGCCCCGAGCTCGGCGGCTTAACATCCGACGACGCGTGGCCTTGCGAGGGCGACGGCAATGGCAACCGCCTCCCACCGGGGCCGCGCCAACTACGGTGAGGGAGCAGTACCAGCGACACCCCTCGCTCGCTCAGCGCCCCCCCGGCTCACTCGCCCACGCGCGCACCGAGCGGCACTTTCATGACTCAAACTTCACTGGAAACGGTCACTAGTCCCTGCCTTTCCGAACCGGTAATCGATGTGAAATACGGGGACCGGTTTACCTGCTTGGCGTTCAACTACCCCAGTTAAACGCCCCATTCCCCTGTGTGTATGAATGTATGTTGACCTTCTTTCGCACCATACATAACCAACCGTGCTAATCAGAGGTGTGGCGAAAGGATAACAAACTAAATAAGTAAGAACATTTGATATTGCGCACTCTTATGAGTCCAGTCCATCACGTATGTTGAACTTCATTCATACCGTCCGTAGCCAACCGAGCAAATCAGAGGTTCGGGGGGTGAGGGAAGGACAAACGAACGAAACACAAAGAGCAGTTCTAAAGAAATTAGCGTTGATTTAAAAAAAATCGCGCAGCTTTGGCGGCTTCCTAACGTCGGAAGGAAGTGAGCCGTTCCCGTCAGACTCCTCGTGAGCGGAGTCCGGGGGACACACCTGAGGCCAGCGGCTGCCTCTTGACGACGCCGTTCTTGCCGCGGTCCTCCCAGTCCAGCACCTCCTTGTAGATGAGCTCTGAGTGGGCGGGCGGAGGGGGGAGACGCGACGTCAACGACGACAATCGGACGCGGCGCGCTCGCCGCCCCCTTGGCTGGGCGCGACGCTCATCGTACGAAGGCAAGCTGCGTCAGCTACAGGTACAAAGTAATAATAGTCGTAGTCGTAATCATGTTCGACTTGCAATGGCGCCACCGCACGGTTATTCGCTTGCTTTCGTAGAGAGAGAACCAATCGGAGGCCCGAAGAACCACAGACAAGCCGGTCCCAACAATTGTGCAAGCTCTCTGGTCCTCTACATATGAACGTGGTTCATGGTTTAGAGCGTGTAAATATAAATGTATCGTTAATTCTGCAACCACCGAATACAGCCACTTAGCGAGGTTTGTCACGTTATCGAAACATGGCAATTCGTTACTAGTTCAGCACACCGGTGTGTGGTAGAGTAAAGCAGCAATATTTACAATTCGAGTATTGTGACGTTTCGCCGGTAATGACAACCAGCATCATCAGGCGGCAGCCAGAGTTGTGGAGAGATCCTCCTATGTCGGTCCATTCGTCGCGAAAGCCCACGTGTTAAACTAACTTGCGTCGACAAAACGTTTGTGTATGTGCCATTTTGCGTTTGCCACGTACGTTTGTATGTCTTTGGAAATTAGATGTTCCATCTCAAGGGATTATCCAGGTGGAATATTTTAAATCACAATTATGCATCGATAAAATATGGATTCTAAAGCTCACAAGAAATGTGTCGAATTACAATAAGAATCCCGCAGTTTAGTGCTTGAGCATAAATGCAATATTGAAGATTTTGTTTGATATATCTGTGTCTACGAATAGAAACCTGCTCACAAGTACAATTCTAATCTGATCGTTTGTCAACTTTATTAAACATTTACTATTATTTTATTAAACATTTACTATTATTTTATTAAACATTTACTATTATTTTATTAAACATTTACTATTATTTTATTAAACGTCCCTATTTACTCGGCACCCCACAGTGCAACGTCCAATCTCTGGATAGAAGTCGGCCAATCGAATCTGTGCCCTCTCTTCGCTCTGAAAAAGGGGCGAAGCGTGAAAAATCTGCTTATTATGTATATTATATTATGTATATTATATTATATATATTATATTATGTATATTATATTATGTCTATTATATTATGCCTATTATTTCTGGAATAGTGCAGTGTTAATCACATTTATATGGCTTTATTGAAATCGTGCTTGCACACGAATGTCAACGTGGCGGCCACAGCTGTTCTTATTCCGTACAAAACAGGAAATTAGCGCGACAACCCACGACCCTGGATCGCACGGGCGCATAGAGGACATGGTGCCTGCGGCCTTAGTGGCGCAGAGGGTCCGTACGAACAGATGTGCCGACTGCACAGAACACGGCAGAGATGAAGCCTTCGAGATGAGCTGATACAAACAAACACAAATCTACGTGCCCCCGTGACCAGTGAAGCAACATGCGGTGTGCGTGCGCACGCCCGCAGGGTACGTGCGTGGTGACCGTTCGTATCCACTCGCTCGTTTGTGTCTTACAGTGTAATCGAAGTAATAGCTCTCATGATAAATGCGCAGCTCTTCAATAATCCACTGCTGAATGAAGTCCCTCCGCATGCTTTGTCAGTCATGGGGGCGGTTTGAACTTTCTGCGTCATGTTGGTGGTCAAGGGGGGGGGGTGACCCAGGAGGGGTGGTGACCCGAATTCGATTCCAGCTCACGCTCAACACCGGCGACGGTTATTTTAACCGGCCCTGGGCCTCCCCTAGGTCGACTCGGCCTAACATGGGTACCTGGTGTGGTGTGTAAACATCAACAATGGGGAGACAAAGGCGGCCTTCATAGGTGCTACTTGCTGACACTTTCCCCAACGGCCACAGGGGGTCTTTGATGACCCAGGGCTGGTTCAGACACCACCTGCCACCGATGTTAGCGGCGATCTTAAATTTGACCTCGGGTCGTTGGGTTCACAGCGCAGCGTGCTAGCCACTGCGCCACCCAGATTTAAATTATCACAAAATAATCATAACGTAGATAAAGCCACATTAGAAAAACATACAAATACAAAATAAACCATTATAATCCAAATATGGAATCAATACCACACATTCAACCATAATAATCACATCTGCTCGGACGTCGCAATGCCCCCGGTCCCCGCGTGCTGTCAATTCTCCGTCGACAGACGGACAAAACCCAATCAAAAGGTGGATGCGAGTGAGCGAGCGAACGGGCGGGTGGGTGGGCGAGTGCGCGGGGACGTCCACCTTTCCACTCGTCCACGGTGTGCTCGCGCTCGTCCAGGCGGCGGTCGCTGATCTGTGGCGACGGCTGCGCAGCGGAGAGGGAGGGAGAGCGACATCATCACAACGGCTCGACACCGCACGTGTGGACGCCTCTCAGCGGCGTTCGGGGTGGGAGCGCGTTTTCCCCACCCCACACCCCCCGAGAGTTGACGTCAAACGGGTCCAGATTCTCATCTCTGCGCACGTTACGTCGGATTTTTTTTCGTGGAAATTTCTGCGTCTCTTGTTCACCAGCGGTGCGGTAAAATTACAAAAGTCAACCCCCCCGCTCCTTTTCAAACGACGTAACGAAAGAAAGAAGCGGAGTGCCAATTGCCAGGGCGGTGTGCGTCAGCCATTCTTTAAAAAATCTGGATCTGCACGCATTAATGTTGTTTGATTATCTCCAGTTAGAGCCGCTCAGCCAACGGTGTAAAGTACACATTATAATGGCAGGGGGAGGAGGGGTGGTCAGTAATTCAATCGGACAACTGGTGCTGAATTCCCACAAAGTGATACAAATTGTGTTGACAGGGAGATGGTGAGTCCAATGAAGAGTCGCACGCTGTAACATGATTATTGTAGTGGCTGTTAGCCACGTAACTACTTGAATATTCATTCCCCTGCAGTAGCAAATATTTGGGAGACCCAATCTTCGTTAATGGTTTTCTGGTGTGAGATTAGCAGGGCTTCATCTCTCAATTCACGAGTAGAGTGGAGTAGGTGGCACGTCTCTAGAAGCACTCAGTCATAGCCAGAAGGAAACTGGATGTGGTATGCGGGGTGTAGAAATATTCCCCAGCACTCCGATTTGGACAGATGTGGCGACAATGAAGCCCCATGTGTAGCACAGCTGCGAGTCTGTGAGCATATTCTAGAGGAGTAAGAGAACATAATACCCTGAAGCAGAAGGTTAGTCACATTTGCCAATGTGATTTGTAACTTTGATCATTGCCTGCTGTGTATCGCTAGTGAGGTGTGAATGTGCCATACTGTTGAAGGACGACTGCTGCGTGGTTGTTGTCTTTATGCGGTCCGGGACTGTTTTGTTGTTTTTGCTGCCTTGCCCAATCTTAATAAATCGGACTTACATTATTGTATTTATTTATGATTTATATGTAGTCACTCGCCTACCATTTTCTCTACTTTCCACTCCTATTGTTGTTTGCATCGTTTGCTGTTGTGGCTTGCTGCCCCGCCCATACTGGACATCCGAGAGAAAGAGTTTCATAGCTCGTCGGTCAGTCTAAACAAAGAGGCTGCTTCTCAGCATGCTGTGTCGGCTGGCGCTCCTTTGAGTGCGGCGACATCGGAGTGGCGCCTTCGTGCCCGGCATGCGTTGCTCGCGAGAGGGCGCTGCACGGCAAAGTTAAGGGGACGAGTTCGAAAATGTGCTGCGCAGTTTCCGTGGACTCATAGGCGTGGCAAACCTGAGACTTGCGGGGAAGGCTGCCAATTCCTCAAGCTCTGTGGCCCTGTATTGCCATGAGTGGCCAAATCCATCAACGAGTGTTTATGCACGTGCTGCAAACACACGCGCGTGCATGTTCCCCCTAGGGCGTGCCCCTATGGGCCGAGTTCAACATACATCAGCACTGCTCTCGCGTTCCTCGATAAGGAGTTCGGTGTTAAGGGTTAGGGGTCAGGGGGTTCAGGGTTAGGGGTCAGGGGGTTAAGGATTAGAGGTTAAGAGTTAGGGGTCATGGGTTAAGGGTTAGGGGTTAGGGGCTAGACGCTGAGATCCGGAGGGCGGGGTCCGTGAAGCCCACCGTCGCCGCTGCCGCTTACCCCGTTCACCTCGGCGGGGTCGTACCACACGTGGATGTAGGGGTGCTGCAGGGCCTCGTCCACCGTGATCCGCTTCAGGGGGTCGATGACGAGCATGCGGGACAGCAGGTCGCGCGCCTGGCTCGCTGTTTGGGGTTGGAGGGAGACGCACGCGGTCGTGGGTGGAGGGACAAAACCACCAAACATGAATCGGTTTGGCCAGGATGGTCAACCGGAGTCAAGTTCCGGAATGTAAACCACGAGTATGGAGTAGAAATATCGATGAATATTCACTCAAGGGGGAACAAATATTCGGGAGGGGAAGGTGGAACTAATGTTCGTTTGCCGCCAGCTTGGTGACTCTGACGTGCCCAGCATTCATTCACCATCCGAGCATTCACGTCCGTCACACAAATGGGTGGGGGGGAGATGGGGGGGGGGTTGAAGGGGGGGGGGGCGGCACCTTTGAGCTTGCTGTGCTCCGAGTCGGCGGGGAAGAGTGCGTCAGGGAAGAGCTTCTCGAAGCTGTACCCCGGGTAGCGCGGCCTCGTCTCCACGTAGTTGCGCACCGTGGGCTGCAGACGCTTCATGAACTCGGACACGGGCGTGCCCAGCTGCTCGATCACCTTGTTCCACTGGTCGATGTCTGCAGCAGCGCACGGCTCAGGAGATCGACGCAACGGGCGACGGTAAACGATCGCGAAAGCGAGAGATTTGGCACGACGCACGCGGGAATGCGTCCCAGTACCACGCCAGTCCGCCTTTGTCTCCTTAGCGGCGATGTTAACACACCGCTCCAGGTACTCATTTGAGGTTGAATCCACCTAGGGGAGACCCAGAATTAGTTTAGAGAATCGTCACTGGTGTCGGCCGTGAGCGGGAATCTAACTCGGGTCGCCGGGTGCGTCGCGCAACCGTGCTAACTGCTATTCTACTATAATAGAGGTTATTTGGGTTAGATCGTGTAAATATAAATGTGTCGTTAAACCCGCCAACACAGCCAACTAGTAAGGGTTGTTACGTAAATAGAACGTGCCAATTCGTCACTACTACAGCACCACCGGCGTGTTGGAGAGAAAATACACAAAATCTACAATCTGAGTACGACGTTTCGCCAGTAATTACAACTAGCTTCATCAGGCGACAGACAGATTTGTGGAGAAATCCTCCCGTTTCGTTCCTTAAATAGAGGGATATATGTGATGACATCACTTGTAAACCCTTCACGTGTCAAGGTGGGGGGGATTAATGAGATGCATAACAATTACAATGGGTATCTAATACCGGTTGGGTTATTCATTAGCATATGATATCGGTCGCGAAATCACACGCGCTATACTACTGCTCTCCACACATAAATGAAACACGCACATGCGAAAATATGTACATACATGACACGTATGCGTGTCCTGATAATTAAATGCAGGATACAGTCACGTCCGGGGAAGAGGATCTTGTGGCGCACCATCTCTCCCATGATGCACCCCACTGACCAGATGTCCACTGCACACACCGTCACCCACGGCAGCGACACAATCAGCACCAACGCCGCAACCAACAGCGCCGCGAAACACTCACGCCAACACCACTGCTGCTGAACTGTCTGTTTGGGGCAAGTGCTGCTAGCGAGTAGCACCTATGAAGAACTGGCTTGGCACACGAGGGGGTGGGTGGCCAACACCACGCGCGGCCACCTTTGCCCAGTGCTGTTCACACACCACGCACAGCTGAGTTGACCTAGGGGATGCGCAGGACCAGTTCAAATGTTCACGACTGTTTTTGGTCTTGAGTGTGAATCAAACGCAGGTCGCGTTGCCGGGTTCGCAACGCTCCCCAATACACTACCACAACTACCACCACCAACACCAATTCCTATAAAACCATCAACCACAAACTAAAACTAAACAATTTTTTTTTATTTTACCAGGTAAGGCCCACTGAGCTATATAGATATTTTTCAGAAGCGACCTGGTCACAAATTATAGTTCAACGAAGTGGCTTATCATCACATGGACATTTTATAGCAGACAAATACGCATGTCGATTCTAAATATGGAGGGAAAAATTGGAGGACCTGGAGAAAAATCCGCACGACCACGGGGAGAACATGCAAACTCCATATATACAACAGGCGTCAGAGTCAAGATCGAAGCCACGACCTCCTGTGTACCAGACGAGGCGGTTAACATCTCGCCACCGTGGCACCCCAACAACACCGCCAATGCCAACACAACCACAAACACTAATTGCAACACCACCACTACCACGACACCGCAACGAGTAGCCGAATGGTGGCATTTGGTGGCGTGGGCGTGCGGTCACGGAATGAGGCTGGCGGCGACTGGGGACTGGGGAGGGGGTGGGGATGGGGTAGGAGGCGGCGGTAGAGAGGTGATCGCCGTACCGTTCTCGGTGTAGCCCATGCCCAGGATGACCTCTGGCGCGCGGTAGTACCGCGTCACCACGTACGGGGTCATCATGAAGCTGGTGGCGGCCGTGCGCGCCAGCCCAAAGTCCAGGATCTTGAGCGAGCAGTCGGACTTCACCACGATGTTGCTGGGCTTGAGGTCCTGTTCGGGGAGGAGGAAAGCGAAAAAACATCGAACCGAATCGACCGCGAGACTTGTTCCGGGAGCGAGCGCCGGTGCCGCCCTGGCTGCCCACGCCGTTGTCCACAGGCCTCGTTGCTGTTGCTGTTGTGGGGCCCTGGTTGTCTTGTCCCAGGGTGCACCATGGCGCTGCTCTCTCTGCTCTCTCCCCCCGTGTTTCCCTTCCCTGGTCACCGCCACCACCCACCCCCACCACGACCCCTCCAACCATCACCTTCTGACCGAGCGTACTTTTGGTTACGCGAGGCATTTAGAGATACGCATCCCTCCACCCCACTCTACGGGCCTTGAGAGTAACCACCAGTTCCCACGTGTTTCCCCCCCTGCGGATTGTTCCGCCGATGTGGAGCGAGCGTCGGGGCGTACCCTGTGTATGATCCCGGCAGAGTGCAGGTGCTTGATGCCGCACAGCATCTGGTAGAGCAGGTACGAGATCCGCTCGTGATCCAGCTCCATGCGGATCACCTGGCACAGGTTCGCGTCCATCAAGTCCATCACGAGGTACCTGGGCGGCCGCCACAACACGCGACACGGCGTCGTACGGGGGGCACGGCAGTTTACCTTCGCTTCCACGGGTGTCAGATTTGCAGGGGCTGCAACCTTTATTTATATTTTCTATCTAGCAGGTAAGGCCCTCTGAGCTATACAGCTCTTTTTCAGAAGCGACCTGGCCACAAATGATAGCTCATCGCAGTGGCTTATCGCGTGGAAATTATTAGCAGCCAAATACTCTGAACTCACGTTGATTCTAAATGTGGAGGGAAAATCAGGATGACCCGGGGAAAAATCCACACGAACACGGAGAGAGAGACACGCAAACTCCAAATATGCAAGCATCAGGGTCGGGATTGAACCCACATCCTCCAGTATACCAGCCGAGGTAGTTAACATCTCGCCAGCGTGGCGCTCTCTCTTTTCCCCACCAGGACGGTCACCCCGAGTGGACTCGTGCTCGCGAGCGCACACAACACGGCGATTCGCACAAGTGGTGCAAAAACAATAGCCGCTATTTTTGTTCTGAGTGTGAGCGCGAGGCAGGATATTTCAGGGCTGCGCCTTTACCATGGGCACTGGAAAAGAGGGGCGGGATTTTTCCCGGAACTAAATTGAGTCGACGGACAAATTGGGAACGACAAAAATCGAACGGCGGCATTTCAAGGCTTTTCCGAGTTACCCACGTGTTGGGCAGGTGCCCACCATGCATAACAGGCATCATAGGCTACGGTGCGGGTTTGTGCCCACCTGCACGCGATGATGCTAAATTAATGTAGCAACCGATAGCACGGGTGGAGTGGTGGCACGACGGTTGGCACGCGGTGACCAGATTTCGATTCCCAGTCACGGCGAACACCGTTGGCATCAAGTGATGTCAGAACCCCGGTCCTGTCATCTCCCTGCCCCTTTAGCGATTTGCTCTGACCAGCGTGCTGAAGTATGGTAAGACACAAATCCATGACCGACATAGCGTCAAACAAGGTTTGCAGCAAATCAGGATCAGGGTTTGTGGCAATCAGTGGCGAGATGTTAACTACCTCGCCAGGTATACTGGATGTCGTGGATTCGATTCGACCCTGACGCCTTAAAATTTTGAGTTTGCATGTTCTCCCTGTGGTCGTGTGGCTTTTTCTCCGAATGCTCCGGTTTTTCTCTCCACATTTAGACTCAGCATGCATTTATAGTACTGTATTTGGCTGCCTTCAATTTCCGTGTGATAAGCCACATTGTTAAACTGTCATTTGTGGCCACTTCTGAAAAAGAGCTACATAGCTCAGAGGGCCTTCCCTGGTACAAGCAAAAAATAGCTTAGTTTAGTTTTAACAGCACATTTCCCAATTACAGCCGAGTTTGGCAGTGAGGTTGATAGCAGCATGTGTATAAATACATATCAAGTGGTGGCTTACACATCTTGAAAGTCCTCCTGGGATTTCTGAGGCGAGAACACGTTCAGCAGCTTAATGATCTAGAGGACACCGACCACACACGCGCACAGAGACCACACACACGCACAGGGACACCGACGGACACACACACAGATGAACGCCCACTCGTACTCACAAGACAAAGATCCCCGCATAGCCTCAACAGACTGTTGGGGAAAGTGCTGTTAGCGAACACCTATGAAGGCCGGCACGACACACGAGGGGGTGGGTGGCCAACACCACGCCCGGCCACCTTTGTCTCCCCAGTGGCGATGTTTACAAACCACACCAGGTACTCATTTGAGGCCGAGTCGACCTAGGGGATGCCCAGGACCGGTTCTGATCATCGTTACTGGTGTTGGCCATGAGCGGGAATTGAACTCTGGTCGCTGGGTTCGTGTCGCAGTGTGCTAACCACGACACTACCGCTCCCCACTCACGTGCTCACACCCACAGAGACACATGCCCGCACGCCGACAGACGTGCGCGCACACACACACAGATGCATGCACAGACATACTCACACCCACAGACACACAGAGACTCACGCCCACGTAGACAAAACAAAGACACACAGGTACAGGCACGTAAAACACATCCCGGTTACACAACCACGCATCAGTGAGACTTCAACAGCGGATTAAAACATCACGGCGGGTGTGACGGAGTTCACAACTGTCCCTTGCACCCTTGCGACAGTTTCATGTGCGGCACAATAGAAATGGGCACCTCCAAAATTCTTTAGTTTTTAAGCGAACAGCGTTAGTTGGGCTTCTTTATGAGGGTCCCTGTTTCCTGTAGACTTCCACAAGGCATGCACGCCGCGGGCGGTCAATAGGGACTTCTGGCCAGTGGGTGGCCGGCGGGTCTCTTAGTATTAACCTTGTGTGCAGACCGGCCACGTGGCGACTGTACGCATATAAGTAGAACTTCTTTCGCCCCGTACGTAGCCAACTGTACTAATCTGAGGTGGGGGAAGTAACTAGAATAAATAATATTACTTAAATAACATTGCTTTGGATACTCCCAGTTGCATTCCTTTGTTCAAATCGCTTCCGTACTTAATTTGGGCCTGATGCAGGCCCGCCTATCAGTGCGACAGACACATTGTTGCGTTTTGCAGGTATTCATAATAATCGAGTTGCTATCAGAATATGTGTTTATACTGGAGGAATCCTGTGAGCTAAAAAAAAAGAAATCTCTTTTTCAGCGATGTCCAGCAGAGGAGGGTAAGATCATTACAACAACAAATCTGGAGTGGCCAACATGTCTAAATTTCGAACGTGGAACACACTACCAATAAGAACGTTGCGAAAAGGAGATTTTTCGTTTGTGCTCGCATGGTAAAAGGGTGCCTTATTTGGGGGGAGGGGGGGGTTGTAGCATTTCAGAAAATGCACGATGATCCCAGAGCTCCGTAAGATGGCAGCACGGCAATGGAATCTTCCACCTGTGCGGAGCTTAGAGTGTTGCGCCCTTGACGAGCGGGTCTTGTCATCTGGGTACTCTGGTGTCAGGGCGCCATGGTGGCGAGATATTAACTCTCTCACCTGATATACAGGAGGTCGTTGTTTTGATCCGAACCCTGACACGTGTATATTTGGAGTTTGCATGTTCTCCCCGTGGTCGTGTGGATTTTTCACCGAGTCCTCCGGTTTTTCCCTCCACAATTAGAATCCGCACGCGTTTAGAGTGTTTGGCTGTGACAAATTTCCACGTGATGGTAAGCCACTTCGTTGAGTGGGCCTTACCTGGTAAAATAAAAAAAAATTGTTTAGTTTTAATTTGTGGTTGATAGTTTTAACACTCGTGTGTGGAATTGACAAAAAAACATCCCAATGTCGGACCCTCTTGTGACTCCAGGAGGCTTTCCAGGTAAATAAAGGTCATTAAGATTTAATTCACAATTGCTATCAATGTTTTGACCTCGGATTGGGCCTCAAATAGTATGATTCAGATTACGGTTAAAATCCGTACAGTCCCATGAAAGCTGAGTACAGCAACCCTCCAGCACACACCCGTGTGTGTGTGTAGTACAGCCCAGGGGCCCAGGGCACCATGTGGTGAGTGTCCACCACAAAGATAAAGAGCCCCCCTGTAGCCTTGACAGCGGGGAGTGGTAGTGTAGCAGTTAGCGTGCTGCGCTACGAACCCGGCGACACGAATTCGATTCTCGCTCACGGCCAACAGTAGTGACGGACATATCTGAACCTCGAATGAGCACGTGGTGCTGTTTGTAAACATCGCCACTAAGGAGACAGACGCGGCTGGGCGAGCGCAGCACTGGCCACCCACCCACTCGAGTGCCGTGTCGGCCTTCACGAGTGCTGCTCGCTAAACAGCACTTGCCCCAACAGTCTGTTAAGGCTCTACGGGGAATCTTTGTCTTTGTGTTGTGCGGTGGGAGACGGCAGCCATGGGAGGCACGGGAGGCGACTCACATTTTTGTGGTTCACGCATTTCATGAGCACCAGCTCTCGGAAGGCGCGCTTGGCGTGCGTCTGGTTCTGGAAGGGCCGGCTCAGCTTCTTGATGGCCACATTGCGGTCGATGATGGTGTCATAGGCAGCGCTGCGGGAGAGAAAAAAAACCACAACGGCACACGGCCTCAGCCACCGGGAAAAATCCCATGCGGCGCTCCAGGTAAAGCCGTGCGGCTGGGCATCTGACGCAATGAAGGAAATACAATTTGCACGTTTTAATCGAATGTTTTATTCATAATACAAGTTTTTCTTGGGTTAGATCGTGTAAATATATGTGTCATTACACCCACCACCACCTGACACAGCCAACTAGTAAGGGTTGTCACGTAAACAGAACATGCCAATTCGTTACTAGTACAGCACAACGGTGTGTTGGAGAGCCAAGCCACAACATTTACAATCTGAGTACGGCGTTTGCCAGTAATTACAACTAGCTTCATCAGGCGACAGCCAGATTTGTGGAGAAATCCTCCCGTTTCGTTCCTCAAATAGAGGGAGAGATCTGATGACGTCACTTGCGTGCCCTTGGTCGCGAAAGCCTACACGTTAAACTCGAATGTTTTAGTTGAACACTTTACTTGAACGTGTAATCATACGCACGGCGACTTTGCTGCACGACTAGCGTGGCACAGCGCACGCTGGTCAGTGGTGGCCGTTGCAGGAGAGACACCACGCGCTACGTAGCAGGAAACCAAACTGAGTCGGAGAGAGACATTTTAGTGGCCGGGGTCAAGTGCCGCCCCCTCCCCGCCCCACTGCTGTAGTGCCGGCATGGCCCGACCAACATTATCCGGCACTTGCCGCCACAGGTTCGGGGGGCACCCCTCTCGGGATGGGCACTGGGGTGGGCTGTCTGCCCCACCGTTGCCCTGGCACGGTGTGCGTGGGCGTGTGCGGAGTGGTGGTGCAGCGGTTAGCACGCCGCGCCACGAACCCGGCGAACAGAATTTGATTCCCTTTCACGGCCAATAACGGTGACGGTAACCTTAACCGGTCTTGGGGCTCCCTTGGGTTGACTCAGCCTTAAATGAGTAGCCGGTGCGCAATGCGTGAATATCGCGGCTCGGGAGGCGAAGGAAACTGGGTGGGAATGGTGCTGGCCACCCACCCTCTTGTGCATTCGGACGTTTTGGTGGTACACCGGTGCAGCATAACATACCGGTCCTCATAAAAGTCTAACACTTTGATTTGAACTGACATTTGTCTTCTGACTGCTTCGACATCACGAGAACTGACTTTGATGCACCACCCCGCAAGATTTTCTGACCGGGGTTGCGAACCGCGGCATTTCATAAAAAATGATTGTGAAAAAAAAATCTGCTTTTTTATACCGTGCACCGGTGTAGCGCCTATACGTTCATTTGTCCCCCCAAACAGTCTGTGAAGGTGTTTTTAACGTTGTGGGCACACACGAAATTGATTTTGCCAAGACGAGGGTACTGTGCAAGCCCACTGGCTATCAGCTCAGATTCCTTCATGAAGCCATCCAGATATATAGACACAGACACAATTTCAACCGAGAAGATGGGTACAAACTGAGCAATCATTGGAAGGACGTTATTAACCAGGTGAGGTCATAACTGGCTGTGATGTTCCCTCCCTACCTACCCATGTTAGCAGTTATTTTCGACTCTCTGGGTTACATTCACTAACACAGCCTCCATTAGCTGTGTTAGTGAATGGCGGCTTGCCATCCTTTTCCACCTCCATGTGGCGATGGCTCTTTCCGAGCTCTCTCTGAGCTTACATTTACAAGCAAATTTCTAACATTCACAATACAATGGCCACCCCCACAGCTTCATTTGTCAAGATTTCTCTGATCTTACATTTACATGCAAATTTCATCTCTAGCCCCGCCCACTGAACCTTGGGCAATACCAATCTCAAACCTTTATAACTCCCGGCCTGAGCAGCGCTCCCACCATATATTCTCAGCAGCTCTCCCGCTATATGTTTCACCTGATGACGATTGCTTGTGTTGCGATCGAAACGTCGTGATATTGTTATTATTGTTATTATTGTTATTATTTGTTCTATCTACGTGGCTTTACCGAAAGACCCAAAGCATATAGTCTGCCAAGGCTACCGGGGAGATCCTTGTCTTTGTGCGTCGAGGGCTCACCACACGATGCCCTGGGCCCCCGAGCCGACGGGGCGCAGGTTCTGGTAGCGCTTGCACACGGCGAAGGTGGAGTCGCCCACCTCCACGCTGTAGAAGTTCTGCGGTTCCTGCACGGGCCGCCCGCTCATGGTGAAGAAGTGACGGCCAAGGAACGCCACATCCAGCCCAGTGCGGAACGCCTGCGAGGAGACACAAACGACGTCGCGACGTGTCGCCACGTTCCAGCGCCACCGCATCCAGGATGCCTCTCGCCGCCGTGGCTGTGGCCACAACCAAGACGGTCGCTGCGGCGCGGCGCTTTCAGACGCGCTTCTGCGGCCGTCTGGAACGTTCTTGAGTTATGCACTTTCAAATCGAGATTGAAAACTCATTTCTTTAGAGCTGCTTTTCATGCTTAGCTTGTTGTCTTTCCCTTACACCTTCGATTTAGCACGGTTGGCCACGTATGGTGTAAAAGAAGTTCAACGTACATACATACAAGCAACGCGCGGCTTGCTCGAGTCTGCCAGTGACAAAGAAATGTATTTTAGCACCCAGCATGAATAATTGCAATAATTTTGATTCATAAGGCACACTTAAACAATGGAATTCATACGTGAATAAAGCATCCAGGATGCCTCTCGATATGGCTGTGGCTACTGCTAGTCACATGCCACCTCCTCCGGCTCTACCCAGGGCAATGAAAATAATCAAACTAAAAACTAAACTATTTTCATTCTACTCAACAAGGTAAGGCCCACTGAGCAATTCAGCTCGTTTTCAGAAACGAACTGGCTGCAAATGATAACTCAACAAAGTGGCTTATTATGTGGATATTTATAGCAGCCAAAGACTCTAAATGCATGTTGATTCTCAATGTGGAAGGGAAAACCGGAGGACACGGACAAAATCCACGTGACCAAGGGAGAGAATACGCAAACTCCAAATATTTAGGCGTCAGGATCGGGATCGGACCCATGGCCTCCTGTATACCAGGTTAGGTAGTTGACCTCTGGCCACCATGGCGGCCCAGTGAGAAATTCAGCGATGCGTTAAAGAGCCACAGATCCATGGGCATTAGACAATCTAAAAAGCCTTCCTGATCAAAGCAATCCAAATTGCAACTTTTGATTTACAGGATACATTTACAGCATTTTTTCAATTTTAAACCTATGATGGTTTTGTTCAAGTACATTCCCATTGCATTCCTCCCAGGTCTCCCTTGAAAGATAACTTTTGCCCAAATGGGTTATTGCCTGGTTTTAAATAAACTTGCGATTGGTCACATCGGTTTATCCAGGAAAAATACATTTATCGCTGGACTCATTTTCTGACCACCTCCTTTCATCGGGACGACGTATTTCCACGTCTTTGTTTTTGGCGTAAAAGAGGCAAACCAAAGTGCCCGGAGAAAAATCACAAACATCCACAGGGTGATACTGGCACTCCAAAGAGACAGGTTCGTGAATGCAACGTGTGAGAATTGGGGGGTGTGGGGGAAGTACTTCGGTTGGTCGGTCGCAACTCACCGGGGAAATCGCAATCGCTGCGGTGGGCAACTCTGCCTCCATTAAGAGCAATGCGGCGAGGACAATGGGCGCGATGGAACCGCGGAATGGCTTTGATTGGCGATTACCTGGCAGAAGGCAATTTTCACGTCCAGATCTCTTCCGTTGCGGTAGTTGAGGAGGCAGAGACTCATGAAATCCTGCAAAACACAGAGAGAAAGCGTGAGCTGCTGGGGAGCTGTTCGCTCTAGCCTGGGCAAGAACAAGTGGGGCCAAAGGACAGTCCCTTCCCACAATACCTTGCCACAAATGAACCACAATACCTTGGTGATCTCGTCAAAGAGCATAAACCATCATGTGAACTCCAGTCATCCTCGCAGCAGCGGCAATTGGCTAACCATCGAACAAAGATGGTCACCGCATCGCACGCTTTCAGACGCGCTTCTGCGGCTGTCTGGAATGCTCTTCCGATATTAGGAAGCCACTGGAGCTATGCACTTTCAAATCATCTAGATTAAAAACAAATTTTTTTCAAACTGATTTTTGTGTTTAGTTTGTTGTCCTTCCCCCGCACCTCCGATTAGCACAGTTGGCTGCATACGATGCGAAAGAAGTTCAACACACACACACACAATATATTCCCAGTCGGCGGCGCATCACGGCACGGTGCACGCACACAGCCCCGGTTGCTTGAGTGTCGGTCGAGTCTGTCCGCGATACATGTCCACACCCTGTAACTACCAGATCCAGTTCACCTCTCCTCGAATGCATCTATTTCAGCCGAGTTCAACGCTCTTTTTACACTCCACAAACGCCCGACGTAACAACGGGCATTTGATATTTCATCCGTCTTTTCTCCAACATGATTTAAGCCTGTTTGTGGTGAGGGCCTGTGGTTTAGACCAGTGTTTATTGACTGCAAGGCCCGCGGCCTCTTGTGGCTTTGAGTGCGGCCCCCTGACGTGCGGCCCCCTGACGTGCGGCCCCGACAATAGTCACGTGAAAACATTAGAAAGCATCGTGCTATCGCACCCAACGGTTTAACATGGGTGGCGGCCCTCACACTGATGCATTATCGGCAAAAGTGGCCCCCGTCTGAAAATGAGTGACGAACACTGGTTGAGACGAACGTCCGACACTGGTGGTGAGACTAGGCCACAGAGAAGGCTGTCTCTGGTGTCAGTTTCATAGACAATGCAACATATCATTATCAGAGCATGTCTGTCTGCATGTTTTGCCACAAGTACCTGTGCTTAATGCATATATGATTCCTTGCAAAAGGTATCTATTTGGTGTTTGAACATCTTAACACCTTTTTTGTAGTATTGCCAATAAGGGTAAAACCTCTTCTTTTGTGTTACACTAGAGGAGTTGCCACGTACCTGCGTGTTTTTGTGAGTGCTATCCCCTCATGTGCACGCGTTGTCTCCAGGTACTCCAGTTTCTCCAGAATTGGGTCACGTGGAATCCGGGCAGAGATTCTCCTGGAAATAGAAGTCCTGGGACTCAGTGGAGGCGAGGGAGGCGTTGGTCGGGGAGGGTTTCGTTGTGAGGAACTTTGTGGAGCAGTGGCGCCGTGGTTGGTTGGCACACCGCACGATGGGACGGGTCACAAATTCACGGCGGTGGCGCGTGATACATCTGAACCAGTCCTGGGCCAACCAATTCGTCAAACCCGCACCGACTGGCGTGGTGAAGTATGGTCGTTCTTTCCCATCCCCCCACACGTACGGTGCGAAAAAAGTTCGACATACATACTGTACGAACAAACAACCCCCACGGCCGATACAGTGTGGGGGGGGGGGGGGGGGCTTCATCCAGCAGCAGAAAGGGCCTCAACACATAAATGTATTTTCTTATCTGCCCCCCCCTTACCCACAATCTCCCCTTCGAATGTTTGTTATCTCATCCCACTCCCCCCGTCTCCCCCCGTCTCCCCCCATGTATATTTAAGCCCCCCCCCCCCGACCTAAGGTCCCCACAAGGTTGGGGCACGTGCCTTAACCGCTGCCCCACATAAGCACGCCTCTGAAGTGCCGATAGCCCCCCCCCATCCCGTGCCTCCATGCCCGACACCCCTCGTGGGTTTTTGACACAATAAAAAATATATTTTCAGAAATATATTTTTTTATCAATGTATTGCCCGTGACCAAAATAATCGGAAATGTGCCCATTATCATCAGATCTTGGAAGCTAAGCAGGGTTGGAACCTGGACGGGCTACGTTGTGAATAGGAGAGAGCAGTGCAGAAACAAAAACTCTGTTGTACTGTACTTCCATGCTCACCGCCGTCACAAACCAACTCCACCCACCCCCTGGGCTGATTCATCTTGGTAAAGTATGGTCCAACAACTACCCACACGACACTGCGGTGAGGCTCTCATTCAGCAGTGGATTGACAAAGGGCTGTGACACTAATTGTACTTCATATGATTCCGCTAGCTTCATCGGTCGGTCACTGCGTGCACATAATTCAATGATTCAAGGGCTGAGTGTGAGCAGTTTAGGGAGATGGCAAAATGTATCGCTGTTTCGGTGCGTGTGTGCGGCAAAAATTCAGAAAGTTGGCACAGTGGTGGGGGGGGGGGGGCTATAGCTGGTGGTGCATCTACTGGTAATCTCAGTCAGCCAACCCATGGCACCTGGGTCTGTCCCGAGACCTCCTGTCAGCGAGCCTTCGACACTTCACGTGGCAGCCTCAAAGTGCACCTAGCCTGGCGTCCCGTCACCTAGTGGCGAATGGCGGGGATTGGTATTGGTGCATACACACGAATATATATACTATGAAGCCAGCCAGGTGATGTAACGGTCCAGCGATCTCACCTCGGCATCTGGGTATTGCCGGTTGTCAGTGCGAGGGTCATTTGTCATAGCCAGGGCGTTCGCGAGGCAGCACGGCGTGCTTCCCCCTGAATGCTAAAAGGCCCCGCGGGGGCTGAGTGGAAAGGAGGGCCTCCATTGTGTGCCACGTCACGTCCAAATTATGAATCCACATCAGTCGTTGAAACGAGCGCCATAACAAAACAAGACGTCGCTAGCTGTACAACAATTGGGCTTGGCGGGACGGACACACACACAGAGCATTGGGCTGGGGGGGGGTCATTTTCTTTCTTTTCAAACAATAAGAACCACTGCGGTCGAGGAGGACTCCGTGGCTCTGCTGCTGCTCCTGCTGCTGCTGATGCTGGACAGCTCTCCAACGTGTTTCTTTGGTTTTGGGCTGTAAGCTCTTGAGCCCGACGCGGGGAGGGGGGGCGAAACGTCAGACGCCGTGCCAAAAAAAAAACAAGAGGCGAAAAACCCACACCTGAAAGCCACGCAGCTCAACCTTGCACACACCATTGGACCGTGTGCCCCCCCCCCCCCCCCCATTACACCAACTCATTTTCAATGTAATTTTCGGAGTCAAAGGACCGCCCAACCACCACACACCCCCAGCGCCCCCCCCCCACCCCCCAAAAAATGTGTTAAAAAGTGTTTCATATAATTTAATGTGTGAGTCGTTTAAATCCCATCAGGTCACAGCACACGAGTAGGAACGATGCACGAGAGTATTAAGATGGAAGGAGGACAAACGCATGCACGTACACACGTACAAAAGACAAAGATCCCCCGCATAGCCTTCACAGACTGTTGGGGCAAGTGCGGTTAGCGAACAGCACCTATGAAGGCCGGCACGGCGCACGAGGTACTCATATGAGGCTTAGTCAACCTAAAGGAGGCCCAGCACCGGGTTCAGATAATCGTCACCGGTGTTGGTCGTGAGCGGGATTCAAACTAGGGTCGCCGGGTTAGTAGCGCAGCGCGATAACCGCTACACCACCTCTACACACGTACACACACACAGACACACGTACACACACACAGACACACGCACACACACAGACACACGTACACACACACAGACACACGTACACACACACAGACACACGCACACACACACAGACACACGCACACACACACAGACACACGCACACACACACAGACACACGCACACACACACAGACACACGCACACACACACAGACACACGCACACACACACAGACACACGTACACACACACAGACACACGTACACACACACAGACACACGTACACACACACAGACACACGTACACACACACAGACACACGTACACACACACAGACACACGTACACACACACAGACACACGTACCCACACACAGACACACGTACACACACACAGACACACGTACCCACACACAGACACACGTACCCACACACAGACACACGTACACACACACAGACACACGTACACACACACAGACACACGTACACACACACAGACACACGTACCCACACACAGACACACGTACACACACACAGACACACGTACACACACACAGACACACGTACACACACACAGACACACGTACACACACACAGACACACGTACACACACACAGACACACGTACACACACACAGACACACGTACACACACACAGACACACGTACACACACACAGACACACGTACACACACACAGACACACGTACACACACACAGACACACGTACACACACACAGACACACGTACCCACACACAGACACACGTACCCACACACAGACACACGTACACACACACAGACACACGTACACACACACAGACACACGTACACACACACAGACACACGTACCCACACACAGACACACGTACACACACACAGACACACGTACACACACACAGACACACGTACCCACACACAGACACACGTACACACACACAGACACACGTACACACACACAGACACACGTACACACACACAGACACACGTACCCACACACAGACACACGTACACACACACAGACACACGTACCCACACACAGACACACGTACCCACACACAGACACACGTACACACACACAGACACACGTACACACACACAGACACACGTACACACACACAGACACACGTACACACACACAGACACACGTACCCACACACAGACACACGTACACACACACAGACACACGTACACACACACAGACACACGTACCCACACACAGACACACGTACACACACACAGACACACGTACCCACACACAGACACACGTACCCACACACAGACACACGTACACACACACAGACACACGTACACACACACAGACACACGTACACACACACAGACACACGTACACACACACAGACACACGTACCCACACACAGACACACCTACACACACACAGACACACGTACCCACACACAGACACACGTACCCACACACAGACACACGTACCCACACACAGACACACGTACCCACACACAGACACAAGTACACACACACAGACACACGTACACACACACAGACACACGTACACACACACAGACACACGTACACACACACACAGTGGCGTCTGCGCAAAGCACAGGCTAACCAGGCAAAGGCAAATGGCCCCAAGTAGCGAAAGGCCCTTATCCCCCCCTTAACCCCCGACTACCCCCATAAGTATATAAAATACAAGGATGCATCGAATATGAATCACAAATCCTAATACACACAAGAGACCAACTAGCAGGCGAAACAAACATTTAACGTCTCATCTCTCTGCTGCGCGTATCCATCGTATATCACTGTATATCACTCACCATTCCACAGCATCTCTGTGTTTGCCCACATTCCTCTTCTCTCACGACAAACATCTCTCTCTGTATCTGTTTAGTATTTTCATTCATTTTAAGGGATCCTAAAACTAATTCCTTCAGAGGACATCCCCCCTCCCTCGCCCACCAGCAACTGGGTACGCATCAAAGACAAAGGTCCCCCATATAGCCTTAACATGCGTTTGGGGACAAGTGCTGTTTAGCGAGCACCTATGACGGCCGGCACGGCACACGAGGGGGTGAGTGGCCAGCACCCCGCCCGGCCGCATTTGTCTCCCCAGTGGCGATGTTTACACATCGCACCAGGTACTCATTTACGGCTGAGTCGACCTAGGCGAGGAACGGGACCGGTTCAGATAATTTGGTGGTGGCCATGAACAGGAATCGATCGCCGGGTCGCCGGGTTCGTCCCGCCGCGCGCTAACCGCTGCACCACCGCTCCCCGCGGGGTTCAGCATCACCGCCGCGCGTGCTTGCAGACGCACACAGGTCAATCAATAAATCACAAGCATTTGCAAAGCACACACACAGACACACTCCACCATACGCACCACCTCAAAGCATCGACATCGTGGTGCCCAAACGCATCATCACCATTAATGAGCACAAACCGGCCTCGATGTAGATTGATGTTTTGCCAGATGTGTTTGATATTATTATTAATTTCGCTTCTTCCTGATGTCTTTCGTTCACACTGCGGGCTCTTCGTGTTTGCATTGGAAGCGTGAACGAAGATGGTATTGCATGCGCATCGCCACCACCGTCATCATCATTATCATCAATCAGCCACGATGAATCCACTGCTGGAGGAAGGCCTCCCCCCAAGCTTTGCTTTTGCGGACACAATAAGTGGCATCGTCAGGCTATTCCTGCTGGGTTCACCGTCAATATGTAGATTGTTTTGTTTGTTATACACCGCACATACAATGTATGGCGTTGACACACGCGTGCGGAATATAAACATTTACTGCCCTTTGTCAACCCACTGCTGGATGATTGCGTCTCTCCAAGTCATATGCCCGTCTCGGGAGTCGTTTGAATGTGGGCCAACCCACGCGGTTCGGTCGAATGCAGGGATCAGAGAGGCGCGTGAACGAACGTGCGATGGCATCGCGCCGTAGAACAATGGCTGTGGCTGTACTCGCCACGTCGCCCCTGCAGCCGACAGTAACCCTTCGTGCATCCTATTCACCTTTGCGGACGTTCACCAGGCTCAGCCATGCTTATCTTCCAAAATCCGCCCAGATTCAGACTGCTGGAGCAAGCGCTGTTAGCGAGCACCTATGAAGGCCGGCACGGCACACGAGAGAGGGCGGGGTGGACAGCACCACGCCCGGCTGCCTTTGTCTCCCCGTGCCGATGTTTACAAAACGGCCCAGGTGCTCATTCAAATATCAGCCGCTGTTGTTAATTGTGAGCAGGAATCGAATTGAGGTCGCCAGGTTCGTAGCGCAGTGCGCTAACCACTGCGTCACCGCTCCCCTATATTATACAGGATGAGGTGCTCACTAACAGCACTTGTCCCAACAGTCTGTTAAGGCTACAAGGGGGATACGTACGTCTTATACAGGCTATACACACCCACACATACAATTGTGACTTACAAGACATCAATTCAAGTTGTATGTCGATTAATATTGGCTTTAAGATATTCGTAAGAGACACATCAGGAAAACAGTTTTAACATTAAATATAATCTTGATTGTGAATGTACCGCCAGAAGAGGGCAATTCAGCAACATTATTGTTGTACTTTACTTCGCTCCAACGTCTACCCCCCCCCCCTCACCAACCCACATTGACCGAAGTGATATACTGTATTGTTTAATAACCCTCACGATCCGCAGTGGATTGACAAAAGGCTGATACAACGCATGGACGTGTACACCTAAAAGAACACATCTTGGTATCCGGCACTAATCGAGGATGATGTTGGCAGATCCATTCACTAAGCCCCACGTCAGTCCGTGGCACAGCTATTTGTTTGACATTGTAAACAAGAACAGCAGCTACGATCAACCACCGCTGGACGAAATCTTCTCACGCAGCCGTCGTGTCCCAGACGAGGGAAGATATAAACACAGCTCAGCGAGAGGACCAAAGTGTGAGGTTTCACGACAAGGGATGATGATGGTGATGATGGTGGTGATGATGGTGGTGGTGGTGATGGTGGTGATGATGGTAGTGATGATGGTGGTGATGATGGTGGTGGTGGTGATGATGATGATGGTGATGATGATGGTGGTGGTGGTGATGATGATGATGATGATGGTGGTGGTAATGATGGTGGTAATGGTGATGATGGTGGTGGTGGTGATGATGGTAGTGATGGTGGTGATGATGGTGGTGGTGGTGGTGATGGTGATGATGGTGATGATGATGGTGGTGGTGGTGGTGGTAATGGTGATGATGGTGGTGGTGGTGATGATGGTAGTGATGGTGGTGATGATGGTGGTGGTGGTGGTAATGGTGATGATGGTGGTGGTGATGATGGTGTTGGTGATGGTAGTGATGGTGGTGATGATGGTAGTGATGGTGGTGATGATGGTGGTGGTGGTGATGGTGGTGATGATGGTGATGATGATGGTAGTGGTGATGGTGATGATGGTGGTGGTGGTGATGCAGGCCGATGTGACAGCCGAGGCATGGAACGTGCCGAGAGGGCGCTCACAACTCGGATGGGGCCACGGGACCATCAGCTGGTGTTGCAGGTGGGGTGCTATCCAGGTGGTGTTACATGTATGTTGAACTTCTTTCGCGCCGTACGTAGCCAACCCTGCTAATCGGAAGTGGAGGGAGCACGACAAACTAAACACAACAAAGCACGAGAGATGGCGACTATTTTGGGGGGAGGTTTTCATCCAGCAGTGGAATTATCATGGCCGATAATGGTAATTGTGGAAGATGACACAACGCCCTTAATCCAAAGCGTCAGTCACCCCGCTATTGTCATAACCGGCCGTGTAAACCGCTCATGTCATTATTGCCGGTGACTTCATCTCATTGTAATTTCAACATCACCAATTACATTTGTGGAGGATTTACTTGCCGTCTCACGCGACTGTAACAATGCGCCACGCCAGGGCCATCGTCATGATCACTCGTTCGCTACGACCACTGCTGAATGGAAGCCTCCCAAGCCGTCGCCTACACCAAGCCGATCTCATGATCTTCAGCCATTGTCAGCCATGGTTAGTCCACTGCTGGACGAATGATTCTGCCAAGGCGTTGAGATCTCTCACCGTGGCCCCGCGATGTAATTATCAATACCCCCCACAACCCCCCACCCCCCATCACACCGCCACCCCCTCCGCCCCCCCGACACCACCCCCCCACCGCCACCCCCCACCACCACCATCACCCACCACCACCCTCCCCCTACCGCACCCCCCCACCACCACCCCCCCACCACCACCACCCCCCCACCACCACCACCCCCCCACCACCACCACCCCCCCCACCACCATCCTCCCCCCCACCACCACCCCCCCCACCACCATCCTCCCCCCCACCACCATCCTCCCCCTACCACCACCCCCCCACCACCACCACCCCCCCACCACACCCCTCCCCACCACCATCCTCCCCCCCACCACCATCCTCCCCCTACCACCACCCCCCCACCACCATCCTCCCCCTACCACCACCCCCCCACCACCACCACCCCCCCACCACACCCCCCCCCACCACCATCCTCCCCCCCACCACCATCCTCCCCCTACCACCTCCCCCCCACCACCATCCTCCCCCTACCACCACCCCCCCACCACCACCATACGAGTTTATTCCATCGCTTCGTCTCCAATCGGCGGATGCCCTTCTCGGTCCTACCCGGTGCCAACAACGCCAAGAGGCCTCGCATTTCAAACCGGGCACGATCAGCAATCAGCCCAAGGATGAGCGGATGCCCCTTCTCGCCCGTGACTGGCATTGTCACCATCGTCACCATTGCCTGGCATTGTCACCATTGTCACCATTGCCTGGCATCGGCGGTGGGCGCGGTAGGGGATCACAACGCACGCGACCCCCCCCCCCCCCGCTGCTTGTAAATGCAACTCACTGGAGCCACCACACTGGAGGCCTCTGCAATTCAACATCAGCTCCTTGGCCCCCCGCCCCCGCTCCGCATCTCTCCTTCTCTCCCCTCCGTCTCGTCTGCCCCACCCCGACCGACGGAGCCTCCATTTCGTCGACGTTAAAAGACACAATCAGCACAATGGCTCTGGGCTCATTGCGATTCAGGGAGGGATGAGAGGCTCGTTGCCAATTGGGTGGCGGTGTTGATTTTTTCCTCCCCATCCCATAATCGTCGTATTTAATTTAAAAAAACAATTTAATTGTACACCGTAATAAAAAAAACGGATGACAGATTACTCACCCAAAAGCTCCTGGAGCTGCAGCCGCGTCTTTGCCGATTGTTGACGAGAGGACGCGAGAAGAAAGCGTGAACCTTTGTGGATCCACGGTGAATCTTTGGTTGGGGAATATTTCGTCAAGCGAGCGGTGCTCTCAAGCCGGCTGGGTGGATGGAGCCGCCTTCTCCTCCTCCTCCTCGTCCACACGATGGTAGGGTCCACTGCTCCTCCTCCCCATCCACTCCCGTGCTCGGCATCATCCACTCCACACACCCCCCCCCCCCATCACCATCGTTGAGATGGAATGGTCTGCAGTAGCCTCCCCTGCAACGAGATGCAATTGCTATGGCAACCAGCTGCCTGGATTTGGTGGAGTGGGGGTGTGAGGGATTGGGTTGGTGGGTGGGTAGTGGAAGCAGGAGTCACTATAAATGCCCCCTGGGAGGTTAAGGCTGTTAGGTTTGTATTATTTTATTTGGGGGGCGCCACTAGTTATTTCCATTGGACGGGGAAGGATGGACGGAACAACTGATTTGATGTTCACCATTTATTCCGATGCTTGGAATGCTCGGAATAAATGGCAAAGATATTCTGGGCTCACAGCAAGCTTGCAGATAAAGAGTGGAGGACGAAGGATGGAATGCAATTATTGCGCACTGCCCAAAGGCCATGTGTAGCTTGAAAGTAATGAATGCTTGAAAAATATATAACAACCTTGAAACGCTTCTCCGACACAAAGGTCGCAAAATAATTTAGTCGAAGTCCCCACGTCACCCAAGGAACCAGAGTGAATCGAGGATTGTGATATTATGCCTCAAAAAGAACAAGACCGCTCTCTCAAAATGATTATAAAGCCAAATTAAAGAAACCACTCAGAAAGATGAGTGCTAATATAGAAATGGTATCAAAAACACTCAAGACGAGCTGGGTGTGATAAATAGTGAATTTCACAATTTACCATTTTCACAATTTACCATTTCAAATTTAAACTATAGCTTGCACTAAGCAATTGTGGTACTCTTAAATGCATGTTCTGTAATTACAGCTGTTAAACGACATTACAGCTGTTAAACGACATTACTCTCATGGGAAGGTCTGTTACAAGTATCGTAATGTCCCAGGTTTGTCAATTCAAGTTCGCTGATGTATCGCGGATCTTATTTCACTGCAATTTGTTTTGCCCTGAGCATCTTCCAAGAACATTCCCGTTACAACCCCCAGGTAAATGACAATACCGCATAGCAACTGTACAAATCTTAAGGTCCGTCAACTCGAGATGGAAGACGTAGAAAATGAGTGTCATCCAACATTCATTGGAATCAATACGGCCCAGCATGCAGCAAGCACACTTGCCACCAATCCGGTTTATACATTTCACGATGCATTCCCACATTGCAACACAAATGAATCGTCACCCTGCTGCAACGTGAACGTCAAAATGGACACGGGACGCTTCTCTCCCAGCGTAGTAGTTATATTATGTAAAAATATGCGAACCGCTGATTATCCAAGGGTTTCCTTCAAAATGTAAGACCTCTTATTCCAGTGGTTCTTAACCTTTAATGCAGCCTGCATCCCTTTGGTTCCCAATCGTAATGTTTTTTTTTATAAATAGAGGGTTTTATTAAACAAAGTAGTTGTACTTACGTGCCCGTGTTTAATTTGTTTCGATTATTTAATTTCTAAAACAATCTGGCCATGTCACACGCACCCAAGGAAGGGCGCTACGTCCAAATTGGCCATCAATCTGTACATCTCATGTACTACATCAGGCAGACGAGATGGAAACCTTGTCTATTTTCAGCCTGCAAGTTGAGTATACTTTTAACCACTGTCTTAGTCTAATGAAAAGGATCTTTGTTTATCGAAGAAAACCTCACGAGTCTCAATGATTATTTAACAAAAACCTGAATTAGGATGTTTGGCTAATAATGTATCAGTGACGTTTAGCATTTGGGAGGAAACCGGAGGCACCCAGATACAACTCCACACACAAGGGGGTAAAACATAGCAAGTTCTACACACGGTATATTTGCAACCCAAGCCTACTACAATAATTCCTAAGCAGTGACACCTCCAAAACGACCCAGGCTTAACCTCTGAGCTCTGATCCGAGTACATAACAGGTACTGTGTAAACGAAAGTGTATTGTCGTGTATATTATTTAGAAACATTGATAGCAGGACGTACTTGAGACTCCAAACCTAATTTCGTAGGTGAACCATGAGCAACTCAATCTCCACTCGGACTCGAATGCACCCAGAATAAACATCAACTCTCGTCCACGACACATCGAATCAACGGGACGGGGTCGATCAGTGATTCTTCACCTGGGGTTCACGCACCCTCTGTGGGTGCGAAATGCCCTTTCTGGAGGTGCGAGACATGGCCAAAGTTGTGTTAGAAGGTAAATCATCGAGACACAAATTCAGCACGGGCACGTGAGCACTACTTTGTTTCATTAAACCCCTCTGTTTATTATCACTATACTTGTGTCTAACGGTTGAGAACCAAAGGGGTGCAAGGCTGCAGTGCAGGTTAAGAAACACTGGGGTAGATCATTGCACCTTTGACATGCAGAAATAACAAACACTGGAATGCTCAAAATAATGTTTATATTTGAGTGCCATCAATGTTATCTTTAGAATTGGACAGAAGATTGGCATCGAGATATCGAGTGATACCGCCATGCCATGTGTGATGGAATACAAAATTGCAAAGTGTTCTGATCAGCGCGAGGTTGTCAATTTATGTTGAGACGTTGATCGTGCCAAGAGCCTTACACCTCAATCCATGTTTTCAGTGCAATGGTACCAGCACACCAAACATACTGTATGCAATCAGGATTCATTCACTCAACCAGACCTTCACCAATATCACAAAAACAAATATCAATATTGCACACAAATGTGGCAATTGTGACAAAGACGTTTAAACGTTTGGTATTGAAAAATTACCTTTGTATGGTATTGGCAGTTGTACAATCAGAAACAAAACGTGTTGTGTATAAACATATGTACAAAATAATACTAACTTCAACACCTTTTAATATACTCACTAGGTTTAGCCATTGCCCTTGTTTCTCTTCAGGCTTTGTTCTCAACTCTGCCATACATTTTTGACTGCAACTACGGTGGTTTCATTGAAATGTTGAACTCCCACCTCGTGACCGCGTCCCAATTCAGCGTCATGTGTCACGCCCAGTGGTGCATGTCCATTGGTCTGTCGCTCTCCACTTAGCGGAGCCATCAATGAACACCATGTGCCGAAACGCAGACGTAACTATCATTCCCACAAACACATTTGGGGTGCTTTGATTCACTAATGTGCCTCTTGAGGGTGCTTAATATCATTTGTGAGGGTTTTAAAAATACCAGAAGGCCCTGCCAACATTTGCAGCTTGAGGGCAAAATTGTTTTTGTAGGGAGCTGTAAAAGCCGATGTCCAAAGTGCCCATAAATCTGGACATCAGGCATGCAAGATGGAAACCATATATTATTTTCAGCCTGCAAGTTGAGTATACTTTTTTGTTCCCCCAACGCCTTTGCGAGGCAGTTAAATGCTAGTTGAATTCAGAATCAATGTCAGCATTGCTGTTTACCGTTTTTGAGAACATGAGCAGATATTCTAGTGAAGATGTAATCTGCTTAGTGGGACATGTACAATCACAAACAACTGGGTCAACAGTGAGTGCTAAGAACCCTTTCACTGGCGGAAAGACAGTTAAGCTGTCCCGAGGCTAAAAACAACAAAAGAACGGAGAGCTCCATTCTCCCAGCTAAGGCAGCATACAAATCTGGCAACAAAGAAAAAAAAACACAAACTACACCAACGTGAAGTCCAAGGGGTTTATTGTTTCAAAACATCACGTTAACCGGTCTGCATTTCACTTGGGCTTCTGGGTCTGGGCCTTCAGCACCTTGACAACGATCTTCTGTTCCTCAATCAGGAAGGCGCGCTTGATTCTGTAACAAAGAAAAACACGGTTACAATCGAGCATATTAGAAATAATGCAAGATTTTTGTCTCATTTGGGCTCCCACCTGGATATACAGATGGTGCATTTATGTGTAGCCATTTGTCAACCCACTGCTAGATGAGGGCCTCCCCACGCCGTGCAGACCATCGTTCATACCATACTTCACCACGTTGGTCAGTGTGGGTTGTTGAAAGTGGAGGGAGGGGGGGGCACTGACGTTGGCAAAGCTAAAGCACCGCAAGTACAATAATAAAATGTGCTGCACTGCCCTATGCTGCCAAGTACATCGTCCTGAAGCATAGAACGCCTGTCATTCATGGTGGTAACCAATTTAAGCACAAAACACAGGCTCCGAGATCTTAAGAAATTCGGCACATTCCAAGTGATTTGATTATCGGGATGCATGTGCAATATGTAAATAGTTTATAAAATGTGGGCAAATCCACACTCTTGACTCAACTCAACTCAAGATATCTGGAAACTAGTTTAACCAAGTATTAATTATTTACAGCTGAACATGTGCATTATGAATCATTCATAGCTGAGTGGTGCAAGGCTACTAAGAATGTAATCATAAACAGAATCGGAGCTTAATACCTATGGACTGCGAGTCCAGTCGAGTATCAAAAGTGTGAGTGGAAATGAACACTTCCGATTACTCAATCAACTACAACATTTCATACTTTTAGCTGACAATATCCAACATTGGGGAAAGTAACCTACATGATCATCAACGGTAAGGTACAAGGCCCTTCAAATTGTAAGCAATTCCACTATAAGACTTCAAAAAGGGAATTATCAACGCTTCAAAGCAACGCCAAATTCAGTACGTGCAGCGGGTACTCACATTATGCGTCAAATTTATTTGCTAGCTTTTGACATCACGTTGCCAGATGGCGGGGGTTTCTAGCGTGCAAACTCAGCACCGCACGGCTAATGAACAGCCTTCATTAAATTTCCATTTCACTAAGAGGCCCCGTCGCAAACCCGCCCAACGTTAAAGTCGGCGCGGTTAGAACGACACAACATCCGTGTTCACAGTTCGATAATGCTGCAACGCAAGACCGATTGGTTTTTAAATATTATCGTAATTATTCGAATTGATACTTCAAACGGTAAAAATACTTTTTCTAGCAGCTGCCAGATGAGAGGTCAATGAATTTGGTTACTTAAGCATATGCGATAAGCTCCAAGAAAAATTTCAAAATGACTTTACGGTGTACATTTTTGTAAATTAAATTGAGTGCTACAGTGCGACGGGGGTAACGCTCCCCAATGAATTATTAAAATTGCACATGCTAGCTCTTTTTACAGAATCCATGCAATTTATGTGATTAATCTTTACAAAAGAATATTAAAAAAGCTATTTATTTGAAAACGCTCCACTTGGCATTAATAGATTGGGCTTCTTTTTCTTGAGGGTTTATTTTCAAAAACTCATCCAAATACAGGGGGGGGGTTTACACAATCCACAGAGCCGGTGGCAGAGTATTCACAGTTTTGGCCCTTGTGATGAAACAGACCATTTTGCCAACACCAACAAGGATAACTTTAAATCAACATTTTGTTAATCTGTTTCAGCACAGCTTCATGGACTTGGATGCAGATTAACGTTGACAAATAGATTCGAGTTCACTCACAATTTAATTTCCTCACTGTAAATTCAACTTAAAAAACTAACCTCTTCATGGAGTCTAAGCGACCGTAAAACCTAATTAACGAATACAGAATTAACCAAGCTTGCCAAATTCCATGGGACATGCTTATTTTTTTAGTGTCACCTTCATGATTCTCAGTTACGGAATTATTGCCAATATGCAGGTTAATAAATGAAAAACACATCACTAAAAGTATTTAGTGTTCCTGACGTCTTTAAATGGCACAAGATATGAGCACAGTTAAGTACATATAACCAGTTGCCATTGGTGTACATGGTCAGGAATTGTATGCAGTCTATGGGTACTGCGCTTACCACCACAATAATTTGAGCAAAGCACAAGACGAAAACATGATGGGTTAAAACCACATTCCAATGCTATTTAGGAAGTCCTAAAGCCTATTCAGAAAATTAGAAAGTGTTAAAGAAGATGAAAATAGGTTTTCAAGACATCATAGGGTAGGAAAATGTAATAATTGAAGCATACACAACTGAGATGGGGGGGATAAAGCAGTAGTACATTGGTTTGCGCACTGAATACGATTTCAGGAATGGCTAACAACAGCAGTGGCAAGTGATATCTGAACAGGTCCTAGGCTCCCTTGGCCCACTGCACCGACCTGTACGGTCAAAGCAACACCCATTATTTAACAGAATGGAGGCCTTCATCCAGCAGTGGATAGAAAGAGCTGCACATACTATGCAAATATATCGCTGGGAAAGGGGCAAGGTGCAATAAACCCCAGCAATGAATCAGAATATTCATTGATCCTGGCTGGAGGAATCCGATGGGCTATAAAGTTATTTTTCACAAATGTCCAGTAGTTCAGTTGTCCTCCAGGAGTTGGTTGAGTTCTTGCAGCCGCAAGGCGACACTTACCTGTCACGGACGCACTTGGCACACATGGAGCCTCCGTAAGCCCTGGAAACGTGCTTCTTGGTCTTTGACAACCTCTTGAGCACGGCCGGCCTCACCGCCTTCACCTACAGGTGTACACATGTCAGCATCAGCAACAGGCCAAGTAAATGACACCAACCCCATCATGGGACCACAAATGGTAACGGAGCAGTGCCCCCCATTGTAATAAACTGGCAATGGGATTCATTATGATTTTATCGGCCAATTTTTTTAATCTGAAAATATTCATACTATTTTTTAATGACCATAGCTTCCAATGGATGTGATTTTGAATAAATATTGCCACTTGGAATTTTGAACGGCATGGCAGCAGTCCAAATATAAACTAACATTTTTTAAAGTTGGATATGCCAATTTCAGTACAAGTAATGCGACTAAGTTGATTAGGCCATGGAAACACCTGTCCTAAAATTACAAAAATACTTTTACAGCTGAATTTTTTAAAATCAATTTTCATCATCCAACAAATGCAAAGTGTATGCTGTCATTTTACATTTCTACACATGAGAAATGCACTCGCAGTACTTGGCAATTGACACAAAACGCTTTTGCTACTCATGGCCACAGCCAATTTTTCTCAAAATTAAGTGTGTAGTGTCCAACATTACCCTCCGCAGGCGAGCAACACGACTGCTATTTAAACGCGTCACAACCCAGCTTAATGCAGCCACGAAGCATTTCCGTAATGAGTCAAGTGCCTGTGCCTTAATAGCGAAAGGCTTTCCCACCCAAAAGCCATCATTGTACAAAGGCCCATTTACAGAACTTTCTGACCCAATGATTTAATAGCACCAACAGTTGTCCAATGTCTACGTCACAGAACACAAAACGCTACAGCCAACAGTAGAATTAAACTGCAGAGTGCGCGGCTAGGACCCGTTCTAAATAGAATTTTAAATTAATGAAATTGTCAGCACGATGCTTTTAAAGTGCATTTGACAATGCAGTGCTGGCCTGCAAAGAAACAAATGGCACGTAATTGAAAAATGTACAGTTGTAGCCAAGGAATAACAAATATTCACGACGCAAAACCTAATATTGCCATGTTATGTGTTTGGAATTTTTGTCGCCACATTTAAGCAAGATGAATTGTGCGTCAAAACGGGTAGCAAGCTTAGCACACCACTTTACACACACATCAAGAGCAATGTATGAAAAATGTCAGGTACAGGTGCAACTCCTTACTCCACGCAGCCGGCCGGGGCACAGTCCACACGCAGACTTGGGGGCCTTGCCAACCTTCTTCATGTACAGGTACACCAGCCGGCCACCGGGGGTCTTTGACCTGTACCACCACAAAATAGAATCACAGCGCGATTGTATTTTTACATCGTAGTATGGGGCACGTCTCACCAACATATTTGTGTACTTAGCCAAGTAAACCACTTTTGAAGCTGCCCTCTCCCTTCCCCCAAAACGTTTTAGAGCAGACCATATACTATGCAACCCGTATTCAGTAACTTTCAAGATGCCTTCACTACTCCACATGACCTGCCCCTCAAAATCTTAAAAATCATTCCTACGAGCATGATAGACATATCACACTAGGCCTTTGCCTGTAGAAGTTGTCCTGAAATTGCCAGTCCACTGTATTCCATTTCAGTGTACTGGCCTGAGAAGATCACCAAACATTGAAGACAAATTACATTTGTATTATCACTTTTTTTTCTTGGAAGCACTCAACTCTAATGGTAGTCATAAATAATTGGTGAACAATACGCATTCCTGCAGGAGGGTCATGATTGAGTCAGTTAACCTTGGCCCACATTTTGATTCGTAATAAGAACCAAGCTACTACACACTTAACTAAAGACAGTTTAAACACCGAGTAAACGTCCCACAATGCACGTGTTCGAGTCAAGCGGCCCAAAGATGTGGACCAAGGGAGGTGAGAGGGGAGCCACTCACAGCCTCGTTTTGTTGGAGGCCGTGTTGTAGGACAGCCTACGGCGGTAAGTGAGGCGCTGCACCATCTTGGCTTTCTGAAGGAAAAAAAACACAAGGTTTGCGAGCTTCACACACACACATGCTCAAGTGTCCAATAGACACGCGTACACACTGTCCCTTGACAACAAAAAACCTCATCAGACGTTTACATGAAGCACGTTAGATTCTCCAAAAAATGCTTTAAAATTGTGAAGTGATGAGACGCGAAGTCTCGGTGGGTTCTCTTCTGGTAAAATAAAAGTCCATCGAAAACTCCACACCTCACTGGGCCCGCTCTACAACGTTAAGTGCACAAACTATGCGTCTACGTTTGAGCTGTGGCCCAGTGCTGATGCGACGCGACATTCTAAACCGGTTCAGAGTCTGCCTGCATACAATTCTGCAGCAGAAAGTCTACAAAGTGCACTGGTGCAGCAAGGGACACTCGAAAGTAAACACCACGTTCGTAACTACCACTGGCTTCATCACCAGCCATGATATTTCGTGACTATCTGCCACATTGCAGGTAGGCTGACGTTTCGGGCAATGATCCTTCACAGCAACGCTGATCCACACGAACCACAATATACGATGACGGCCTATTACGTTACAATTATTTCTGGCAATGAGACAAGACCCGAGTCAGCAACATTCTCCACAAGCTTCACATCAAGAGGGTCTCTGTCACTGCATGTAACCAACAAGCAATACTACAGTCCTCGTGACATGCAGTACGAGTTTTTTTGGGTTTCGGCAGATGCAGTATTTTAGGGCGATTGTTTTAGTTTTGGCGCAAAGCTAAGATGGTACGAGTTTGGGCCGTCAGGGGGCAGGTTTATTGTGCAAGCGGTGCCCCACGTTGCTCTGCGAGCCACGAATCTGCGGGGCCGCAAGTCGAGACACAGACAGCCGCCGGGTGGCCTTGGCGCTTTCAAACAACTCTGGGATACTTCTCATCACGCTGGAATCTCTCTCGCTCGGTGCAAGCCAGTCAATTAGCATGTCGATGCACTGCCACGCGTTTAAAATGTATACAAACGGTAAAACCTTAAGCTTCCAGGCCCGACTAGGTCCGTCCCAATTCTAAGAACGCAAACCAATAAATCGATCAGCCCATCGCTGAACGAAGGTCTCCCCCCTCGCTATACACGCCACCCGCGTAAAACACAAGCGGCCATCGTTTTAGTCGTTAAACGACAACGCAACGCGCCCCGCTTGGATGTAGGTCGCCATGCGTTCCAAGCGAATGCGCCGGCCGCTACGGATCTAGGCCCATGCCAACACCAGGCGGTGGTGGCTGGAAAAAATCGCGGATGTATCCGGAGCTCGAATGAAACGAATCGATCGGGAACGACAAAGTTGATGCTTTCGTGGTCGCGTCCGACGCGGCGACCGCTTATTCGCGGGTCGCGATCGAACGGACGCGATTTCTCGCGCGGGAAACCTGCGGATGGCGACGGATTCAAGTCACCAGCAACTCGACGAGTACCCCTACCTTGCTTAGACGAAACCGGAAAAGGAGGGAGGCCCTGTGAGTTCAAAGGTTAAATGGCGGAACGCCCCCCCCCCGGAAGAGGGAAGCGTTTCCGGGTCGTAACGAGGGAAGGGGCGAGCGGGTGGGGGTAGGGTGAACGTGACGTCACGCGCCAGTGCAAACTCCGCCTTGATGACGTCATGTGCACCGTCGCCGCGCGTGTCGAAGGTTTATTTTCTGTATTACTTAACAATCGATCTGTTGGGATGACGTAATATTCATGCCTGCCGAGCGTGATGACGTGACGTAATTGGGTTTTTTTTCTCGGGGGGTGGGGGTGGGGCGGTGTGAAATGATTTGGCGTGATGACCTCACAACGTAACGGACGCTGGGCCGCGATGACGACATTTCGTTTCTTTACGGCACACGCCCGGGGAGCGGTGGGGGGGCAGTGACGTAATGCAGGTCGCAGCAACTGCAGCACGCTTGAGCGCGTTCAGCTTTCGAGACCAATATAATCCATAACAAAGTTGTTTTTGGTGGGGGTGGGGTACTCATATGGCGTAAATCGCCTGGTGAAACTGGCTCTAATCACAGGCGAAATGTCAGAATACTAAAATTGTAAATGTCGTGGGTTTTGCTCTCCAGCACACCGGGGGTGCTGAAGTAGTAACTAATCAGCAGCACGGTTTGTTAACGTGCCCAACCTTACTAATTGGCTGTGTCGGGTGGTGGTGGGTTAACGACACATGTATATGTATGCACCACGCTGTTCGCGTGACATCTCATGCAACTACTGGGCGTCTATATTCTTGGTTCTTTCGGTAAAGTCACGTAGAAGGGAAATAATACAAATATAAACAATACAAATTCTCACGACGTTTCGACTGCAACACAAGCAATCATCATCAGGTGTGAAAAAAAATATCTTCATAGCTCATGGTCGCAATCCTCCACTGCATATACCGAGACATGTTCTGATTCTGATCTTCCTTGCAACGCGCGGCCGCGTCTTTTCGCCTTGCGGTGGTTCTTGCCGAGCTTGGGCAAGTCGCCTCGCGAGTAAGGGATGGTCACCGGCGAGAGAAACCTAACGACCGGTGCTTTAAAAACATCTCCTTGCGTGTGATGACAGCAGCAGCAGCAGCAATACGTTCAGGAGAGAGATGGACATGTCGAGGGTCTTGCAAAGCCACGACGAGAGGGCTTCAGGAGTGACAGGAGAGGTAGTGGTGTGGTTTGTTGCTGTTCCTCGTCTTGATGGAGCACACTCCGGCGGCGTACGATATGGTCCATACAATACAGTGATTTACTATATGGTCCATACACTACAGTTATTTACTATGTGGAGGGCGTTGGCAATAATGATTCACACTTATAAGGCGCAATTCATCCAGGGATCTCAGTGCGCCGTGCACGAAGTTAGGAAATATGAATTCTACAAAGTCCACAGTCTACTGGTCATACGTGGGAAGTGTAGGCGAGGCGAAAGAGCCGAGTTTTTAGAAAAGAGCTTCACACGGCGAGTGAGCTCGCGTGCCTAGCCACCGGTGGGAGGGCATTCCGTCGTCTTTTCTCTCTTCAAATTAGAGGCAATCCACTCTCATTCGTTAAAGTTACCGACAGCTAATGTCCAATCTGCATGACGCGTCATTTGAATGATGATTTTATTGTAATTAATGTAGGAATTCAGCCTCACTGATTCATCTTGTCTGCCAGACCCCGACTCCGAATGAACGGACGGAGAGGTCAGAGTGCGTGTAGGGTGACACGCCAGTGAAGATGGAGATGCAATCATCGTCACCTTACACGCCCCACACGTCGTCACCTTGTGCACACTGATCACGCCTCTGATGCAGCACTTTCGATGCACGTAGATTTGTTAAACGTACAACCCACTTGCGCTTGCAGTGGAGTGCAGCAAGTGGGATCGTTACTCCATCTCGTGTATGTTGAGTGGGTTTTCTCCAGGTTATACTTTTTTCTCTCATTTGCAAAAGATTGATGATCAAGTTCACCAATTGGCCAAAAAATATAAATGTAAGAACCGTGTTAAAAAATGCGTCTTGAAATTTAGGAAGGCTTTCCCAAGCAGAGTAAGTAATTGCTGTGTTCAGGAACATTACAGTATTTTCATGGAATTAGACAATCATCCCAAGGACACGGAACCACTTATACAGGTTTCCCTCGCTTTGTGCGGTCGACGCTTTCCAAACAAAAGCGCGCACAATTACCAAGTAACGTTTGTCCCACGTCTGACCGCATCGCCGCATATGAGTGAAATGTAACCGCATATAGCGAATTTTGGGTAGACATATGTTAGCGGTACGTGGCGCAAACTTATATGAAAATGAAGAAGACACGGAGGCTCTCTTGTAGATAATACATCGCAATGTTAGTGTAAATTCCAACGACTAGGTCTTTAAACCAAGTTTAGGGCCTTTGCAACAGACTTTTATTTGCAAATAAGATCTAAAAAACCTAGCTCCGATAATTTGAAGAACGACTACTAAGAAAATAAGGCAATTTAATGATTCACCACCATCATAGCTCTTAAAGCCGGTTCGAAGCTTTCGTGACTGCAAGAATTACTCTTCGGTTCTTTCGGTAAAGTAACGTAGAAAATAAAATCAAATAATCATAGAATACGACGTTTCGATTGCAACACAAGCAACCATCATCAGGTAATAATGAATGAGAAAAAACAAATATAGTAAACTTAGAAACACAATGCGACACAACACAGAGAGCCGGACAACACAACATTGTTTGGAGAAGCGTGGTCAGCCAGGTGGCGTGTTGGCTGTTGTGTTGGCCGGCTCTCTGTGTTGTGTTACATTGTATTTCTAAGTTCACTATGTTTACTCTTTGGTTCTATCGCTAAAGTCACCTGATGACGGACGCTTGTGTTGCGCCCGAAACGTCGTGATTTGTTTTATTTTCTACCTACGTGATTTACCGAAATAACCAAAGAGTTTGGATTCCTGCAGTCACGAAAGCTTCAAATCATGATTTACGATGTTTGTTTTTTCTCATTCATTCTTACCTGATGATGGTTGCTTGTGTTGCAATCGAAACGTCGTATTATATTATTATTTTATTTTCTACGTGACGTTACCGAAAGAATCGAAGAGTAACTCTCAAAGCCTTTTTGTAATTGTATGGATATCTGAAAACGCGATTATTTCTACGTATTAAAATAACATGATAGCTGTCAATGTTGATTTTGGGTGCCTAAAGCTGGAGTGTGAAACAAATCATATTTGTGTTCTTAGACGTTTTAGACTTTTATAAACACAGCAGAGTACTGTATGGTGAGCGTTTTACCCCGTGGCACAACAGTGCCAGCAGATGGCGTACGTGGTGCGCATACGTTGACTTGTAATGTGAAGTGTATATTTTCTTTGAATTATATTCTTCGCATTCGACTGGCATACCTTAAGATCAAAGGAGCAAATCAAAGGGAGTCTAACACAACATGAACAAAAAACAACTCTGGGTTTACAATGAGTCTTGACGACATGGTATTTACAGAAGTGAGTGTTTTAGTTTTGTCAGAAGAGCCTTGGGTACGTGCCTTACATTTTTTGAGGGATCAGGTGCACTGGGGGGTGGGGGCGGGGTTCAGATGTCGTCAATTCACACAGACGCACATCTCAGCACAGGTGTGCCAAACGCGGCTCCATAACCAGTACTGGAGCCACAAATGTGGATATTGGAGAGACAGAGAATCGATGTGAGAACACTCGTCCAACTCAATTTTAGAAGTGAATATTCTCTTGGCTTTGCCAAATGTGACATACTTTGCAAGATAGTGCTGCTGTATTGAGGGGGTATCTTACATGTATTGGTACGTGCTTTTTGGGGTAATATTGTTGTTTTAACTTGCTGACCTGCCCCTACTGGACATTTGTGAAGATAGTTTCATAGCTCATTGGATTCCTGTATAATAAACAAAGATTCTTAGAATACTCTTTGGTTCTTTCGGTAAAGTCACGTAGATATACTGCCGTCTCGAAAGCTTCAAATCTAGATTCTTCGAATAGTTTTATTGTAAATTAATCAATTGGTAATGAATAGCTCACACCTTTAATTGTCGGTGTCCCCAAGAATCAGGTTAAATATGTTCAGATTAATGTTGTGTGAATTCCAATACATTGAATAATATATGTATAATTTAATATACTGAACATATATATTTCATAGATACAATGGAGGCAGAGTGGGTCACACACTGCATTGCGAACCCGGTGGACTGAGTTTTATTCCTGGCTATGACTAACATCAGTGACAAGAAATCATCTGAAAATCCACAACTGACCGGTGTGGTCAAGTATGGCCAAACAACCCCCATGACCAACACAGCATTAGGGAGGCCTTCATCCGCAGTGGATTGCAAAAGGGCTGTAAATTATTACTCATAATAGGATTGTACGAGTCATTGTACTATGATTGAAAAAAGTTGTGGTTGCTGGCATCTTGCCTGGATTCCTGTCTGGCTGGCGAACAAGTGCGCGTCGGCGTTGGTGACGTCACTGCGCACGTCTGCGCGATGACGTCACGCTCCCTCCTCTCACTCACCCCGGCAGTGTGTTCCAGGAGAGAGATAGGGGAGGGAGGTGAGGGAGGGAGGGAGAGGGGATGGGGAGAAAGTGATAGGGCGTGAAGCTGAGAGGAAGAGGAGCAACACGGAAAGAAGAGAGCGACAATCAGTGGGAAGGAGGATTAGAGGGAGGCAAGAGAGACTGTCACGTGAACAAAACGTGTCAATGTGTTACTACTCTAACACACCGGTATGTTAGAGAGCAAACCTACAACATTTGCAATCATGCAATCATGCAATCATGCAAATGTTGTAGGTTTGCTCTCTAACACACCGGTGTGTTAGAGTAGTAACACATTGACACGTTTTGTTCACGTGACAATCCTTACTAATTGGCTGTGTCGAGTGGTGGTAAGTGAACGACACATTCATGCGATCTAACCCAAAACAACTTTATCATGAATAATTTTGGTCGCGAAAATCCACGTGTTAAATTTGTGCCGACTGATTTTTGAAATGTCTCACTTTTTTCTTCTCACGTTTCTCATCATCACGATCTGCCATTGTCTATCCACTGCTTCGCGAGGACCCTTCCACATTGTTGCGACGGTGGCTAGGAGATGTTAACTACCTGGCCTGGTATACAGGAGGACGTGGGTTCAATCTCGACCCTGACGCCTGCTGTATATTTGGAGTTTGCGTCTCTCTCCCCGTGGTCGCATGGATTTTTTTCCGGGTCCTCCCGTTTTTACCTCCACATTTAGAAAGAACATCACGCGTTTAGAATATTTTCCTGCCAGACATTTCCACACGATGAGCCACTTCGTTGAGCGATCATTTGCAGCCAGGTCCCTTCTGAAAGAGAGTTATGCAGCTCAGTGGGCCTTACCTTTAAAAATAAAAAAAACATTATTTAGTTTATAGTCTTAGCTATCAATTACGGTCCTAAGATGACACAATCCATTTAAAAGGTAAAGGTGCAGCCCTGCATTTTCTTGCTCACGCCACTGCTGACAGAAGGCCCTCTACGATCAAGAGTCCCTCTCCCACGCTGGCCAGGCCTATTGAAAGAGGTGGACGCAACCCGCTCGTTCTTCCACCACGCGCAACGTGCCAACTGACTCTCTGTGCTGTGCCCATTTATACCGCCACGTGGGCGAAGATTCGAGAATTTCAGAAACTTTCTCCATTGTCACATCTGGCGCACCTAGAGATCGAACCGGCAACCTCTGGAATGCAGCAGCATCCATTTGATTTATTCTGTTATTGCTTTCATTTAAACCATTGTCTTTGCAAATGAAAGAAATTTGACGCACTTAAATTCTGAGTATTATTCCCACTGTTCTCACAGATCTCAGCAGCGCTCGCGAGCGACATGTTCCACAGGAAGCATTTGCCCAAGGACACCCTGATGCCTTATTATTTCAACAATTGATCAAGTGGACCACATATTAATGGAATACGTGTGTCTGTGTGTACATATATGTGCAGTATATAATTTTAAATGTGACAGATCAAAACAATGTTAACTTTAAAACGTAGCCTCAGAGCCTCATTATTTTTGTGCTATGGAATTATCAATATATTATTTATTATTATTATTATCTTTTTACAATAGCCAAGATATTTTACAAAGTTATACGTTTTTTTCTGCTGCAGCTGCTCATTAATAAATAGCTTTTGTTGAACAGGCAATCAACGTAATATGACTATAACGTTTAATTATGCCATTGCAAGCTTTGAATCTAGAGCTCTTTTGTAATGGTTATGAAAAGTGAAGGCAATGACCGCTGTTGTTTTTGGCTCAATGCACAGAAATTACAATTTCATACATGGAAACGTCGACGCCGTGATAAGCCCGCCAGATTTGGCCTCTGAATGATCCGCGGTTCCGATGCGAGATGCAAGCTGTGGAATAGGTGTGGAGGGGAAAGCATACATTTAAAAACAGGGCAGTGGACTGGTCAACTTTGGACATTTCTCCCTCTATTGTCAAGCTTCTCGATAACATTTCGCTCCCCGACGTGTTTGCAGATTGCGCCGCGCATTGAACTGACTTCAGTTGCTGAAGAAGCTCCCGGCACGTTGAAAGAAACGTCGGACATCGTGCCGAACAACGCGCGGTAACAACCCGGAAACACGTGGGAGAGCTTCCCAGCAGCACAACCTCAACAGGAGTATCCTCGACGTCACTTGAACCTTACTGGCCACGTCTTGTTGGTCTTCTTATCTCGTGCGGCTGCTGATGCAGATGCAGAGCAACAACTGGAATTCCATATTCAGGTGGTCAAGCCAGATGACCACCTCAGGGACAGCGGAGTCGTGTCAGTAATGGTAGGTCTTGTGTGATAAAGGGTATTTTTTGCCTTTTTCAAAATTAAATTACAATATTGGTCTCGGTGTCAGAGTATAAGATTAACATTTCTTGTTCGAAATTGATGGTTTTCACAGTCCACCACCTCGTGTCATAGAATGGTCCTGGAAGAGTATGTCATAAAACTACTTCTGAAATGACTTCAATAGGTGTCTTTATCCACATCAGGGACACACCTTCTATATGACCTGAAAAAGAGTGTTCATATGTCAAGCAATTTTTAGACGAAAAAATGTACGAATTAAATGAGATGTCACTCACCAAGTGATCTTAGCCGTGGTTTGGAATAAACTCAGGTCACCAAGTTCCTAACATAGTGCTCTCATAACTGTACCATCGCTTCACAATATGAGTTGGGTTTTGTTGTTGTTGTTGCTGTTTTTAGCGTAGTCATCGGTGACCCGGCTGAGCCCCCCACCTCGCTTGACGCCTGAAAATACGTGGCTCGAATCTCTGTCGTCTGCCTGGTCAAGAGGTTCGTCGCTATTGACACAGCCATCGGTGAGCTCCGCGAGCCACGCGATCATCTCTGCCAATCGTCACCAAGTGGGTGAATCGCCACATCGGCTCTTGCCTGACCGAGCTGTCTCCAAATAAATAAATAAAGGCGGTTCTTGCAATTATGTGCTGGAATGTTGCCAGATTTAATATAAAGAGCATTGCATTAAGCGAGAACATTTACGTGCACAGTGTATGTGTGTTTTTTTATTTTTCTTACTGTTTTTGTACATTAAAATTCTACGACGAAAAAAAGAACTTGTTTTAAATTTTTAATCCTTTTTACTTGCTTTAAGTGGTGCGTTTAAACAAATAAAATAACAACGTTCAATAAGTGAGCCAACAAAATGAATAATATGCGTTTGAATAGAACGACTCTGCGTACTTTTGTCTGGGGCATATCGTTTCAAGAGCACTTTAATGACTGTCTCGGTCCGTATCGGCAAAGGATTTCGACTGAATTGCGAGGGAACGCTTCTGCCGTCTTGCCTCGGGAACACCTGGCGCTTGGAACGTTCAATTCGATCGCCGGTCGGGGGGGAGTTGTTACGTGTGGCTGTGTACATTTGTCACGTTCAACCTGCCGCGTTCGACTGTCACGTGGAGTCCAGGGAGGGTGGCTGGCCGGGTGTCAGCGTGCTTCCCGGTGTCTTGTTGCAGCGCCGCTCTTAGAGGCGCGTAGCAGTTGTGCACTGCCGGAGATGGGGTTGGTGGGGGGGGGTGTTTGCGCAGCGCGGGTGTTGAACCCGACTCCGACGCCGTGTGGCTTTGACGGACACCTCCGCGTATTTCACCTGGGCCGAATCCCACGACGTTCAATCTCTGGGAGATTTTAATTATTGACAATCGCGCTCCTGCTCCTCTCACTCTCTCTCTCTCTGCGTGTGTCTGCGTGTGTCTGCGTGTGTCTGTGTGTGTCTGTGTGTGTCTGCGTGTCTGTGTGTGTCTGTGTGTGTCTGTGTGTGTCTGTGTCTGTTTGCGTGTGTCTGTGTCTGTTTGCGTGTGTCTGTGTGTTTGCGTGTGTCTGTGTGTGTCTGCGTGTGTCTGTGTGTGTCTGTGTGTGTCTGTTTGCGTGTGTCTGTGTGTCTGCGTGTGTCTGCGTGTGTCTGTGTGTGTGTCGCGTCCGACGATCGCTCCTGTCAGCCCCTTCCGCCGGCTCGTGTCTATAATGAGGGACGAGATGGAGGATGAAAATGGGATGGATATGAGATGCCTCGGGGGGTGGTGGGGGGGAGGTTGAGTGCCGGCCTCTGACCTTTCCCTCGCCGCCCGCTGCCGGCGCTCCCCGTTTGAAGGCGAAGCAGCCCGTGGCTTGCGGAAGGTGACTCTGATGTGAGATGTGAGGCTTTCTGGGAGCCTCTGATGTGCAAATGAGGCGAGAAGGCGCACGTCACGGGCCATGAGTGGCCCCTGATATCCGCTTGACAGATCCCAGAGAGTAATTATTCACAAGCGGAATGTTGGATGAGGTGCGGACTAACTAGCGAGCCCTCCTCAATTGCTCGTTGCTATTACTAAGGGTGAGATGGCCTCACCCCTGGCGAGTACAACACAGCAGCCTTGCCCGAACTGCGCGTGCGTTGCTGTCCAAATGCATCTATCTGAATCTCCGTCGACCTGAACGGTTGTTTTTTTGCCTGATTCGGCTTAATCTAATAAACGTGTGCAAAGCACAAACATTGTGTGTGGGTTTCTTACCCGACTCGATTTGTTTATGCACTGTCGCTTTTCACTTTCCCCGCTTTGATTTGCCTTTCAAACTTGTCTGGAGAGCACAGCTTGATTAAACATGACTGGATATTGTGCATATATTTACGAAAAAAATAACAACTCGTTAATTATTTAAGCTGCTATTGTTTCCTTTTGTTTGAGATCGCAATTGAACGCATATGTTTTCCCTCATGTGATAATGTTTTTCTCGACTCGATGCTGGGCTAAGGATTAGTTTTCTTAGTCGAACCACCAGGTCTACATACATACACACGCGTTGATTAAATTGCCCCTCGCCTGGTGAAAGTAAAGGATTACTGTTCTGTTTTTGAAAGATGTCGAAGCAGATGAATGCCTTCGAGAACGAAGCGTGCAGGGTTGTGCGGTTGTTGATGGTGACCTATCTCCATAGACACATCGAAGTGGGGAATAGATTGATCGTAAAATGATATTCAAATGATATACAAGTTGCTTGATAAATTAAACAATAATAAAGGCAAAGATTCCCCCGTACACTGCAGCCTTAACAGGCTGTTGGGGCAAGTGCTGTTAGCGAGCACCTATAAGGGACGGCACGGCACACGAGGGGGTGGGTGGCCAACACCATGCCCGGCCGCCTTTGTCTCCCCGGGGGCGATGTTTAACTACACACCGTACTAGGTACTGATTTTAGGCTGAGTCGACCTAGGGGGAGACCCAGGACCGGTTCAGATATTCGTCATTGGTGTTGGCCGTGAGCGGGATTCGACACACCGCCCTGACACACCACCCTGACACACCGCCCTGACACACCACCCTGACACACTCCTCCACCCTGACACACACTCCTCCACCCTGACACACCACCCTGACACACCACCCTGATACACCACCCTGACACACCGCCCTGACACACTCCTCCACCCTGACACACCACCCTGACACACCACCCTGACACACCACCCTGACACACCGCCCTGACACACACTGCTCCACCTCGACAAAACGTGACGTTCCGACAACCAAACGTCAGTAGAAGTCTGTTGGAAACGCAAGTTATTGTCGTCTTGTAAGAAGAGCACTTTACTTTAATTTGTTTTGCGCACGTGGGAATGAGACACAATGCTGGTTCAGATTTTCCAACACGTTGAACAAAAATGCGGATGTGTGGGTGAATGAGTAACCAAATAAGAACGACATGCATGAAGGTTACATACACACTTGCGTCAAAGCCACGACCGTGCGGTCAAGGTTTGAAGGATTTAACTCGCCACGGTGGCTAGGAGATGTTCACTACTTCGCCTGGTCTACAGGAGGTCGTGGGTTCGATCCCGACCCTGACGCCTGCTGTATAATTCGAGGTTGCGTGTTCTCCCCCTCGGTGTGTCTCAATCCCTGGACAACGACATCGGGAGCGCTGTGCCGCTTCGATCGCGAGGGGCCTCTGGGCACGGTTTTGTTGTTTGCAGTTTCAAGGCCACGGGGTTGCGAGGTCGCTTCCGTGGAGGTTCGCGCGTGGGGTGACGTCGTCCTGCATATTGCGGCAGGGGACAGTGAGAGACTGGGGGGGGGGGGGGGAGCTAATTGCATTCACTTCTGACCGCGGTGACAAACACGCGCTCGCCTTTAGCTCGGGATAGTTTTTTTTTCGGGCTGAAAACACCATTATCAGGCACTCAACGAGCCTCACCAAGTGACAAGCCGAATTTTCTCTTTGCTGAATGTTTCATGGCATCCCTTCCATTAGCGGGATCTAAGCCACAAGAAGTGGCCTCTTTCAGGAAATCAAAGTGCGGCAGCTCGGCATCGACACTGAACACATGTTGCTTTAAGTTTCACTCGGTCTTGGTGGACGGTGGTGGTGATGATGATGATGATAGGTGTGGATAAAAGTGGGGGGTGGGGGGGGTGATGTGGGGGAGGGAGGGAGGGGCTATCCCTGGCGGGGGAATTGATCATACAGTAGCTGGTGCCGAAACCTTCAATTATTAATAATTTACACAACAGAGGACCTTTGCAAATTATAGAAATTGTATAGGGGATGGGAATTGAGGCTGGAGTGGCTCGTTGACTGCGACGTTCAATTCCCGGCCGCGAACGATATCAGTGGCAACTTGTGTACGAGCCTGGTTTGGGATTCGTCTAGGTTGCCTCCGCCTTGTAAGTGAGTACAAGCTGCAGGTTTATCGGCATGTAAGTATGTATGTTGAACTTCTTTTGCACCGCACGTAGCCAACCGTGCTCATCGAAGGTGCGGGGAAGGACAACAAACTAAACACAAAAGCAATTCTAAAGAAATTAGTTTGAAATCCAGATTTAAAAGTGCGTAGCTCCAGTGGCTTTTTAATATAGGAAGGGAGAGCGTTCCAGACGGCCGCTGAAACGCGCATCTGAAAGCACGCGATGCGGTGACCGTCTTTGTTCGACGGTTAGCCAAAATCCGCTGTTGCGAGGATGACAGAGTTCACATGATGGTTGATGCCCCTTGACGAGATCAGCAAGATATCGCGGTTCGTGTGTGACGAGCACTTTGTGTGTAATGAGTGCGACCTCACAATGTATTGGCAAGACAACGATGGTCCAACGGATGTCCAGCCACACCGACGTTGCATGCACGCTTCCAGCTTTAACATGCAACTCGCTAACAACATATGATTCAGAATCAGAATCTGTATTTAGACTGGATGATTTCGATGAGCCGTGAAGCTCTTTTTCACAAATGTCCAGTATGGGCGGTTCAAACGACCCTTAAAGCTCAACGTTGGAACGCCGCCCGTACGTACGTACGTACACACACACATCACGCTGTGTACAAACACACGAACCAGTTCCTGGGGAGTCAACCGAATCAAGTTATTTACGCTCCAGCATTTCACAGGGGCCAGAATGGAAAGAGAAATCAGTCCGTAGGGCTGCGCCGCGTCCGCCGCTCTTGCGAGTAAGTGGATGTGGCTGGCACGACAACGCCAAACCGCCGCGTGGCACCGTGGCGCTAATGGCAGATCGGCTTGTGGCTGGCTGGCTCAAGCTCATGTTTGGGTTGCGAGTTGTCGCTTTTTTAGCTCCGGCGTTGAAGTGAGGGCCCCCTCGTCCGCAATTGCGTCTGAGACGCCCAATCAGCCGCTTTGCTTGTACATTCGCCGGGGCAGCCGATGAGGTCACTTTCACGGACCGTTGTTGTTGTTGTTGTTTGCGATGGCGAGAGCGGCGCTGCGCGGCTGGCTTGAGGGTCGGGGCCCGTCTCGGACGCCCCCGCGACCGCACGGCGCTCTCGTGTCGCTCGCCGTTAACAAAGAGCCCAGGCAGGCGGGCGGGCGCGCGGGCGGGCAGGCAGGAGCTCAACGTCAATTTTCTAAAACGCGCCAGGGCTGCTGTACATGGCGCCTATACTTTTCCCTTTCGCCGCTCGAGCCGTTTCACACGCGTGCGCTGTAATGGAACAGCTCTCTGCCAATCCCGAATGAGAAAAAAAAAATGAAGAAAAACTCAACACACGCTCGTCAACAATACTCTGTGACCTTAAACGAAAATATATATAATCGGCGACGTTACTGCCAATGGCCCTCCTTCAAATCACCGAGACAGACACAGGCCAGAGAGATCGAGTGGATAATACGAGCTGGAGACTGCACTTAACACCATGGGACCTGATGGGAATTACATAAAGAAAAACGTGGTCTTGTGACCAATTTTTTTTATTTAAATAGGCGTACGAATAGTTACACTGATAGCTATTGAGTAGCAGGCAAACCCTTCACGAACCAAAAAGTATTAATACTTTAAATATAAGTGAGTTGAATTAGTCATACATGACTTATCTTGTCAATACAATGCTGAACGAAGGCTTCCCAATGACGTGGTGGTCACGTGCGGCTTGTTTGACCATACTTCACCACGCCGGTCTGTTGCCTTTTGCGGGAGGGCGGACCCTGTGCCTGAAAATTAAATCTCATGTCGCCGGGTTCATACCGCTGGGCACAAGCCACTGCCACTGACACTCTATCAACCCGTTGGTGATGCCCAGTGTTCAAGTAGGGTTAGGGTTTTTTCATGGCAAAGGTTAGGAAAATGTGAATTTAAAATCTAAAAGTGAAAGATCACCACAAATGCGATAGATCACCGATGGGAAATTATGTTTTTTTAAATAATGAAGTGAGTGCGGGAAGAGTTTGATTATGGGAGAGAACGATGTTGATGTTAACGTCTACTTTAGAGAGGGTTTCGTTAAACCCACTTAGCGTGTATCCAGCCTGGATTTAGTCATCTGGGAAAAGCGTATTAAATAAAACAACATTTAAATGAAATGGCACACCAACATCCTCACACGTTAGCTAGAAAGCAGTTGTACACACACAAAGACAAAGATCCCCCATATAGCCTTAACAGACTGTAGGGGAAAGTGCTGTTAGCGAGCACCTATGAAGGCTGGAACGGTACACGAGGGGGTGGGTGGCCAGCACCACGCCCGACCGCCTTTGTCTCCCCAGTGGCGATATTTACACACCGCACTAGGTACTCATTTGAAGCTGAGTCGACCTAGGGGAGGCCCAGGACCGGTTAAAATAATCGTCACCGGTGTTGGTCGTGAGCGGGAATCGAACCCGGGTCGCTGGGTTCATTGTGCAGCGCGCTAACCGCTACACCACCGCTCCCCACTCACACGCACACGCGCGTTAACACACACCGGACAATGAGTCGCACCTCCAAGATATTGAGGGCATTGTGCACACGACTGTAAGGTTGATTTTCACACCGCGAGCTCCCTTCGAGATGTAATGGAACGTGCCGACGCGTCCCGTCAGAGCGCCGGGCCTCTGGAGAGAGCTAAAGAAAGCTCCTTTGTTAAAGTCCAGAAATTAAGCAAACGCTTTAAATGGCTCGACAGCGAGGAGGGGAGGCGGATGGGTGGGGGGGGGGGTTCATGGCGGAGACGTGGAGGGGCCGCGTCTCACCGCCGCGCGCGGATCGCGTTCCGAGAGTCGAGTCGTGGACCCGAGAGAGGGGAGCGAATGTTGTGCGCACGAGTACTCGGGGAACTTGCGTCTCCTCCGGTGAATCCGAGCCGCCAGCTGTGCCAATTCCACATTCCTGAGATGGAGCCCAGTCCATCCCACAGGACGACTCCGCCGAGTCGTGCCTCTCAATAACCACGACCCTGCTCGTGAATCTGTGAAGCTAAGCAGGCGTGAGGCCTGGATATCGCTGGGATTATAATCATTGTTCCTGTCGTTATTCTCATGGCCGTGCGCTCGTCTTGCCGAGCCAGGCGACGCCGCTTCATCAGCAGCGTGGAGGGAGGAGGGCGCTGAGGTCACCGTCGATGCCGCTCAGGGGGCGTGCGTGCGACCCGGCATGCCGCTGGCCACATCCACAGAGGGGGTTTGGTGGCCCCGCGTTGGCCCGCAGGCCAGTAGGGAGCCTGTTGAGCGGGGCGCATGAGCGGTGCGGGAGGTCGAGGCCAGGGAGGACGAGGTCGCACTCATTACACACAAGGTGCTTGCCGCAAATGAACCACGATACAAATACGATAGATCACCGATGGGGGGAAAAAAGATCGTCACGCCATCTCCGCGTGAAGATGGTGAACCATCGAACAAAGGCGGTGGTCACCGCATCGCGCGCTTTCAAGACGCGCTTATGCGGCCGTCTGGAACGCTCTTCCTTCTGACATTAGGAAGCCACTGGAGCTATGCACTTTTAAACTTTAGATTGAAACCTCATTTCTTTAGAACTGATCTTTGTGTATTCGTTTGTTGTCCTTCCCCCGCACCTCCGATCAGCGCGGTTGGCTACGTGTGGTGCGAAACAAGTTCAACATGCTTGACCAGCGGTGGGGTCGGCTATGAGAAAGTGCATCTCATGTCTTGGGCGAACCATGCCTCATGACGCCACGTTGATACCACCAATGAGTCCCAGTGTACGTGCGGATGTTTGTTCAACTTCTTTCGCACCGTACGTAGACAACCGTGCTGATCGGAGGTGCGGGGAAAGGACAACAAACGACGTCGGTGCACACGGGGTCACGTCTTGGCGAGGAGAGGCCTCGTGGGGCGGTCGGTCGTGTCCATGAGTAGTGGGAAGCTGGTATGGACACGCATCGTGCACAGAGACGTGCCGTGGGCTGCCGGCCATCGTCACAGGTGCTGCCCGCTCGCGGCACGTCGCCCACATCAGTCTGTTGGAGGCGACGCGGGGGGATCTCTGGCTTTGTTGTGCGCTGCCGAGGGGCTCTGTCGTGGGCAGCAGAGGGCAGGGCTTGCAACGTTGACTATTGTGATCTGCCGAACTTGTGTGCTTCCATGACCTCATGTACCGCACTGCACAAAACGTCACTGACCCGTGGTACACAGCAAGCATAGATAACACAATAAACATACCGAATACATTCTTGATATTTATTTATAATAAACAATTTAACACATTTCTCAATAACACTGCCTTAAATGGATAAAAAAATAACATGATAGACGATGTTTTTGGTAAACGTCCTTCATTAGCACGTACAATCACAGCACATACAATCATTTTAAATCATAGCACAAAAACAATTATCATAAAATTATTTCATGAAGAAGGGCCATTGCCTGAAACGTCGCCTATTATATGGAGAGAAACAAATGTCAGCTCTATGGTGATGTTATTCATAAATGTGCAGAGTTTTTGTTATTTTGAAAATAAAACGATTAGACTTTATATTTGTATTTCACCAGGTAAGGTCCACTGAGCTCCACATCGCTCTTCTTCAGAAGCGACCTGGCCACAAATTATAACCCAACCAAGTGGCTACTCATGGCGACATCTATTGCAGCCAAATAATCTACACGCGTGTTTCTAAATGTGGAGGGAAAACCCGGAGGACTCGGAGAAAAATCCACGCGACCCCTGGGAGAGAGAGAGAGAGCCGCAAACTCCAAATACACAGCATCAGGCGTCAGAGCCGCGACCGCACCCACGACCTCCTGCACACCAGGCGAGGGAGTTAACATCTAACCACCGTGGCGCTCTAGAAGTGGGCATGTCCGATTCGACTGTTGTTCCAGCTGGTTACGAGGCAGATTAAAGATACGATCCGCAAGGGTCACACACCTCTCACGTCGTCACGGATAAAGACGAGGTCTACCGCACGGTGATGGTGACATTACATTCTGCGCGGAACACCACTGGAAAGCGACTCTGTGCATTTAAAGGCGTCCCCGTCAATCGGCGTGATCGGCGTGGACGTCGCCTCCCTGAAGGTGAGATGAACAACCATAATTACCACGATTTTTTTTGGTTGTCCAAATATTGTTTTTTGCCGTGGGTGTCTCTGAGCCGCCACATCTGACAACACGTTAGTGTGCGCCCAAACACCCGAAGCGCCCACGTGAGTGGCTGCTGCTGCTGCTTCTGAAGCAAAAGAATGGCGCTGTTGTGTGCTCGGTCAAAATCGCCGGCTCGGCTCGGGCTTCACGCAGTCGCGTCTGACGAACGGTGACCTCAGCGGAGCTGGATTCACAAATATTGACACTGGTGGTCGGGACGCGGCGCTTAGGGTTTGGGCTCTAAGCCACGGCTGTAACGCACACCTGCCCAGAGCCAGTGTGGGGGAATGGAATATCAGCACCCCCCCCCCCATGGCAACAGCGCTCTGACTCCTGACCTCCCATTGCAACCACCCCCCCCCCCCCACCACCCCCCACCACCACCACCACCCGACTACATCGGAACATTCCAAAATAGTCTGCGTTCAATTTATAACCCGCGGGCCCCTTTTGTCAAATCCACTGCTGGATGAAGGCTCTCCTTCTCTCCGCTGCGTGTGACCCTCCTATGAGGACATGTCCGCGCATTTGCCACTTTTATCTCGTCAGACGTCTGGGTCGTTCTTGCCAGTGGCCATGCTTTCTCTCTCTCGCTCAGCACGCCTTCAAGTAACGCCAGCTTGAATCTGTTTCCATTCCGAATCGCGATCATTCATCACATTGCGAGAAGTTTACACGTGGGAGAGGTGAATGGAAATCGTTAAAACCGCCAGACGTAGAGATGTTAACTACATCGCCTGGTGCACAGCAGGTCGTGGGCTCGCTGCCGACTTTGACGGGTGCTGTATATTTGGAGTTTGTGTGTTCTCTCTCCCCCCCCCCCTCGTGGTCGCGTGGAGTTTTCTCCGGGTCCTCCGGTTTATTGCCTCCACAATTAGCAAAACGTGCGTTTTGAGTATTTGGCTGCTATACATTTCCACGTGGTAAAGCAACTTCGTTGAGCTATCATTTGTGGTGGCCTGGTCGCTCCTGACAAAATAAGCGATGTAGCTCAGTGGTCCTGAGCTGCAAAAATAGTTTAGTTTCAGTCTAGGGCTGGTGCGGTGAAGTCCATCGCTCACCCAACGATGTTGAGTTTTCCGCGGAGTCTTTTGGGGCTTTGCCGTGCGAAGCCGAGCGTGAGTCACGTCGCCCTAATTAGAGGCCCACTCGTGAGAAGGGCTTCGTCTTGAGTGCAGCCGGGAGGTGGCATTACCCTCAAGGTGCGCAGACTGCACTCAAGGTGCGCGGGCTTGTCACTTGCCAAGCGCACACCTCCCTGCCGGTCTGGCGCGGCAAGTCATTAAGCCAATAAGAATGTTTATTATATAAAGCCCCCCCCCCCCTCCACTTCTCTTCTACGTAGCACTCGCTAATATAACCCTAGGCCCGGCTGTCAGAATATCAATAGCGATCAATTTCCCTCGCTTATCGGGCCTCGCGAACGGAAGCACGGCCAGACGGCGACATTGTCTCTGACAGGGAGGCATTTGGTTTAAAGAGCGGACACGATGAAAATGCGAAATAATAATAATGAAGGGGCTTCCCCGCGTCGTGTGTGTGTCGGTCGTGAGGATGGTTTGACCATACTTCACCGCGATGTGCAGTGGGTAGATGGCAGCCTCCGCGTAGCCCACTCGGCTCGGGTGAGAAATCGCAGAGCAGCAACTCAAGCAACCACGATGGGCAGCGAGGGAGGGTTGGTGAACGTGGGCAGCACAGGCGTTGGTTGGCGAACGGGTGTGGGTGGGTGGGTGGGATAGGGGGAGCCCAGGACCCGTTCAGCTATCACGTGTCACTGATGTTCGCCTTGACCGGGGCATTGAATGGACGACAGCAGCATTAAACACGCAAGTGGCACTATGGCAGCAGACAATGGGGGGGGGGGGGGGGGTTAAATTAGAAATAGCAAACAGCCTCCAGTAAAAATGCGGCAAAGCCAAACAAACGCAGAGACAAACGCTCCGCCGAGCACCGTTTCCAAACAAGCGCGATCGTCCCTTGTCCCACACACAATGCGGCAATTATGGTGAAGCCGGCGTGCCCACACGTGGCCGCGGCACCTCCCGTGTGCACCTTGTCGCCGGCCCTGACGGGCGCTCGCTCGGCATCGCTTGCGAGGGCGCGACAGCCACGCACGCCGGGTGGATGCGTCAGTGCGTTAAACAAAAACAACAACGTTGTACTCCACTGCTATGATCCCACGTCAATGCTCTCTGCTCGCCTTTCCCAGCAGGCACTCATCGGCAACGGTCAGCGCGGCTTGTTTGAGTGACCGGTCAAGCTGTTTGAGTGACAGGTCAAGCTGTTTGAGTGACAGGTCAAACTGTTTGAGTGACCGGTCAAGCTGTTTGAGTGACAGGTCAAGCTGTTTGAATGACCGGTCAAGCTGTTTGAGTGACAGGTCAAGCTGTTTGCGTGACAGGTCAAGCTGTTTGAGTGACAGGTCATGCTGTTTGAGTGACCGGTCAAGCTGTTTGAGTGACCGGTCAAGCTGTTTGAGTGACAGGTCAAGCTGTTTGAGTGACAGGTCATGCTGTTTGAGTGACCGGTCAAGCTGTTTGAGTGACCGGTCAAGCTGTTTGAGTGACAGGTCATGCTGTTTGAGTGACCGGTCAAGCTGTTTGAGTGACAGGTCAAACTGTTTGAATGACCGGTCAAGCTGTTTGAGTGACAGGTCAAGCTGTTTGCGTGACAGGTCAAGCTGTTTGAGTGACAGGTCATGCTGTTTGAGTGACCGGTCAAGCTGTTTGAGTGACCGGTCAAGCTGTTTGAGTGACCGGTCAAGCTGTTTGAGTGACAGGTCAAGCTGTTTGAGTGACCAGTCAAGCTGTTTGAGTGACAGGTCAAGCTGTTTGAGTGACAGGTCATGCTGTTTGAGTGACCGGTCAAGCTGTTTGAGTGACCGGTCAAGCTGTTTGAATGACCGGTCAAGCTGTTTGAGTGACAGGTCAAGCTGTTTGTGTGACAGGTCAAGCTGTTTGAGTGACAGGTCATGCTGTTTGAGTGACCGGTCAAGCTGTTTGAGTGACCGGTCAAGCTGTTTGAGTGACAGGTCAAGCTGTTTGAGTGACAGGTCATGCTGTTTGAGTGACCGGTCAAGCTGTTTGAGTGACCGGTCAAGCTGTTTGAGTGACCGGTCAAGCTGTTTGAGTGACCGGTCAAGCTGTTTGAGTGACCGGTCAAGCTGTTTGAGTGACAGGTCAAGCTGTTTGAGTGACCGGTCAAGCTGTTTGAGTGACAGGTCAAGCTGTTTGAGTGACCGGTCAAGCTGTTTGAGTGACAGGTCAAGCTGTTTGAGTGACCAGTCAAGCTGTTTGAGTGACAGGTCAAGCTGTTTGAGTGACCGGTCAAGCTGTTTGAGTGACCGGTCAAACTGTTTGAGTGACAGGTCAAGCTGTTTGAGTGACAGGTCAAGCTGTTTGAGTGACAGGTCAAGCTGTTTGAGTGACCAGTCAAGCTGTTTGAGTGACAGGTCAAGCTGTTTGAGTGACCGGTCAAGCTGTTTGAGTGACAGGTCAAGCTGTTTGAGTGACCGGTCAAGCTGTTTGAGTGACCATGTCCAGCAGTGAGACGGCAAGAGGTGCGCTGCTGTGCACGCAGCCCACAACAACAACACTCGTCACTTGTCACAACAGAGAGATCAGCCTGTGCGACTTCGTGTGTGTGTGTGTATAATTAATGAGTGTTTACGTTCGAGCACTTTGTGGACAATGTCGGTGGTGTGACTGGGCGAGAGAGGTGTGTTTATGGTTACATGCGAGACGTTGGCTGCGCGTGTTATTAACCCCCACGGCTCCGTTTTGTCTACGGGCAGTTTCTGAGTCGTCTGGCTCAGCTTGGGAACAGCACCCCACTCAATCACGGTGCCGAGATGTGAACCTCCTCGCCCGCTCTACAGGAAGTCGTGGGTCCGATCCCGGCCCTGACCCAACTCTATATAGGTTGCATCTTGCTCCCGTAGTTGTGTGGATTTGTCTCCGGGTCCTCCGGTTTTCCCCTCCACATTTAGACACCAGAGTTTAGAGTATTTGGCTGCTATAAATGTCCACGTGATGATAAGCCACTTCGTTGAGCTGTCATTTGTGGCCAGGTCGCTTCTGGGAAAAAAATATGAATATATAGTTAAAAATAAACGTCTAGTTTGCACCAGGGTTGCCGCCTCCGGATAATGAAACATCACGAACAATATCCCCGTGACCTATCGTCATATGAAGAATAAGAGGGGAGCGAGCAACACTTGGAACCCGCGTTGCCTTGGTCGGTGTGTCACCATGCGACTGGCAAAAAAAAAACGATCGGAACTTTGGATGACCCGGGAAGAATTCGATATGTCACAGGACAGCTGCTGCCTCCTCCCCCTCCTCCTCAACAATGAGGATGCTCCTGGGAAGAAATTAATTGTTGATATTTCAGGTCTTGGAAAATAAGTGGGCTCGAGCCTGGGATACCAAAACATGAAAAACGAAACTATTTTTGTATTCTTGGGTCTTTCGGTAAAGCCACGTTGAACCTATCATCGTGACTTTGTCGAAAGAGCCAAGAATATGAATTCCTGCATTCACGAAAGCTTTAAGTCAAGATGTAAACTATTTTTTATTTTACCAGGTAAGGCCCACTGAGCTAATGAGCTCTTTTTCAGAAGCGACACGTTCCACAAATGGTAGCTCAACGAAGTGGCTTATCACGTGGAATATTATCGCAGCCAAATCGTCTAAATGCACGTTGATCTAAATGCGGAGGGAAAAACCCGGAGGACCCGGAGAAAAATCCACGCGACCTCGGGGAGAGAGACGCGCAAGCTACAAATATACAGCAGCAGGCGCAAGGTTCGGGATTGAAACCACGACCTCCTGCACACCAGGCGAGGTCGTTAACATCTCACAGCCACCGCGGCGCCCTCGCTGTAGGGGCGTGCGTTGTGGGCTGCTGATGGGAGGAGGGTAGGGGGGAGGGGTGGGGGCTATGCTACCTGCCCAGGCCAGTGCAGCACACATCGTTTTCGTACTCTACAATGCACCAATCTATTTCGCTGCAGGTCTGCCTTCTCCAACCCATAATTGACTAGCGTTGTGAAGTGTTGGTCACGTAACCCCCCCCCCCCATCCACAGTCGCGGTAACCTGGGGCCAAAGCGACGAGTTGGGGCCCCCAACCGCCATGAGAATTGTTGTCCACAGCAGTCGAAAATGACACAACACTTATTTTGAACGTGGTTACATTTTTTATCGATATACTTTCATTTACGTTCCACGGCGTTTTAGTTTAATTAAATTATATCAGTAACGTTTGGCGACCGTGCGAGACAAATCAAACATAGACCCATCGCCGCACCCCCTGAGCTGATACTGTAGTTACGCCACTGTTCATCCAGCAGTGGATTAGACAGAAGTGTCTGTAGCTGGTCGCACGCACGTGTCGCGTGGCGGGGCCTGCTGTGTGCGCGGCCACTCACGTGGGCCGCTCGATCCGCTCACAGTGTGCGGGAATTAACATTCAGAGTTCAAGCCACGTCCGTCAATTATTCATGGCACAGCTGGACAGATCAATAGGTGGTAAGCATTGCTCATGATAGCAACATAGGCATCACATGTTTATTTATTTACCTTTGTTATTTACCTTTATGCATCCCCACCTGGGCGCGTGTGCGTGTGTGACTGTGTGTGTCTGTGTGTGTGTTAGTGCGTGTGTGTGTCTGTGTGTGTGTGTTTGTGCGTGTGTGTGTCTGTGTGTGTGTCTGTGTGTGTCTGTGTGTGTGTTAGTGCATGGGAGTGGTGGTGTAGCGGTTAGCGCGCTGCGCTACGAACCTGGCGACCCGGGTTCGATTCCCACTCACGGCCAACACCGGTGACGATTATCTGGGAGACAAAGGCGGTCGGGCGTGGTGCTGGCCCTCACAGGTGCTCGCTAACAGCACGCATGTTAAAGGCTATACGGGGATCTCGTCTTTGTGTGGGCTATATACCCATGTGGTTTACTAAGTCTATGCGTATACTGTATGCCATGTGCATATATGTGGCACGTTGACTGCAACGATGCCCTCATATCGTCTTACATGTTGGGGGAAAGTGCTGTTAGCAAGCGCCGACTCGTAAAGCCCTCACGAGTGCGGATAGCTCTACAGCCGGCCACCTTTGTCTCCCCAGTGCTGATGTTTCTGTCACACAGCGCCAGGTGCGATTAGTTAAGGCTGAGTCGACCTGCGGGGAAGGCCCAGACTCGATTCAGATCACCGTTACTGACGTTATATTCGTGGCCGCGATTCGATCCGAGGATGCTGATTCGCGGTGCGGTGCGCTAACCACTGCGCCACCGCTCCACCTTTATGCAAAAACAACCCCGGGCTTGATCCATCTCGTTACGTCGCGATACGGTACAGTGCTTCCATGACAATTCAACGTTAATGCATCTTTTTCGTGTTGGTGCTTGGAAGGTGGGATGGGTCTCATATTTTTATCCGCCGGTTTTGAGCTGACCCCTTGACCCCCGCCCCCCCCCCCCCCCCCCGTGAGAGCGGTCACGTTCTTTTTGCTAGGAGCTGCTCCGTGAATGGGATCGGCGACAGTCCTGACCCGGAGCGTGGACAAAAGCCGCCCCCCCCCTCCTCCTCCTCCACTGAAAAGGGAAACTTCTGGCACTCGGCGCAGGCGCGGACCCCGCGCGTGGAAGAAAGGGCCGATTGTGAGATGGCACGCGGGAAAAAAAACCCTCTCGTCCAATGCACGAGGCAGCGCCACCCTGCCACCCCCAGCACCAGGGACCCAGCCCTCGCGCCCCGACTACTACACCTCCTTGAAGGACAGGTGGCACAATGGGAGCCCCCACCGCCAACCCTCCCTGTTTGCTTTGCAGGTTCACCACGCTTTTGTTCCCGCAAGAAGTAATGTTCGGCCAGATGGATGGGAGTTGGGCTCAAGTTTGGCCGCGCTGGTGACTTCCTCGGGACGAGGCCCTTTTGGGGGGGGGGGGCGGGAAGGGCACAATGAGGGTGGATTTAGGCGCTGGTGAGAGGTCTGTGTCTGGGTGTGTGTGGCAGGGCGGTGGTGTAGCGGTTAGCGCGCTGCGCTACAAATCCGCTCACGGCCAACACCTAGGTCGACTCAGTTTCAAATGAGTACCTCGTGCGGTGCGTAAACATCGCCACTGGGGAGACAAAGGCGGTCGGGTGTGGTGCTGTCCAACCACCCCCTCGTGTGCCGTGCCGGCCTTCATAGGTGCTCGCTAACAGCACTTGCCATATCCGTATGTTACAGGCTACACGGGGGATCTTTGTCTTTTTTTGTGATGGGGCGGTGGTGTCGCAGTTCACTCGCTGCGCTACCAACCAGAGACCAGAGTTCGATTCCCGCCCACGGCTAGCACCAGTCACGATTACTCGCCCCGGTCCTGGGCCCTTCCCCTAGGTCGACTCAGCCTCGAACGAATACCCGTTGCGGTGTGTGAAAGCATCGCCACTGGGGGAGACAAAGGCGGTCGGGCGCGGTGCTGGCTACCCACACCCCCTCGTGTGCCGTGCCGGCCTTCGTAGGTGCTGCTCACTCACACCGCTAGCCCCCCCCCCCCCCCCCAAGTGCGTTGGTGTGGCAGGGCGCCTGGCGCTCTTCTCGAGAGCAGCGGCAGCAGCAGGAGCAGCAGCAGCAGCAGGAGCAGCAGCAGCAGGAGCAGCAGGAGCAGCGGGAATGTGAACATCCGTCGCCGCCGCGGAGCTCCTCGAGCGAGTGGCGCCCTCGGCCCGTGCGGCCCGAGCACTCGCGGTGGTCTCGCGTGGTGCGAGAGTCCATTGAGCACAGAGCTTTCATTCAGCCGCATTCTCTCGCTCTCTCTGCTTCTTCTGTGTCGAACACTTTTTCCCCTCCCCAAACCTCCTTCCCCTCTAACATGCCTCGAACACAATCGCGGGTTTTTTTTTATTATTTTGGGAGGTGCCATTCATTCTAAGTCCCGCTAAATTGGGTTAAGCTTTTAAAGTGTGCCTTGTGGTGCGTGTGTGTGCGGTGTTGGGATAGTGTCGTGGTGAGCGCGCTGCGGCTACGAACTCGACAGGGACCCGAGCGACGATTGCCTAGGTCGACTCAGCCTCAAATGAGCACTTGGGAGACAAAGGCGGCCGGACGTGGTGCTGGCCACCCACTCCCTCGTGTGCTGTGTTGGCCTTCATATGTGCTCGCTAACAGCACTTGCCCAAACAGGCTGTTAAGGCTATACGGGGGATCTTTGTCTTTGGTGGCACTGCGGAAATCGAACTCGGCAGAGACCCGAGTTCGATTCCCGCTCACGGCCAATAACTCCAGCGACGATTATATGTGGACACTTGCAAACAATATGCTGTAAGTGGCATTCTCCGCTTACTGGGTACACACTTTAATAGCAGCTCACGGAATGTTTTACTTAAGTTCTTGCTGAAAATTACTCCTGGGCAAACTCCTAGGTTAACTCAGCCTTAGATGAGTACCTCATGTGGTTTGTCAACATCAGCGCTGTGGAGACAAAGGCAGCCGAACGTAGTACGGCTACGCCACTGCTCTGCCGGCCTTAATAGGTGCTCACTAACAGCACTTGCCTCAGCAGTGTGCACGGCTGTAGGGGTATCTTTGTCAATCTATGCAGCACCAATAACTCACATTTCAGCAAACAACACGTTCAATTCATGGCCATGAACACGAAGTAAATGTTGTATCTAAACCGATCCTGGTTGGTCCCTTAGGTTGACTCAGTCTGAAATGTAAAGCATCGGCCGCAAAGTCAAGTCCCGGTGAGTTACCAAATCAAAATCTCTGACCTCAAGTCCATGCTTAGAGACGTCGTGGGTGTTCTTTAGAAGCATTGGCCCATCCCATGCTGTATTTGGAGTCACGGCACAATATCTAAAATGTAAAATGATCGCAAGTTAAATGACGACACTGGGGATGGAGCAGTGGTCTCAGTGGCTCTGACTCTGCACCTTGGACCGAGTGACCCGAGTTCCCCTCCTAACGGTGGACTACGTCAGTGGCGACATCTCAACAGGTCCTGGGCCTCCCCCCACCTCACCAACCCAACACTGATCGGTGTGGTGAAGTATGGCCAAACAACCGCAATCGCTGAAACAAGTTTTGTGAGGCTTCATCCAGCAGTGGATTAGCAAAGAGTGATCGCTGTATGTGCATATGTATGTTGTACTTCTTTCGCACCGTATGTAGCCAACCGTGCCAATCGAAGTGTCGTTAAATAAACCAAACATTCATGGTTGTGCGATTTTAGTTCCAGCTCGCCTCATGCATTCCCATTGGCTCACAGTCGGGCAGTGACGCGGCACCAGTGGTGGCATCTTTGCCGCTTGCTGCGGAAGTTCCCCGGTGTCGAATCCGGCAGGCTGCCCTGGTAAATACCGTGAATCTGGCAGGCTGCCCTGGTTAATACCACGGGGGGAGGGGGTGTTTTGATAATAAAAACGCGCTATCTGGTTCATGATGGACGTCAGAGATCCCGTGAAATCATTTTTGAAAGAGTTGGTGTCATGGTTCAATTTTTATCCAACTTTCGACAAGTGCCCTGCAAATTACTAAAATGTAAGAAACACACAGCAACATCACTCGCCACTGGACGATTATATCCGTCTGTGACAAGGAGCAGCTTACTTCGTGATAACTCTGTGCCATGAGTATCCCGGGAATACCAAACGTGAAAAAAAGATTATTATCAATAGTAAGAAACATTGAGTTATTAATTCATTGCTTGAGTGATGAATGTAAAAGGTCGAACTCCATCTGAGAAAACACACGTCGATGGAAAGTAACTACCAACCACTTTATGCAAACACCTTAACCGATCTCATTCAATGTGTAACGTCATATTGTTGAGCTGTACCAGGAGCTCATTGAGATTATTTTTTGTGACCTCCACTAAAAAGCCAGTGGACTGTGAACTCCAATAAACCTGTCAGCCCTCCGAGCCATGCCCCGTCAACGATTCGAGCATATTTATGAGAACATTGCACCCGTTAGCGACTTGCGATTGGCTCAAAGGCACCATACAAATGGCCCTATATGTGCGCACGCGCACGCGCGCGTGTGCGTGTGTGTGTGGATAAAACAAACCCCATGTTAAGAGCAGTCGCCAAGGGCTGTTAATTTTCCACGAGCTAAAATGTACCACTTGGCAATATGAGAATGTGCAGAGCCTCTTTCCATTCCACTGCTAGATGAAGGAAGGCCACCCCTGCCGTGGACGTCTTGTGGGCTGTTGGACCATACTTCCCTGGGCTGGTCAGTGTGGGTTGTTTAGGCAGAGCCCCCCACCACTACCCGCGAACCGGTTCAGAATATCACTCGACCGCTTACGACAGCCGCGCCTGGGAATCAAAGTTGGAGTCTTTCTGTCGTATTGAGCCCATGCCGCTGAAAAGATGCCCTCGCAGAAGGCCGCGTGGCTGATGGGATGTGTTAAAAAAATACTTCTATAGGGTTTTTATTTTCTGATGTGGAGACATTGATATGGGAGTGGGCAAGAAGCATTGTCTGCCTATTCACTGCATCTCCTACATTATCCACGATGGCCCTGAACGAATATTATTATTATTACGCGTTGCGTATCGATTATATAAGGGGCCTTTTATTTCTGAGCATTATGAAGCTGTCAATGATTTGCGGTTTTCCTTGCTATTGCCAAAGATGCTGCCCGCGGCAGAAAAAGGCGACTTCACGACCTGGCCGCCGCCTTCTTTGGGTTTTTTTTTCGATTCTTCACGCAATTGCCCATATGGAGTCGGCGCACGTGGACACGCGTGTCTGTCATTCGCCCCCCTCCCCCCCGTTAATGATCAACAAGGCTTGTCACAAACTCTAATTGCTTTGCCTTAAACGGTATCGTAAACCAATCAGAGGGTAATTGGGCGAGAGCACGTTGTATAAATATAGTGGCGAGCAAATCATTCGCTCGAAACTGTTTACTCCGAAAATGTCTCTCGCCACGATGGTCTGCTGTGGGCGGCATACACCCTGCTCGACTCGCTGTGTTCGCCGTTTTGAATTTAACGATAACATTGGTCGGGTTGTCTTACAACTCGTCATCGTGTCGCCAACATCGTCGTCTGTCTCTTCTGTTGACTCGTTCTCAATCCCTGCGCTCTTGATGATATCTCCCCCCACCTCCCCCCACCTCCCCGCATCGGTCCACCTGCCTCTCCATTCCTCCTCCTGCTTCCTTCCACGTTTTAGTAGTTCTGATCCAGACCCTGACGCCTGTTGTATATTTGGAGTTTGTGTCTCTCTCTCTCATCATCATCATCACGGTGGCTAGGAGATGTTAACTACCTCGCCTGCTATACAGGAGGTCGTGGGTTCGATCCAGACCTGGACCCCTGCTGTACATTTGGAGTTTGCGTCTCTCTCTCTCATCATCATCATCATCACCACGGTGGCTAGGAGATGTTAAGTACATCGCCTGGTATACAGGAGGATGCGGGTTCGATCCCGACCTGGACGCCTGCTGCTGTATATTTGGAGTTTTCGTGTTCCCCCCCCCCCCCTACCCCGAGTCGTGGATTTTTTTTCTTCCGGCGAGAATTTTCTGAGGTTCCTTCGGTTTTCCCCCCTCCACATTTAGAAACGCGCGTTCCGAGTAATTGGCGACTATGAATGTGCACTCAGTCACCGCTTGGTCGAGCTGAGCGTTTGTGGCCAGGTCACTTCTGAGAAAGAGCTAGGTAGCTTAGTGGGCCTCACCTGGTAACATAAAATAAAATACCCTTTAGTTGTTTCAAATATATAGTTTAATATATAGTTTGTTTTTAATATATAGTTTAATATGTAGTTTAATATATAGTTTAATATGTAGTTTCATATGTAGTTTAATATGTAGTTTAATATATAGTTTAATATATAGTTTAATATATAGTTTAATATATAGTTTAATATGTAGTTTAATATGTAGTTTAATATATAGTTTAATATGTAGTTTAAATATATAGTTTAATATTTTGTTTAATATGTAGTTTAATATATAGTTTAATATGTAGTTTAATATGTAGTTTAATATATAGTTTAATATATAGTTTAATATGTAGTTTAGTTTCATATATAGTTTAATATATAGTTTAATATGTAGTTAATATATAGTTTATTATATAGAAAAATATATAGTTTAATATTTAGTTTAATATGTAGTTTAATATATAGTTTAATATATAGTTTAATATATAATTTAATATGTAGTTTAATATATAATTTAGTATATAGTTTTATATATAGTTTAATATATAGTTTAATATATAATTTAACATGTAGTTTAATATATAGTTTAATATATAGTGTAATATATAGTTTAATATGTAGTTTAATATATAGTTTAATATATAGTTTAATATATAGTTTAATATGTAGTTTAATATATAGTGTAATATATAGTTTAATATATAGTTTAATATATAGTTTAGTAAATAGTTTAATATGTAGTTTAATATGTAGTTTAATATATAGTTTAATATGTAGTTTAATACGTAGTTTAATACGTAGTTTAATATATAGTTTATTACATAGTTTAACATATAGTTTAATATATAGTTTCATATTTAGTTTAATATATAGTTTAATATATAGTTTAATATATAGTTTAATATGTAGTTTAATATATAGTTTAATATATAGTTTAATATGTAGTTTAATATATAGTGTAATATATAGTTTAATATATAGTTTAATATATAGTTTAATATATAGTTTAATATGTAGTTTAATATATAGTTAAATATATAGTTTAATATACAGTTTAATATATAGTTTAATATATAGTTTAATATATAGTTTTATATATAGTTTAATATATAGTTTAATATGTAGTTTAATATATAGTTTAATATATAGTTTAATATGTAGTTTAATATATAGTGTAATATATAGTTTAATATATAGTTTAATATATAGTTTAATATATAGTTTAATATGTAGTTTAATATATAGTTAAATATATAGTTTAATATACAGTTTAATATATAGTTTAATATATAGTTTAATATGTAGTTTAATATATAGTTAAATATATAGTTTAATATACAGTTTAATATATAGTTTAATATATAGTTTAATATATAGTTTAATATATAGTTTAATATATAGTTTAATATGTAGTTTAATATGTAGTTTGTTTCTCATATCGCCAAATAGGGACCGCTCCCGTCCAGCCTCATTCTCGTGATGGGGTCAAACCACCGCAGCAGGTTTGTCACGTGAACAAAACTTTCATATTCGTTACTAAGAACGAAACGGGAGGATTTCTCCACAAATCTGGCTGTCGCCTGATGAAGCTAGTTGTAATTACTGGCGAAACGTCGTACTCGAGTTGTAAATGTTGTGGCTTGGCACTCCAACACACCGGTTAGTGCTGTACTAGTGACGAATTGGCCACGTTCTGTTTACGTGACAACCCTTACTAGTTTGCTGTGTTGGGTGGTGGCGGGATTAACGACACATTTATATATTTACGCGATTAAACACAAAACAACTCTATAAACCTATAAACTTTTATTAAGGTGATGTGTTAATATTCATTCAAAGAAACCTATCTACGTGACTTTACCGAAAGACCCAAGAATACGAATTCCTGCAGTTCATAAGCTTTAAGTCGTGATGTGTTAATGTTTATTCTCCTCATCAACTCAATATAATTAAAAATCAATACCGCATTTGCATTCATATTCACCCAACCCCTCTGTGTATCCGTCAATTTGTATTCACATCTCTTTTATGAATTCACTGTTAAATTACCGTTCCTATACTTTGCACTGACGTCGTGTTTGTTGTTTTGTTTGTCGCTGTCACTTTCTGTCCCCGTCCCTCCTGGACATGAGTCAAAAAGAGCTTCATAGCTCATCGGATTCCTCCGGTCTCAATAAAGATTCTCGTTATGATCGATGTTTTGCCTCGCCATGAGTTGCCACTGGTCAGAGCCGGGAGCCCGACACTCACATCTCGTTCTGCACGGCTCGACTTTGGAATTCCCTCCCGTCTTTGTCTCTTTCCCAAGTTCTTACAATCGCCTCGTTCATTGCGAGAAACCTGCTCAACTCATTACACCTCCGATTAGCACGCTCGGCGACGTACGGTGCGAAAGATGTCAACATACAGACATGGCGGGGAATGTGACAGACATGGATGTTGACCGCACGTAGCCAACCGCGCTCACTCCCCAGGTGCGGGGGCAGGACAGCAAACTAAACACAGACAGCAGTTCTGAAGAGAGATTCGTGTTCAATCTGGGGGATTTTCAAGTGCACAGCTCCAGTGGCGTCTTAACCTAGGAAGGGGAGAGCGTTCCAGACGGCTGCAGAAGCGCGTCTGGAAGTGCGCGATGCGGTGAGCGTCTTGGTTCGCTGGCTCAGCCAAGCGCCGCCGCTGTGACGATGAGCGGGGTGTTCGCGTGATGGTGACTCATGCGCCTTGACGAGATCAGCGAGGTTTTGTGGTTGGGTTCTAAGAAAATAAAAATTAGTGTTTAGTTTGTTGTGCGTACAAACATCAATGTTGCAGCTCCAATCGTGCTGTTGGTCGCCGGCCGCCTGACATTCTGGGACCTTTTTGGCCTTTTGTGATAAAAAAAAATCCCCACGCACAACCCACCGCGACACCAGCTGCACCACCGTGATTCTCACTGAGTTTGCGGACAACGTGAAACCACGTGGTCGAGCGATTATCATTCCGCTGTCCCTTCCAGGAGTGAGCGGGTGTTCGTGTTTTTTCTTTCTCCTGCCGGAAAGATATTGCTCGCTCCACGCGGTGCTGGGACGGAGATGAGAATCGCCTGCGACGGCGATCGGCTTGCGCGCTGCGGGGGTTGTGACACGGATTTGTCAGTGTCCGTCACTCCTCGCCCGCCCCGTATCGCACACGCGTCGCGCTAATGAGTCGCCAATTACCGGCAATTACTGCCGAGCAATTGTTCGTGTAAAGAGCCCAGTAGCCCCGAGGAGGGCTCGGTGTTCTGTGTGTGTGAGTGTGTGTTAGTGTGTGTGTGTGTGAGTGTGTGTTAGTGTGAGTGTGTGTGTGAGTGTGTGTGAGCTTGTGTGAGTGTGTGAGTGTGTGTGAGTGTGTATTAGACAATGCGGTGTACGCCACTTGCCTGGACGCTCACAAGGCAACATTCAGTGGCCTTGACTTTAGAAAAAAAAAGATTGGCCCATCCGTAAGCCCCTTCTATCTCACGCGTCTCTCTCACTCGTCTCTCTCACGTGTCTCTCTATGCTGCCTATGTGCGGTGACGTAGTCAAACTAATCAGTGACATTTGCAGCCTTCTGGCAATCCACTGCTGGATGGAGGCATTCCCCCCTTAACCGTGTCGCTTGTCGGGGAGGTTAAACAGAATAAAGGACATCAGACTTCAGACTTCACCACGACGGCCACTGCGGGCGGCTGGAGTGGAATGGTTGGGCCCAGGGTCGGCTCAGGTCTCTCGGTAGAGGTCTCCCTCGGTTCAGGTCTCTCTCTTGGTTCAGGAATCGCTGTTGGTTCAGGTATTGATGTTGGTTCAGGTATTCATGTCGGTTCAGGTATCGCTGTCGGTTCAGGTCTCTCTTGGTTCAGGTATTCATGTTGGTTCAGGTTTCTTGGTTCAGGTATCACTGTTGGTTCAGGTCTCTCTTGGTTCAGGTCTCTTGGTTCAGGTATCGCTGTTGGTTCAGGTCTCTTGGTTCAGGTCTCTTGGTTCAGGTATCTTGGTTCAGGTCTCTTGGTTCAGGTCTCTTGGTTCAGGTCTCTCTTGGTTCAGGTCTCTCTTGGTTCAGGTCTCTTGGTTCAGGTATCGCTGTTGGTTCAGGTCTCTTGGTTCAGGTCTCTTGGTTCAGGTCTCTTGGTTCAGGTCTCTTGGTTCAGGTCTCTTGGTTCAGGTCTCTTGGTTCAGGTATCGCTGTTGGTTCAGGTCTCTTGGTTCAGGTCTCTTGGTTCAGGTCTCTTGGTTCAGGTCTCTTGGTTCAGGTCTCTTGGTTCAGGTCTCTCTTGGTTCAGGTCTCTCTCTCGCCACTGACGTTTTCCGGAGCCAGAAATCGGCAGTCGGGGGTCATCGAGTTCAGAGCCACGGCACGAACCACCGCTCGCTGGCTCCACTGCTCCACTCCCGTGCTGGTGTTTATATTCACGCGTCTCTCTCTCGCTGTCTGTGCGTCTGACTGATCTCAAGCGGTCATCTGAATCCACGTGCAATGTGCCTGTCTGTTGATGCCGCTTTTCTGTGTAATTTAACGTCTCATATATGTTATGTTCGTCTCTCTATGTAGGTTTGCCTATGTGTTAACTACCCCATGTGTTTCTAGTGTTCTACGTCTTTCTAACATATATCCATCTATCCGTTTGAATAGACGTCTCGATATATACTACACGCATCTAATTTCCCCCCGTATACTGTACCTCATCTATGTACCACTGTCTCTCTGTACGTCTCACGATACTCCAGTTGTTGCCAACCTTCACTGCAGCCCTTGCACCCGTCTGGTACTCAATCTTCAAGCAATGTGTCGTGTTCATATCCACTTGGGTTTGATTAAACAAAGTAGTTGTACTGACGTGCCCGTGCATCGGTTAGATTGTCCATTATTTACCCCGCATCCCCAGAAAGGACATCTCGCACCCCCAGGTTACGAACCACTGCTGTAGAGTACCCGTACGGGGTTTGTTTGACCATACTTCACCATTATGGTTAATTTGGGTTGGTGGAGGGGGCGAGCACCCACAACTAACATAAACTGGGAAAGACTTTCATCCAGCAGTGGATTGACAAAGTGCTGCCACTCACTTATCGTACAACTCCGTGTCCATCACGGTAATGTGGTTCGGTCGGAATGGGTCCTTTTGGGAGGAATTAAATGAGGCCGCCTGGCCAAAATCTCCCCTTTCCCGTCATCGCCCTGACACCTCAGCCTCGGCGCAGTTGCACCGCCTGCACACTCGATAGCTCCGCCACCACCGCCCTGCGCCACGTTAAACATCGTCACCGTGTGTCACCCAGGGTCGCCACATTGCCCACAGGCCACGAAGCCAGACGCAGTTCTCAGCCAGGCCTTAGGTCTGTCCCAACGGCGCAGTCTCGCGCAATGAAAGTTCAACACAACGCCGGCAGCAGACGTCGCTGCACGTCAACTCCTGCTGCCACCCCCAGCGCCAACTCTGGGGCTGTCCGGGTCAATCCGCGGGCGGATGGCAACCCCCGTGTCACCTCGCACCCCAAACCCTCCTCCACACTACGGCAGAATCAGCGTCTCGTGGCCGTCAAATTCGCCGAGCTCTGACGCAGAGGCGCGGCCGGCTACGTCTCTGGCGAACGTTGTGGGAACGTCGTCGTGATCCGAAACCGGCCCGACCCGCACGGGGCCCATCCCAGCGACACCTTCCTCCCTCGCGGCATGCAGTGGGGAGGGGGGGGTGGACTACCACGGCGTACACCACCTGCACGGCGCACCTGCGCGCGTGCGTGCGCGCGCCACATCGCCCTCGGGCGCACCTCGCGACGGGGCCGGCACTTGGACATTCCGTCGGGCGGCGGCGACGAGTCGGCTGACGTGCGCCCGGCCAAAATAGATTCTGCGGCGCCCCGCTCATCAATCATCGTTGGCACCGAGTTACAGAAGTTCGCGCCTCCACCTCCTCCTCCTCCTCCCACGGGCGTGTGGACATGGGCGCTGGGGGGATGCCGTGTGACTCGCGAGATTTCTCGTGCCTCCGGGTACGAGTGGTATTCAGGGTTTCGGGGGAGGGGGGGTTGCAGGGGGGGGGGGGCTGAGTGAGAAGCAGCGATGGGCCCTTTGAACCGAGTTGCCGTGGCCCAGGGCGTACATCAGCTGGCCCCTTGCAGCCAGGGTGCCCCCCTCTGCGTCTGCGGCCCCTGCCCCGCCCGCCCGCCCGCCAGCCTCTCTCCCGCGTCGCCTCTCGCGTGCTTTCTCCTCTCACAGTCACAGCTGTGGAGGGAGGTCGCCTCTTCTCCTATGCAGCGTCCCCCGCCGTTCAGAGCTCTCACACCCCCCCACCCCCCTCCACCCACCCCCCTCCACCCACCCAGCCGTTCGTGGACGTGGGTTTTACCTGCCTCTGTTCAAGTTCAGGCTTATCTGCCTACGAGCGACTTGACTGACCTCGACTCTCTTGTCTGTTAAACACACACACACAGTGTAGATATACACACACACACATATACACACACAGTGTAGATATACACGCCACACTTACATTGACTTGACCTGCCCCTGTTCGCCCCTTGCAAAAGAGGCGACGTCGCATGCGTCTCAAGGGGCCTTGAAATTATTCTCGCGGTGAAGCGAGAGGCAGCCGACCGCGTCTCGCGGTCCCAGTTCATCGCCCGATGAAGGTCCAAGCAGTTTGAGCGAAACGTCGTCTGTAGGTCGACGTCGAAAGCCACCGATTGGCTCAGGGGGGAGGGTCTGCGCTGCTGCGACCGAAGCCGCATGGAGCTCTTCTTCGAAGGACGCTTCGTGACGTTGTTGTGTGTGGAGGGACCAGCGCCGTCTCGTATTCCCTACAGTGCATTGGCGACTCTTGAAATACAATGTTGAGTTTTAACATGTCTACCGAATTCGACAAAAATGGCTCTTCCTGTTATTTTGGTTGCCCGGCCCTGGATTAGCTGGATCTATATTGGTCGGAATTGTATCCGAACATAGGCAAGAATGATTAAATCCTTTGCGAACGTGACAATCTTGTCAGATGGTGGAGGGTTGATGACAACCATTTGAGCATAAAACAACCACCACGTGGCCTCACCCAAACACAAATATGGACCCTGGAATTGGCAAACAAAACGACGCTTTAGGTATCGAGACGCAGTTGTGTTTTGACAGTTTAACAAGTAGTCGGCTTTCACGACCAATATTATCCACAATAGAAGTGTTGGGGTAGATCGCTTAAATATAAATGCGTCCTTAAACCCGCCGCCACCCGACACAGCCAACTAATAAGGGCTTTGTCACGAAAACAGAACGTGCCAATTCGTGACGAGTACAGCACACCGGTGTGCTGGAGAGTAAACCCACAACATTTATAATCCGAGTACGACGTTTCGCCATCAGGCGACAGTCAGATTTGTGGAAAAATCTTCCTGTTTCGGTCTTAAATGTATTTTGGCGCTATGTAAATTCAAATGCGACCTTATTAAAGCAACATTGAGCTCATTGTGTTGACGGGCAGGGCTCTGTGAGTCACGTGTCTTCTGCACGAGACGAGGGTCTGAGAGGAGGAGGACACGGAGTTGAATTTGATCCTCCCCAGGGTCGTGTCGCGACACCGTCGATGATTGAGTGACACAAACCGGCCGACGCCTTCGCCACGCTAAGAGACCGATATGAATATACAGGGCGCTTCAGAACAATGTGACACTTCCGAGAATTTTCAACAAGACCACAATAAATGTGCCTCCGGGCTCTGGAGACCACCTGGAGCAGATTCCAGGCCTGTGTTGACAATGATGGCGAATACGTGGCGACTCTGACTTTTTAAAGCTATTAACATTATATTTGTTATCATATTACAGTCTATTATCCGTTCCTTTTCCATTAAAAACGATAGTTCCATGTAAGTATTAACATCTTTTTGAAGCACCCTGTACAGCGGAGATTTTCAAGACGAAAACACTTTCGAAAGTCCAATATGCGGAGGTTGAGGTGTTGTGCAACGGCCAGAGCAGTTTGTATATAAGAGGTGCAACTTATGTGGTGTTCATGTGGCGTTGGTGTCCTCGTGTTCATTTGATCAGGATCGTGACTGAAAGAAAAAGTGAAACCAGCTCAAGCAAGAGAGCACATTTGAATTGTGTTTGGGCCCGTCGTCGCTTATGATCTGACGAAAATAATAGCAGATGATGATGATGAGATGATATGTATGTATGTTGAACTTCTTTCGCACATTAAGCCAATTGTGCTAATCGCAGATGTGTGAGAAGGACAACAAACTAAACACAAACAGCAGTTCTAAAGAAATGAGATATTAATCGAGATTTAAAATTGCATATCTCCAGTGGCTTCCTAATATCAGAAGGAAGAGCGTTCCAGACGGCCGCAGGAGTGTGTCTCAAAAGCCAGCGATGCAGTGACCGTCTTTGTTCGATGGCTGGCCAGTTCGCGTGATTGTTTGTGCTCCTTGAGGAGATCAGCAAGGATCGTGGTTCATTAGTGGCAAGCGCTTTGTGTGTAATGGTGTTGTTGATACGGTGTTTATTTGAGCGGCGATTTGAATGACATTTGCGCATTCAATGTGCGCTCTGCCTGGCGCTATACCGGTGAAATATTAATGGTTCGAGTATCGAATTTGTTTGGGATCATTAAAAATAATGTAAATCGCAGGCATAATATAAATATTGCTTTTCTGGCATTAAATATAGATGTGACGAATGTAGCAAATCGATGTCTTGTTATTAATTCTAAATTTAAGAAGGACCCGAATTCCTTAAGGGTGGCCACACACACCCTCAGTGGACCGACGCAGAGAGTTGTTTGGGTTCACGGCTTTGTGCCAACTCATCTTAAGAACCGGTCCAGTTTAAGTTCCAAGTGGGACCTTATTTGGGAAGTTAAAACATCTCCGACTTGGCAAAGCTTTGCTGGGTAAATACATTTTAGAAAGAAAAATAAAACTATACCAACGGTCCCCTGTGCATCTCATAAAGTCGGCGAGTAATGGGTCACGATCCGCCCAGCCCTCCGTGATTTGATGTTTGGCTATGATTTGGGGGGGGGGGGGTCAAGATTCTAATAAATCATTCAATCTGTTCTCGTCTCGTGTTTACTCGTTCATTTGTATCGTCATTTAAATCCGCCAGCCTCGTTTGTTCTGTCCCAGCTGTTCCATCAACCTGGAAGCTAACATTTGCGTTTAACTATCACAAATCGTAAACCAACAATGCTGACGCAGTACGATTGAATGCACGTGTTGTGAGCGCGATCATTGATTTAGTCGATTCAGTAATTTCCGCGATCACTCGCTAGAAATTGCCTCGCCCGCATGGCACGAATCGCACTTTCTTAAACGACTCAGGACAGACACGACATTGATTCGAGGGATAGAAAGGGGAGCACGTGGAGTGTAGAACGTACACACAAGCGAGAGGCATCATAGCAAAGTACGCGAAGCATTGGCCAGGACACGACACTCGGGGGGACGGTGGGCAGTGGTTGAGACCAACAGCGGAGTGGCGGATGGAGCGAGGCGACGAATTGCTGTGACTGCCCGAGGTGGATTATCCAGTCCCTCCAGAAAAACGCGATTATGCGATCGCAAGATTTCACGCAAAATCAGCCAAAGTCCGCATATTTATGCAGGGGGCGCGTTTTTTCAAATACGCCGCACTTTCGCCGCATAAATTGCAGATTTCCGCGCGCAAAATATGCGGGCTTGCATGATTTCATAATCCCCGCATTTTCGTTGCAAAAAGTCACATATATCTTAGCAGAAAGTTGAAAAATGTTGCGTTTACTTCACACAAGCGCAGCCATTTCCCCTGTTGCCATGGGAACGTTATGAAGTGACGTCACTCATTACGCGACATCATTGAAAAGCTGCAAACCCCGCGATGCCAATGACACCATGATGAAGCCCGCAAATCTTTCTCATTTGCCAACAAACATAAGCGCAAAAGACCGCGCAAAGCAGTTCCCCAGTGTGTTACATGACAGTGGGGGCAAATTATTTTGCATAGCTACCTCTGTAAAACAGGAAGCACACATTTTATTTTTTAATATTTAATTTATTCATTTTTACAGAAGTTGTAGCATATTCATTTTGTAAAGCTACAGAACTTGTTCGACTCAATGTTTTGTAAGTTTGAGCCATCTGTTTGTTAAGGTCTGAAATAAAACAAGATGAGAACTTAAATATTCCCAGGACTTTCTGTGATGTAGTATGCTTGCTTATCATAGGAAGTAATAAGAAATGACTCTTTACATTAAAGTAGTAGCCTAGTGAATAGGGTGTTGGGGGAATCACTTTTTTTTCTCTTTTTTATCAAACCGCAGTTTTTGCAAGTTCCCGCAATTTTTGCAAGTTCCCGCAATTTTTGCAAGTTCCCGCAATTTAATCGCATAAAATTGCATAAATATCCTGCATATTCCATCGCATTTTTTAAGAAAACGTGCCGCATAATCAACGATTTTTGCCCGCAACAATCACCAAAAAACTCCGCGTTTTTCTGGAGGGACTGATGATCACACTGCGCGACTATGGGACTTGGTGGTGGCTTGGCGGAGGCCTTCCGTCGAGCAGTGGATTGAACATGGCTGATGATGACGTTCGATGACGAGTTGTAGAGAAGCACGATACACGAGAGGGACACAAGAGAAACACATGTGTACGGGGGCGTGTGTGTGTGTACGTGTGTGTGTACGTGTGTGTGTACGCGCGTGCGTGTGTACGTGTGTGTGTACGTGTGTGTACGTGGGCGTGTGTGTGTGTGTGTGTACGTGTGTGTACGTGGGCGTGTGTGTGTGTGTACGTGGGCGTGTGTGTGTGTGTACGTGGGCGTGTGTGTGTGTGTACGTGGGCGTGTGTACGTGTGTGTACGTGGGCGTGAGTACGTGTGTACGTGGGCGTGTGTGTGTACGTGAGCGTGCGTGTGTGTGTACGTGGGCGTGCGTGTGTGTGTACGTGGGCGTGTGTGTGTGTACGTGGGCGTGCGTGTGTGTGTGCGTGTGTGTGTGTATGTGGGCGTGCGTGCGCGTGTGTACGTGGGTCCGCGTGCGTGTGTGTGTACGTGGGCGTGCGTGTGTGTGTGTACGTGGGCGTGCGTGTGTGTGTGTATGTGGGCGTGCGTGTTTGTGTGTACGTGGGCGCGCGTGTGTACGTGGGCGTGCGTGTGTGTACGTGTGTGTGTACGTGTGTGTATGTACGTGGGCGTGTGTGTGTACATGTGTGTGTACGTGTGTGTATGTACGTGGGCGTGTGTGTGTGTACGTGGGCGTGCGCTCGCTGACGGCACTTGCCCCAACAGTCTGTTAAGGCCATACGGGGGATCATTGTCTTCGTGCGCGCGTGTGCGTATGTGTGTACGTGCATGTGCGTGAATGTGCGTGCGTGTGTACGTGCGTGCGTGTGTACGTGCGTGCGTGTGTGCGTGCGTGTGTAAGTGTGTGCGCGCGTGCGCGCCGGATGTCAACGTAAAAGTTGTGTTTTTCAGGAATGCGATCAAATGTTCCCTTTGTGTGTGTGGGTGGCGGTGACTAACGAGCAACAACAACTTTGGTGAAAACCTTCAACGGATGAGTCAGACCGCCGCACGCTGCTGCCGTTTTAAAAACACAGCCCCGTCCCTCTTCAAAGGGGCTCCGCCTTTCTGCGCATCGCTTCGGCCGTAGAGGATGGCTCTTCTATGCACGCGACGCCTTCACACGTGCACCCAATTTTCGCTTTGTTTCTGCTTCTAAAAAACTACGATGGTTTGTGGTTGTTGCTGTTGTATTTCAACAGGTGAAGCCCGCTGAGCCGATTAGCTCAGAGGCGACCGGGCCACGTGTGATTGATCAAGGAAGTCACGTGTGGAATTGATAGCGCCTAAATAACATACGCGGGGGGGTTTTTTCTCTAAATGTGGAGGGAAAACCCGGAGGACGCGGAGGGAACATTCACGCTGCCACGGGCAGCGAGACGCGAAAACTCCAAATATACCGGCCCGGGTTGGGATCGAACCCACGACTCCTGTGTACGCGACTCTTTTTCCCCCTCCAACTTTTGCTCGATTCAAGAAACGTGTTTAAGCTCTTATATATTACGCCTGAAAAAGTTTCGTTTCTTGCTGGCCGCTAGACGTTTCGGGTCCGTTAGCTCAGTAGCCGTGGGGTCAAACACTGAGCACGCTCTGTGCGTGCACCGCACACGCGACGCGTTGTGGAGTCTGTGCAGCGGGTGGCACGCGGTTTCGGGTTGAGTCCCAGCGGCAGCCGACGTCAGTGGCATCTTAAACAGACGGCAGGCAGCACCCTTCACCAACCCTGCACTGACTTGGGGAAGTATGGTCAAACAAACCCCACTAGTCGACGGCAGCGTGGGGAGGCCCACCCATCTCTCGGGCTACCGTGCATCCTCAGACTCACGATCTGTAGCTATGCTAGAGGACGTCACAACAACAAACAGCACAACACACGACAGCAGTGAAAAGTACAAGAAAGGTAAACAAATCACCCAACACGTATAAATACTAAACCATCCCCATCATACTCAGGCAAAGTCCGCTGAGGTATTAACTTCAATTTTGCAGAAGCGAGCTGGACACAAATGATCGCTCAGCAAAGTGGCCCCGTCGTTAGGACGTTGAAGACCGCACAGCAAGTCGGCTGCTGGCAGCACCACGGACTGTGGAGACTTCTCCTCGCATAGAGCACATGGGGGGGGGGGGTGTTCCCCCCCCCCCCCGTACTCTTCATATTTTCTCCCAAATGCTAAAACACCACAGCGAGGAACTGAGAAAACTTCTCCAAGAAAGAGCCACCAGGAAAAAATGGACTCGATGCAAAGTCAGACGTTCTTTGGTAAACAAAAGCAGGTGATTACTGTTATTACCATTCTTTAGTTTGCCCGAGGAGACACGATGCCATCGTTATTACAGAGCAAAGAAAGAGAGGATAAGAAGAAGACAAATGTGAAAAATAAGAAAAGGTTTAAACCTTTCTGGCAATAAAATAGTTGTGTTAAGATGTTCAAACACCAAAATAGAAACCTTTTGGAAGGAATCAAGTTGCTGCATTCACCACACGTGCGTGTGGTGGACACGCAAACAAACGTGCTCTGATGATAATCGATGGCATTCTCTTTGAAACTGATCGGCCTACGCCAGAGACGGCAGCAGCAGCAGCCTTCTTCAGGGCCTCGTCTCACCGCAGAAGGCGACGCCGAGAGGCAAAAAGGTCCCCGAGACGGTTCCAGGCATCGGACTGCCCCTGTGGAGTGAGACAATGGGGCCCTGCACCTCGCTGGCACGCGCTGTTGTTCTTGTGAACGCGACACGCGCGAGGGTAGAACCGTCATTGTTATTGTTGTCGTTGTTGTTGTTGTCGTTGTTGTTGTTGCCGCCGATTGCGTACAGCCGAAAAGGCGCCGATTATAACCTGGATAAGTTGCTCGATGTCGTGACACAGATCGTACGAAGTTGTCAAAAAATGCCACCGTACAAATGTTTTGTGAACCAAGTTTGGGTTTCTTTTCCTACAAAGGGCCCGGCGTGACACAGACTGAACCGATGCTGGGATCTGAAACACAGACCTGGGATTGTGTCATCGGACGAATTTACCAAGTACGGCATTGCACAGTTTCACACGAGGCGTTGTGGAGATCAGGGGTCTACAGCATGCGGCTCTTTAAGGACCGCTTTGTGGCCTTACTTATTCAAGACCACCTCCTCGTACTCACCACGCAGTCCATTGGCGGCTCTCGACACGTTGGTTGTTTTTTTTGTTTTTACTGAATTCGAAAAAAATCTCTCCTTGTTATTATAGTTGCCGACCACTGGTCTAAACAATTCGCCAAGTATCACACGCGGAGAAACGGAACGTGATCCTTGATGCAAACTTGGAATCGCTCCTAAATCTGCATGATGCCCTCTTCCCAAAAAGCCGCCGTCTGTGTCGATGTTCACTGTGGGGGAAGAAAGATTTGACTCGAGAAAAAATAATAATGAAAACACATCGTAACGATGAAACTATGAACTACTTTAGTTTACCAGGTAAGGCCCGCTGAGCAATTAGCTTCTTTTTCAGAAGCGACCTGGCCACAAATGATAGCTCAACGAAGTGGCTTATCACGTGGAAATGTTAAACAGTCAAATACTCTTAACGCGTGTTGATTTTTTTTTCATGTGGAGGGAGAACCCGCAGGACCCGGAGAAAAATGCACACGACCACGGGGAGAGAGAGACACGCAAACTGCAAATATACAGCAGCAGGCGTCATGGTCGAGATCGAACCCACGACCTCCTGCATACCAGGCGAGGTAGTTAACATCTCTCCACCGCGGCGTACCAATGGATACAGAAGGGGCTCGACCTCGCGACAGAATGGCCAGGCGAGCTGCACTGAGCGAGGTAAGATATACGGTTGGCAAACTCTCCAAATAAAACAAAGCGTTCGTACTTGAGTGACTGCGTCTTTGCACACAGTAGCGGCGTTTATGAGACAGCACAGGTTTAAGCAATTAGCGGTGGAACATTCCGCGCCGGACAGGGCGATTTAGTAACGTAAGATGTGCTTGCAGCCATTCCTGCCCGCGATACTCTTACCCACGTACGCTCAATGCTAATTGCTGTAAAACAAGATTGGGATAATAATCCCATGTGTTTACGATTTTACGAAAGTACTTCCCAGCATGCCGCTTCCAATGCAATTCGTCTCATTGTCACGCAGATTCGGTTCGCGCGTGGTCGTGGAAAGGAAATTGCGTCAAGGTGGTAAACATAAACTCGTTATTGGAGTCTTCTCATTGTTATTGTTTTGTCGCCGTTACCGGCTTCTTCAGTTGGAGTCTGCACTAAATCACTCAGATTGCACTGCCCCACTTCGTCACTTCTCAGAGGCCACGCGGGGTTGGCGCTGGACAGCGCTTGGTTGGGTTGCCACCCTGCACAAGAGGTTACCGCAAGACGCTTGCCACGTAGCGGACAGCAGTGGGCAGTGTAGCGAAAGATCAATGGTGTGCTCCAGTTCTGTGATTCAAAATCGATGGTTCCGGCCTTCACTTTGCCCAGTGTGGTGAATAAGGCCCGGCTCCAACTCGTCTTGGATGGGATGGGGGGGGGGAGCCGTGAGGGTGGGGTAGGGGAGGCAGTGGAGCTATTGTGTGCGGGGGGCACCATGGCAGTGATATGCCGCGAAGAAGAGTGCAGTTGGGTGGGCTAAGCGGATATTTGGTGATGTAAGGCCCAGACCAGACCACCAAAACTATTGAGTGGTGTGTTATTGATGGTTATGCAACCGACAAAATCCAGGACTTGATATCCCGCAAAGAATTACAAATGTCCCAGGGCAGCAGCTACATCAACTCGAGAACGGTCCGGGGAGATCCAGGGCAGGTGGGAATGCTCGGCTCCAATCCAGCTGAGGCATTTGATCTTGGTTGTAATAATAATAATAATGGATTATCTGGATTACAAGCAAACATTTTGTAATGTGTCTTTTAATCGCTCACCACCAAAACCATTATCTGAACCGGTTATGGGCCTCCCTTAGGTCGACCCGGCCTTAAATGAACACCTGGTGCAATGTGTTATGATCGCCCACTGGGGAAACAACGACGGCCGGGCGTGGTGCTTGCTAACAGCACCCCGCTACCCCCAAGGGTGCGTTCATGCTAAAGCAGGGGGTCTTTGTATGATGTCATTTGTTACATTTTATTAAACCCGCCGGCCAGGTGTGTGGTGTGCGTCTTACTTTCCGGAGCGTCTTAGAATGCCAAGGACTCGGGTGCAGCCGTTTGAAGGGAACAAAATGACAATGCTGGGAAAAGCATGGGCAGGTGGCAACTCGAGCCTTCCAATCCGGTCAAGCGGCTCCGTCCGTCACGGGTTTTTTTGGTTTGTTTTATAACGACCCTTGTTGCGGTGTGGCCCAAGGCCTCTTGTGGTGGAATTGTCTTCCTCTCGACAGCGAAGGGTTCTTCATTGCGTGAGAATTAGCAGCGCGCGCTAGGAGGCGGGCGTGCTTGGGGGGGTGGGGGCTTTGGCAGGAGTCTGTGCGGGTCGCTTTGACTCTCCAACTCGTCGAGAGTTTATTATTTTTGTTGGTCCAGGATGACGAGCGCGTGAGGACGGTCCTCCCCGACGGTCGTCATCCACGAGCGAGATAGAGGGCGAGGAAGAGAGCGAGAGAGAGACGGCGAGAGAGAGACTTTTTGACTTTTAAACAACTTTTATTGCCGCCAGCAGCAAAAGCACTGGAGGCGATTTCGATATGAAATACACAAAGTCACCACCAAACAAATGAAATTAAACGCTACAAAACCACGCGCTGTGGCGCTAAAAGCACCGCGCACAACACGAAAGAAAAGTCACGTGGTGGTGGTTGTGGTGGTCATCGCGCACGCCACGGTGACGAGCGAGCGCTTCAGAAGGTGAACACGAGGGTGCCGTCCACGCTGGTACAGAGAGGGGCTTTTCCGGCTCCCCAGCGTTCGAAGAAGACGTGCACATCACCGACATGTGTGTGGTACGCGTGCTCCAGCCAGAGCCGTGCCTTAAGCAGGCCTCTGAACACTGGAAGCAGCACAGAGCAGCCGTCAGTGTCACCCTCCAGCATCTTTTTCTCGTTCTGTACACCGCCATCTTCGCCTGAGTACAGGCGAAGTTGGCGAGGTCATGGCGCTTGCTAGCCAGGTAAGGCACCCCCCATATACGAAGCTGCTGTTGTAGAAGGGCACCCCCAGTCTCCTGAAGATGTCCCCCAAAAGGCGGAACATTGGTTTGAGCCGCTGGCAGCGTAAGTACTGGTGGGGCAGATCCTCCCTGGCACCGCAGGGAATGCACAAGTCTGTTACCCCCGGCGAGATTCGGCTGAGCCACACGGCCGATGGCAACGTGCAGTGTGCCAATCTCCACTGGAGGTCACCGCTGCGTTTGGCTACGGGGGAGACTTGTACATTTGTTTCCACTGGGGGGCGGCCGCAATGAGGGGAGAGAAATGGTCTCTCCATTTTGTGTCCGGTAGGTCGGCCAGGTCCCGGGAATGCAGCGCCTTGACGCAGCACGTGTAGAGCGCCTTGACACAGCACGTGTAGAGCGCCTTTACGCAGCACGTGTAGAGCGCCTTGACGCAGCACGCGTAGAGCGCCTTTACACAGCACGTGTAGAGCGCCTTGACACAGCACGTGTAGAGCGCCTTGACACAGCACGTGTAGAGCGCCATGACACAGCACGTGTAGAGCGCCTTGACACAGCACGTGTAGAGCGCCTTGACACAGCACGTGTAGAGCGCCATGAGACAGCACGTGTAGAGCGCCTTGACACAGCACGTGTAGAGCGCCTTGACACAGCACGTGTAGAGCGCCTTGACACAGCACGTGTAGAGCGCCATGACACAGCACGTGTAGAGCGCCTTGACGCAGCACGTGTAGAGCGCCTTGACACAGCACGTGTAGAGCGCCTTGACACAGCACGTGTAGAGCGCCTTTACGCAGCACGTGTAGAGCGCCTTGACGCAGCACGTGTAGAGCGCCTTTACACAGCACGTGTAGAGCGCCTTGACACAGCACGTGTAGAGCGCCTTGACACAGCACGTGTAGAGCGCCATGACACAGCACGTGTAGAGCGCCTTGACACAGCACGTGTAGAGCGCCTTGACACAGCACGTGTAGAGCGCCATGACACAGCACGTGTAGAGCGCCTTGACGCAGCACGTGTAGAGCGCCTTGACACAGCACGTGTAGAGCGCCTTGACGCAGCACGTGTAGAGCGCCTTGACGCAGCACGTGTAGAGCGCCTTGACACAGCACGTGTAGAGCGCCTTGACACAGCACGTGTAGAGCGCCTTGACACAGCACGTGTAGAGCGCCTTGACACAGCACGTGTAGAGCGCCTTGACACAGCACGTGTAGAGCGCCTTGACACAGCACGTGTAGAGCGCCTTGACACAGCACGTGTAGAGCGCCTTGACACAGCACGTGTAGAGCGCCTTGACACAGCCACGTGTAGAGCGCCTTGACACAGCACGTGTAGAGCGCTGTGTTCGGGGCGCTCTTCAGGGGCACGTTCCTGCAGCCTCGGAGCTTCAGTAGCTTGCCGGAGTCGCTGTGGCCGGGGGGCTGTGCGCAGGAGACGCACAACTCCGGGAAGGAGGAGGGGGCCGCCACCATCCCCCGGCGCCTCCAGCTTCAGGCGCAGCTCCTTCATGGCGCGGAGCGACGTCCCGCAGCAGCTTCTCCCCAGCGAGCGTGGAGCAGAGTCCCCTAGCGGTGCTGGCAATCTCAGCTGCGGTCTTCCACTTGGGCTGGTGGGCCTGCACGAGGTGGAAGACTGTCCACAGCCCTGCTGATGTGAGGCGTAGAGCCAGGGTTCTCTCTCCTCTGATCCCCTGGAAGAGGCCGTTGCAGAACAAGGGCTCGTTCAGGAACTGCGCGAGGTCGTAGGGCACCACGCGCGTTCTGCTCCGTTCGAAGCTCCGCCACGCGTCCAAAGACTCTGGTGATAACCTGGCAGCCTTGTGTAGTCGACCAGGCTCAGGCCCATCAGGAAGAGCTCCTGTCCGTACCCCAGGCAGAGCCAGTGTTTCTCATGCCAGACGAAGTGAGCGGTTGACTCTGGTGAGTAGCCAAGCAGGAGGCTGGAGGGCCTTGGTCTTGTGCCACAGCACGGATGCTGCCAGGGTGTTAGCGACAAGCATTCGACCCCTGAAGGGCATCTGCGGAGCGAGGCGTGCCCATGTCAGTAATTTAGCCTCGATTGTGTCGGCCAGCTCGGTCCAGTTGTTGAGAGCGACGTCGTGGGGGTTTCCCAGGTAAACCCCCAGTTACTTGACTCCGTCGTCCTGCCAACTGACTCCTCCTGGGAGGAGCACAGAGCGAACGCCGCCTCGCGACCCCAAACACAGCGGGGGCCTCGCACTTGGCCCAGTTGACCCTGGTGGAGGAGGCCCTCTCTCTCGTACACTGCAACCGCCCGGCAGAGCGCGGAGACGTCGTGCGCGTCGTTGAGCACGACGCATCACGTCGTCGTCTGCGCAAGCCGAGAGCTTGACGATCACGCTCTCAGGTCCCGGGACCTTGAGGGAGCGAGGAGCTCTCCGAGAATGAGAATCTCAATCGTGCTCCCGGCAAACAAACCGCTCCCCTTGTGTTGCGCGCGCCAAGATAAATGTGAATTTGTTCTTCGGAGATTTGTGGGTCGCTCGCACGGCGTTGCCATCTCGTTGCTCGCGACGACGGACGCGTTCCGGAGACCCTCGTGAATGGCGCATTTCGCGGATAATGATGTTGGCCTACGAAAACCTTTTTTAAATGAATGACTTAAATAAATACGTAAATAAGTTATTAAATGCATGGACATGTCATGAATACAAACAAATAAAATTGGTTATAATAAACATAAAGCTAGAAAAATATATAAATGAAAGTATTAAATCATAGTTTATAATTGAACTTATCTTAAATGATGATGCTGCACATCATAACTTTATCGCATCACTTTATATTATCACTTGATCTCATTACTTTATCTCATAACTTTACATCATTCATATCTCTCTCATCACTTTATCTCAACACTTTCTCTCTCTCTATGCAGTAGTCGTGCAGAGTTCCAGATGCGATTCGCGGATAGCCATAATCGCAGATCGCAAGTTCGTGATTAACGAGGGAATCCTTTATCAGTTCGTCCGCCTATTGGCCTTCCAGACCAGTCTCATCCCGCAGTATTTGTTTAAAGCAACGCAAACTCACCGCCCTTCTGGGTCTCATCAGCAGCATCAGTCTCTGCTGATTAACAATTTTACCCCCCCCCCTCCATACACTTGACCAGCTGGCTAAATCATCAAGTTATAATTTTCCACTCAGGAAGACGAAGAAATTCTGGTTCTACGATTTTAACACAAAACGCTACATGCCTAGCGGAATGTTTGTGACGGGGAAAAGTGTTTGTGTTTAACGTCTCTCCCTTTCCCCCCACTCCCCCCTCCTCTCCCGCCCCGCTCTTCCCTCTTTCTCCACTCGTTGTCCGCGCACAGGACAGCTGAACCCATGCTTAGTTTAGTGTAAAGGCCTGTCGCGTTGATGGATGGCCCCCGGGTTAGTTAGTGAGGTAGCAATCTGCGCAGATTAATAACGGAGAACTGACTGACAACGCTGACGGCGCTGTGATGAATCGGAACGAGGCACGACCCCCACTCCTCGGCAGCGCTTTCATCTCACGGTCACGGGGACGCTTCTTCCGCTCCTACCCGCTCCCTGGCCGATCCTCGTGGTTTTTCCACCTCGCCCCCTTCGTCCAAATGCATATCGTGCCGACCAATTCGCGTGGAAGTCGCGCGCGCGGAGCACCTCGGCGTCCTGATGGTCGACTTGCGCGCGCGATTCAGGGCGACGGATTTGTTGGTGTTCTTGTTGTTGTGTTGTTGTTTTGTTGTAAACGGCGCGTTCAAGTTCAATCAACGCGACGTGTTACCACCCGCCCGCCCAGCCCTCTCGTGATGTACAGATCAAGGAACGTAAACAAAGGCTTGAAAAGTATGCGAAGTACCATAGCTAGACGCGTTTTTGGAACACGTTTCATCGGGCAATATTTGCAGTGGTTCCTGATAGATTTTGTTGTGGATCATATCTGACCCTCAACATTTTTTGACCCCACAAATTCTGACCCGAAATCGATCATCAGAATATTGGCCGGGAACAGGCTCTGTGCTAAATAGAACCCACTGCTCTGGCTGTGTGCATCGCGTTGACCGCTAAGAAGAGAGAACGTTGTCTCGGGGAGAACGCGGTGGTTGAGACTAACGATGGATCGGCAGCCCAAGGAGGGAGAGGTGGGGGGGGGCACACACCCGGAATAAAGGACACGACCACCGTGGAGACGGAGCGATGAAATTGGCTCGTACGCAGCTGCTAGACCCGCGGCTTGGAGCCGCATGCGGCTCTTTGCGGACTGCTTCGTGACGTGATGTCTGTGTGTGTGTGTCTGTGTGTGTCTGTGTGTGTGTCTGTGTGTGTGTCTGTGTGTCTGTGTGTGTGTCTGTGTGTGTGTCTCTTGTGTGTCTCTTGTGTGTTGTGTATGTGTGTATCTGTGTGTCTGTGTGTGTGTCTGTGTGTGTCTGTGTGTGTGTCTGTGTGTCTTGTGTATGTGTGTGTGTGTCTGTGTGTGTGTCTGTGTGTGTGTCTGTTTGTGTGTGTCTGTGTGTGTGTCTGTGTGTGTCTGTGTGTGTGTGTCTGTGTGTGTGTCTGTGTGTGTGTCTGTGTGTGTTGTGTATGTGTGTGTCTGTGTGTCTGTGTGTCTGTGTGTATGTGTCTGTGTGTGTGTGTCTGTGTGTGTGTCTGTGTGTGTGTGTCTGTGTGTGTGTCTGTGTGTGTGTCTGTGTGTGTCTGTGTGTGTGTCTGTGTGTCTGTGTGTCTATGTGTGTGTGTCTGTGTGTGTGTGTCTGTGTGTGTCTGTGTGTGTGTGTCTGTGTGTGTGTGTCTGTGTGTGTTATTTTGGTTGCCTGCTCCTGTGCTAGACGATTCGTCACCATCGCAGGACCCTTGACAGATGGTCGACGTCTGTCAGAGCCCTTCATCCAGCACTAGATGATTATGGCTGCTGCTGCTGCTGACGAGGATGATGATGATGAGAATAATTACTTGGAGCTCATGGCTTTTTTTTTTGACGACGCGATGCAGCCACTGACGGCAACACCAAGGGGGGACACTTTGAGAATGCCCTCCGTGCTACCGACGTCTCGGGATGACGTCTTCACAAGGGGACCGTGGGGCCTCACGGGCCATCTGAAGCATGTCCACAGATGGCCGTCCACGTGAACCCAATGTTGGACTGCTTCAATGTCACGTTTCGCTGGGGATTCTAGAAGAATGTTTTATCATTGGCAAACTGTGGACAGTAACTTTAAAATTCAACAACAACAACAGCAGCCAGACGTCGTGACAGGTAAATGTGTCGGCAGCCACCCACTCATTGATAATGGTCATTGGAGTAAATCTAACCGTAGCGGCGGTGAAATTACAGAAAGGAAATATATTACAATCGATGACCTTTCGTGTTGTATCGTTTATTTGTTTTTTCAACAAAAACTGTGGCCTTTTAAGATCGTTAACAAGGTGAACGGGGGAACGCGATTCAGGCAAAATCGTCTGATGATGCTGGACACGTCACAGTACTCAGATTGTAAATGTTGTGGATTCCTCTCCAACACGCCGGTGGGCTCAAGTCGTAACTCATTGGCGCGTTTTGTTTACATCACAGCCCTTGCTGGTTGGCTGTGTCGGACGGTGGCGGGGGAACGACACATTTATGTATTCACGCCTTCCAACCCCGAAACAACGTGGACTGACACCGAGAGGTAGAACGACGAGAACACGTGGCGTCGAGAGAGATGACAGCCCGCGAGACACGTCGCGGTGACTGCCAGTGCGGGGGGTTGGGGAGAAGACGCGCCCCGAGTCGGGCCGACGGCGTGTGGCCGGGAGTCGAGTCGAACGACAGAGAGAGAGAGAGAGCCGGAGGCGAGAGAACACCACCCCCCACACACACCCCACACCCCCCCACACTCCCACACACACCCCCCCACAATACCCCCCCCGCACACACACACACCCGACACCCCCCCACACCCCCCCCACACCCCCCCCCCCACACATCGTGCGAGTTGGTGACGGCCTCACCCAGCAGTGGATAGACCACGGCTGACGATTTCACAGAAGCTTATTTACTTTACCCACGTCAGTGTGTACCACTTACACGGCTGGCTGCGGGATGACAAATTGTAATAGTGGCAAACCTCTGCATTTGGTGTGATGTATTACATGCTTCAGATTAGCACGGTTGGCTATGTACAGTGCGAAAGAAGTTCAACGCAAACAAATCGCCGCCCTCACTTCGCGTGGCTCAAAGAGCCGGGCAAGTCCAGCTTCGCGTCCCCGAGCAGCACGAGACGCGTTGGGGAGCGGTGGTGCAGCGGTTAGCGCGCTGCGCTGCGAACCCCGCGACCCGAGTTCGATTCCCGCTCACGGCCAACACCGGTGACGACCATCTGAAGCGGTCAACTCAGCCTCGAATGAGTTACCTGGTGCGTTGCGTAAACATCGCCACGAGGGAGACAAAGGCGGCCGGGCGTTGTGGTGGCAACCCACCCCCTCGTGTGCCGTTCCGTCCTTCATATGTGCTGCTCGCTAACAGCACTTGCCCCAACAGTTTGGTGAGGCTATACGAGGGATCTTTGTCTTTGTGTGTGGAGAGGGTGGGTTGTGTCTTTGTGGTGCAGATATGCGGCATAAACGCTGCAGTGCGTTTACATGTCATTGTTTGCAGGTCCAACGCAGAATCGCTCACACGAAACGAGATTTGCGGATTCTATAAAAAAAATTGTGCGGATATTTCGCCTTTATAGGACGGTGCGAACTTTAGCCTTCGTGGCATCCTTTTATTGTCAACAGTCGGTTATACAGAGAAACTGATGCACACATTTCAAGTGAAAGAATGTTACGTGTTTGTTGTATTGTGTATTAATAAAAAGGCGAGAATATAATTTTGCAGAAGCGTGATTTTTCGTGATATTATGCAACAACAACAAACGCCATTCGCCACTAAGTGGCGGTGACGTCACCACGGCGCCTGTACCAGGCTAGGTGCACGTTGAGGCCACGTTAAGTGTCGAACGCCCGCTGGCAGGAGGTCATATTCTGCGCACAAAGATCCCCCGTGTAGCCTCAACAGACTGTTTGGGCAAGTGCTGTGAGCGAGCACCTACGAAGGCCGGCACGGCACACGAGGGGGTGGGTCACAAGCACCACGTCCGGCGGCCTTTATCTCCCTAGTGGCGATGTTTACACATCGCACCGGGTACTCATTTGAGGCTGAGTCGACATAAGGGAGGCCCAGGACCAATTCAGATAATCGTCACTGGTGTTGGCCGTGAGCGGGAATCGAATCTGGGTCGCCAGGTTCGTAGCGCAGCGTAGCGCTAACCGCTACACTAAACACGCACACACGCGCACGCACACACACGCGCACGCACACACACGCACACACGCACACACACGCACACACGACATCCAAAACTTTCCAGACCGAGAGGAGCAAATGAACAACATTGGGCAGCAGCAGCAGCGGCAGCCGGCTACGCGAGATAATTGAGAAACGTGAGGTGCTCCGTTCAAGGTTCTGAAGATAGCCGCCAGCACGTGCAGCGAAACGTCGGACAACGTGCCAGACATCACACGATACGACCCGAAAACGTATCGGAGAACCGTTGCATCGTGTTGTGCTGTCGTGAACTTAACGCGCGTGTGCGTGCGAGTGGGGAGCGGTGGTGCAGCGGTTAGCGCGCTGCGCTACGAACCCGGCGACCCGAGTTCGATTCCCGCTCACGGCCAGCACCAGTGACGATTATTTGAACCTGGTACCTGGACCTCCCCTAGGTCGACTCAGTCTCAAATGAGTACGTGGCGATATGTAAACATCGCTATTAGGGAGACAAAGGTGGCCGGGGGTGGTGCTCGCCACCCACCCCCTCGTGTGCTGTGCCGGCCCGTATAGGTGCTCGCTAACGGCACTTGCCCCAACAGTCCGTTGAGGCTATACGGGGGAGTCTTTGTCTTTGTTTTAATGGCCTTCTATTTGTGTTTCAATTCCACCTCTGAGAGGGAGTCCGAGCTTCAGTCGTGATTTACGATTGCTCTCTTGATGAACTGAAGACTTTGTCGGTATCGCAATGTCCCACGGGATGGTGGAACATATCCCTTCGTGAACAGACTTCAGCATTACGAAGATCTCGAACCAGAATCGGAATATTTACTTATCCTGGAGGAATCCGATGAGCTACGAAGCTCGTTTCCACAGATGTCACAAACAAGCCACTTGGAGTCCACACGCTCTGCCCCTTTGCACCGTGGACAGGGATTGAGGCTTCCTAGATCCGAATGGGTGGGAACTGAAGTCAAAATAAAATACCGAATGCGTCTCTCCCGTCTCCATCTTGTCCATTTTTCCCTTTATCATGACTCCATCTCTGTCTACATCTTTCAGTCCACTGCATCTAACCTGTATCATCTCGCTTAATATCCTATCTCTTTGTCTCTCGTCAATATATCTCTTCTGTAATCTCACTTGGAGTTCCAGAACAGGCCATATATAAGCGTATCACGACGCGATGTCCCATCCACAAATGCGAAGGAGACAATCGCAGCGATACACTCCGCTGCTGCTGATGTCCCCTTGGACGGGAAATTGTCGCCGTTGCTCTGCATCTGCATGAGCAGCCGTACGAGAGAAGGAAGATAATTGGACGTTTGCAAAACTGAAAACTATTCCTGCCCGAGGTTCCCAAATCACTGCCAGCCACACAGAAGGTAGCGATGACGGCCGGTGATTGAGATGTATGATGACGCGTTAGACGACGCAGGACGAGGGAACAGGTTGGTGAGAGTGGAGGGTGTCTCCAGCTGACATGGAGAGACACCCGCGACGTCGCGGGGCGAGGAGAGGCAAACGAATCGTCGCTAGGCTTCGAGAGATGGCGACGGCATTTGGTAGGCCTTAGTCCAGCAGTGGATAAGTCACGGCTGATGATGACGACAACAATGATGGTACTCGCAAAGGAGGTCTAATGATGCGAATGATTACCCTGAGCCCTCATTACTTTGATAGTGCATTGTCTTTGAGCTGTACGCCTGTTGGCGTCCTCTTGTCGAGCACCAATTGAGACGAGGCTCAAAAGAAAGCCGTCTCTGGTGTGGACCAATTCGTTTCAAGGACAATGCATATATTATCAGTGTGTTTTTGTTTACATTTTGACCACAAGTATCGTGGTTAATGCAGACATGATTCCTTGTAAAAAGGTTTCAGTTTTGTTGCCAGAAAAAAGGGGAAACCCCTATTATTATTATTGTAAGGAGGAACTATGTTCGATTCCCGACTCCAGACACCATTCTGTGTGGGGTTTGTGAGACGGGTTATTTTGGGTTAGATCGCGTACATATATAAATGTGTCGTTAAAACCCGCCACCACCCGACACAGCCAACTAGTAAGGGTTGTCACGTAAACAGAACGTGCCAATGTGTCACTAGTACAGCACACCGGTGTGTTGGAGAGGCAAACCACAACATTTACAATCCGAGTACGACTAGCTTCATCAGGCGACAGCCAGATTTGTGGAGAAGTCCACCTGTTGGCTCTCCAACACACCGGTGTGCTGTACTAGTGACGAATTGGCATGTATCTGTTTACGTGACAAACCCCTCACTAATTGGCTGTGTCGGGTGGTGGCGGGTTTAACGACACATTTATATATTTACGCGATCTAACAAAAAAAATACCCTGTATTATAGATATTGGTCGCGAAAGCCCCACCACGTGTTAAAGCCATACCACGTGTTAAAGCCCCACCACGTGTTCAAGCCCCACCACGTGTTCAAGCCCCACCACGTGTTAAAGCCCCACCACGTGTTCAAGCCCCACCACGTGTTAAAGCCCCACCACGTGTTAAAGCCTCACCACGTGTTCAAGCCCTACCACGTTTTAAAGCCTCACCACGTGTTAAAGCCCCACCACGTGTTAAAGCCCCACCACGTGTTAAAGCCATACCACGTGTTAAAGCCCCACCACGTGTTAAAGCCCCACCACGTGTTCAAGCCCCACCACGTGTTAAAGCCCCACCACGTGTTAAAGCCCCACCACGTGTTCAAGCCCCACCACGTGTTAAAGCCCCACCACGTGTTAAAGCCCCACCACGTGTTCAAGCCCCACCACGTGTTAAAGCCTCACCACGTGTTAAAGCCCCACCACGTGTTAAAGCCTCACCACGTGTTCAAGCCCTACCACGTTTTAAAGCCTCACCACGTGTTAAAGCCCCACCACGTGTTAAAGCCCCACCACGTGTTAAAGCCCCACCACGTGTTAAAGCCCCACCACGTGTTAAAGCCCCACCACGTGTTAAAGCCCTACCACGTGTTAAAGCCCCACCACGTGTTAAAGCCCTACCACGTGTTAAAGCCCCACCACGTGTTAAAGCCCCACCACGTGTTAAAGCCCCACCACGTGTTAAAGCCCCACCACGTGTTAAAGAAGTCCCAGTACCGGACACCCTAACAATAATTGAGGACTTAGTCCAACATGGATTGAATTCTGATGCACCTGCGCTGGTTAGGCATTGCCTCACCAACACCTATTTTACCTGGAATGGCACCTTCTACAAACAGAATGAGGGTACCCCTATGGGCTCCCCCTTGTCACCAGTTATAGCCAACATGTTCATGGAAAAGTTTTAATCAGACGCCATCCAGACATCCACCCTGCGTCCTTCCCTGTGGAAGAGGTATGTGGATGACACTTTCGTCATCTGGCCACATGGCCTCCCAGCATTGAACAACTTCTTGGACCACATCAATTCTAGACACCCATCCATCAGATTCACCATGGAAGTGGAGAAAGACGGTAAACTACCATTCTTGGATATTCTGTTTGAGAGGAGGCCTGACGGATCCTTGGGACATTCTGTCTACAGGAAAGCCACCCACACAGATTCCTACTTGAAACCGGATTCCCACCACCACCCATCTCAAAAAAATTCTCTCATCAAAACGCTATACCACAGAGCCCATGGCATTTCTGACCAACATCACCTGGCCGGTGAATTAAGACATGTACATCGGGCCCTCAGGATGAACGGATACTCTGACCGTACTATCCGCCAAGCTGTCTCTCCCACCACACAGAAACAACCACATGAAACTCCGACCAAAACTATCACGTTACCATACATAGCAGGCGTGACCAAAAAGATCTCCAAAATTCTAAACAAACATAAGATCCAAGTCCGATTCAGCACAGTGCATAAAATCCGTGATCTGATTCCATCTGTGAAGGATGTCGTTCCTGACTTACAGTATCCTGGAGTCTACAAATTGAGTTGCATTTGTGGTGATTGCTACATTGGAGAAACAAAACGTCATGTTGCTGATCGTGTCCGCGAGCACAAGTCAGATCTGAAACACGGCAGAACTGATTCTTCGGCCGTTGCCGATCATTGCTACAACTCGGCGGGCTCTCATGAAATTGTCTTTTCCGAGACCAAGGTTCTCTGCAAGCCTCCTGGCTACCATCAAAGGTTTGTACACGAAGCCATACAAATATACAAACACAGACATAATTTCAACCGTGATGATGGGTACAAACTCAGTAATCACTGGAAAGATGTTATTAACCACGCAAAAAAGACTTAATTACACTTTTTGGACCATCTTATCTGACAGGCACTATTTTAATTTACTTCACCGAGTGTTAACATCCCCAGTTATTTTTAACAGTACTCTCTTCATTTTTCAGCCTGCATTGGTATAAACATGGGCATTTTCGTTCCTTTGTTCTATCATGTGTATCAGACCTCCCCTCCCCCCTTTCTGCCCATTGTGTTGGCGTGCGCAGCAGCCGCGTCCAAGCCGTCGCCAAATGTTTTGTTGGCTCCCTCCCCCTCCCACCCCCCTCCCTCCCGATACGTTCCATTCATTGGCTACCACATTCTGATGAACTCCCCCCCCCTCTCCTCCCCCCTTCAACTTGCTTATAAGGGATTACATCTTGAATCATTGCTTCACTTGATGCAGCTAATCTGGCTGTGACGGTCCCACCTGATGACGGAGACTTGTGTTGCCTCCGAAACGTCGTGAATTTTATTTTTATTTTTGTTTTGTTTTATTTTACTTTCATTACTTTTAATGTTTTACCTACGTGACTTTACCGAAAAAACCTGAGAATATGAAGATAAAGAACCAATTATCAAATTTTTACTGGCAAATGAGGTTCCCATAGTGTGTGGGGTTTGTCTGTTTCCTCCTGTTCTGCGTGGGGTTTCTCCGGGTTCTTTGGGTTCCTCCCGTAGCAAATATAAAACACACACAAAACATGTAACTGGTATTGGTCAAACATACCAATGTTGAACAGACGATGAGCAACATATTCACATCTGTCGAGCAGTGTGCTAACCGAGACAGAAGCCATGGTCAGAGTAGATTGGCGGTTCTCGATCTCTCTGGCATGGCAGCTCCGCGAAGCAAGACCTCTCGTCTGTGCTCTCCCTCTATCCTCCCACGTCCCCCCCAAAATACAATCGAGGTTACTAGGGCCACACGCCACACACACACACACACAGATATCACGTGTCCACACCTCTAGCCGCCACCACGCGCGTAACGCATGCGTTTCACGTCGTGTGCCATCGTGTGCCTTTCTCTGTTAGCACCGCTACGTGGTGCTCTGACGTTCACCGCTCGCACATTCAACATTTCCTTCTGCTGCACGGTATCCACTCCGCAGCCTACGCGCCACCAACTCCCCCCCCCCCCAACAGAAGCCACCGCAAAGACAGCGGAGACACCGACTGACTGCCTCGTGGGTTGAGACCCACAGGTTGGGAATGGTTAACCAGAATAGCCTCCACCAAAGTCTAAACGGGAGCTCCAGACGAACTAAGGCCGCCCCTCCCCCCGCACCCCCCCCCCCCCGTGTGTTTTTGGGCGAGGGGGGGTGGAGGGTGGGGGGTGGTGTTTTCTGTCTTGTTGTTCTGTCCTTCCACGTTCTACCGTTGTAACCGCCCCCCCCTCCTCTCCAAAGCAAAGCGCCAAGGCCAAATCGAGGCCAATTGAAAGGGCTCGGGCTGAAAAGGTACACTTCAGCTCGTGACCTTCAGCCTCACACAACGGAGCACGGTGCGTGCGTGCTGACGGGCGCGTGCTGACGGGCGCGTGCGTGTGTGCGCGTGCGTGTGTGTGTGGGGGGGGAGCGGTGGTGTAGCGGTTAGCGCGCTGCGCTACGAACCCGACAACCCGGGTTCCATTCCCGCTTCATGGCCAACACCGGTGACGATTATCTGAACCGGTTCTGGGCCTCCCCAAGGTCGACTCAGCCTCAAATGAGTACCTGGTGTTGGTGTGTAAACATCGCCACTAGGGAGACAAAGGCGGCCGGGCGTGGTGCTGGTCACCCACCCCCTCGTGTGCCGTGCTGGTCTTCATAGGTGCTCGCTGACAGCCTGTGCAGGCTATACGGGGGATCTTTGTATTTTATTTTTAGGGAGCGGTTGTGCAGCGGTGAGCACACAGCGCTACGATCCCGGCGGAACCGAGTTCGATTCCCGCTCACGGCTAACGTAAAAAGCAATCTTCTTCAATATCAAGAACACCTCGGGCGATGCACGTACAACATGACGTGGATACATTATATGCATCTCGATGCATTGCGACTACGTTCCTCATTATGGCCGTTTCGTCTAAACGTGAGTCTGGCTGGCCACGTGCGCGCGCGTGTGCAGCTCCATATGGGGAGCGGTGGCGCAGTGGTTAGCGGCTGCAATACGAACCCGGCGACCCGGGATCGATTCCTGTTAATGGCCACCATCAGTGACGATTATCTGAAGCGGCCATGGGCCTCCCCTAGGTCGACGCAGCCTCAAATGAGTTCCAAGCGCGGTGCGTAAAAACATCGCCATTAGGGTGAACAAAGGCGGTCGGGCGTGGTGCTGGCCCCCACCCCCTCGTGTGCCGTCCCTGCCTACACAGGGCGCTCGCGAACAGCACTTTGCCCCCAACAGTCCGTCCTACAGGCTCCACTGGGGATCTTTGTCTTTGGGCGGCGTGTGTGCGCACGTCCTGTACCGAAACGCACTCAAGAAGACAGGCGCACGGCAAAGTCGTGGGGAAGCGAAAGGTCTGGAATAAAGGCCTAATGGGCCAGACCTTGATGCTTTAGAGGGCTCTGAGAATGGATGATGAGTCAAAACATGGCTTTCAAAAGGGGAAATTATTAAGAATGTGGGAGGAGGAGGAGAATGAGGAGGGGGGCTCTATATGAATAAAAACGCGCAAAACAATTGTTTGAGACCCAATCAAAAAAATGTAATGTGTATTTTGCGAACTGATCGTGAATATACACATTGCTTCAAGTTATTTATTTATGTTATTTATTATTATTTATTGTATTATGTTTTATTTTTATTATTTTATTATTTCCCTTCTACGTGACTTTACCGAAAGCACCAAGAAGATGAATCGCTTCAATGTTGTATGTATTAACGCGTGGAGGTGAGATATATTCCCGGTGTCCGTCTATACAAATGTTGGGCAGGATCCACTGTAAGCATGGCACGTGTGCCCGTGTATTGTTTATTGTATTATACGTCGTATTGTATATGTATATCATATATTATAGTGCATATTGTTTTGTGCCAGTGTATTGCATATCAAGGGTTACTTCAAACGGTGCAATTATTTCGCAGTGCTGAATGAAAGCTTTTCCATCTTTTTTTTAAACATTCTACGCCAAGAATGTTTTTTTCTCTGCAAGTGCACTCTTTAAAAGGCAAACGCAACATTTAAAGCTCACAATGAAGGTCATAAATCCATAAACGGTATTTAAAATACCACATTGCACATCATTACAACCCCTGCATATACATCATTTTTGTCGAACCATCCCTGAAGGACTTCCCACACCGTGTCGGTAATGGGGGTCGCTTCACCAAACTTCGGCTGATCAGGGCGCCACGGTGGCGAGATGTCAACTACCTCGCCTGGTGCGCAGGAGGTCGTGGGTTCGATCCCGACTCTGACGCCTGCTGCTGCTGTATATTTTGAGTTTGCGTGTCTCTCTCCCAGTGGTCGCGTGGATTATTCTCGGTTTTCCCCTCCACATTTTTAGAAACGTGCGTTTGGAGTATTTGGAGTATTTGGCCGCTGTAAATGTCTGCGTGATATACGCCACTCTGCTGAGCTACCATTTGTGGCCAGGTCGCTTCTGAAAAAGAGCTCTACAACTCAAAATAAAAATAAATGTTTTCGTACCTTTATACTTGAAAGTACCTTTATACTTTGCCGTGCAGGTCATTGCTGGTTGTTTTTAAAGGGCCAGGGCAGGCTTAAGGGGGAGAGGCCGGTAGCGGGTTCAGCTGTCACTCACCACTGATGCCAACCGTGGCCAGGAATCAATCCCGGGGTTGCTGAGTTCGTGACAGTAAGCGCCAAACCACTGCGCCAGGGCTCGACCCCCGTAGCATTTGTTACTAAACCCGTAAGCGTTGATCCGACGAGACGCTGTTCGAGTCGAGCAACGATTGCTGTAATTGAGAAGCAGCGCACGCAGACGGGTTTAATGTGGCGACCAGGGCTTCGCGCTGCTCGTTGCGGGGCATCGCCAGTTTGCGTTTGATTTTTTAAGTTTTCATTTTTGTTCTCATATATATTTGTAGTTGTTTGTTGTTGTTCTTTGCAGCCTGGCGTAGACTTTACAGAGGGGGCAACGTGACCTCAGTGGAGTCTGGCGACTGGGGCTCGGTGGGGGGGGGGGGGGCAGGCGGCGGCTGGGGGTGTACGTGTCGGGTGAGTGTGCACGGTGGTGTCGGCTCAGTGTGCGCGGTAGAAGCCACCGCGAGACGCGCGCTTAATTGGCGCACGCGGGGTCAGAGGGAACAATGCGCTGCTGTGTCTGGTGGCGTCAGGGCCGGATTTAGGGGAGGAGGCGAGTGGGAGGGGGGCAAACTCCACATTTGTCCGGGGGCTTAAAACTCTAGATGGGGGGGGTAGGTGGGTGGGTGAACAAACAAAGCCACATCACAATGTGCAGGACGTGCAGCTAATCAGAATGTTTATTTAGGACTGGAATAATCCGATGAGCTATGAAGCTCTTTTCCCACAGGTGTCAGGCATCGCGGGGGGAGGGGGGGAGTCGAGGAGGCTTCCACCAGACCCCATGACCCGCCATGCCGTGACCGCTGCCTCCTGGCAGGGCGCTGGCGCGCGACGGTGATCCATCCATTTACAAGAGTATCTGTCGCGTGGGTAAAACAATAAAATGTAATACATGAAAACGACGTTTCGGGCGCAACACAAGCGTCCGTCATCAGGTGGGAAAGCATTCTCACCTGATGACGGACGCTTGTCGTGATTTAATTTAGTTGTTTTCATTTATTCTATTTTCTTTTTTACCTACGTGACTATCGACAGAACCAAAGAGTTTCTGTCGTGTGCTCGGCGAGAGCCCTTGACTGTGGCTGCGGTGCAGAGGGGTCGTCTCCTGTCGTACGCATGGGGTTTCTCCAGCCACGGTAGTCTCCACACGTGCCCGTTCATAGCGGAGGAATAGTCCAAACGCTTTCGGGTTTTTAAATCCTGAAAACGGTTCGAAGGCACAGTGAAGCCCTTCGTTGGCTATATATATACTGTACGTTGTTAATATGAATACCGCGGTGATAATTTGAACACGAGTAACATTGTGAATGTTTATCTGTCCCCCGTGGGTACGCCCGTTGTCGATATTGAGCATTCTATACATGTACTGAATTGTCACGAATTGCAAACTCGGATTTGCCGCATGCCACTGGTACCAGCATAAAGAAACAATGCAAAGTGAATTCGTGAGTTAGCAAAACAACTTTTATCCTGGGCGTCGAGAAGGTTCCATGCCCTGGCTTACCAGGATATTGTGGTACAACGAAGTGCAGACCAATATCGTCGGCCCCCCCTTCATGGGATCGAGTGCTGCTCCCTCGCAGGCGTGGGGTGTCTCCGGGTGCTCCGGGTTTCCACCACCCACATGTATACACCCTCATACATTTGCTGAAAACGTCTTAATATAGAGTGGACCGCAGAGCACGGGCAATTGTTGCTCGTGCTGATTCACCACTACCTTGGCTGCTACCTTCCAGATCGTCTGTTGCTCCTTCGCGATTGTAAGATCCAATTTGCACGAACGACGACACTACATTTAAAACTAAAGCTTTAGCAACGTTATTTCTACTCATATTATCATATTTGATCAACAAAAAAAATGGAACTTAAATTTCACCAAATATTTGTTTAAATCAATCATCCGCACGAGAGCTGGTCAACATTTGTATTCACCTGTTCGTTTAAATATCCATGGTCCGTTTCACGTGAACTTGCGATTTATGCGCAGCATTTATGCGCAGCATAAATCGCAATCTGTATCTAGACTGGTGGAATCCGATGAGCTATGAAGCTTTTTCTGCATGCATGTTGAACTTCTTTCGCACCGTACGTAACCAACCGCGCTGATCGGAGGTGCGGGGGAAGGACAACAAACTAAGCACGTGAAGTTTCAGTCGAGATTTGAAACAAAACTGTCGATCGCGCAGCGATGTGACACAGACAGCAGCGCCACCCATCACGCCCGAGCGAATAGCTTCGTAAACTGCGACTTCTGAATAATCTTTGGCTCTTTGGGTAAGGTCGGTATTTTATTTTATTTTCTACCCACGTGACTTTACCGAAAGAACGAAAGAGTATGGATTCCTGCAGTCACGAAAGCTTCAAATCAAGATGATATTTCTGAATATTTTCCACCGAGTCACCCTCGTTGTTTAAGGTTTGAGCAATAATGGCAAGGCTTGAGCTCGCAAACTGTCAGAGCTATGATAAAAAATAATATATGTTTTGTGTTTCATGTACAGTGAGTAACACAATCGCCGTCTTTTAAATGCGACGACGCACGCTGTTGTGTCCCCTTCGCCGAGCGCGATGTCCATCGTCTGTTCGCTTTGATGTGCCGTGCGTATCGTGCCCACCGTACCACCGGAATTGTAAGCGTTTGGAAACAATATCCTTCAGCCACTTATCGCGCTTATCGAATCGATAAGTGATGATGTTGTTGTTGTTGTTGTTGACAAAACCATGTTTTCAACCACGCGCTGTTAGATGCATGTCGCAAAGCCAACAATGTATTGACGGGTGACAGTATCAACACAACAGATTAATATGTCTATTGCGTGGGATTACATTAGAGGGTTGTACAACAAATATATATCGACAAGACTACGCTGCAGATACATTTGGTGAGAAAACGTGGATTGTGTATTTGTTATTTCTGCTGGCACGTGACTCCGGTGTTTGATTTCGCAATGCCGTGGACTCGTATGACGACACTGCAGTCCGGGCCACTCGGTGAGTGAGACTCGCGGCATAGACGCGTGCTGGGAGGTGGACGGGTCTACAAATGCAACGTTTTAGATGGTGGGTCGCATCACATTCCTGTATAGGGGGAGCGTGCGTGGCGTTGTCGTGTTTATATCTTAACATCCTATCACGAGTCAGCCGAAACGACAGTTTTAGCGGTAAAGACATTTGGCGGCGTGGAAGAGCGGGACAAACGCCCTCTAAGAGCCCCCTCTGTAGTGTAGGTTCTTCTGCCAGCAAGTGGCACGAGAAATCAATTGCAGGGCTGCTCCTTTGCTGCCCTCTGCATCCCGTATCTCTGGGCCCAGGAATTGTTCCCACACAAACAACAGTGGCAACAACAACAACAACAACAAAAGAGTCACCTATTGTTTGGGAGTACAAATCCCACGTTGCAATTCAATACTCCATTATTTAAGCAGGTGAGAAAACCATTGAGATGCATTATCTCTCTTTGCAAAGGGGGAGACAGGGGTCGCCGTGGTTACAACAGGACTAATGAATGTTTAACAATGAGCTTTGGGTAATATTTAAGTCTGGGATTTAGCCTAAAGCAAGGGGCCACAAAGGCCAACTGCTGCGAACGATATCACGGAGTCTATAATTGCGACTTTACAAAGTTTTGGTACATACTTTAAAAGGGTATTTACATCTCTTTATTAATCCACTGCTCGATGAAGTCCTCCTTGCTCGGTGTGCTTTGTTGTTGTTACCATACTTCACCATGCTGGTCATGGCGGGTTAGGGGGTGGGAGGAGGAGCCCAGGACTGGCTCAGAAATCACTCGCCACTGATGTTAACCGTGGCCGACAATCGATCTCAGGTCGCTGGGTGCAGAGCGCTGTGCGCTAACTACTGCACCGCTGCTCCAACTTATTTGGTTCATCGTCATCAGCTGTGATCAACCCACTATCAGCTGGACATGTGCGAAAAGGAGCTTCATATATCGTCGGATTCCTCCGGTATAAAAACTGATGCCCACCCAAGCCCTCGCCATCTCCCACGCTCCAGCGATGCCCCGACTGCAGCGAGCACGCGCACACGACGAGCTGGCGGAGTCGCTCCATCTCCACGGCGGACGTCTCCTCTCCGTCGGCTGCCAACTCCGTCGTTCGCCTCGACCAGCGGCCATCGCCCCTTCCTCGTGCCGTGGCCTCTCCGAATCACAAAACGAAGACAGCCACACAACGAAGACAGCCACACCACGAAGACATTCACACCACGAAGACAATCACAAAGTGCCCGAGGCCAGGGGGCTCGGCAACCTGCGGCTCAGGAGCCGCGTGCGACTCTCGTGATTGTGCGTGGACGTCGTTTTTATGAAGAACCGCCATCTCGTCTTCACCACGTGCATTGCGACTGTTGATATATTGACGGTAATTTTTTTTACCGAATGCTATTTAAACGACTCTTATTTTGCTTCATAGCCTGAGGCTATGAAGCAGATGCGGCTGTGGTGTAACTGGAACTTAATGGAATCTGAGCAAAGTAGCAGTGGCACGTGTGATGATCATGATCACTGCTTTCTGTTTAAACAATTTTGTATTACCAGGTAAGGCCCACTGAGCCATCTTGCTCTTTTTCAGAAGCGACCTGGCCACAACTGATGGCCCAATGAAGTGGCTCGTCACTTGGAAATGTAGAACAGCCAAATGCTCTGAACGCACGTTGATTGGAAATGTGGAGGGGGAAGAATAAAAACCGGAGGACCCGGAGAAACAGCCACGCGACCAAGGGTCGGGATCGAACCCACGACCTCCTGTATCCCACGCGAGGTAGTTAACATCTCCTAGCCACCGCGACATTCGACTTCGTGCCCACAGCTTAAACCTGTCTAAAGAAGGAGGAAATGAAACAAAGTGACGCGTTTGTACTTGAGCTGCGATCTCCGATTCCTTAAGCAATCGATGACTCTACTAATTATCCGTTGGATCGCTCGGCTCAAATAGTTTGGCGAGGTGTGGGGGGGGGGTGGAGGAGGGGATAACATCTCCGCTCTCTTCCCACGTGTGCCGCTGGACGGGGAGGTAATGGGACTTCATGAAGTCATCGCCATCATCAGCAGCTGCGTCGCGTGGGTGTGGCCTGCAGGGGGTTTCCCGCCTTCGTGTTACACGTGGCCCGGGTGGCTGAGTAATGGACCAGAAAAAAAGTCGTTGATTCGAATTTTTGTTTCATGAGTCGAATTAATCTAATAATCGTCACGGCTGCAGTTTCCCTGTTTGTATAGTCGCGAGTGATTTACCATTGGGCGGGGGCAGCGAGGGGAGGGGGCAGCCTTGTGGGTGGTTAATCCCATTGCTTGCTTTGTGCCACACACGCTGCAACCTGCGCCGCACACCACCAACGCACATTGGCGGCCACGTGCTCGCCCGGCGAATCGCGTCCGATCTCACGACAGCCGAGAAGCACGCTCGGGCCTGGCATGCCGCGGCGCATGGGTGGACCCACCAGTCATTAAATAGAAGAAAACAAAAACCACAACAATCAGGTGCTGTCGGCTGATGCGACGCAGCAGAGGGCGGTGCAGCAAAGCCCACTGCTGCTGCTGCTGCTTCCCGCTCATTCCGTCGCATCGGGGAGGCTTCACGTCTCAGATTCCCCCCCCCCCCCGCCGCCCTGAGGCATCTTCCATGCAACCCCTCCTCTCCAAGAGCCCTGGCAATCCTGGATTTTCGCCATTAGCATGCGGGGCTGAGTGGAGTGCCCCCCACCCCCCCACCACTTAATCCGCGGAGAAGCTGGGATAGGTGGCCAGTGGATGTGGCCGAGGTGGTGGCGAGCGGTGGGTGTGTGCCACCCGCAGAGCACCCAGTGTGAGGCCGCACGGCCGTTATCTGCAGCACGCAGCCTCCCCCCGCGGCTCGCTCCTCAAGCCCCCAAATGAGAGATTAATTACCATTTAATTGGACAATTATCACCTTATGCTAATCTCCTTGCGGTCCGCGAGGTGCGACGCTACCTGAGGGTTTGCCCAGCGGGAGCGCTCGGATCACGTTCCGAGTGGCGGCCGCGCGTGGTTTGCACTCTGGGCTCTCTCTGGTCTCCGGATGTGTGCACACTGATGGACCGAATCATCGTCGTCGTCGTCATCGTTATGAGCAATCCACTGCTGCATGGATGCCACTTCTTGTTGTTGTTGTTTTAACGTGTTCAACGTTTCACTTGGATTGATGATGTTGCTGCTGCGGATGATGATGATGACGATTGAGACTTATTGCTGCTGGTAATTATTTTTTGCTCACGTGACTATTGCTGCTACTACCACCACCTGATTTTAATTCAAATGTTTCACCTGGAACGTCCCCCTCGAGATGAACCCATCTCATTCGCAAGGGGGGGGGGTGTCCATTGACACGTGCATGAGCACAACGACGCGTAATGGCACGCGTGCACAGCACGTTTTAGACGTCACAATCCATCTCGCAGCTGCTCAGCACCTCACTTCGTCGCTCCATCTCTGCGGCAGCCTGACTCAGCAGCGTGTACCCCTCCCAGGGTTGACCATCGGCCGTGTCATCCCTTCTGGCGACGCGTTCCACACAAGCACATTTGATTTCGCTTGTCCCCGGTCTGCGCGTGTTCTCTCTGACCCACGTGCTCCTCTGACGGCGGTCTCTCAGTGCCGTTCCAAGCGTGCACCTGCCCGCACTTGCTTCAAGACTGTGTACGCGTTCTCTGCGATATTGTTCGTGTTTTTTTTGTTATGTCTATTGTTGTTGCTGATGTGCGCACGCACCACCACGGATCTCCCTGGTAAAACATCCAGGAAACTGGCTGAGCGCCACGGGGGCGAGATGTTTACTACCTCGCCTGGTATACAGGAGGAAGTGGTTCGACCCTGACACTGACGCCTCTGTATATACTGGGAGTTTGCTTGTTGTCCCAATAGTCGCGTGGCTTCTTCTCCGGGTCCTCCGGTTACTCCCCTCCACATGTCGCAGCACGCGTTTAGAGTAATTGGCTGATCTTAATTCCACATGATAGTCCGCTTCTTTGAGCTATCAATTGTGGCCGGGTCGCTTCTGGATAAAGAGCTATATAGTTCAGTGTTTCTTACATGGTAAAATAAAAAATAAAATGTTTAGTTTAGTTTTAAACGGGATCATCATCCGTGTAACAAATCAAATAAGCTCGCTCAAGCTCCTCGCGCGCACGTTTTTTTCTTTTTATCCGAAGGACCAAATATTTGCCCATTACAAGTGCCCCACATGGAGGAGGAGGAGGAGGGGGAGGGGGGGATGCAGCTGGCCGGCTTCGGGAGCCTCCTGAGGGCCGCGTCAAACTCGCCGAGCGCGTGCGGCGTAAGAGCCCTGGCGCTCGAGTCAGGGCACTGGTGATTGTGGCAGCAGCAACACCACGTGACGGAGCTGGATCCTTGTTGATGGGGGGGGGAGGTGTTTATTGCGAGGCGGTAGGGTGGCAGTGATCTCGTAGGCCTCGTTGCCAATGTAGAAGTAAAATGGTGGTAAAAAAACGTGGACGAAAATTAGTCCGCTCTGTGATTTGTCTTCAATTATAATTATTGTTTTTGCTTAAAAAGTCTTCATTACATAACATCGGGGCGCCACGGTGGTGAGATGTTAACTCCCTCGCCTCGTATGCACGGGTCGTGGATTCGATGCCGATCCTGACGCCTGCTGGGTTATATAGTGTGTTTGTATATTTTGAGTTTGCGTGTTATCCCCGTGGTCGCGTGGACTTTTACCCGGGTCCTCCGGTTTTTCCCTCCGCATTTATAAACACGCGTTTCGAGTATTTGGCTGCTATAAATTTCCACGCGATAAGACATTTAGTTGAACTCTCATTTGTGGCTTGGTCGCTTTTGATTAAGAAAAAAAACTATATAGCTCAGAGGGCCTTACCTAATAAATAAAATGTCTTTAAAAGTGTAGTTTCCTATGCTCGGGGTTCTGTCCCCGATAATAATAATATTAATTCAGTAATAAGTGCGCATTATGTAAGCCTCACCTTCATTACCAACCGCAGAGAGGCCGCGGCACTTGAGGATACACAGACACCTGCTTTTAAATAATCCAGTCAGCAGGCAAACACGCAGCATTTTAGTTCAAGTACAACAGTCAATTGCGATTAGCCGTGCCCGGCCAGAAAGGGCCCCTTGCTTGCTGCTCTTACCATGGTTGGGGGGGGGGGGTGTTGTAGCGGTGTAGGGGGAGGGGTGGGGGAGCGGTGGGGGAGCGGTGAGCGCACTGCGCTACAAACCCGGCAGAGACCCGAGTTTGATTCCCGCTCACTGCCACCAACACCAGTGACGACTCTCGGTCGTGGGCCTCTCCTAGGTCGACTCAGCCTCAAATGAGTACCTGGTGCTGGTGTGTAAACATCGCCACTGGGGAGACAAAGGTGACCGGGCGTGGTGCTGGCCACCGCAACGCCCTTGTTGTACCTTCACAGGTTCTCGCTAACAGCACTTGCCCCTACAGTCTGTCAAGGCTATGGGTGGCGGGGATCTTTGGCTTTGGTGGCTTCGTGGAGGTCTTCAGCTGCTAATGGCGTTGCGCCAATTGTGGTGTAAATACTTGTTGTGATGTAAATGTTGTGGTGTAAATACTTGTCGTGCTGTGAATACTTGTTGTGGTGTGAATACTTGTCGTGGTGTGAATACTTGTCGTGGTGTAAATACTTGTCGTGGTGTAAATACTTGTTGTGATGTAAATGTTGTGGTGTAAATACTTGTCGTGGTGTGAATACTTGTCGTGGTGTGAATACTTGTCGTGGTGTGAATACTTGTCGTGGTGTAAATACTTGTCGTGGTGTGAATACTTGTTGTGGTGTAAATACTTGTCGTGGTGTAAATACTTGTGTGGTGTAAATACTTGTCGTGGTGTGAATACTTGTCGTGGTGTGAATACTTGTCGTGGTGTAAATACTTGTCGTGGTGTAAATACTTGTTGTGGTGTAAATACTTGTTGTGCTGTAAATACTTGTTGTGCTGTGAATACTTGTTGTGCTCTCTCTCTCACTCCAAACTCAACCGATCGTTCCTCCCTGCGCCGCTGCTCGCAGCGACTGTCGTCGAGGGTTTCTGAAACTCCTGCGGGAGTCGGGGATTTGGCGGGGGGGGGGGCAGGGCGAGGGGCAGCCGGTGGGGGGCGGGGGGGGGCGGGGGGGGGGCGGCTGGTGTCTCGAGTTGCCGCCTCTCCAGATTTTCTCCAGGACCGTTCTCGTTATTGAGGGGCGACTGCTGCTGCTGCTGCTGATGCTGCTGCTGCTGTGGGAAATGAATGTGCAAGGTCTTCCCTGCACCATATCACTGGTTGTTTTGGGTTAGATCGCGTAAATATATAAATGTGTCGTTAAAACCGCCACCACCCGACACAGCAAATAAGTAAGGGGTTTGTCACGTAAACAGAACGTGGCCAATTCGTCACTAGTACAGCACACCGGTGTGTTGGAGAGCCAAGCCACAACATTTACAATCTGAGTACGACGTTTCGCCAGTAATTACAACTAGCTTCATCAGTCGACAGCCAGATTTGTGGAGAAATCCTCCCGTTTCGTTCCTTAAAACCGAGCGGGTTTCACGACACATTTATATTTTTACGCGATCTCACAAAAAAGAAACCTGTATTATGGATGATATTGGTCGTGAAAGGCTATGCATTCAACTTCCCAGGACGTTAAAAGTTCTGGGTTTTTTTGACCAGTTACATAATAATAATACTACTACACCGCATTCTCCTGAAGCCCTGTTGTGGCTTTGAGACCTTGACATTGGCATTTATCTCTTGAACATGTTCGCCCTACGCACGATGAGACGCCACTCAAGGCACCGCGTGGTTCTCTCTGCCAACAATCTGAGATATTCTTCTACCCATTCCACGTCCCGGGCTGTGTTGGTTTTGTTTGCACCTCAGAGGTGGCAAGCCACAGTCGGCTGGCCGCGGAGCAGTGGAGCTGGGAGGGAAGGGAGTGAGAGACGTGGGGATGGTGATGGCAGTGCTCCCCACGTCGCGTCCGGGGACACCCAAGGGGTTACGGGCGGTGGCAGCGGTCGTGGTGGCAGAGGTCGTGGTGGCAGAGGTCGTGGTGGCAGCGGTCGTGGTGGCAGAGGTCGTGGTGGCAGAGGTCGTGGTGGCAGAGGTCGTGGTGGCTCGCATTGTTGCTCTGCGGACCCGGAGAGGCCGATGGTCGCTGCGTTGATTTGTATTCGTCGTGATTTGTCACTTCACAACAGAGTGGGCCGCGTGAAGGCTGCCCATCTTCCACCGCAAACTATCTAGAGAGCATAACGACCCGATGCCCGATCCACAAATACGAAGGCGACATCACAGCGGATACACTCCGCTGCCTCCTGCACGCGACTATCTGGACTTGACCAGCTGCACGTTGAAGTTGCAGTCGTTGTCTCTGCGCGTGCGTTTGAACTGGACGTGGGACTTCTGCCGCAACACGATCGTAGCCAACCGCGGGCACCTAGAGTCCTACACCAGCAGCAGCCCGTACGACAGAAGAAGCAGCGCTCGTGTGAGCCGGGCGGGGTACGTGGTTGAGTGTTTCGAGCTGCGAGCCGGCGTTGCTGGACTTGAGGGCAGGGCTGTCTGCCCATCGATCGCTCAGTGCGAGTGGCGGGCGGTGGGGCGGTTGGGCATGGGAGGGGAGCGAGGGGAGGGGAGCGAGGGGAGGGGAGCGAGGGGAGGGGAGCGAGGGGAGGGGAGCGAGGGGAGGGGAGCGAGGGGAGGGGAGCGAGGGGAGGGGAGGGGAGCGAGGGGAGGGGAGGGGAGCGAGGGGAGGGGAGGGGAGCGAGGGGAGGGGAGGGGAGCGAGGGGAGGGGAGGGGAGCGAGGGGAGGGGAGGGGAGCGAGGGGAGGGGAGGGGAGCGAGGGGAGGGGAGGGGAGCGAGGGGAGGGGAGGGGAGCGAGGGGAGGGGAGCGAGGGGAGGGGAGGGGAGCGAGGGGAGGGGAGGGGAGCGAGGGGAGGGGAGGGGAGCGAGGGGAGGGGAGGGGAGCGAGGGGAGGGGAGGGGAGCGAGGGGAGGGGAGGGGAGGGGAGCGAGGGGAGGGGAGGGGAGCGAGGGGAGGGGAGCGAGGGGAGGGGAGGGGAGCGAGGGGAGGGGAGGGGAGCGAGGGGAGGGGAGGGGAGCGAGGGGAGCGAGGGGAGGGGAGGGGAGCGAGGGGAGGGGAGCGAGGGGAGGGGAGCGAGGGGAGGGGAGCGAGGGGAGGGGAGCGAGGGGAGGGGAGCGAGGGGAGGGGAGCGAGGGGAGGGGAGCGAGGGGAGGGGAGCGAGGGGAGGGGAGCGAGGGGAGGGGAGCGAGGGGAGGGGAGCGAGGGGAGGGGAGCGAGGGGAGGGGAGCGGAGGGGAGGGGAGCGGAGGGGAGGGGAGCGGAGGGGAGGGGAGCGGAGGGGAGGGGAGCGGAGGGGAGGGGAGCGGAGCGGAGGGGAGGGGAGCGAGGGGAGGGGAGCGAGGGGAGGGGAGCGAGGGGAGGGGAGCGAGGGGAGGGGAGCGAGGGGAGGGGAGCGAGGGGAGGGGAGCGAGGGGAGGGGAGCGAGGGGAGGGGAGCGAGGGGAGGGGAGCGAGGGGAGGGGAGCGAGGGGAGGGGAGCGAGGGGAGGGGAGCGAGGGGAGGGGAGCGAGGGGAGGGGGGCGAGGGGAGGGGGGCGAGGGGAGGGGAGGGGAGCGAGGGGAGGGGAGGGGAGCGAGGGGAGGGGAGCGAGGGGAGGGGAGCGAGGGGAGGGGAGCGAGGGGAGGGGAGGGGAGCGAGGGGAGGGGAGGGGAGCGAGGGGAGGGGAGGGGAGCGAGGGGAGGGGAGGGGAGCGAGGGGAGGGGAGCGGAGGGGAGGGGAGCGAGGGGAGGGGAGCGAGGGGAGGGGAGCGAGGGGAGGGGAGCGAGGGGAGGGGAGCGAGGGGAGGGGAGCGAGGGGAGGGGAGCGAGGGGAGGGGAGCGAGGGGAGGGGAGGGGAGCGAGGGGAGGGGAGGGGAGCGAGGGGAGGGGAGGGGAGCGAGGGGAGGGGAGGGGAGCGAGGGGAGGGGAGGGGAGCGAGGGGAGGGGAGGGGAGCGAGGGGAGGGGAGCGAGGGGAGGGGAGGGGAGCGAGGGGAGGGGAGCGAGGGGAGGGGAGGGGAGCGAGGGGAGGGGAGGGGAGCGAGGGGAGGGGAGGGGAGCGAGGGGAGGGGAGCGAGGGGAGGGGAGCGAGGGGAGGGGAGCGAGGGGAGGGGAGGGGAGCGAGGGGAGGGGAGGGGAGGGGAGCGAGGGGAGGGGAGGGGAGCGAGGGGAGGGGAGGGGAGCGAGGGGAGGGGAGCGAGGGGAGGGGAGGGGAGCGAGGGGAGGGGAGGGGAGGGAGGGGAGGGGAGGGGAGCGAGGGGAGCGAGGGGAGGGGAGGGGAGGGGAGCGAGGGGAGGGGAGCGAGGGGAGGGGAGCGAGGGGAGGGGAGCGAGGGGAGGGGAGCGAGGGGAGCGAGGGGAGGGGAGCGAGGGGAGGGGAGGGGAGCGAGGAGAGGGGAGGGGAGCGAGGGGAGGGGAGGGGAGCGAGGGGAGGGGAGGGGAGCGGAGGGGAGGGGAGGGGAGGGGAGCGAGGGGAGGGGAGGGGAGCGAGGGGAGGGGAGCGAGGGGAGGGGAGGGGAGCGAGGGGAGGGGACGGGAGCGAGGGGAGGGGAGCGAGGGGAGGGGAAGGGAGCGAGGGGAGGGGAGCGAGGGGAGGGGAGGGGAGCGAGGGGAGGGGAGCGAGGGGAGGGGGAGGGGAGCGAGGGGAGGGGGGGGGAGCGAGGGGAGGGGAGGGGGGCGAGGGGAGGGGAGCGAGGGGAGGGGAGCGAGGGGAGGGGAGCGAGGGGAGGGGAGCGAGGGGAGGGGAGCGAGGGGAGGGGAGGGGAGCGAGGGGAGGGGAGCGAGGGGAGGGGAGCGAGGGGAGGGGAGCGAGGGGAGGGGAGCGGAGGGGAGGGGAGCGGAGGGGAGGGGAGCGGAGGGGAGGGGAGGGGAGGGGAGGGGAGCGGAGGGGAGGGGAGCGGAGGGGAGGGGAGCGGAGGGGAGGGGAGCGGAGGGGAGGGGAGCGGAGGGGAGGGGAGCGGAGGGGAGGGGAGCGGAGGGGAGGGGAGCGGAGGGGAGGGGAGCGGAGGGGAGGGGAGCGGAGGGGAGGGGAGCGGAGGGGAGGGGAGCGGAGGGGAGGGGAGCGGAGGGGAGGGGAGCGGAGGGGAGGGGAGCGGAGGGGAGGGGAGCGGAGGGGAGGGGAGCGGAGGGGAGGGGAGCGGAGGGGAGGGGAGCGGAGGGGAGGGGAGCGGAGGGGAGGGGAGGGGAGGGGAGGGGAGGGGAGCGGAGGGGAGGGGAGCGGAGGGGAGGGGAGCGGAGGGGAGGGGAGCGGAGGGGAGGGGAGCGGAGGGGAGGGGAGCGGAGGGGAGGGGAGCGGAGGGGAGGGGAGCGGAGGGGAGGGGAGCGGAGGGGAGGGGAGCGGAGGGGAGGGGAGCGGAGGGGAGGGGAGCGGAGGGGAGGGGAGCGGAGGGGAGGGGAGCGGAGGGGAGGGGAGCGGAGGGGAGGGGAGCGGAGGGGAGGGGAGCGGAGGGGAGGGGAGCGGAGGGGAGGGGAGCGGAGGGGAGGGGAGCGGAGGGGAGGGGAGCGGAGGGGAGGGGAGCGGAGGGGAGGGGAGCGGAGGGGAGCGGAGGGAGGGGAGCGGAGGGGAGCGGAGGGGAGGGGAGCGGAGGGGAGGGGAGCGGAGGGGAGGGGAGCGGAGGGGAGGGGAGCGGAGGGGAGGGGAGCGGAGGGGAGGGGAGCGGAGGGGAGGGGAGGGGAGCGGAGGGGAGGGGAGCGGAGGGGAGGGGAGCGGAGGGGAGGGGAGCGGAGGGGAGGGGAGCGGAGGGGAGGGGAGCGGAGGGGAGGGGAGCGGAGGGGAGGGGAGCGGAGGGGAGGGGAGCGGAGGGGAGGGGAGCGGAGGGGAGGGGAGCGGAGGGGAGGGGAGCGGAGGGGAGGGGAGCGGAGGGAGGGGAGCGGAGGGGAGGGGAGCGGAGGGGAGGGGAGCGGAGGGGAGGGGAGCGGAGGGGAGGGGAGCGGAGGGGAGGGGAGCGGAGGGGAGGGGAGCGGAGGGGAGGGGAGCGGAGGGGAGGGGAGCGGAGGGGAGGGGAGCGGAGGGGAGGGGAGCGGAGGGGAGGGGAGCGGAGGGGAGGGGAGCGGAGGGGAGGGGAGCGGAGGGGAGGGGAGCGGAGGGGAGGGGAGCGGAGGGGAGGGGAGCGGAGGGGAGGGGAGCGGAGGGGAGGGGAGCGGAGGGGAGGGGAGCGGAGGGGAGGGGAGCGGAGGGGAGGGGAGCGGAGGGGAGGGGAGCGGAGGGGAGGGGAGCGGAGGGGAGGGGAGCGGAGGGGAGGGGAGCGGAGGGGAGGGGAGCGGAGGGGAGGGGAGCGGAGGGGAGGGGAGCGGAGGGGAGCGGAGGGGAGGGGAGCGGAGGGGAGGGGAGCGGAGGGGAGGGGAGCGGAGGGGAGGGGAGCGGAGGGGAGGGGAGCGGAGGGGAGGGGAGCGGAGGGGAGGGGAGCGGAGGGGAGGGGAGCGGAGGGGAGGGGAGCGGAGGGGAGGGGAGCGGAGGGGAGGGGAGCGGAGGGGAGGGGAGCGGAGGGGAGGGGAGCGGAGGGGAGGGGAGCGGAGGGGAGGGGAGCGGAGGGGAGGGGAGCGGAGGGGAGGGGAGCGGAGGGGAGGGGAGCGGAGGGGAGGGGAGCGGAGGGGAGGGGAGCGGAGGGGAGCGGAGGGGAGCGGAGGGGAGGGGAGCGGAGGGGAGGGGAGCGGAGGGGAGCGGAGGGGAGCGGAGGGGAGCGGAGGGGAGGAAAGGGGAGGGGAACGGAGGGGAGCGGAGGGGAGGGGAGGGGAGCGGAGGGGAGGGGAGGGGAGCGGAGGGGAGAGAGGGGAGGGGAGCGAGGGCTCCTCCGCTCTGAAAACGCTGCCTCGGCCTCGTTAACGTCTGCGGCACGGTTGGAGCGCCGTTGGACGCAGAGTGCCTCCTGCCGCCACGAGGTGAGGAGGGAGGGAGGGAGGAGGGGGGAGGAGGGGTGGGGGGGAGAAAGAGGGGGAAGGAGGGGGTAGGAGGAAGAGGAGGGGGGAGCGAGCAGGGAGGAGATGTGCAGTGGGTTTCGGGCAGAACTTGCCATTCCGGATTCTCCCGTTTCCTCCCACACGAAGTAAAGCACACACACGCGCACACACGTGCACACTCACACGTGCACACACGTGCACGCACACGCACGCACACGCACGCACACCCGTGCACACACACGTGCACACACAAACAAAGAACTGAGCATCCAACCGATGCAGGGCCCTGCTCCTTAAAAAACAGCCCTGACACTCAAGTGAGGCTTTCCTGAATAAATGAAGTCAATAACACTATTATTATTGACCTATTATCCGGATTATGAGATAATAATTGTATCCGTATAATTTAAAGCGACCGTTATGGGGTTTGTATTGTATGATCCGGTCGTTGTGTGTCTGTGTCTCTGTGTTGTTGTTGTTGTGTAGTTGTTGTTGTGTAGGCGGAGGAGCGGTAGCGCAGTAGCTCGCGCGCTGCGCACTGTGCTACCAACCTCGCGACCCGACTTCGACTCCCACTCTCGACAGATAACTGGGCCTCCCCTAGGGTGACTCAGCCCTAAATGAGTTCCGCACCTTAGACATCGCCACGAGGGAGTCAAAGAGGGCGGGCCGTGGTGCTAAGCAGCCAGCCAACCCCCTCGTGTGCCGCTCGCTAACAGCAGTCGCCCCAACAGCGCGTCACAGGCTGGGATACGTGTGGGGTGTGGGGGGGTATTTATCTTTGCCCGAGACCAGTTGTGTCACTTGATTGACACGCAGCGCAAGTGTGGGACGTGTCGAACACCCTTCGGAGCGTCTGACTTTTGTTTACGGAGTTCTCGTGCGGCTCTGCGTGGAACACTGTCGCGTGATGCGTGGCATCGTTTGTTTTCTTCTTTTGTTTTTACTCTCCGTGCACAAGTATCGAACCGTCGCAGGTCTCGCTCACTGCCTGCGCTGTGAGCGAGACAGCATCGCCGTGCCGCGCGGACAATTAATTCGTGTCGTTGACAGGGCAGGGAAATGTGCACTCCGTTATACGTTGAGCTGAGATTCTATTCCGTTAACAATCTTAAACATAGCAGAGCACGTTTTGCATCGCGTGTACATTCTTTGCTTATTTAATGGGTTTTTGGAAATATTTCAGTGAGTTGGATCAATCACCTATTATTGATGAAAATAATCATTGAGGCATCATTCCATCATTGAGGTATCATTCCAATCGTGTCCGAAATGTGTTTGGTTATTCACGTTTGCAAATAAAAGCAACTTCCATAATAACCAGTACAGTAGTTGCCTTACAAGACTGACAGCTGATGAGACCCAGAGTGTCAAAACGGTCCAGAGTTTGCGCGTTTATACAGATTCTGATTGATGATGTTGGCCTGACCAGTCATGAGACTGATGGACATAACAAAATAAACGTCGTGAAGAGGCGTGCAGAGGTTTGTCCCTGTAGTTTATTGTCTTTGTGAGTCTGTTTGACTTATTTCACACCGTACGTGGCCAACCGTGCTAATCGGAGTAGCTGATATGTTCACAATATTTCGGTCTTTTGCAACAATTTTAGGTATTTCCTCCTGCCCTTTATTTTCTCTCTAAGGAACACGAAAAAATCAAATCCAATTCTCCAAAACGTCAGCTAAATGTACGCGTTTATTTGTTTAAGCTCGTGTTGGTTATTATTATGAATGATGACGATGATGATGACGATGGCAGAAGAAAGTCTGTCCAGCCTGCCACGGTCCCTTACAATTCCACGTCGCAACCAGGAGGCAAGAGGCGACTCGTGAGAGCTGTGGCCAACTCAGACGCAGCACGTGGAGAGACCACTCTGGGCCTCCTCGTGAGGCCTCACGCAGCACGTGGAGAGACCACTCTGGGCCCCCTGGTGAGGCCACACGCAGCACGTGGAGAGACCACTCTGGGCCCCCTGGTGAGGCCACACGCAGCACGTGGAGAGACCACTTTGGGCCTCCTGGTGAGGCCACACGCAGCACGTGGAGAGACCACTCTGGGCACCCTGGTGAGGCCACACGCAGCACGTGGAGAGACCACTCTGGGCCTCCTGGTGGAGCAACACGCAGCACGTGGAGAGACCACTCTGGGCCCCCTCATGAGGCCACACGCAGCACGTGGAGAGACCACTCTGGGCCTCCTGGTGAGGCAACACGCAGCACGTGGAGAGACCACTCTGGGCCTCCTCGTGAGGCCACACGCAGCACGTGGAGAGACCACTCTGGGCCCCCTCGTGAAGCAACACGCAGCACGTGGAGAGACCCTCTGGGCCCCCTGGTGAGGCAACACGCAGCACGTGGAAAGACCACTCTGGGCCCCCTCGTGAAGCAACACGCAGCACGTGGAGAGACCCTCTGGGCCGCCTGGTGAGGCAACACGCAGCACGTGTTTGGTGATTCTCGGCGTTTGCTTCCCACCGGCGTTGGCTGAGACTTGGCAGAAGGTCGTCGGAGACCCCGTGACGCGCTGATTGCGAGTGCGGCATGGTGCACTCTTTAAAAAGCAAACATTTAAACCTCGCAATCAAAGTCGTAAATCCATAAACGGTATATGGAATACCACATTGCGCATCATTACAACATCTGAATATACATCTTTTTTTTCTCGAACCATCCCCGAAGGGCTTCCCGCACCGTGTCGGTAATGGGGGTTGCTTCACCAATCTTGGGCTGATCAGGGCGCCACGGCGGCGAGATGTCAACTACCTCGCCTGGTGCACAGGAGGTCGTCGGTTCGATCCCGACCCTGCTGCAGACTTTTGAGTTTGCGTGTCTCTCTCCCCGTGGTCCTGTGAATGTTTCTCCTGCTCTTCCGGTCTTTCCCTCCACATGTAGAATGGACGTGCGCTTAGAGGACTTGGCTGCTATATATTTGCACGTGATGAGCCACTTCGTGAAGCCATCATGTGTGACCGGGTCGCCTCCGACAAAGAGCGATACAGCTGCGTGGGCCTCACCTGGTAAAATAAACAAAACATAGTTCCTAGTTGAATAGCTTTATAAGTGCGAATGTCCAACTGTTGTACTTCATGTCATCGCTAACGGAGATTGTATTTCTGTCCGTGCTCTGTCCATGTGTTACCGGTGACAACCGGCTGGGCACCTGGAGGGCAACGTGGAAGGTGCCGTCTGGCGACTCAAACCGCGCCGGCGGCAAGCAGCACGCCCGGGGTGCTGCACATCCACGAGAGTGAAGACGCTTCCTGAATTGAGCAAAGGTTCACGTGAGAACCTGGGAGGGAGGGAGGGAGGGGAGGGATGAGAGGGGAGGGAGGGAGGGGAGGGGAGGGATGGAGGGAGGGAGGCGATGATCGTGGGGGGGGGGGGTTCAAGGGCCGAGCAAACATCGCGAGAGACGAAGCAGTCAGAGACGCCATTTTGGATAACGTCACGTGGCCAATAGAACAAGCAGACTGCGACGTCAATTAACTATTTCCTGAGGTAGCCTCACTGAGTTTCAATATTCTTTTTGTTCAGGAGGATCCTGCCCCGGGATGTTTGGCCAATGCCCGCGAGTAATAGTTTTGTTTTGTGTGAGAGGAAACTGGAGATCCCGAGGGGGTGTCGCTCTAAACTAAACTATATTTAAACTATGTGTGTCTTTAACTTTACCAGGTAAGGCCCACTGAGCTATATAGTAGCTCTTTCTCAGAAGCGACCTGGCCACTAATGATTGCGCAACGAAGTGGCTCATCATCACGTGGAAATTGAGAGTAACCAAATACTCTAAACGCGTGATGTTGATTCTAATGTGAAGGGGGAAAACCGACCACGGGGAGAGAGACACGCAAACTCCAAACATGCAGGTATCAGGGTCCGGATCGAACCCACGACCTCCTGTATACCAGGCGAGGTAGTTGACATCTGGCCACCACCTGGCAGGCCGACAATGGCGATCCCGGCTGTGACCCCCAACCAAGCACGAATCCGACTCGAGCTTGTTGAGCTTCCGATGTATGACGAGATCAAGGACATTTCGGGTTATTTGGGTCGTGGGCAAAAGTCATTGAAATTAATCACGTACCACATCTAAAGTAGAAGTGATGTGAAGATTCCGTTAAAGATGTGAAATAGAAATATGATTATGTGCTCAGTGGAAAAACGGAGTTCATCCGGTGAGTTTTATACCCACGGCATGGAAGAAAAAACATTTATCCGACAAAAAAAACACGGTTATTGAAGGAATAAACTTCAGTGTGTTGGAACATGTTGTCAACTTTTCACCGAGATGTACTAATCATCTCGCCTCTGAGTCACAGTCTCCTGACCTAGAAGGCTCTTGAGGAGCCGAGTCTCGTGTATTCACAGCGTCGGCTTGCCCTGCAGTAGAGTCCATGTTGTGGCATGTCCAGGTGCACATACAAACAAAGGCAAGGATCCCCCGTATAGCCTGTAACAGACTGTTGGGGCAAGTGCAGCACACGAGGGGGTGGCTGGCCAACACCACGCACGGCCGCCTTTGTCTCCCCAGTGGCGATGTTTACACACCCACACCAGGTACTTATTTGAGGCTGAGTCGACCTAGGGGAAGCCCAGCACCGGTTCAGATAATCGTCACCGGTATTGGCCGTGAGCGGGAATCGAACTCGGGTCCGCCGGGTTCGTAGCGCAGCACGCGAACCGCTACACCACCGCTCTCCACTGCGCGCGCACACACACACGCTCACCCCCATGCACACACACACGCTCACCCCCATGCACACACACGCTCACCCCCATGCACACACACACTAACCCCCATGCACACACACGCACACACACGCACAAACTCACACTCACTCACCCCCATGCACACACACGCACACACTCACCCCCATGCACACACACGTACACACTCACCCCCATGCACACAAACGCACACACTCACCCCCACGCACACACACGCACACACTCACCCCCATGCACACACACGCACACACTCACCCCCACGCACACACACGCACACACTCACCCCCATGCACACACACGCACACACTCACCCCACGCACACACATGTTGAGAACATTTATCCATCCGAGGGGCGCCACCATCCATGTATTTCCATCGCAGTGTTTCTGGGGGAAAGCTGAGCTCATGCGGCAGTGAGGTAGCGGGGGGGGGGGCTGAGAGAACGAGAGGCAGCACACAAAACAGCGAGAGGAGCGCGTCAGGAGACTCAACCCGCGCGTCTTGGCCTCTTCCGCTTCAGGGCCACAGGCTCCGAGCTCCCAGGGCCAGGCAACTCCGAATTGTGGCGCACAGAAAAGCGCCGTAACCTTTGTCCGGCTTTATGCTCATTGTGGCATCCCTTTAAACGCGAGCGTCCTTAGTAACTTCGGATTTTTGTAAAATGCAAGTTTAAAAGGCGCGCGCTAAGAAATGAAAATAGCTGTGAGTAAAACCCGAAGCGTGGTTCACTCTTTAAAAAGCTCCCCCGTGTGTCCCTTGGCCTTTTGTTGATCGCGAAGTTACATGTCGGGCATTCAAGCGTTTGAGGGTTGCGCTGTTTTTCAGCGTGGCTACGGAACCCACGGCCTAGGAATAGAGAAAAAGAGCGAACGGTATTCACGCGGCGTCACAGACAGACAGAGAGACAGCGGCTACCATCAAATTGTCATCCCCGGGATGTGCCTCGTCCCATCAGATGTCCGAAAGCTGAGCACGGCCAAGTCTGGGGAGCGACCAGACGGCTGACGAGCACGCGCACAAACCCGGTTGTTGTTGTTGTCAGTGCCCCTACTTCAGAAGCGACCTGGCCATCACGAGTGGCAGCCCAACGAAGTGGCTCGTCACGTGGACATTTAGAGCGGCAGCAAAATACTCTGAACGCACGCGTCGATTCTAAATGTGGCAGGAAACACCGGAGGACCCGGAGACAAAAAAAATCCACGCGGCCACTGAGAGAATATTCAAACTCCAAATATGCAGTGCAGACATCAGAGTCGGGATCGAACCCACGACCTCCAGGCGAGATCGTTGACCTCTCCCCACCGCGGCGACCCAGATCGTGGCGTGAGCACAATCGGCAAAGTGTCGCACTGCCGCCTCCAACCGACACGGCGATGCGAATAAAGTTGTCACGAGAAGTACAAAAAGTGCCAATGTATTCATCTTCTTGGTTCTTTCGGTAAAGTCACGTAGAAGAGAAATAATAAAATAATAAAAATAAAACATAATAAAATAATTCTCACAAAAAGTGAGAATTATTGTATTGTTTTCTTTTTATTATTTTATTATGTTTAATTTGTATTATTTTATTATTTCCCTTCTACGTGACTTTACCGAAAGAACCAAGAAGATGAATCCCTGCAGTCACGAAAGCTGCCAATGTATTGTTGCTTCAGCAGCAGCACCAGTGGCGGTGTGTTTGGAGATCTATCCACACACAGACACACGCGCTTTACCCGTGAGGTACAACGCTCCGCTGGTTTGTTGCAGTCAGCATCATCAGCTGGCCATTGTCTGCAGAGTTCACCCCCTGCCGATGGGCGATTGACCTCTGACGTGGGGGGTTAAATAGGCGACAGCGATGCCATTGGCACACCCACACAGGAAGATGTTACTACAGGCTCGTTTATTTAACATAAAACACATCGTCCTGCTGCGGAGGGAGCTGGTAGGAACGTTGGGTTGCTCGGTCAATGGCCAGGGTCAACGGCGGCGTGGTGTATTTCGCAAATATGCCCGACTGTGAGGGCGGGCACAAGCCGGCGTGAGTAGGTTAAACGTTTAGTTTTATAAGGGCACCACGGGGTGACCAGCCCCTCCCCACCCAGCCCCACCCCTCCCTCCCACCCCCCACCCAGCCCCACCCTCCCCATACAGCCCCTCCCCACCCAGCCCCTTCCCACCCTCCCCTCCCCACCCAGCCCCTCCCTCCCCACCCAGCCCCTTCCTCCACGACGCACGGACGGACACAATAATCCCCGTTGGGCTGGTGTAACCAGCAGGTTCCTACCAGTATTTCAGCAACAATAATACGAATGATTGTTGTTGTTGTTGTTGTAATAACAACACATTAGAAAAAGTCATAAATGTCCAAGCCAGGCTCAGTCTGTAGCTGTCGCCTTGATTGAAATGATGTTTAGGGTTTGTTTTTCTCAATTTAAATCGATATCCTCTAATTAGTCTCTGCCAATAGTAATCAGCTTTGCATAGAACATCAACGTCATCAAAGTCAACTGAATGTCCATTTTTTGGCAGACGGGTTTCCGTACTGCCGACATTCGCCAACAAGGGCACGCGATTGACTTTGATAACGTTGATGTTCTACGCAAAACGAATTACTCTCGGCAAAAATACTAATTAGACACATCGATTTAAATTGAGACAACCCTCCCTGCCCCCCCCAATTTATTTTATTCCTCCCGAGCCGACAGCGATGGACTGAGAACAGCTTCGTAAAACAAAATAATTGTGAATGAACAACACCATGCCAATTCATAGAAAATATATCCTGTACCAGGTTAGCGCAATAGCCAACCACTAACAATGTCAAGATGATGATGTGCATGAAGATACACTCAATGTCACGTGACACGTCCTTTCTCAAAGACGTCAGCAATCATGGCCTTCCTTGCATGCAGCTCTGTCCGTGGTCTCGACTCAAGAACTTTGCATAGGACACTCCTCCCCGGTCGCATCCAATTGTTTCAAATCGATCATGGGAACTTCATTCGCTGTCTTCCCCGGCTTATTTTGTGGGTGCCTATGAGTTTCCCTGTCAAAACATTGCACTCGGTCTCTTGTTTTGTCATCACACATCCAAGATATTTTTAAAAAAAAACGTCGCCTTTGTTTAATAATTATCGTTAATGTCCCTGCCGCTTACCCTGCTACTCTCCGTAACACATTCACGTCACCCACCTTATCAATCCATAACACTTTTGTACATTATTGGCAACAATAAATAATTATGTTGCTTCTTCTACCATTAACAGTTACCATTTTCGCGATCTACTTTATCTACATTTGGATGCACCGCCGCCAATTTATATAAAAAAAAGCGCAATAATTATCTAAGTAGATGCGCATACCTTACCCACCTTAGAACTAAACCATGTTTTTGTTTACCAGGTAAGGCTCACTGAGCTGTATAGTTCTTTTGTCAGAAGCAGACTGGTCACAAAGGATATCGCAAATGAAGTGGCTTATCATGTGGAAGTTTGTAGCAGCCAAATGGTCGGAAGACATCGTTTCTAAATGTGGAGGGTAACAACCGCAGGACCCAGATACAGATCTACGGCACCACGAGGAGAGAGATACACGCACACTCCACACACCCCTGACCTCACCGGTGCCTGACATGACGGGGAATTATAGCGGCGAGCAGCTGAGAGGCCGCCGCTGAGATGGCGGTATGTCTCTTTTGTTTCGAATGTCTCGACCTCATCACAATTAAATAATAGTTTTCTCTCTCTCGAGACAAATATCTAATTGAGAGAGAGAGAGCGAGATGCTTGAGGATTCTGAACCTATTATAACATTTTTGTAAGCGTTTTGTTTTTTTCTTTTTTCGAATGCTCAATGTGAACGAGCCTGTGGCGAATGACACAAACATGCAGAGCAATGCTACGAGCGAGCGAAGTAAAATGGAAATGCTACACTTGCGTGTGGATGCACTCTCATTTGTTGTTGATGTCGTTGTTGGGATTATTCTTATCCATAATAGAGGTTTTTGGGGTAGATCGCGTACATGAAATGTGTCGTTAAACCCGCCACCACCCGACACAGCCAACCAGTAAGGGTTGTCACGTAAACAGAACATGCCAATTTGTCACTAGCACAGCACTAACCGGTGTGTTGGCGAGCCAAGCCACGACATTTACAATCCGAGTACGACGTTTCGCCAGTAATTGCAACTAGCTTCATCAGGCGACAGACAGATTTGTGGAGAAATCCTCCTGTGTCGTTCCTTACACATGGGTGTGTGTGTTTTAGACACCCGGAGAACCCGGAGGGAGGGAATCCATGCAGAGCAGAGGGAGAACGTACGACGGCCACGTTGGTATTCTGTTGATAATATCAGCTTTCCACTTCGCTGAGATTTCATCTATTTTTGTGAGTGTAGTTGTATTCGTATGCACAGCGCTTTGAGATGCTTCAACGTGAAAGGCGCTTCATAGAAAAGAGGTTCTTATTATTACGACGCTGAAAGCACTCGAGTTTGGAATCGAACTCCGGTCCGTCCGGCGACTGTGCCACCTCCCAGGTGCCCGACGTGTGATGTGAGCCACTCAGAATCTCTCAACTACGACAGCTTCTGTTCACCCAATATTACATCATGCACTGGAGTTGTCATTTATTCGTTTGAAATGCTTCGGTGCTTCGCATTTTACAGCGGATAGTGTTTTTGTCTTGCCCACGACAGCTGATGGAGCGGGTGGCACAGCTGAGGCTGGTGAATGCACTCTACGTCCAACTTCGTTCGCACCGTACGTGGCCCGCAGTGTTACTCGGAGGTGTAAAGACTAAACAACAGTTTCAAAAATATCACAGATTTGCGAGTCTCTCCGACGACTGAGATGCACGGCAGCCATATAGATGGCAGTACAGCAAGTAGATTATTAAATCTGTGTAGACCTGTGGCTATTTTCCCATCAAATCCATGGCTTTTCACCAGGCTCTCCAGGTTCTTTCCAAACACAGAACACGAATTCCAGTGGTATCAAGGCTGAATATCCAAATGCAAAAAAACCTGCTGTTAAGACAGTCCGAACACTCCGTTAGGCTTCCGTGGATAAATAAATAACAGCATTTTTAAAAGTTATATTCCGTGTTATTCGATGGATTTTGTAAGTGGGCTTTGGCAGGACGCGTCGCTCGAAGGAACGGTGGTCGTCGGTTGAAACCAAGAAGAGGGCGGCAGCCAAAGCGAGTGAACAACGCCCGGACTCGCCCCCAGCACGTCTCCCCAGCGGAGCCGGAGTGTTGGAATCGGCCCGCGTGTAGGAACCACATTGATGTCTACTGTGAGACTGCGCGCAAGGCGGACAGCTCGTGGCCGATGACGATGTGGTGTACGCACGTGCGTTGAACTTCTTTCGCACACTACGTAGCCGGGGATGATGATGATGGTAAAGAGTAATTTTAATATTTCCGCCGTGAATTTTGCTTTTGTTTTCTGCAATACATTTTGTCTGTCTATTCCATCACCCCCCCCGCTTCCCCCAACAAATGTTATCGCTCACAAAGGATGACATTTGTCCCAAATGGCTTCTCGCCCAGTTCTAAGTAAAGTTCGCCGATGGATTTATGATATAAATTAATAGAACGGAAAGAAATGTCAACTATGAAAATCGCTCGAGTGGGATGCATGAGCGGGCGCGCCATGCACCTGACCAAAAGTGGCAGAGCAACGGAGAGAGGTTAATGAGGCTGATGACGAACCCGTGACAGGCGCCCAAGAAAGCCCTCGTGGACCTACCCACTGCAGTCAATCACTGAATGTGTGGCAGGCATGAGCCAATTCTGAAGACCACCCCGGGCCATTGAGAGAACCACACATGGAGCTGCAAAGATCCCCCGTGTAGCACCTATGAAGACCGGCACGGCTCACGAGGAGGGGGGTCGCCACCACCACGCCCGGCCGCCTTTGTCTCCCCAGTGGCGATGTTTACACACCGCACACCAGGTACTCATATGAGGCTGAGTCGACTAGGGGAGGCCCAAGACCGCTTCAGATAATCGTCACTGATGGTGGCCATGAATAGGAATCGATTCCGGATCACCGGGTTCGTATTGCAGCGCGCTAACCACTGCGCCACCGCTCCCCATATGGAGCTGCACACGCGCGCGCACGCGGCCAGCCAGACTCACGTTTAGACGAAAAGGCCATAATGAGGAACGTAGTCGCAATGCATCGATGTGCATAGAATGTATCCATGTCATGTTGTGCGTGTATCGCCCGAGGTGTTCTTGATATTTAAGAAGAGAATTGTTACGTTGACAAATAAATAAATAATGTGATGCTCTTTTCGTGGTGGTTAGTAATCCGGTGCTCTTTTCACGCGTCTCAATGCGTTCGTTTCATCTCCTGGCTAAATAAAGCATACGACGGATGGTGTTTCGATTTCCGTTAACAATAATAATTTACATTTATTTGTAAGGAGCCATCCGCGAACGTCTCAAGGCGCCGTATTCTGTTGCGTGCGATGGGTTCGCTCGACCCCCTGAAGCCACTCGCAGGGCCGCTTCTGAGTTATGAGCCCATGGACACCCGAAGCTCGACAATCATGTTCACGAGGTCCTGGGCTGGAACGTTTGGACGATTCCTTCCTGAACCAAAGAGCTGGTGGACCTCCCCCCCCACCCACTCACGGATACGAAGGAAGGACCCTCGAACTGTGCGGCGCTTCCAGCCGTGGTGATCCACCAACCCGCGGCAAAGGGGTGTGCGCTGTCCCCGCTCTCCGCACCTCCGATTATCGCGGTTTGGCTACGTACGGTGCGAACGAAGTTCAGCACGCCACACGTGGCAGGGACACAGGGAGACGACGCAACGGCACGAGACGGAGATGTCGACTGAATTCTGTCGGTGACGACGTCTCGATACACCACCGCTGTCTTTTCGGCGACAGAATCAGAATATCTACTTGGGCTGGAAGATGGCAGCCGCAGGAGGGAGCCGCCATGGGATAGGGTGACACACAGACGCAGCGCGCGTGAGGGCATCACCTCATAATTGGTCATCATCATTATCATTAGCTCGGTGTGGCTACGTACGGTGCAAACTAAGTTCAACATACACATACACACGCAGCATTCACTATCTGAAACGTTTTTTAATGGGTTAAAGCCTCTTTTTGGAACAGCAACAACACAAATAAGGTGACACATATTTGCTTTTTTATTTTTTTTAAAGCGAGGAGTGATCGATTGGTGAGAGGGCAAGGATCGGTGCCAACATGAATCTGACGATGCCGTGGGGCTTGGCCAGTTTGAGGTCTGGCCGTGTGCGTAATGGCCTGCTGCTATTGATGAAAAAAGTACGAAGAAAGAAAAGCGCAATATATAGATATTGATCTGTCACTCTGAATCGATGCGCGTGCAAGGACAGGTATTCAAGGGTTTCGCTGCGCCTTGCTCAATAGCGGCGTTCTCCGCTCTTCGTGAGCTAATCCGATATAAAATGTTGTTATATGGTTATTTATTTATTTACCTCCCACCAAAAAAAAGCACAGCGACCAATGATCGAGCACAAGTCGACGTGTGCCCCCGTTTAGCTTTTAGTCATTTTTTATTTTATTTTTTACCTACGTGACTTTACCGAAAAAAACCTAAGAGTATGAATCCTTGCAGTCACGAAAGCTTCAAATCTAGAATTCAACATACATACCGACGTGTGGTTTGTGCCTCCGACTTTCACTGCGAGCGAGACGTGGCCGCCTTCACGCGGCCCTTCTCTGTCGAGTGAGACGTCACGACTCGTGCCCCCAGCATCAACCCGGCGCCTGAACATCGATCAGCGATCTCCCGACCTTCAGCTGTTGCTCTCCATGAACATCAACCGCAGAAGAAGAAGCAGCAGCAGCAGACACACGTGGCGGGGAGCAGCGTGGTGCTCCGGTGGTTTGCTCACTTTGCTGAGAACCCCCGGGCAGCCCACACCAGCGGTGAGTTACACCTGGACCGGTCCAAGGCACGTGCGAGTCATCCGCTGCCTCTTGTCCACTCTGGGCTTTCCTCTCTTCATCTTAGGATACGTCCCGTCCACCCACGTTGACCTTTTTTTTCAGCTGTTCTGAGTAGCTACAATTCTCGCCTCCTTTGTCTCTTCGTTCAGGCCCCAAATGACAACACGACCTCACCGGACCCTTTGCTCAGCCTTTCTCGATAGAGTTCGATCTAGGGTTGGCGCGATATGGCGATACCACGATAATATACGATTCACGATATTAGCATCGCTAATTTTGCTAAACATTATTTTTTCAGTGATCAAATTTGTCTCAAATATTTCATTTTCTGACCATATATATTTTCCACATAACAAACTCAATAGTTAATTATGTAAACATATGTCTACAGTATTATTCATTAAATCAATGCTTTGTAAAAAAAATCCCCGTATAATTGAGTAGGACAATTATATGATGTCATCAATTTCACAGTTTTGCTCTATTTTAATTATTCACAGTGCAACTGACAGCACGTGCGTTATATACGCATCACCGTGGTAATGATCTTCTCACCACGGGCCACGTTCTTTCTCGAAGAGATCAGTGACCGTGACCTTTCTGCCCCTGCATTCATTAATTTCATTGTTAAGTTTGTTGAGCTACCCGTGCCAGGATTGGGCAACACTTAGACAACTTCTGTTCACCCAGGCAAACTTGGAGAGCAGCACTAAGTGTTACTAACAACAACAACATTAAAACTAACAATAACATATGTAAGAATCACAATGCAGAGAGAAAGAGCATAAATACTATGAAAATAAAAAAAACTGAACATCTCATGAATCAAAAACTCCCAACTGCATCCAGTCATTTAAATTGCTCACGGAGCTTGATTCGGTGTCTTCCGTGGCTTCTTGTGGTGCCTAGAATTCTCACCGTCAAAACGTTTACTCTCGGCCTCTTGCTTTCTCATCACGCGTCCAAGAAACCCAACTCTTGGGTTTTTTCGGTAAAGTCAAGTAGGTAGAAATACAAATACATAATACAAATTCTATAAATAATATTTTTTCTATTATTTCAATAATTTTTTATTTTTACCTACGTGACTTTACCGAAAAAAACCAAGAGTATGAATCCTTGCAGTCACGAAAGCTTCAAATCTAGAATCAAGAAATCCAACTTGATTTTTTCTAATAATTATTCTTGTGAGTGACATTTTTTTCGTCTCTGCTATCCATCCGTAATACATTGTAATGCTGGCAAAGACTGAACGCTGACGCTTAAGCTCAGTGAACTGCAGCTGCAGAACTTTAGAGACATCGTCATTCGTACCGCAATCGACAGCGACACGCACAAAGCATTTTTCCCCCACGCGTATGTGTGGTCAACGCAGACTTGATGCATTGCAATGGGTATATCTATTTGGTCTTAACATCTGTTTTTGCCAGAAGGGTAAAAGCCTATTCTTATTTTGTCATTATTTTGATACTGGCAAAAACGTCCCATAGATATAACTGCTCAACCCGAGCTATAAATAGTGTGATAGTTGCATCGACTTTGCACTGTTCGCCGTTTGGCGTTATCTGGCCGAACACTGGTGAGACGAGGCCTAGAGAAGGCTTTCTCTGGTGTAGGCAGTGCCAGGTGAGGCTAGTGAGGGGCCTGTAGCGTGATGTTATACAGGGGCCCTAAATATTAATAAAACACTTAAATATTTAAACACATACTGTACATCTTTAACTTGTAAAGTAATTGTATTTTGTATTTGCTATACAGCCAGATAATACGACAAATCGCTAAACTTAAACACCCGATCGTTCATAAACGTTGAAGGCATTATAGTACTATGGTAATAGAGCAAGTGCAGAATCACTGTACCGGATTTGATAGCTTGAGAGCATTTAGCACGGGGCCCTTAAAATTGCGGTGCCCGTAGCTACATATGTAGCTACTTTTGCTACCAGGATAATCCGGCACTGAATGTGACGGCCAATTAGTTTCAAAGGCAAAGCAAACAGAACAGAGCATGTTTACGTCCCGCACAAGCACGTGTGGTTAATGCAGACGTGGTGCCGTGAAATAGGCATCCATTTGGGGTTTGCACATCTTAACACAACCGTTTTTTTTTTTGCCAAAACGGGTAAAGCCTATTCTGATTTTGTTTTTGCTCAAGCCAATGGCATCGCCAAATCGCTTTGCCCCACATCGCTGGGCCACGCAACAGTGGCGAGTCTGTGGCACGGCTCACGGGTCACGTGGCACGGCTCACGGCTCGCGGCACGGCTCACGGCTCGCGAGGTGTTTGCATCTCCAGAACTCGCCGGGCTCGGCTCGCGGGGACAAAGCACAATGGGCGCTTGCAGCCGGACGCAGCGCTGCGTGTGTGTGGGTGGGTGTGTGGGGGTGTGTGTGTGGGGGGTGTGTGTGTGGGTGTGTGGGGTGTGTGTGTGTGGGTGTGTGGGGTGTGTGTGTGTGGGTGTGTGGGGGTGTGTGGGGTGTGTGTGTGTGTGGGTGTGTGTGGGTGTGTGGGGGGGTGTGTGGGGTGTGTGCGTGTGGGTGTGTGGGTGTGTGGGGGTGTGTGGGGTGTGTGGGTGTGTGGGGGTGTGTGGGGTGTGTGTGTGGGTGTGTGGGGTGTGTGCGTGTGGGTGTGTGGGGTGTGTGCGTGGGGGTGTGTGGGGTGTGTGGGGTGTGTGTGTGGGTGGGTGTGTGGGGGGGTGTGGGGTGTGTGTGTGGGTGTGTGGGGTGTGTGCGTGTGGGTGTGTGGGGGTGTGTGGGGTGTGTGTGTGTGTGGGTGTGCGTGTGTGTGGGTGTGTGTGTGAGTGTGTGGGGTGTGTGCGTGTGGGTGTGTGGGGGTGTGTGGTGTGTGTGTGGGTGTGTGTGGGTGTGTGTGTGGGTGTGTGTGTGTGTGTGTATGTGGGTATGTGTGGGTGTGTGTGGGTGTGTGTGGATGTGTGTGGGTGTGTGGGGGTGGGTGTGTGGGGTGTGTGTATGTGGGTGTGTGTGTGGGTATGTGTGTGTGTATGTGGGTATGTGTGTGTATGTGAGTATGTGTGTGGGTGTGTGTGGGTGTGTGTGGGTGTGTGCGCGCGCGCACTGCGCTACGAACCTGGCGACCCGGGTTCGATTCCCGCTCACGGCCAACACTGGTGACGATTATCTGAACCGGTCCTGGGCCTCCCCAAGGTCGACTCAGCCTGAAATGAGTACCTGGTGCGGTGTGCAAACATCGCCACTGGGGAGACAAAGGCGGTTCGGCGTGGTGCTGGCCACCCACCCCCTCGTGTGCCTTCATAGGTGATCGTTAACAGCACTTGCCCCCAACAGTATGTTAAGGCTATATGGGGGATCTTTGTCTTCTTTGTATGCGCGTGTGCGCAGGTAGTTATCCGTCCAGTGTAGAGCGTGTGTGTGCATATGTGCTTGGACCTCCCCTAGGTCGACTCAGCCTCAAATTAGTACCTGGTGCGATGGTTATACATTACCGCTTGGGAGACAAAGACGGCCGGGCGTGGTGCCGACCACCCACCCACACTCGTCGTGCGCCGTGCCGGCCTTCATGGGTGCTACTCGTGAACAGCACTTGCCCAATACGGGTTTGCAGACTATACGGGGGATATTTGTATTTGAATTCCCCGCTCTTCAATCTCGAGAGCACCTACTTCCACCGTATTCCCCAAAGTCCCTCTCTTCATTAGCGCAATTAGCCCTTTTCAAGTATATTCATGGTCATAATTTGTTACGAAAATATATACGCAACACATGCAATACATTTTTTGTTAAGTGTATGGAATTAAATATGATGGAGTGGAAAAGTGCCATGAAGGATATTGCCACGTGCATTGGGTTTCCATTCATCATCATCATCAGCAGCAGCAGCAGCAAGAGTAGTCGTGGTCAATCCACGGCCGCGTGAAGTTATCTTCAAGACGTCGCTCGTTGTCATTTCGGCGCAACAACCCATCGAGCGCCTGCGCCCAAGTTGAGCTTCGGGAGGGGCTGACTATTCGGAGGGAGATGGTGGTGGTGTGTGAATATGTGTCTGTGTGCGTGTCTGAGAGAGAGAGAACATGTGTCTGTGTGTGTGTGAGAGAGAGAACATGTGTCTGTGTGTGTGTGTGTGAGAGAGAGAACATGTGTCTGTGTGTGTGTGTGTGAGAGAGAGAACATGTGTCTGTGTGTGTGTGTGAGAGAGAGAACATGTGACTGTGTGTGTGTGTGAGAGAACATGTGTCTGTGTGTGTGTGAGAGAACATGTGTCTGTGTGTGTGTGTGTGTGAGAGAGAGAACATGTTTCTGTGTGTGTGTGTGTGAGAGAGAACATGTGTCTGTGTGTGTGTGAGAGAACATGTGTCTGTGTGTGTGTGTGAGAGAGAGAACATGTGTCTGTGTGTGTGTGAGAGAACATGTGTCTGTGTGTGTGTGTGAGAGAGAGAACATGTTTCTGTGTGTGTGTGTGAGAGAGAACATGTGTCTGTGTGTGTGTGTGTGAGAGAGAACATGTGACTGTGTGTGTGTGTGAGAGAACATGTTTCTGTGTGTGTGTGAGAGAGAGAGAGAACATGTGTCTGTGTGTGTGTGTGTGAGAGAGAACATGTGACTGTGTGTGTGAGAGAGAGAACATGTTTCTGTGTGTGTGTGTGAGAGAGATCATGTGTCTGTGTGTGTGTGAGAGAACATATGTCTGTGTGTGTGTGAGAGAGAGAACATGTTTCTGTGTGTGTGTGTGAGAGAGAACATGTTTCTGTGTGTGTGTGAGAGAGAGAGAGAGAACATGTGACTGTGTGAGAGAGAGAGAGAGAACATTTTTCTGTGTGTGTGTGTCAGAGAGAGAACATGTTTCTGTGTGTGTGTGAGAGAGAACATGTGACTGTGTGTGTGTGTGAGAGAGAGAGAACATGTGACTGTGTGTGTGTGTGAGAGAGAACATGTGACTGTGTGTGTGAGAGAGAGAACATGTTTCTGTGTGTGAGAAGACAGCAGACGCGGCAGCTGCATTCGCCCATCCAAAAATGCGTCGCACGATTCCGACTATAAATAGGAAATAGTTGGATGAGGATGAAGGCACATGCACACGTGGATACTTGCATAATTATACTCGCAGTAGATAAGCATCTAGAAAGCATGAGGATTTGGTGGTAATTATACATATTGGTCAATAAAGTACGACAGATACCGAACGTGATTATGATTTTGTTAGCTTACATTTCATACATATGACAGATTAGTTAAACTGCCGTTTCGTAATTTTAATGCAAAATGAATACGTCCAGCCAAGTGTCAATACGCTCATTAATGCGAGTGGACCACTTTCGCGATGCAGGACACGAATGTAATCTGTCTTCAGACTCTGTGATGCTTTCCCGGGGTAATTAAAAGGTTAATGTCATTGCTAATGCTTGCATTTATCCACCACATATTTTAAAGACGCATCTATAGAGTATATACAGTACAGCAATCTTGACAATCCACTGCTGGATGAAGGCTTCTTGTTTGTGTTGTTTGTTGTTGTATCGTTCTGACCCGCCCCTACTGGGCATCTGAAAAAAAAATAGCTTCATAGCTCATCGGATTCCTCGAGTATGAATACATATTCTGATTCTGGGTGCCCAGGACTGGTTCAGATATCGCTTGCCACTGATGACAGCCGTGAATGAGACGCGCCCTTTGACCTTCGCGCGCCGCACGTGACCGCCTCAACGATGCATCTCGCACGAACTGGGGACGGAGCGAAAGACGAACGACGGCTGCGTCCAGCAGCACGCCGCTAAACTGCCGCGTTGCTTACTCGTGATGAGACAGCGGAGAGAGACTTTGACTTTTAAACAACTTTTATTGCCGCCAGCAGCAACAGCACTGGAGGCGATTCCGATATGAAATACACAAAGTCACCAGCAAACAAATACAATAAACGCTCTAAATCCACGCGCTGTGGCGCTAAATGCGACGCGCACAACTCAACATAAAAGTCACGTGGTGCTGGTGGTGGTGGTGCTGGTGGTGGTGGTCATCGCGCGCGCCACGGCGACGAGCGAGCGCTTCAGCAGGTGAACGCGAGGGTGCCGTCAACGCTGGCACAGAGAGGGGCTTGTCCGGCACCCCCTCCCCCCAGGGTTCGAGGAAGACGCGCACACCAGAGAAAGGGAGAGAGAGAGGGACAGAGAGAGGGAGAGACAGGGGGAGAGTGGCGAAAGAGAGACGGCGGCGAGGAAGAGTCGGGTGTCGTGGCGCGCGCTCGGACAAATTGGTGGCGCGCTCCGATAAATAAACGCGCGCGCGCCCGCAGAGAGAGAATGAGAGAGGGAAGGAGGGAGAGAATGAGAGAGGGAAGGAGGGAGAGAAAAGGGCACCGCGCAAGAGATGCGCGCGAGCCCCGGGGCGAACGCGCGACTTGGCACCGTGAAGGGCCGCGCGACAAGCGGAGTGAGGCGCTTTCTCGGACGTCCATCTCGCCCTTTGATCTACGCCGTACGCCACCTGCGGGGGGGGTGGTGGCGAGGTGTCGTGGGAGGCGTGAAGGGTGCGTGGCTCACGGCCCCTGGGTGCTGCTGCTGTTGTGCGTCGTGTAGATTGGGGAGCGGTGGTGCAGCCGCGAGCGCACTGCGCTACGAACCCCCAACACCGGGTTCGAATCCCGCTCGCGGATATCTGCAATGGTTCCTGGGCTTCCCCTAGGTCGACTCAACCTTAACCAAGGACCTTCTCCGACATGTAAATATCAAACTAAACTATTGTTTTCATAGATCAAATAAGGCCCCCACTGAGCTATGCAGCTCTTTTTCAGAAGCGACCTGGCCACAAATGATAGTTCGACGAGGTGGCTCATCGTGTGGACATTTATATCAGCCAATAATTAGCACTGGGGAGACAAAGGCGGCCGGGCGGGTGTGGTGTTGAACACGCACCCTTCATATGCCGTGCCGATCTTCATAGGCGCTCGCTAACAGCACTTGCCCCAACAGAGTAACCAGACTTTACGGGTATATTTGTCTTTGTGTCTCGGGGGAGCGGTGGCGCAGTGGTTTGCGCACTGCGCTATCAACCCAGCTACCCGTGGTCGATTCTCGCTCAAGGCCAATAACAATAGCGAATATCTGGACCGATTCACTGGGCTTTCCCTAGGTTGACTCAGCCTTAAATTACCAATGGAGAGACAAAGGCGGCCGGGGGTGGTTCTAACCACACCACGCCGGTCGTGCGCCGTGCTCGCTCGCAGCACTTTCCCCAACAGCACGTGTACGGCTACACGGGAGACCTTTGTCTTTGTATACATTGCGAACGTGTCCGTCGATGTGCTCGTATTTGGGTGGGCCAAGCCCATTGCCACGGGCGGAGTGATTGTGGGATCACCCGCCACAGCGTGGCCCAGGCTAGACACGGACTGCTGAATGGAGCGATACTAATAATCATAATTGTCGCTATGAGCGTAGTGGTCAGCGTGCTAGCCACTGAGATGCTGAGGGCTTTCAGTAAGACTGTTATCTGTAGATCTACTCTCCATTTGTCTGACCTGTTATTCTTGTTGTTACCATTGCACAATCCTAAACAAAATTTCTGCGACGTGCCTCTGATTGTCTTTTAATAGCTGCCAGATTTCCGCACGCAGTTTGGATCACAAACACGATGTGACCTCGCTGCCCCCAAGTGTGTTGAACCGCCTCGTTTCGTCTCTTGCCATCCCTATTCACCACGTAGCCAGTGGTGAAACGCATCCTGCTGTACAGACGGTGGCATCATTTGTCTAAATGTTGCCTACACCGGAGCCATCGCTATCCAAGGGGCCCGATAGATGGCACGTGGAGCTGGTGCCAGATCTGGCACCAACTTCACAAACACGGTCTAAGCAAAACGTGGAGTTGGTGCGAGATCTGGGACCAACTTCACAAACACGGTCTAAGCAAAACGTAAAGTTGGTGCCAGATCTGGCACCAACTCCACAAACACGGTCTAAGCAAAACGTGGAGTTGGTGCCAGATCTGGCACCAACTCCACAAACACGGTCTAAGCAAAACGTGAAGTTGGTGCCAGATATGGCACCAACTCCACAAACACGGTCTAAGCAAAACGTGAAGTTGGTGCCAGATCTGGCACCAACTTCACAAACACGGTCTAAGCAAAACGTGGAGTTGGTGCCAGATCTGGCACCAACTCCACAAACACGGTCTAAGCAAAACGTGAAGTTGGTGCCAGATATGGCACCAACTCCACAAACACGGTCTAAGCAAAACGTGAAGTTGGTGCCAGATCTGGCACCAACTTCACAAACACGGTCTAAGCAAAACGTGGAGTTGGTGCCAGGTCTGGGCCGTGCGGTGGATCGTGCAATCACGGTCTAAGCAAAACGATGAAGTGACCTCTGATGTTCTAAAACACACACAAAATACCTCAACAAATTTGTCACTAACACTGTGGCCTTAACACATATATATGTGCAAATGCATAAACATGGTTCCGATGTTGCGATGTTCTTCAGCTCGTGTGTTGCTGGTTGTGATTGCCCTGACCTTGCCTAGTCATGTTGGAGAGGGACGGCTTCGGTCCATTTGACACAGAGTCTTCACCACGACCGCAACACGCGTGAACACGTGACACATTCCGCATCATTTCATTTTCATTTCTCTCTCTCTGAAAGTTACCGAAAGAGAAAGAGCGAGACTTTGGTTGGGTGGCATCGTACAGTAACTCATCGTCGCGGTGTGCGGAGCAGCGTGCGGTGCGCACGGAACAGACGAGACGGACTCATCTCCGCCCGACCGAGGAGCTCCCGAACACCTTCGGGACTGCCGCCCCGAATGGAGATGCGCGTTGCCTGAGCCGAGCAGGGCCGCGGGGAACGCGGGGGGGAGGGGGGAGATTGGAGAAAGCTGCAAAAGTTTTGTAGTTGTCTGCAAAGTCCATTGAAGGTCCTGCCACTGCTGCTGTAGCATGCCTCGGGACACTGGAGCCATCGGCTCATCTGCGCTGTGCTGAAATAAGCATCACGAGCATTCGGGTTCAAACGTCGCATATCCGACCGCGACATATCCGCCCGACCAATTAACCGCCCACAGCCAGTGCGGTATTGTGGATGGCGTAACGGTCATTGTCCACAGATGTCCACGTGTCCGATCTTCTTGTCACATTGAGTGCGCACACACCCGCGAGTCCCCATCGAGTCAGATGTGCGACGTTGTGCCGTCTCTGTGCTGGGATCGGTGCGACGGTGTTTCACACACCACTGCTGCGGTGTGTTTCACACACCGCAGCAGACGACTTAAGGGAAACGCAGGACGCACTCAGAGAATCGTCACCGGTGCCGGTGGCCGTGACGGGGAATCGAACTCGGGCCGTGGCGCAGTGCGCTCACCACTGTCAAGGAGCCTCACCCATCACGTGAACTTCGGTCATCCCCACAGCGGCTCGCTTTTCTGATGCGCTTCGGCGGCCGTCTGGAACGTTCTTCCTTCCAATATGAGGACGCCACTGGGATCTATTCACTTTTTAATCGGCGAGATTGAAAACGAGTTTCTTGAGAACTGCCTTTTTGTGTTGCGTTTGTTGCCCTTCCCACGCAACCTGCGATTAGCACGGTTGGCTTCGTGCGGTGCGAAAGAAGTTCAATACACAGACACAAACACACACAGACACACACGTGCGCCACCGCTCCCCACAAAACACGCGCGCGCGCTTCTCTCTACAAATCGAGGAGTGAGCGGACAGGGCAACGTCGTTGCGGCCACAAGCGGCAGGGGGACGCCACGGGCGGGGGGGGGCGGGGCGCTCCGTGTTTTCCATTCCAGATGAGCGGCGGGTGGAGTGTGGGTGTGGTGCCAGCTACTCGATGCATTATTGAAATGCGTCCTGAAGTGGGGTGGGGGGCGGTTGAAGAATGGATTTAGTGGGGTTCGCACTGGGCCCGCTCGCACGCTCACGCACTCTCTCACGCACTCTCTCGCCCGCTCACCCGCTCGCTCGCTCACCCGCTCGCTCGCTCACCCGCTCGCTCACCCACTCGCTCACCCACTCGCGCACCCTCTCACTCACCCGCTCACCTACTCGCTCACGCACTCGCTCACGCACTCGCTCGCACTCTCACTCGCTCACCCACTCGCTCACCCACTCGCTCGCACTCTCACTCGCACTCTCAATCGCTCACCCACTCGCTCACCTACTCGCTCGCACTCTCACTCGCTCACCCACTCGCTCACCTACTCGCTCGCACTCTCACCCACTCGCTCACCCACTCGGTACTCGACCACCCCACTCGCTCACCCACTCGCTCACACTCTCGCTCGCTCACCCACTCGCTCGCACTCTCACCCACTCGCTCACCCACTCGGCACTCGGCCACCCCACTCGCTCACCCACTCGCTCACACTCTCACTCGCTCACCCACTCGCTCGCACTCTCACCCACTCGCTCACCCACTCGGCACTCGGCCACCCCACTCGCTCACCCACTCGCTCACACTCTCACTCGCTCACCCACTCGCTCGCACTCTCACCCGCTCGCTCACCCACTCGCTCACCTACTCGCTCGCACTCTCACCCACTCGCTCACCCACTCGCTCACCCACTCGCTCGCACTCTCACCCGCTCGCTCACCCACTCGCTCACCTACTCGCTCGCACTCTCACCCACTCGCTCACCCACTCGCTCACCTACTCGCTCGCACTCTCACCCGCTCGCTCACCCACTCGCTCACCTACTCGCTCGCACTCTCACCCACTCGCTCACCTACTCGCTCGCACTCTCACCCACTCGCTCACCCACTCGGCACTCGGCCACCCCACTCGCTCTGTTCCCCACTCGCCCGCTCGGGCTGCCGTGGACACACGCGGTACGCGTTGTTTGTGATGTTTTGACTCGACGTATCCAAGCAGTGTGTGTGTGTGTGAAGCGGTAATGCACAAAACCTGGCTACGAGGATGTTGAGTCACGTTCAGAAACATGGCGGGGTGTTTTTTTATTTAATGGTAAAGATCAATAAATAAACAGCGTAAGAGCCAAACTTTTTCGAGAAAATAAATCGTGCTCTTCAACCGCCTTCGTTAATTTGCCAACGAAGGGATTGGAGGCCGGGCGCGTCCTCGTGGTGAAGCGACCCTCCATAGTATATACCAGAGGTGTGGACTCGAGTCATGTGACTTGGACTCGAGTCAGACTCGAGTCATGAATTTGATGACTTGCGACTCGACTTGGACTTGCATAACAATGACTTTGTCCCACCTATGAGATGTGGACTCGAGTCATGTGACTTGGACTCGAGTCAGACTCGAGTCATTAATTTGATGACTTGCGACTCGACTTGGACTTGCATAACAATGACTTTGTCCCACCTATGAGATGTGGACTCGAGTCATGTGCCTTGGACTCGAGTCAGACTCGAGTCATGAATTTGATGACTTGCGACTCGACTTGGACTTGCATAACAATGACTTTGTCCCACCTATGAGATGTGGACTCGAGTCATGTGACTTGGACTCGAGTCAGACTCGAGTCATGAATTTGATGACTTGCGACTCGACTTGGACTTGCATAACAATGACTTTGTCCCACCTATGAGATGTGGACTCGAGTCATGTGACTTGGACTCGAGTCAGACTCGAGTCATGAATTTGATGACTTGCGACTCGACTTGGACTTGCATAACAATGACTTTGTCCCACCTATGAGATGTGGACTCGAGTCATGTGACTTGGACTCGAGTCAGACTCGAGTCATGAATTTGATGACTTGCGACTCGACTTGGACTTGCATAACAATGACTTTGTCCCACCTATGAGATGTGGACTCGAGTCATGTGACTTGGACTCGAGTCAGACTCGAGTCATGAATTTGATGACTTGCGACTCGACTTGGACTTGCATAACAATGACTTTGTCCCACCTATGAGATGTGGACTCGAGTCATGTGACTTGGACTCGAGTCAGACTCGAGTCATGAATTTGATGACTTGCGACTCGACTTGGACTTGCATAACAATGACTTTGTCCCACCTCTGATATATACTTTGCTGATGGGCCACTGAGGGTCGAGGTCGGTCCACAGACTTGGCTCGTCTTGAGATCAACGCCGCTGACATTACCCAGAAGGACTTTGATTTTCACGCCGAGAGACGGACACGCGAAGGGCGCAACATCTGCTTGTGTATTTATGTTTGCAGAACTAATTGGCTGCTGTGCACCAACTCGTTTGGAGGGTAATTGAACTGCTTGGTTCTAAGAGCAAAATGCATCATTTGTGGAGTTTTTTTTTGCTGAACGGCCATTCGAAGTCCTCTTTGTTTGTTATCTGAACCCAGGTCGTGCGTTCAGCCCCCCCCCCCCCCCGCGTGCTGAGCTGACGGGAAGTATCCACCTGTGCCCGAGTCTGCTTGCACAAAGGCCCCGCAGCAGGCGCAAGGCGGGCGACGTGGAGCGATGTCCTCCTCATCCCGAGCAGCAGCAGCGGCGGCAGCAGGGACGACGTCGTTGAACTCTGTGCGTGACCCAGCATCACGTGATTACCTACACCACAGCCCCTTACGCCGCGCGCGTCCAGTTGAGATGGGGGGAGGGGGGGTTCGAAGGAACGTGGGGGGCCTCCGTGGACTCTCCCCCCGTGGGCTCTCCCACCGATTTCCTCCGCTGTGCGTCAGCTCCTAAACTTCGCACTCCTAATCGGAGGGGTTTGTTTTTGGCATTTGTTTGTTCGTCGTAACTTTCTGACCCGCCCCCCGACTGGACATCCCATCTGAGGAAGAGCTTCATAGCTCATCGGATTCCTCCAGGACGAATACAGATGCGGATTCTGTCTCTCGCTCTCTTTCTCTCTCCACATTTGCCCTCCTCCAGGCGCTCCACCTTCTCCACCTCCACCTCCCCTCCCCCACCACCACTGCGGCCCCCTCTCTCTTCCTCCCTCCCTCTCCCCCCCAGGCTCGGCCTCGTCGCTCATTAAAACATCGACGGGCGACGAAGCTCCACCCACTGGTCCCCAGGGCTTTGCGTGCCTTGGTATCACCCCCCCCCCCACTACCCCCTGGTCCCCCCCCCGCTCGCCCAACCCCGCCCCCTGGCTCGGCATTCCCTGCAAGTCCCCAAAAGAACCCGACCCAATTAGCGGCGACAAGCCGAAAGCAATTAGCAGCCGGGCCCAGCCCGTGGTGGTTGACCACAACTCTAGGGGGCGGGGGGGAGGGGGCTGCGGAAATTAGAATTTCAGACGACTTCGTTAGAGTCCAGTTTCACGACTGACAGCTACTCAATGTTGGGGGGGGGGGGGGGCGCGCTGCTGACGAGCGCGTTCGCAGTCGGCGGGAGGGGGGGGCCCTGAAAGTCCTCGGGGTCCGTCCGCGCTCAAGCCGCTGCCTCTCGCCACGTGTCGGACCGTGACTCTCTGTCTGTCTCCTACCGTTACTCGTATGTTGTTTGGTGTTGCTGTTGTTGCTGCTGTTGTTGTTGTTGCTGTTGCTGCTGTTGTTGTTGTTGTTGCTGTTGTTGCTGTTGTTGCTGTTGCTGCTGTTGTTGCTGCTGCTGCGACGACTGCGCCTGAAGGCGAGTTGGCTCGATCGCGGTTTTGTCTCTCAAAACGGCACAATGCTCTGGGCGGGGAGCAAGAGCACCACCCCCCACCAACACCCCCCACCCCCCACTAACACCCCCCACCAACACCCCCCCCCACCCCCCACTAACACCCCCACCAACACCCCACAGCAATACCCCCCCCCCCACATCACAATTCCCCGCCGACAGTTGCAGGGGAAGCCGCCCTTCCACATTCCGTCGCACGCGTCCGTTCATCCCCACACGGAGCAACCCACGCAGAGAGACACACACAGGGTGACACACACACACAGGGTGACACACAGGGTGACACACACACACAGGGTGTGACACACACACAGGGTGACACACACACAGGGTGAGGCACAGACACAGGGTGAGACAGACACACACACAGGGTGAGACACAGACACAGGGTGAGACACACACACAGGGTGAGACAGACACAGGGTGAGACACAGACACAGGGTGTGACACACACACACACAGGGTGAGACACACACACACAGGGTGAGGCACAGACACAGGGTGAGACACACACACACAGGGTGAGACACAGACACAGGGTGTGACACACACACACACAGGGTGAGACACACACACACACACAGGGTAAGACACACACACACAGGGTGAGACACAGACACAGGGTGAGACACACACACACACAGGGTGAGACACAGACACAGGGTGAGACACAGACACAGGGTGTGACACACACACACAGGGTGAGACACACACACACACACAAGGTGAGACACAGACACAGGGTGTGACACACACACACACAGGGTGAGACACACACACACACACAGGGTGAGACACACACACAGGGTGAGACACAGACACAGGGTGAGACACACACACACAGGGTGAGACACAGACACAGGGTGAGACACAGACACAGGGTGTGACACACACACACAGGGTGAGACACACACACACACAAGGTGAGACACAGACACAGGGTGTGACACACACACACACAGGGTGAGACACACACACAGGGTGAGACACAGACACAGGGTGTGACACAGACACAGGGTGAGACACACACACAGGGTGAGACACAGACACAGGGTGAGACACACACACAGGGTGAGACACACACACACACAGGGTGAGACACAGATACAGGGTGAGACACAGACACACAGGGTGAGACACACACACACACAAGGTGAGACACAGACACAGGGTGTGACACACACACACAGGGTGTGACACACACACACAGGGTGAGACACACACACACACAGGGTGAGACACAGACACAGGGTGAGACACACACACAAGGTGAGACACAGACACAGGGTGAGACACACACACACACAGGGTGAGACACAGACACAGGGTGAGACACACACACACAGGGTGAGACACACACACACACACAAGGTGAGACACAGACACAGGGTGTGACACACACACACACAGGGTGAGACACACACACACAGGGTGAGACACAGATACAGGGTGAGACACAGACACAGGGTGAGACACAGACACAGGGTGAGACACAGACACAAGGTGAGATTCACACGTAGCGGGGCTTTCGCGACCAATATTATTATCCACAGTAGAGGTGTTTGGGGGTTAGATTGTGTAAATGTGTCGTTAAATCCGCCAACACCCGACACAGCCAATTAGTAAGGGTTGTCACGCAAACAAAACGTGCCAGTTAGTAGTTCCGTTGGAGAGTAAACCCACAACATTTACCACTCGCTCTGCCTCTCTCTCTCTGGCCACGGTGATGGTAAAAGCTGTCGCTTTACTCTCCAACACACCGGTGTGCTGCTGTACTCGTAACGAAACGGCACTTTTTGTTTTGCGTGACAAACCTTCCTCATTGTCTGTGTCCGGTGGTGGCGGGTTTAACGACACATTTACGCGATTCAACCCCCAAACACCTCTACTGTGGACAGAGTGAGATGTGAAGAAATGGCCCCACCAACTTCACGAAAGCACAAACGGCACGGGAGCTGTGAGCCTCGCTGCACCTGAAGGCTGTACGAGCACGAATGACAACAGAAAAACGATCACGCCCGTGACCCTACGAGGAGTGAGATGTGGCAAAGGCGTTTGTGCTGCGCGGTACAGATGACCTCCGCTTTGGGTCGCGGCTGCTGCTGCTGCTGCTGGCACTGTAACCCATCACGCAGCAGTATTCGTCTTTGTGATCAGCGAAATAATGGGAATACATAGGAGCGGCTTTGCCGAGCTTACGCAGAAGAAAAACATGATTTTCGTTTTCGCTCTCTCTGGCTGGAAAGGAAATAAGTTCTGAAAGCTTTGGCCGAAAGGCCTCAATAATCGACGATCGTCCCAAATATCTTCGACTAAACATTTGAACTTGGTCAAGCACCACGCGTAAAGAAATAAAAACGCAATTCAAGAGACCATTTTACGAGGTGGGTCGGGTGACTCCGAGGTCAGAGGTCAGAGTGCTTTCGCCGGCAGCACTGAGATCCTCGGTTCAAATCTGGGATTCGGCTGTCTGTAATTAACGCGAGCTCACGAGTTGCGGTGAGCTGATGGTCCAAAGTCTCACCGCCAATAACTGCACGAAACAAAACTCCTTCCCATCATATTCCATTTGGTTGTGCTCACCTTGTTGCATTACGCATCGCGCTAGAACGCATGATGCACACGCGCTTACACAATTCAGCTCATCAATGCGCGTGTACGCTGCCGTGCAGTTGACAAAGCGGTGCAGCGAGTGGCCGGTTTCGTGGTTTTACGATGAGCGCGGTTGGCTACGGATCGCTGCGAAAGGAGTTGAACATTCGTACGTGCATGAAGAAAAATAATCATATATTTGTACCCTTTCTGGCAGTAAAACCGGAGGTGTTAAGGTGTTCAAACACAAAGTAGATTTGCAAGGAACCGTTGTTTGCATTAACTACACACGGTACTTGCGGTGAACATGGAAACAAACATGCTCCGATAATAATAAATGGCGTTGTCTTTGACACTGATTGGCCTACACCAGAGGCAGACTTCTTTAGGGCCTAGTCTCACCAGTGTCAGACCAGAGGACGCCAAAAGGCGAACATAATGCATCATGAAAACGTACATGGACTGCGTTTGTTTCGCCAGGCAAAGCCTCGCCCGAGTCTCAAGACTCTCCTTCTCAGGAGGGTCCTGGCGAGTGTTGTTCTCTCTCTCTGCCAGCAGTGGCTGGGGGCTGCGATGTTGCTCCTGCTGCGCCTAATCCCTTATTGACGACATTTTCAGGTATTTATTTTCAACCTTTTTGGAATGCTTTGGCCCAATGCCAGTCACACTGTATGGCGTTTTCTTTGTTGGCATCGGGCAGGAAACCGGAGAACCCCGGTGGAAACCCCACGCAGAAGACCGACGGGGAGAGAACACGCAGACTCAGTGCGTGTGGACATGCAGACCACGTGCGTGTGGACAGGCAGACTCAGTGCGTGTGGACACGCAGACTCAGTGCGTGTGGACACGCAGACTCCGTGCGTGTGGACAGGCAGACTCAGTGCGTGTGGACAGGCAGACTCAGTGCGTGTGGACACGCAGACTCAGTGCGTGTGGACACGCAGACTCCGTGCGTGTGGACAGGCAGACTCAGTGCGTGTGGACAGGCAGACTCAGTGCGTGTGGACACGCAGACTCAGTGCGTGTGGACACGCAGACTGTTTGCATCAGCAGCAGACTATGTTTTCCCACCTGATGACGGACGCTTGTGTTGCGCCCGAAACGTCGTGATTTATTTTATTTTCTACCCACGTGACTTTACCGAAAGAACCAAAGAGTATGGATTCCTGCAGTCACGAAAGCTTCAAATCTAGATTTTAAATGGATGTTTAATCATTTATGCACAAATATACTGATGCATCAATATACATCGGCACCCATATTTCTAAGCCTTGTAATCCAGCATAACAGTATAACGATGGAAGTAGTCCATTCTTTATTTAGTCAGAATAAAGGGTCTCTTGTTTTAACCCAGTGCGTAAATTACGACTCAACTAAACAGAACGAGCATTGGGCACACCAATGATGTTGATATGACACTGCATTAAAATCACAATGTACATATTCAACATTTCTCATTATTGATTAGAGCTCTTTTAAGCCCCTGCTGGATCAATTCCTCACGGGCATAATTTGGATGAATCGTTTAACACGGAGACTTCCTCGACCGATATCATCCACAATAAAGGGTTTTTTTGGGTAAAATCATGTAAATATGGAGAGCAAACCCACAACATTAACAAAACACTCCAACACACCGTTGTGCTGAACTAGTAACTAATTGGCATATTTTGTTTCCATGACAAACTTTACTAATTGGCAGTGTCGGGTGGTGGCGGTTTGAACGACACATTTATATTTACGCGATAAATCGTGTTAAAAGATCAACAACAACCACAATAAGGTGGGGGGGGGGGAACATGTGCCACTATTATTCCATGTGCTCTGGGCATCAGATGTGAAAGAGGATTTTTCTTGTTTTGTGCCGAGCAGGCAGCTCAGGGTGTTAGTGACTGCGCTGCCAAGGGACGGGAAGACGTCTTTCACGCTTTGAAGAAGCTGGCACCAACTTCCCACGAGCGCGCCGCTTGGCGCAGGCGGCCGTGAGCCTCGGCACACCTCGAACTTCCCGAGCGCGACGGACGAACGAGCGGTACCACCGCGACCCTGCAAGCACAAACATATAATAGGCGGCACTGCCGAGCGACGGCGCTTCTCTGTAGCACATCAAAGGGCCGGTGCCCAAAACGTCGCCTGTCGTGCATTGTGGGGGTTTGTATTCTCCTTTTCAAGGACGCGGGGTTGAGGACTAATGCGTCGAACTTTTGTTCGTTGTGCTCGTGCGCCGCCACCAACGCAGCGGCAGCAGCGGCATCAAATCAATTGTTCGACGCTTTGCAAGCAGGCGTACACATTTTCTGAATGGAATTGGTGATGGAAATATTCACCGACGGAGCGGTTTTTTTTAATTCCTCGTCAACGATGACCGCGATTAGCGCGGTTTGGCTGCGTCCTGTGCGAAAGATGTTCAGCATACATGCGCACACGAGTGGAAGAGCATCGTCAAGTGTAAAGGGAACATGTAAGGGGAAGAGAGAAGGGAAAGAATGGGAAATACGAGGTAAAGTAACGACAGAGTGAGCAAAGGGTCAAGCAAGACGGGGACGGGGAGGAAGAAGCTACAAAAGGGCTTCAGAGCATCGTGGGTTTTCACAGCCACAACATTTACAATCCGAGTACGACGTTTCGCCAGTAATTGATGCAAATTCTAACGACTGTCCAGACGTCGTACTCAAATTGTAAATGTTGTGGCTTGGCTCTCCAACACACCGCTGTGCTGTACTAGTGACGAATTGGCACGTTCTGTTCACGTGACAACCCTTACTAGTTGGCTGTGTCGGGTGGTGGCGGGTTTATATATTTACGCGATCTAACCAAAAAAAAACCTGTATTATGAAGGTTTTCCGTGCCAGCACCTATACATGTGTAGTGGTGATACGCGCTGGGTGTATATGTCGTGTGCCAGCGCGTATGTACGGGTGTGTGTGTGGTGACGCGCGCTGACGGGGAGGAGCAGGCGTCAGTGCGCGGGTGGGGGTAGTGCTGCTGATTGGCTGTGTGCCGGTGACGCGCCCAGAGGGAGTGATCGGGTAGCAGCGCGGTGTGATTGGTCGGAGAGTGGAAACACGCGCTGAGCGGAACCGGATCGTGGGGATAGCGCGTGGGGATTGGGTAACGGAGGAGCGGTGCCGACGTTGAGGTCCGCATCCGCTCCGTCTCCCGGGAAGAAGGGGTATATAAGGTGATGCACAGAGGAGCAAGGGGCAGAAGTGGAACCATCTAAGAATGAAGACGAAGGTGTAGAGATAGAGCCCGGAGAGGAGAGAAATGGAGAGTAGAAGAGAGTAAGGTATAGTGTGTAGCCAGCGAGATAGAAAGGTCTACACGAGCTGAGTAATGTATAGTGTGTAGCCAGCGAGATAGAAAGGTCTACACGAGCTGAGTAATGTATAGTGTGTAGCCAGCGAGATAGAACGGTCTACACGAGCTGAGTAATGTATAGTGTGTAGCCAGCGAGATAGAACGGTCTGCACGAGCCGAGTATGCATACGGTGTAGCCAGCGAGAGAGAACGGTCTGCACGAGCCGAGTATGCATACGGTGTAGCCAGCGAGAGAGAACGGTCTGCACGAGCCGAGTATGCATACGGTGTAGCCAGCGAGAGAGAACGGTCTGCACGAGCCGAGTATGCATACGGTGTAGCCAGCGAGAGAGAGGCAAAGTCTACACGAGGCGAGAGAGGAGAGTGTAGCCGAGGCGCGGAGTCTACACGAGGCACAGAGAGCCGGCAGCACAGAATCCTGAGTCAAGAGAAGTGCGGTGTGAAGAAGAGAGGCCACGCGTTGTATTGTTACAAGTCAAGATTTAATAAAAGAAGTGTGTTCCCGTCAAGGAGTTTCCTGCCGTCATTTTCCAATACTTCATCTGGCGTCAGAAGTGAAACGGGCTTCCAAGTATGGAGACGAGGAAGACCCGTAGGACCCACGGGATTGACCGCGAGGAAGACCTGGACGACTCGGAGCCGCTGGTGGCGGGGGGTGAGGAAGAGGACTTGCCCACGCTGCAGGGTCCGTCGACGGCGCCGGCCGAGCGACCGGGGACAGACGCCGGGCTTCGTGAGGCGCACTCCCGACTGGCGGAGCTGCTGCTCGCCGCCGCGTCCATCTTGGCGGAGATCAGCTCGTCGGGAGGAGCGGGGACGGTGGGGGACATTTTACAAGGTCGCCCCGCAGATTCCCGCCAAAATGAATGGGGGATTCCCGCCATTGCGCCTGGGCCTGCTTTTGGCGGGAACGGCGAGCGCCACGTGGTGGTGGGTTCCCAAGCGCGCGCATCGACTTCATCAGCGCGCGAGGGGGTCCGCCATCTTACGTCTGCTGCTGGAGCCGCCATCTTAGACACCGACGGACAGGCGGAGAGGAACCACGAGGCGGATGACTTCATTTTTCAGCAGCGCCTGCCCACGTTGTCAGCCTTCAAGGCGGAAGGCGGAGACTGGGGCCAATTTCAGCGAAGGTTTTTGGCGCATCAAGAGATGTCAGCGTGGTCCGATGCTACGGCGCTGCGGGCATTGCCCGCCATGCTGGACGACGATGCGCTCGCGGCCTTCAGGGCTGCACGGAAGTCGGACCGCTCCACGCTGAAGGATGCGCTGGGTTTGTTGGCCAGGGTCTACGGGCCTCCCTCTACATGCCGCCATCAGTTCTACGCAAGACGGAAAGCGGCCACGGAGACCGCGCTGGCCTATCGCACGGCGTTGCTGGCTCTTGCTGATGCTGCGTTCCCTCGGATGGACGAGGAGGGCCAAGACGCGATGGTTTTGGAGCAGCTGCTCAAGTTGGCGCAGGACCTGGGGGTCCCTATCAACACAGCTGACGACATTGATATTTCTTCTTTGAGAGTCGCCACGAGTATTCAAGCGCACGAGGCCCTACAACGGAAGCAAGGCGTTGGTTGCAACGCTGCTGTCGTCGCAGCCCCGGGGTTGGTGGTCGCCGAACCCCAAGTCGTCAGCCCACGAGAGGAGGCGTTCGCCACGGGACGACCAGGGGACTGGAGGCCGGGGGCCCGGTCGCCTCTGCGATCGGGCCGAAAGTCGGAGCAACCAAGATCTACTCCGACCCCCGTCACGTGCTATAACTGCGGCCTCCGGGGCCACGTGGCGTCCGGGTGCCGCGCTCCGCGGCAGCGCGCCATGGGAGCTCGGCTGGACGACGACCGAGAGCCCAAGTCATCTCTACAATCCCCGGCAAGTCGCGGCACCTCACACGCTCGGCCTGTTTATTCGGCACACATGGGACGCCGCGTTGCGGCGGAGGAGGGCCGGTTAAGGTTCGGGGATTCGGTTCGGCGAGGGGGGTTCGGCCGGGACCAGGGAGACATTGAATGGGCGGAATTGGGGCATAGAATTGTGGCTGCTTCAGCGGGTTCGTCCGTTGTTACGGGATCTATTGATGGGGTTGAGATTAGGGTGTTAGTGGACACGGGGGCATCGGCAACTATTATATCGGACCTCATTTATAATATTCTTCCAGTCCAATGTCGTCCGCTGCTTCCAGTGGATGTGCCATTTTACGCCGCTAATGGGGGATCGTTGGGCATTATCGGTCAGGTTAGGGCGTCCATTTGCATTGGAGATATCAAATTATCGGGACCCGTTTTCGTTTCGTCTTCCTTGGCAGTTCCGTGTCTTTTGGGCACTGACTTTTTGGCTAAAATGCCCATTAAAATTCTTATCGATCAACGATGCATTGAACTGCCATCGGGTCGCCGGATTTCATTTTTGACGGGCCCTACTGACATTCGGACGGCGTGCGCTACGATACAAGCGGTGGCGACGCAGACAGTGCAAGTGCCCCCGGGTTCACAGATGTTGATTCCCCTCCGGTTGCGAAAACCATGGGTGAGGGAGGCTTCGGGACAGAGTATGCTTTTGGGTCCTTCTAACAAGGCTGTCGGGGGTCTGGATTTATCGGTGGCTCACACTTTGGTGCGGGCTGACAGGGATCCGTTTGTGATGGTTTTGAACGCGGGGTCGCGACCAGCTGTCATCCCGCAGGGCACCGTGCTGGCTCACGCGGCGCAGGTTCCTGGGGATGATGGGTTGGTTGCGCAGGTGGGCTCGAGCCCCGCGCGGAACGTTGAGCCAAGGGAAGACCTTGAGTGGGTCCATTCGTTATGTGCCGCCTCGGACGATTTGTCGGCGGCGCAGTTGGGTGCGCTGCGCGAGTTGCTCATTGAATTCTCTGATGTATTCAGTAAACATAAGTATGACATTGGGTGCACGGATTTGTTGCACCATCACATTGAAACGGGCGATGCGGCGCCGGTCAGGCTAAATCCCTTCCGACTGAGTCCCGTGGAGAAGGAACATGTTCAGTCGGCTGTTAACGATATGCTAGAAGCCGATATTATTTCACCCTCCTCTAGCCCGTGGGGAGCGCCTATTGTGCTGGTTAAGAAGCAGGACGGGTCCCTGCGATTCTGCGTTGATTTCCGTCGCCTGAATAAGATCTCTGTGGCTGACGCGTATCCGCTCCCCAGGATGGATGAGTCCCTCGATGCATTGTCTGGTGCGCGATATTTTTCGACTCTTGATTTGTTATCGGGGTTTTGGCAGTTGCCGCTCGACGAAGAGTCGAAACCTAAGACAGCATTTCGGACTCCAGGGGGGCTGTTCCAGTTTAACCGGTTACCCATGGGACTTCACTCCTCTCCAGCGACGTTTCAGCGACTTATGGAGCTGGTTTTGTCGGGCTTGCAGTGGGATACATGCTTGATTTATATGGACGATGTCATTGTTTTCAGTAAAACGTTTGAGGAACACCTCCGGCGATTGAGAGGGGTGTTCTTGCGAATGCGATCGGCTAAGTTGAAATTTAAACCGGCCAAATGTCACCTCCTTCGTAGGTCCGTTAGATACTTGGGTCACATTGTCGATTCTTCGGGGATCTCCACCGATCCCGCGAAGACGGATTGTGTCGGTTCATGGCCGACACCTACGTCCGTTTCCGACGTGCGTAGTTTCATCGGGTTTGCTTCTTATTATCGGCGGTTCGTTGAGCACTTCGCCACTATTGCAAAACCCTTGCACGCTCTAACGGCGAAAGGAGTGAAGTTCAAATGGGGACCGGAGGAGGAGGCCGCGTTTCGCTCCCTCCGGGACGCCTTGGTGGGTGCCCCACCCTTGTGTTATCCCGATTTTGCCAGTCCCTTTTTGCTGGACACGGATGCTAGCAACACGGGCATTGGGGGGGTGCTATCCCAAGTCGTTGGGGGTGTCGAAAGAGTTGTCGCCTACGGTAGTAGGGTGTTGTCTCCGGCGGAGCAGCGCTACTGTGTCACCCGTCGTGAGCTGCTTGCCATTGTTTTTTTTGTGCAGCAGTTTAGGCCATATCTGTATGGTCGTCACTTTACAGTCCGAACGGACCACGCGGCGCTACAGTATTCATTGAGGGTCGCCCAGCCCTCGGGCCAGTTGTCGCGTTGGTTGGAAGTCCTCCAGGACTATCAGTTTACGACTACGTACCGTAAGGGGTTGCGACACACGAATGCCGATTGCTTGTCGCGGTTGTTGCCTTGTGATGAATGCGCGTGTTTGTCGGGATCGGCGCGCTGTAAACCGACGCTTGCGGGGGAGATAGGGGCACTGGCTGCGACAGCGGGCGCACCGAGTGGGGATGATTCCACTGCCTCTCAGGGTCGGGACTCGCTGCTCTCGCTGTCGCTCAGCGAATGGGGCCGCCTCCAGATGGCGGACAGCTCGCTGCTAGCATTGCGCCGCAAGATTGGGGGTCCCGAGGGGGACCAGGAGCGTACCGGCTCCTATGTACTTGAGCGGGGCGTGTTATTGAAATGGGACAGGTTTTCCCGGCGGAACGCACTCGTGGTGCCTTCCGCTGTGAGGGGGAGGGTTGTCTTGGCGGCACACGAACGCCTCTTGCACTTGGGAGTTAACAAGACGCTTGCCCTGCTTCAGCGTGACTATTACTGGCCGGGAATGGGAAGTGATGTGGTGCATATTCTGAAGGGGTGCGTTGAGTGCGCCAGGCGTAAACCACCGGCCGTGGCAGCTAATCCACCGCTGCAATCTATTCAGGTCTCGCGTACCAACGAGCTCGTGGCACTCGATATTTTGGGGCCCTTCCCAGTCACGCCGAGAGGGAATAAATATTTGTTAGTGGGGGTCGAATACTTTACCCGATGGCCTATGGCGTGGCCTCTCGCTAACCAGTCGGCAGCGGCTGTGACGGATGCCTTCGTCCAGGGCTATGTCCTGGACAAGGGGGCTCCCGAACGCCTGCTGACCGACCAAGGTAAAAATTTTTCGAGTAAATTGTTGCAAGAGGTGTGCGATCTGTTGGGTACCAAGAAGGTGCGTACCTCCCCGTACCACCCGCAGACTGACGGGATGGTGGAGAGACTCCACAAAACCTTGACTTCCATGCTGTGCCAGCAGGTGTGCGAGGCACATGTAGATTGGGACCTGCAGGTCCCGGGAGTCCTTGCCGCGTATAGAATGGCCCCCCATGCAGCTACGGGGTTTTCCCCATTCTATTTGATGTACGGTCGGGAAGCTGACCCGCCAATAGAAACGCAACTTGGCCTGTCCGCTCCACGAACTAATTCTAATTTGGCAGAACATATTAAGTTTAATATTCATAAGCTGACAGAGGCGAGGGAGGCCGCACGGCTTAATTCGCGGGCTCGCCAAATTGCTAATGAACGGTTGCGGGCACGGAAGGTGTCCATGCACGAATGGAAACCAGGTGACAGGGCCTGGCTGCATTGCCCTCAGGCACCCTTGGCTACGTCGCCTAAATTGTTGAGACCGTGGAGGGGACCCGTGGAGGTCGTGCGCGTTGCACGGCCCCAGTGCGTTCAGATAAAGTGGGGAAAGCGCCGGTGGTACGTTCACCCCTCCCGACTGAAACCGTTCTCGCCTCCATATGGCCTCCCCTTGTGTCGTGATGGCCGGGCGTGTGACGTGACCGGCGACCCAGAGGGGGAAATGTCTCTGCCTGATCCACACGTATTGTCGCCTGATCTGCTCCCAGGTGTCTCGGAACTGACAGCTGCCGATCACCGGCGGCCGGATCTCCGCGGCGGGGCCGGCCCTTTCAGGCCCGTTCCGCGCCGTCTGGAGCGGCCGGAACCGCCGGACGGTCGTCAGTGTCCCGCCCCATACGATGGACCAGCCAGACGGACTCGCGCCAGGTCGTGCTACTTTGCATGACCTGCCTCGTGAGGAGTCGGGGCAGCTGGAGCGCCTCGTCACTGCGTGTAGTCGCAGGGACGTGGGGCGCGTTCGTTTCGTATTTGCTCGTATCGTGTTATTGTTGACTTTTCGCGTTCATTGTCAATCTGTACATAGTTATTCTTGTTGTTGTTGTTGTTGTTGTGTTATGTTACGGGGCACACTCGGGGGGTTAGGGGGTTTTTTTTTTGGTTGGTTGTCGTTTTATCGTCGTGGTTGGTTGTTGTTAGCAGCCGGGCCGGCTGCGAGCTATGTGGGAGGGGGTGATGTAGTGGTGATACGCGCTGGGTGTATATGTCGTGTGCCAGCGCGTATGTACGGGTGTGTGTGTGGTGACGCGCGCTGACGGGGAGGAGCAGGCGTCAGTGCGCGGGTGGGGGTAGTGCTGCTGATTGGCTGTGTGCCGGTGACGCGCCCAGAGGGAGTGATCGGGTAGCAGCGCGGTGTGATTGGTCGGAGAGTGGAAACACGCGCTGAGCGGAACCGGATCGTGGGGATAGCGCGTGGGGATTGGGTAACGGAGGAGCGGTGCCGACGTTGAGGTCCGCATCCGCTCCGTCTCCCGGGAAGAAGGGGTATATAAGGTGATGCACAGAGGAGCAAGGGGCAGAAGTGGAACCATCTAAGAATGAAGACGAAGGTGTAGAGATAGAGCCCGGAGAGGAGAGAAATGGAGAGTAGAAGAGAGTAAGGTATAGTGTGTAGCCAGCGAGATAGAAAGGTCTACACGAGCTGAGTAATGTATAGTGTGTAGCCAGCGAGATAGAAAGGTCTACACGAGCTGAGTAATGTATAGTGTGTAGCCAGCGAGATAGAACGGTCTACACGAGCTGAGTAATGTATAGTGTGTAGCCAGCGAGATAGAACGGTCTGCACGAGCCGAGTATGCATACGGTGTAGCCAGCGAGAGAGAACGGTCTGCACGAGCCGAGTATGCATACGGTGTAGCCAGCGAGAGAGAACGGTCTGCACGAGCCGAGTATGCATACGGTGTAGCCAGCGAGAGAGAACGGTCTGCACGAGCCGAGTATGCATACGGTGTAGCCAGCGAGAGAGAGGCAAAGTCTACACGAGGCGAGAGAGGAGAGTGTAGCCGAGGCGCGGAGTCTACACGAGGCACAGAGAGCCGGCAGCACAGAATCCTGAGTCAAGAGAAGTGCGGTGTGAAGAAGAGAGGCCACGCGTTGTATTGTTACAAGTCAAGATTTAATAAAAGAAGTGTGTTCCCGTCAAGGAGTTTCCTGCCGTCATTTTCCAATACTTCACATGTGAGATGTTCACACCTCATAAAACACCAATACTAAATGATTATTATTATGAAGTACCTTTGCCAACATCCACCTACATTGCCTTTGATACTTACCCGTGTATCGACAGTTCAATTTTACTGAGGGTCTGTGTTGTTGTCTTGCTTTCCTCTGGGATTGTTGTTGTTATTGTGTTGTTGTTGTTGTCATTTTGTTGCCTTGCCCAAGATTGCATTTATTGTAAAAAAAAATCGGCAGGAATTGATAAACTTTTGCAATTGGCTATCCTACGCTTCATCTATGTCACGTGCATGTTTGTCCCGATTTGATTATCTTTCCTTTACTTGGCACTCCAATCGTCGGGTTGAGTGCGCTAACCGCTGCGCCACCGCTCCTCCCACACGTGGCGGTGGTAACATCCGCCGATGGCCGCCCCCACGAACGCCTCGAGCAGCCCCCCCCCCCCACCCCTTGAGCAGCCCCCGCCTTGAACAGCCCCCCCCCCCTCGAGCAGCCCCCACCTCGAGCAGCCGCCCCCCCCCCTTGAGTCCCGAAGCGTCAAATGTGACGTGAGGACGTGAGCCCCCACCTGGAGCAGCGGCGTTGCGGAAGTTCTCGGTGTCGGCACCTGCTCACCCCCGCCGAGGGTGGAGGGTGGAGGGCAGCAGGAGGCGGTGGTGGTGGAGGGGGGGGGGTGCAGCAGGGGCCTCCACGTTGGAATGCCGGAGCCACCGTGCCCCCTTGGGGGGAGGGGGTGGGGGTGTGAAGGCAACATTAACGCCAATTCGCAGGCGATGAGATCCTTCCCACCTTACCCCCCGAGGAGGATGTCTGGACAGCACCGGTGATGTGAGATGGCTCTCGAAGGGTTACTTTGCACATTAAAGCCGTGAGATGCGTGTACCCGTCGGCTCCTCTAAGTAACCACTACGGGGAGCGGTAACATCGTGGTTGGCGCACGGCGCTGCAAACCTTGCAGCCTAAGTTCGAGTCCCGGCCGTGGCCAACATCTGTTGCGATCATCCGAACTGGTTATGGGGCCTCCCATAGATTGTCGTGGAAATAGTCGCGTGCCTGGTGCGGTGTGAACACATCGGCACTGGGAAGACAAAGACGGAAAGATGGTGTGGTGTGGGCCACACCATTGCCTTGTGCCAGCATTATCACCGACAGTCTGAAAAGTCCAGACGGGCGATGTTTGTCATTGTCTGTCGGCCGCAGCTCCACCTTCTTGCGGTGTCGAATATTTGGCTGCAATACATTTCCACGAGATTTATATTTCAATCGAGCGCGCAATGTGATTGTGATGATGTGGAGACATTGGATGAACGGGAGACACCACCCACAGGCGTCGCTGAGGTCAGGCACATTGAGAGTTTGCGTGCCTCTCTCCCTGTGGTCGCGTGGATTAGCCTCCGGGCCCTTCAGTGTTTCCCCTCTACATTTAGAAACATGCGTTTACGAGTATTTGGCTGATGTCAGTTTCCACATGATAAGCCGCTTCGTTTGGGCTGGTCTCTTCTTAAACAAAAGAGCTCTATAGCTTAGTGGGTCTTCCCTGGTAAAATAAAATAACAAAAACATTGTTCAGTAGTTTAATTTAATTGTAAAGTTTGGTTTATTGAATAGGCACTTGCTAAGTTGTTTCTGCCATTGGGTTGAGTGCGCCAACCGCTGTGCCACCACTCCCTGCACGTGACGGTCCCCACGCGAACGCCTGAGCGCCCAGAGTATGTCCAGGAGTGCCTGCGATGAGCACGGCTGACCACGTGCGGTGCGAAAGAAGTTCAACACCATCCACAGATTTGCACGACGCAGAACGCCGTCTACCGGGGGTGGGGGAAGGGGCACCCACCATGCGTTCCTCCTCTTTGGCCCCTTCCAGTGATGTCGAGCGTACGGCATCGTTCACCGCAGTGTATACACACTCACGGCCAGGCGCTCAAACAAGCCGGTAATTAATGGGCAAACAAGAAGAGGGGTTTTGACGTGGCGAGCATGTCCGACCCGCAACGCGGGACACTGCGATGCTTCTTCGCCTGCGTCGTCCTCATAGCAACGGGTCAAAGGTCGCCCCGAGCAAGAAAACACAAGTGGGGACACCCACCACATAAGGGCCGGAGTTTTGAGAAATCTGTCCGCGATGCGCCGTGGTGTGGGAGACTGAGTCATATAAACACAACGCCCTCTCCCAGGAATGAATCTGTGATATTTGTGTGATGGTCATTATCCCCAGGAAGCAACATTTTCGATAATATTCCGCAACGTTGGCTCCTCGTCTGAACATTTGTACCCCTTTATTCATTATTCACGATATTTTCTTGATCTAGATTGAAAGCTCATTTCTGAAGAACTGATTTTTTTGTGCAGGTTAGTGTGTCGTCCTTACCCCCCCCCGCACCTCCGCTTAGCACAATTGGTTACATACGGTGCAAAAGAAGTTCAATGTGCACACAACCATACTTGTTTCGAGATAGGACAAGAGTGTCTCAATCCCCGGTCGGCCTCTTCGGCCACCGTCGGAGCCACGGAGACGACGTCGATGGAGGACGACTGCTGCAGGAGACGATTACTGGTCTCGCGTCCGTCTTTGCTTCAAATCCAAAGTCTACATCCCTCCACCCACTAGATGACACTGCTGCGTCACAGGGCCGGGGGAGATGTCGAGAGCTTGGGGAGGCCTTCATCCAGCAGCGGATACATCATGGCTGATGATGATGATCAGTCTGTATCTATGCATTAAAAAAAAAACCTTGGGAAACAGTTGCTTAATTTGCTTAAAGTAGAGTTTAACTTTTTCATGCCATCCGCCTTCGTGGAAACTTTGTCTCTACAAATGAGGCTCCTAACCCCAACTCTAGCCCCTGTTTAGGCCATTACCCTAACTCGTGAGATACAAACATGCTCCCGGTCGGAGCGGATACCCATGGGGGTGCTGCAGTGGCTAGGACATGTTAACTACCTCGCCTGGTACCTGCCTCGCGTGATGATGAGCCACTTCGCTGAGCTATCATTTGTGAGAGCCAGGTCGCTTCTGAAGAAGAGCTGTATAGCCCAGCGGGCCTCACCTGGTAAAATAAAAATAGTCTCGTTGTTTTAGTTTAGTTTAAGGCTCTTGGGGGAACAAAGAATGGATGTGGTAGCTCACGAGTGGACCCCAGGAACACGCATCGTAGCATTGATGGATCACGCAGAGATGGATCAATCATCGATAAACAGCCATTCAATGTCCGCACCTCCGATTTGCGTGGTTGGCTACGTACAGTGCGAAAGAAGTTCAACATACGAAAACACCTTAACATATAGGACACCGCAGAACTTGGGTAATTGTTGGCGCCGGCTCACAGTGTGGCTGCCTTCCAGCTCGCCTGCGGTTTATCGCACCTCTGAGTCGTTCCCTAGCTACGAGGGCTTGCGAACAGCGCTCAGCGACGCACTACAAACGTGTAAATGTGCGCGTGTCTTGATACCCGCGTGCAGGTTGGCTGCTATGCGCCGATGAGGAGCGGTGCAGAAAGTTGCGTCTCAGACTGACCTCTGTGGAGTTTGAGTCGTTACTCTCACATGCGTGTGCGCGTGCGTGTTTGGATTTTCTCCACGCATTCCACACACTTAAATAATCAAGAAGGCACTGGGCCAAACATCGCAAGCAGGGAAACACGAGTCTTGAGACTCCCCAAGGCTTTAAATTGGTAAATTCATTCTCACCTCTGCTGGCGGCAACCTGGCACCCGCGTTTCATTCAGTTAAATATTTTTTTATTGAGTGTGGCGAGAGCGCATCGAGATTTGGTTTGCTTGCTGAGAGGGTGGCTCATCTAGAAAGCTATGAAAAAGAGCTTCATAGCTAATCGGATTCTTCCGGTGGAACTGATTCTGACCAGTGTTGAACCAGCACCGCTGAGTTCCAGGGACCGAAGTCAGGCAGTGGCCCGATTATGAAACCTATTATTGGACGATGCTCTGTTGGCAGTAGTGCACAAGCACCGATTCCAAATATAAAATCCACACATTCGTCAATAACACCGCCTTTCAAGAAAAAGTGGGGCGCCACTGTAGGGAGATGCTAACTACCTCGCCTGGTATACTGGAGGTCGTGGAGTTCGATCCCGACCCTGACGCCTGCTGCTGCTGTATATTTGGAGTGTGCGTGTCTCTCTCCCCGTGGTCGCTTGGGTTTTTCTCTGGGTCCTCTGGTTTTTCCCTCCACATGTATAATCAACATCACCGTCGCGCGTTTAGACTTGAGAGTATTTGGCTGCTCTACATTTCCACAAAGAACGACACGGGAGGATGTCTCTACAAATCTGGCTGTCGCCTGATGAAGCCAGTCGTAATTACTCACGAAACGTCGTACTCAGATTGTAATGTTGTTTTCTTGCTCTCTAGTTAGTGCTGTACTAGTGACGAATTGGCACGTTCTGTTTACGTGACAAGCCTTACTAGTTGGCTGTGTCGGGTGGTGGCGGGTTTAACGACACATTTATATATTTATGCGATCTAAGCCAAAAAAAACTGTATTCATTTCCACGTGATACGCCACTTGGTTGAGCTATCATTTGTGACCAGGTCGCTTCTAAAAAAACATCTACGCACCTCAGTGGGGCGTTACCTGGTAAAATATAAATAGTTATGAATAGTATTAGTATAGCAGGCGGCGTTTCTGTGCAACGGCCATTCTTCATGGCACGTAAACAGGCCTCTGTGGCTACAGAACTCGGCCTCTCGATATGCTTTGTACCATGAATGTGCCTTGCCACTGACACATTGCACTGTGTTATTTCTTACGTACGTGCGTTCGTGACTTTTGATGAAAGTTGTTTAGTTATAGTGTACAGCGCTCTGAAACCTCCTTGTGTGGTCTGTTGAGTTTTATAAATTTGACACGTTAATGAATGAAGAAGGGCCACTTCCCAAAATGTCGCGCATTATATATATTTCATTTTGATGCATTATTAAGGCGGATACTCAAGTGTAGTTAGTTGATTATCTCAGCCTGGTCATCAGTGCCCGCACACGAAACATATATACTGTATATCATGTTACATTTGGGGGTTTTTTTCACTTCATTTGGCTAAATTCCATCTCTGAGTTAAGGACGTACAGTATTTCAGTTGTGCTGACATGCAGCGAACACTGGCCAAGACATTAAAAGGTGTGGATAAATAGGTCTCTTGAAGTCACTTCAGTCGCAGTTTTGCGACATCACAGGACGATGGAAATGTCTTTAGCTGCGTGGCATTACGATGATAACACAAGTGAATTATAATTGGGGAAATTTCAAATAGAATATTTTGCTACCTTTGTTGTAAAAGAGAATTTGGGAAACCGTAGCTACTCGAGAAAGGCGTCAGGTTTGTGTAACTGATTTGTCGGGTCAATGCTGAAACTCCAAATTTTGAGAGAAGATTTGAAAGTTTGGATGATCCAAATAAATATGATTTCGGATTGATCCGGAGATGTGACGTCACAGGCACGTGACATGGCGCATGGCGCCACGTGGGGATTCGGCGAGGCCGACGAAGCGATCACGGTGTGCGCGAACCACGACCCCAAAGTCCGAAGAAGAAACAAAATCAGAAATGTTCCCTTTTAACGATCCTAAATAAATAAATAAATTGCAAAAAACTCATTCCACAACATCCCCCCAGAAGGGGTAAAACGTTTATTGTGGTTCAGTTGCGAGAACTCGTCACGTTGAGGACGTGGGCCGTGCCCGTCCACACTCACAAACGCTCGTGAACGGTGATGTCACGGCGGCGGGGGGGGGGATGGGACGACTTTAAATTACAATCCACAGCAAACAACGCACTCGGGTAGTTTCCTGTCGACGCCTACCGCAAACTAAACCATCCATTCTGAGCAAACTCAGGCTTAGCCGGCCGGCTACTGGGCTCCTGGGCGGCAGACTCAAGAGTTGGCGGACACCCAGGGCACGCCACACCACACGGTGGTGCGGCTGTGTGCCCATTGGGGCCTTGAGCGGAAATAAAATCATTTTAGGGGTGCCCACTTTCAACTTCGAAAATCCTCGTGAGATGCAGACAACACGGGCGAGAGAGAATGGATGTCGTGGGATTAAAGAGAAATGTGGACGGGAATAGAGATGTCGTAAGACGAGAGCCGACAGATGCAGCGCAGAAAGGGAAGGGACATTAATTGGCTTTTTTATGGCACATTCCGTTTTCATTAGGATTTGATTTGAGCTGATATTTGAAGCAAGCGATATTTCTTTTCATGAACCCGTGGCCTCTGGGGCCGCTGGGGACCCTAAACTTTTGCTCGGGTTGCTTACGCTTAGGGCCGCCACCGAGTGTGAATCCGTCGCGGCCGGAGTAGGCTTCCACGGGTACGCTCCACGGACCACGAGGAACGCAGGTGAAGTGTAGCGCCGACGTGAACAGCGATGGGGCTACGGGCAGGTTGGGAGAACCGGAGGGTTCTACAAGGAACACGTGGGGAATGAAGTCCATTGCGATGGAGATGTGACGCGATGCGATGCCAAGCGATGCACACGTGCTTGACACGTCATCTTTTCTCGACCTATAATATTCATCATAAAGGTTTCTGGGTTAGGTCGCGTAAGTGTGAATGTGTCGTTTACCCGCCACCGCAATTCTGGAGAAATCAATCGCCCGATGATGCTGGAAGTAATTACTGGCGAAACGTCACAGTAGTCACATTGTCAACGTTGTGGATTTGCTCTCCAACACACCGGTGGGCTGAAGTGCTAACTAATTGCAACGTTTTGTTTACGTGACAAACCTTACTGGGTGGCTGTGTCGGGTGGTGGTTGTTAAGGGTAAAGGTGCAGCCCTGCAACTGCTTGTCCACGCCACTGTTGGAGGAATGCTCTCCATTCGAGGAAGCTCTAGACAGGCCCCTCGTGAGGGTATTCGGCCTACTCTTCCACGCTGGCCGTACACACGTCTTGGACGAGGCAGAAGAGACCCACACTTTACCCCACCACACGCGATTATCTGCGGTGTCACTCATTGATACTGCTGCGTGGACAGAGGTGGCTGGAGCGATTTAAGGAATGTGCTCCACTGTTTCAGCTGCCGAATCAAATCCAGTGTGCTAACCAGTACACAATGGAAGCGTCCATTCGGAACGACTAACTAAACTAAACTTATTTTATATTACCGGGTGAGGTCCACTGAGCTCTGTAGCTCTTCTTCAGAAGCGACCTGGCTGCCACAGATGATCGCTCAACAAAGTGGCTCATCACGTGGACATTTAGAGCAGAACAATACTCCAAACGCTTGTCGAGTCTAAATGCGGCGGGGTGAAAACCCGGATGACCCAGGGACAACATCCACACGAGCACGGGGCGAGAGAGTGAGACACCGCGAAACTCCGCATACACAGCAGGCGTCGGGGGTTGCGGTTGAACCCACGGCCTTCGCGCATGCCAGGCGAGCTAGTCAGCGCTGCTCCCCAACAGAGCAATGGGCAAGCCGTGTTATCCCGAAAATAAGACCGGGGCCAACATTTTTTTTCGCGACGGTGCCGAAAATCACGATGGCACCACAAGACATTAAACGGGACGAGTGCGCGCCAGACCCGGTGACGGCAATGAAATGCAAAACCTCGTCGGAGACAGCCGTCTCCGTTGTAAACACAGCTGGCAGCGGCGGAACATCTCGTTAGGGTGTAACAACAAGGCAGCAGAGAGGCGAGCACACAGACTGAGAATACACGGCCGCACGAGCTGCAAGCCGCTCAGTAATGAGCTCACTTCTTGTTTTTGGTCGGGTTAAACTTCGATCCCCTCCGTGTTATTGTTCGAGTCAGACAGAGGATGGTTGTCAGCCCTCTTAGGAGCGGCGCGCACCTGAGCACGACCTCCAACGTATTTGCTTCGTCATTAGCGAGGCAGCCAAACACTGCGTGGGGGCGCCAACACTCAGACGGACGGCCCACGGAGTTCCTTTAAAATGGAACTCTTTTCAAGCGATTGCAGTCACTGGGCGTGGTACCATAATACAGGGGAGGGGGGGAGTTAGATCGCGTAAATATATAAATGTGTCGTTAAACCCGCCACCACGCGACACAGCCAATTAGTAAAGTTTGTCGCGTAAACAGAACGTGCCAAGTCGTTACTTGTACAGCACGCCGGTGTGTTGCCGAGCAAAGCCGCAACATTTACCATTACCCCCAACGTGTTAATCTCACTCCGTCTCTCTCGCTCGCCATGGTAATGGTACATGTTGTGCCTTTGTATCTGTTGACGTGACAAACCCCTTACTAGTTGGCTGTGTCGGGTGGTGGCGGGTTTAACGACACATTTATATATTTACGCGCTCTAACCCCCCCCCCAAAAAAATCTGTATCACGGATGATATTGGTCGCGAAAGCCTCCTGCGTGTGAAACTGGTAGCGGCAACAACAAAGGCAGTCGGCTCGCTCAGCGTAAAGGGTTCGGAATTTCAAATGCGGGACGCGGTGGCAGATTTCTGCAACACCCGTGCCCGGTGCGGTGGTGGTCGGCGACCTCTCCAGACCCCAGGGGAATCGGCAGAGCGGGACGAAAAGTTGTTGTTGTTGTCAAAGTGAGAATGCGTGCCCCCTAATGAAAAGGAGATATTCGCAGAGCATTGGCGGTGACCCTGCCGACAGCGAGACTCCAGATTCACCGAGGCTCTCGCGGATTCAATTAAACGTCATTTGGTGAGAGCACTTGCGTAGTGCTCCACTGGAATGAAAGCAAATATATCTATAAAGACACACACACAACGATGGGAAGGATATGGTAGCAGTTACAATTGTGATTTTCAAAAAGAACCGACTGGAGGATTCGTGACGCGTCCCAGCGCGACGGGGGCTCGGGACGCACGCTCGAATCTCCAGGGCGTACAGTGAAATTGAAAGCCGCGTGGTGGTGTCGCCTTACGTAGACAAAGAGCTGAGAAATAGCTTTCCTTGGCGTCACGAACACGTTTCCTGCGTGAAGGCTTTAACTGGGCAAACAGAGAAAAAAATGGCAATTCACTGAAGGCCTCGATTTTTTTTTGTTACAAAACTTCTCATTGCAGCCCCCGAGTTGCAACAAGAAACACGTTGTCTTGGCATAAAGGATCTTCTCCCCCCACCCAACACTGGCGTAAAGGCATGATTACGCTAATATGCACACACGGGGTTTTGTTTGTGCTCATCCTTAACGGCCCCTAAATTGGCCCGAAATTGATCGAATACCAATAAATGACAGGCAGCATAAAGGAGTGCGTGTGTGTGTGTGAGAGACTGTGTGTGTGTGAGCTAAGTGTGTGTGTGTGAGTAAGCTCAGTGTGTGTGTGAGAGAGAGTGTGTGTGTGAGAGAGAGAGTTTGTGTGTGTGTGTGTGAGAGTGTGTGTGAGTGGGGAGCGGTGGTGTAGCAGTTAGCGCGCTGCGCTATGACCCCGGCGACACGGGTTCGATTCCCGCTCACGGCCAACACCAGTGACGATTATCTGAACCGGTCCCGGGCCTCCCCTAGGTCGACTCAGCCTCAAATGAGTACCTGGTGCGGTGTGTAAAGATTGTGCCACTAAGGAGACAAAGGCGGTCGGGCGTGGTGCTGGCCACCCACCCCCTCGTGTACCGTTCCGGCCTTCATAGGTGCTCGCTAACAGCACTTGCCCCTACAGTCTGTTAAGGCTATATGGGGGATGTGAGTGTGTGTGAGTGTGGGGAGCGGTGGTGTAGTGGTTGGCGCGCTGCGCTTGCGATATCGCCGACCCGAGTTCGATTCCCGCTCACGGCCACCAAACACCACCAGTGAGGATTATCTGAACCGGTCCTGGGCCTCCCCCGAGGTTGACTCATACCTCAACATGAGTACCCGGTGCGGTGTGTAAACATCGCGGCCGGGCGTGGTGCTGGCCACCCACAATCTCGTGTGCCGTGCCGGCCTTCATAGGCGCTACTCACTAACAGCACTTGCCCCAGCAGTCAGTAGAGGTTATACGGGAAATCTTTGTCTTTGTCTTTGTGTGCGAGTGCACAGATGCACAGGAGAGGTATGTGTTTGCTCGGGATAGTTTTGCTGAACGTTGACGCTGTCATTTCAAAATAAAATATTCAACACGCTTGTCGATAACCTCGTGGCCTTAAAAGAAAAAAATATAACAGGCAACGTTTCGGGCAATGGCCCTTCTTGAAAGCACATGCGAGTTTTTTTTGCGTGGGAAATGGCATTAAGAAGTTCCACGTGCTGTGCAGAAGGTGCCATCGCCCGAAACATTGCCTATCATATGTTGTGTTTAGCCTTTATAGGGCCACGGTGCTATTGAAGGCCGTGTTCGGCTGTGGGTTTTTGTGCTCATGCGTCGCTGCCAGCGCAGCAGCGGCAGCAGCAGCGGGTTCGGGGTGTTGCTTTTGTGTGTGCGTCACGTCACAAGGCTCCTGCTTTTGTGCGACGTCCGGCCACTTTGCTTTCGACGTGAACTGTCCGTGCGGGGCTAGGGGATTAGACTGTCGGGAGCACGGCCTCACATTGCAAGGAAGAAGTGTGGAAAGGTAGGCCAAGTAATAATAATAATAAAACATAACATTCCGTGTGGCTTGTTTCAAACGTGGAACCCAAATGCGCCACCGTGAATGTAAAGCAGGAAACAAACAGAAGCAGTATAAACGGGCAGAACTAAGGGGTAGAGGGCAGCTTTAAGAGTTTCCAAGACAGAATATCCTCTAGAGGGGCTTTTGTAGAGCTCCCTTTCGTGGAAGCCCTTCTGCCAGCGGTGGTGCGAGCAAGCCATCGCAGGGCTGTGCCTTTACCCCTCACTCAGGGAAGACGAAACTCAAGATTCCGCACACACACACAAACGGTATGTCAGCAACCTCCTGGCTACACACCACGACATTCCGGCACGCGAGCAGCTCACACCATCTCACGGGTTATCCACCAACCTCCACCCAACTCCACCGTTCCACCACTCCAGGAGTCTGCCACGGTTGAACGCGTCACGTTGCGTACGCGCTCCGCTTTCATCCGTCTCGAATGAAGCCCACGGTTTCTACTGTCACAACGGACATTCACTTCCAATGACCTCTTTCCAGACGTCTGGGCAGCGTGGCGGAGTGGGCGGAACGCCCTCTCGAGAGAGGGGCCCCCACACTGGAGCTTCCGCTCAAGTGGCTGCAGTGGCCGTGAGCGAGAACTTTCAGAGGTTTCGCACCTTCAGCTGAATCTCAACCTCGGCTTTAGGTGTGCAGAGCAAATGAAGGCAGGGAGGGATCGGTGCTCTTGCGATGCCGGCCTACAGACCACGCGGGAGCCAGGCCATCAGCCGGCGCGACCGACAATTGCCCAAGATCTGCAGTCCTCTATATGTCAGCAAATGAATGCAGGGAGGGATCGGTGCTCTTGCGATGCCGCTGTTCGGCAAGCGCGCCGGCCTACAGACCACGCCACCTCTTCATAGAAACACGCGCACAGCAGAAAAAGGAAACTTGGAGCCAGATTTTGTGAAACCGTAGCCTAAGCAGGGGAGGTCTCCACACGATTGCATCTGGCACCGCGAGCAGCATCTGCCTCGAATTACTCCGGCAGTTTCACCAACATCAGTGGTGCAATAAAACGCGAAACATTCTACATATCTAGAAAACGATTCGCTCCGTTCGAATTCTCCGGTTGACCGCTTTGATGGAGGTGTTGGCCGGCGTGCTGTCCGAGCTTCTATTAGTCGTAGACAGAGTCGAGCGTCACCGTCCCAGCGAGTCGCTTCTCTCTCAACAATCGCCGGGAGATGACCGCAGACGAGCTGCGAGGCAGCAGCCAGGCGGTTGGCCTGCGCTCTCAACAATCGCCCGAGTTCTGCAGTTCTCTATATTTACTAAAACGTATTTTCTGGCCGAGTAATCGGTGTTTATGCATGTGGGCGGAAACCCAAGCAACGTCCGTAGTTAATGCACACGAGAGGGGGGCTCAGCACTCGCACCAAAGGGCGAGGAGGAGGAGGAGTGACGCTCAGCACTTGGCTCGCAGTCCGCGCTAAGCTCGACGCCCGCTGGAAGGGAGTTTCGCAACATCCGTGCGCGGTGATCCACCCCCCCCTCCTCCTCGCCGCTGCCTCCCACAGCGCTGGCTTACAGGCAGCCACGTGCGCAGCCGCCGCCGCCACCACCACCACCACCGCCGCCACCGCCGCCACCGCCACCACCACCAACACCACCGCCACCACCACCAACACCACCGCCACCACCACCGTCACCATCACTGCCACCACCACCGCCACCACCGCCGCCACCACCGCCATCACCGCTACCACCACCGCCACCACCACCAACACCACCGCCACCGTCACCATCACTGCCACCACCGCCGCCACCACCGCCATCACCGCCACCGCCACCACCACCACCACCGTCACCACTGCCACCACCGCCACCGCCACCACCGCCACCACCGCCATCACCACCACCGCCACCACCACCACCACCGTCACCACTGCCACCACTGCCACCGCCGCCACCGCCACCACCGCCACCACCACCACCGCGGCTCGAGAGGTCTCTCACGCGCGCTTCGGGTTGCGTGCAACACACGACGCAACCTTAAAACGCATCTCAGTTCCATCCATTGTCAGTGATACGAACACATTAACCCCCCCCACCCCCCGACTGGGCTTTGCACCTGATTGGCTCGCAAGTGACGACGTCACATCTGTCCCTCCACTTGAGAACGATGGAGGAGGCGTTCCCCACAACTCTGGCTGTTGCCTGATGAGGCTCGTTGTAACTCCTGGCGATGCGTCGCACTCGCATTGTGAATGTTGTGGGTTTACTCTCCAGCACGCAGCCCGTTCGTGCTGTACCAGTAACGGATTGGCACGTTCTGTTCACGTGACAAACCCTTTACTAGTTGCCTGTTTCGGACGCATGTATAGTCACGCGATCTAACCCAACAAACCTACACTGTGGATTATATTGGTCGCGAAAGCTCTACGTGTTAAACTGACATCACAGCTCAGTTTCGTTATTGTTATGAAGACCGATCAAGTTGACCGATAACACCTTCGTATGTGGAGGACTGCAGAGCTTGGCCAATTGCTGGTGGCACCTCCTTCGCCGCGTAGCTGCCGTTCCCGCTTGTGTGGAACTTCCTCGTGCCTCCGGATTGCTCTCTCCCCCTTTCCCTGTCTCTCTCTCCCTGTCTCTCTCCCCCTTTCTCTCTCTATCTGTCTCTCTCCCCCTGTCTCTCTCTCTCTCCCTGTCTCTCTCCCCCTGTCTCTCTCCCCCTGTCTCTCTCCCCCTGTCTTTCCCCCTGTCTCTCCCTCTCCCTGTCTCTCTCTGTCTCTCTCTCTGCGAGAGCGAGTGACTACTGCCGGCGGTGGCGGCGCGTTACCAATTTAAATCACCACCATCACCATCACCGCCCGATGAATGATTAAGAACACATTGGCGGTGCCGTTAGCGCCAAAGCGAACGCCAGGCACGGCGCGCGGGCACCCAGAGCAGCGGTGGCGTGTCAGTGTCCGCGGCACAGTGAGATGGGGATGCATTCTATTATTGGGCGCGTTCATCTCTGCTGATCTGATTGGCTGGGGGCCACACACGCACACAGAGAAAGAGATCATCATTTCTCGCTAACAAGTTCAATTGAGTGAACTCTGTGAGTGCCCGGAGCTCAATGGTAATCATCGCTGTTGGCGCACACACGCAGTTGGTTTTATATGTATTTGTACGAGCCGTATTGAGAAATGAATTGCTTTCAAATATATATGTGTGGCTTTTGTTACGATATTTCTATTTGAAAAGTAAAAGTGGCTGCCTAGTTCAAACGCGTATGGCATGGTTGGGTTGCTCATCGTGGTGGGAACCAGACCATCCACAGGGTGACTGGCGCTGTTCGTAATTTACACAACGATGCAATGTGCTTGCGTTGCGGTGAAACTAAAGTGAATGTGCATGCAGTGAACATTAACACCCATTACAATAGTCAGAAACTCAGACCATCACTCAACTGCTGGATGAAGACCTCCCCACTCCGCCTCGATCACTGGGGTTGTTTGACTGGATGGGGAGGATGGATGGGCCTTGTTTGTTGTTTAGAGGCTTGAGCCTAAACGTGGACATTCCACCTTCTAGACTCTGCAGGGTTTTTAGCCTCCTCGTCCACGCTGGCCAAACTTTGTTTTTAGACTTTTTGTTTTAATCTTCTGCAAGATTCAGTGCGCAAACCCACTGACGTCTCCACCACATCGTCGTATATAGACCGTGTTGCTTCTTTTTTCACATAACGCACAGCACGTTTATTTCTCAGAAATATATATGCGTACATATAAAAACAGTTTACACAAAATTATAACACATCCAAAGCGGTGCCAGGAAAATATTCAGGGGGGGTCTGTGTGCAGGCATTCCGCCTCTCAGCGGGGGGGGGGGGTGGGTCATGGGGTGTAGTGGTTGAGGGACGGGAGGGGAATTGTGTGGGGGGAGTATGGGGCAGGCGAAGTCTGTGGGGCAGTGCGGGTGAGCTGGGAAGGTGAGCGGTGAGGAGGGAGGGCATCGAGGGGTGGTGAGTCATTACGCACCTCTCCAGCTCCTGGAGGCACGAGGTCTTCCATTTAGACCTCTCCCACCACCACCACCACCATCTTCATCATCACCACCACCACCACCACCACCATCTTCATCATCACCACCACCACCACCACCACCATCTTCATCATCACCACCACCACCACCACCACCACCACCACCATCTTCATCATCACCACCACCACCACCACCACCACCACCACCATCTTCATCATCACCACCACCACCACCACCATCTTCATCATCACCACCACCACCACTACCACCAACTGCCCCTCCCTCCCGTTAATAAACATTAACTACCTTCGGGGACAAGGAGGAATGGGAGCGAAGGTGGTGGGAGAGTGGGTGGGTGAGTGTGTGAGTGGGAGGGTGAGTGTGTGAGTGGGTGAGTGGGTGGTTGAGTGGGTGAGTGAGTGGGTGAGTGTGTGAGTGGGTGAGTGGGTGGTTGAGTGGGTGAGTGGGTGGGTGAGTGTGTGAGTGGGTGGGTGGGTGAATGGGTGGGTGTGTGAGTGAATGGGTGGGTGTGTGAGTGGGTGGGTGTGTCAGTGAGTGGGTGAGCGTGTGAGTGGGTGAGCGTGTGAGTGGGTGAGCGTGTGAGCGGGTGAGTGTGTGAGTAGGTGAGTGGGTGGGTGTGTAAGTGAGTGTGTGAGTGTATGAGTGGGTGGGTGTGTGAGTAGGTGAGTGGGTGAGTAGGTGAGTGTGTGAGTAGGTGAGTGGGTGGGTGTGTGAGTGGGGTGTGTGAGTGGGTGTGGGTGAGTGGGTGTGTGAGTGGGTGAGGGGGTGAGGGGGTGGGTGTATGGGTGTATGGGAGCAGGGCCCCGTTCCGTGGGAGGGAGGTCACATGTGCTACCCATTTAAGTTTAGTGTACACTGCAGTGTATGTCTCATCGTGCCGTGTGCGTGCATGTGGCGAGAATACGTGTGCGTACACGTGCGTGTGGTTGACTTCTGCCTCAAATGAGTACCTGATGCGATGTGTAACCACTGGGAAGACAAAGGCGGCCGGGCGTGGTGCTGGCCACCCACCCCTTCGTGTGCCGTGCAGCCCTTTATAGGCGCTACTCGCTAACAGCACTTGCCCCTACAGTCTGTTTAGGCTGTCACGGGGGTCTTTGTAGGGAGCGGTGGTGCAGTAGTTAGCGCGCTGTGATACGAACCCCGGCCACCTGAGTTCGATTCCCACCCAGGGCCACCAACACCAGTGACGATTATCTGAACTGGTCCTGAGCCTTCTCTAGGTCAACTCAGCCTCAAATGGGAACATGGTGTGGTGTGTAATCATCGCCACTCGGAAGACAAAGGCCACATCCACCATCACGGCCCCATCTCGGCCTTCGCAGGGGCTTCTCGCTCGCAGCACTCGCCTCGATCGTCTGTTTAAGGCGAAGCGGAGGCGCATCCGTGTGTGTCTGTGTGTGTCTGTGCGCACACACAAGGAGCGGAGGAGTGTCTGTGTGTGTCTGTGTGTGTCTGTGCGCACACACAAGGAGTGGAGGAGGGTCTGTGTGTGTCTGTGTGTGTCTGTGCGCACACACAAGGAGTGGAGGAGGGTTTGTGTGTGTCTGTGCGCACACACAAGGAGCGGAGGAGTGTCTGTGTGTGTCTGTGCGCACACACAAGGAGCGGAGGAGTGTCTGTGTGTGTCTGTGTGTGTCTGTGCGCACACACAAGGAGTGGAGGAGGGTCTGTGTGTGTCTGTGTGTGTCTGTGCGCATACACAAGGAGTGGAGGAGGGTCTGTGTGTGTCTGTGTGTGTCTGTGCGCACACACAAGGAGTGGAGGAGGGTCTGTGTGTGTCTGTGTGTGTCTGTGCGCACACACAAGGAGTGGAGGAGTGTCTGTGTGTCTGTGTGTGTGTCTGTGCGCACACAAGGAGTGGTGGGGGTCTGTGTGTGTGTGTCTGTGCGCATACACAAGGAGTGGAGGAGGGTCTGTGTGTGTCTGTGTGTGTCTGTGCGCATACACAAGGAGTGGAGGAGGGTCTGTGTGTGTCTGTGCGCATACACAAGGAGCGGAGGAGGGTCTGTGTGTGTCTGTGTGTGTCTGTGCGCATACACAAGGAGTGGAGGAGGGTCTGTGTGTGTCTGTGTGTGTCTGTGCGCACACACAAGGAGCGGCGGGGGGTCTGTGTGTCTGTGTGTGTCTGTGCGCACACACAAGGAGTGGAGGAGGGTCTGTGTGTGTCTGTGTGTGTCTGTGCGCACACACAAGGAGTGGAGGAGGGTCTGTGTGTGTCTGTGTGTGTCTGGTCGCACACACAAGGAGTGGAGGAGGGTCTGTGTGTGTCTGTGTGTGTCTGTGCGCACACACAAGGGTGGAGGAGGGTCTGTGTGTGTCTGTGTGTGTCTGTGCGCACACAAGGAGCGGAGGCACAGCAGTTGCCGCACTGCACTACAATTCCAGCGACATGAGATCGACTCCCACGCCTAATAATGAATATATATCAGTGACAAGTGCGATCTGAATGTATGTGCAGTGACATAGAATGGGTCACGAAGATGCGTAGCACAGGTTACTGGTAGAGAGAGAGCGGGGATCTGAGGACGTAGCAGCCGGTCTGCCAGCAGGGCACGTGATGGGCCATCAGCTGGTGCTACCAACAATTGCCCAAGATATGCAGTCCTCTATACGTTAGAGGGGACACGTGGGGCAGAGCCCAGATCCTTCTGACAAGTTCCAGAAGGGGGCGTGGCCGAGGGCGGAGCCAGGCCGCGCTGGGGAGGATAAAAGGAAGGTCCCGACGCTGGGTCGGGGCTGTCGTTTGGAATGGAACCAATCTTGATTTGAAGCTTTCGTGACTGCAGGAATCCATACTATGTAGGTACCTACATAGGTACCTACGTGACTTTACCGAAAGAACCAAAGAGTATTGAATGGAACCCTTCTGCGCAAGGCTTCGTCCCCGTCTCACCTCCCTGGCGCTGTGGGTCAGGCAGCGTGCCGGCTGCCCTGACCCGTGTGTAGTTGTCCCCTGTACTGTGGAAGTGTCGACCAAACGTGGGTGCCTCCTACTATTAGTGCCTCTGAAGTGACTACTACACATGTATCAACATTGTCACTGGGGAGACAAAGGTGGCAGAGCGTGATGTTAACCGGATGAAGCCCCTAAAATGCGGTGGTCGACCTGAATAGGAGCTCGCTAACAGCCCATGTCCCGATGTTATAGTCGTCAAGCTCTCTGTGGCCACATATTTAGACGTGAAGTGGACTTCTTCACTCCTCAGCCCGTGTGCCTCTCTCGCTGGCCATGTGTGCTCACATACAGTGAGGGGTGCTGTATCTGTGTTGCACTTCTTTCGCACCGTACGTAGCCGACAGTGCGGGGGAAGGACAACAAACTAAACACGCGAAAAGTAGTTGTCAAATAAATTAGTTTTCAATCTCGATGACCATTTAAAAGGGCACAGCTTCTGTGGCTTCCTCGTATCGGAAGGCAGAGCGCTCCAGACGGCCGCAGCAGTGGCGCGTCTCTCTGAAGGCGCCACGCGGTGCGGTGACCGCCGCCTTTGCTCGATGGCTCAGCCAAATGTGTCTGTGAGGACGACCCGGAGTTCGCGTGGCTGGTCGATTCACGCAGACGACCGCTGACCACGGCACGCGAGCGCACATCCCTCGATGTCCACGCGTCACGCGCGACCACGTGTCTCCGTTTAGCTTGTTGTCCTACCCCCCCACCACCCACACCTGCCCCCCCACCACCTACCCCCTCACCACCCCCACCTACCCCCCCACCACCCCCACCTACCCCCCCACCACCCCCACCTACCCCCCACCAGCCCCACCTACCCCCCCACCACCCCCACCTACCCCCCCACCACCCCCACCTACCCCCTACCACCCCCACCTACCCCCCCACCACCCCCACCTACCCCCCACCACCCCCACCTACCCCCCCACCACCCCCCCCCATCGCGAGTAACTTGGTAGTCGATCGCGAGTTGTTCGCTCGCTCAAACTCGCGCCCGCTGGAGCTCCCTGGCCACTCGAGTCGCGTGCTCGAGTCAAAGACGAGGCCACTGCCCCGAGACGCCACCTTGTTACAAGCCTCTCTCTCTCTCCATTCTAAGGCCGCGGTGTTATTGACCATTTCGTGTTGTTGGTTAATTTCGCCCGCTCGCTCCACTCCGCGCCCTCCCCCATCGCGTGAGCGGCTCACTCACCAAGAGAGGGCCGCCTGAAATGTGTTTCCAATTTGTAGCATCGCAACCAACAGGACCCTTGAAACCCTCGCAGGCTGCGAGGGCTGCACCACACAATGATCGGGGCACAATGCGCAAGGCAACGAGTTAATGCGGACAGAAGCCCCTAATTGGATTTTTTGTTTCTCTCCATGTGCGTTGCTTTCTCTTCGCTTTTCCCCCACTCCTACAAAATAAAAGCAATATGGTTTTTAAAAATGCTTTATTCAATTTCACGAATGCTTGATGAACTATTTGTTTTTTTACGGAGGAAACTGTTGTTCAAGCAAGAAAAATATTCTCTCGAAATAAAATAGCTTTTCATGCTGAAATTGTTTTAAATGTATAGTAAACACGTGACGTATTAACATTTCCAGATAATTACGTAACTAAATATCATACTGAACGGAATTACTAAATAACAAATGTGGTTATCATTTGAATATCGCGTGTAAAAAATCAATATCCTACAAGTTTTATCAATCCCCTGCGAGGTGAATGCCTCTCCCCACGTCGTGTGGGTCACGGGATGTGGTTGTTTGACCATACTTCACCATACTTCACCATACTTCACCATACTTCACCATGCTGGTGCAGTTACGGGTTGCTGAGAGCAGGGCCGTCCATGGGGGGGGGGGGGGTGTGGGAGTGTGAGGGTGTGTGGGGGTGTGGGGGTGTGAGGGTTTGTGGGGGTGTGTGGGGGTGTGAGGGTTTGTGGGAGTGTGTGGGGGTGTGGGGGTGTGTGGGGGTGTGGGGGTGTGAGGGTTTGTGGGGGTGTGTGGGGGTGTGGGGGTGTGTGGGGGTGTGTGGGGGTGTGGGGGTGTGTGGGTGTGTGGGGGTGTGAGGGTTTGTGGGAGTGTGTGGGGGTGTGGGGGTGTGTGGGGGTGTGTGGGGGTGTGGGGGTGTGTGGGGGTGTGAGGGTTTGTGGGGATGTGTGGGGGTGTGTGGGGGTGTGGGGGTGTGTGGGGGTGTGGGGGTGTGTGGGGGTGTGTGGGGGTGTGTGGGGGTGTGGGGGTGTGTGGGGGTGTGTGGGGGTGTGTGGGGGTGTGTGGGGGTATGGGGGTGTGTGGGGGTGTGGGGGTGTGTGGGGGTGTGGGGGTGTGTGGGGGTGTGAGGGTTTGTGGGAGTGTGTGGGGGTGTGGGGGTGTGTGGGGGTGTGTGGGGGTGTGGGGGTGTGTGGGGGTGTGAGGGTTTGTGGGGATGTGTGGGGGTGTGTGGGGGTGTGGGGGTGTGTGGGGGTGTGGGGGTGTGTGGGGGTGTGTGGGGGTGTGTGGGGGTGTGGGGGGGTGTGGGGGTGTGTGGGGGTGTGTGGGGGTGTGAGGGTTTGTGGGAGTGTGTGGGGGTGTGGGGGTGTGTGGGGGTGTGTGGGGGTGTGGGGGTGTGTGGGGGTGTGAGGGTTTGTGGGGATGTGTGGGGGTGTGTGGGGGTGTGGGGGTTTGTGGGGGTGTGGGGGTGTGTGGGGGTGTGTGGGGGTGTGTGGGGGTGTGGGGGTGTGTGGGGGTGTGTGGGGGTGTGTGGGGGTGTGGGGGTGTGTGGGGGTGTGTGGGGGTGTGGGGGTGTGTGGGGGTGTGTGGGTGTGTGTGGGTGTGTGGGGGTGTGTGGGGGTGTGTGGGGGTGTGTGGGGGTGTGTGGGGGTATGGGGGTGTGTGGGGGTGTGGGGGTGTGTGGGGGTGTGGGGGTGTGTGGGGGTGTGAGGGTTTGTGGGAGTGTGTGGGGGTGTGGGGGTGTGTGAGGGTGTGTGGGGGTGTGGGGGTGTGTGGGGGTGTGAGGGTTTGTGGGGATGTGTGGGGGTGTGTGGGGGTGTGGGGGTGTGTGGGGGTGTGGGGGTGTGTGGGGGTGTGTGGGGGTGTGTGGGGGTGTGGGGGTGTGTGGGGGTGTGGGGGTGTGTGGGGGTGTGGGGGTGTGTGGGGGTGTGAGGGTTTGTGGGAGTGTGTGGGGGTGTGGGGGTGTGTGGGGGTGTGTGGGGGTGTGTGGGGGTGTGGGGGTGTGGGGGTGTGTGGGGGTGTAAGGGTTTGTGGGAGTGTGTGGGGGTGTGGGGGTGTGTGGGGGTGTGTGGGGGTGTGTGGGGGTGTGGGGGTGTGTGGGGGTGTGAGGGTTTGTGGGGATGTGTGGGGGTGTGTGGGGGTGTGGGGGTGTGTGGGGGTGTGGGGGTGTGTGGGGGTGTGTGGGGGTGTGTGGGGGTGTGGGGGGGTGTGGGGGTGTGTGGGGGTGTGTGGGGGTGTGGGGGTGTGTGGGGGTGTGGGGGTGTGTGGGGGTGTGGGGGTGTGTGGGGGTGTGTGGGTGTGTGGGGGTGTGTGGGGGTGTGTGGGGGTGTGTGGGTGTGTGGGGGTGTGTGGGGGTGTGTGGGGGTGTGGGGGTGTGTGGGGGTGTGTGGGGGTGTGTGGGGGTGTGGGGGTGTGTGGGGGTGTGGGGGTGTGTGGGGGTGTGGGGGTGTGTGGGGGTGTGTGGGGGTGTGTGGGGGTGTGGGGGTGTGTGGGGGGGTGTGGGGGTGTGTGGGGGTGTGGGGGTGTGGGCCCCCCGACGCTTTCACACTAAACCGCAAGCATGATATTTGACATCGTGACTTTGAAGTGCGCCCACCCCCCCCCCCCAAAGCGCGGGGCCCGGGGCGATTGCCCCGATTCGCCGCACCCACAGGGACGGCTTTGGGTGGTGAAGGTGATGGAGCCACGGGTCTGGTTCATGCACCACTCGCCACTGACGTCACTGTAAGTCAACAGCACTCATCATTCAGGAGAATTGTTTTATTTTAAATACATCACTTTAATGTGCTTTGCTCCTCGGTGTAAACCATTCGTATTTTGGTATTCATAGTAAATAATATCGGATATATATGAAATATATCAGCACAATACAACCTGCATGGCTGCAATCCGAATGCTGCTGCTGCTCGGGAAGCCGAAGGGAGACACGGAGGCGGCAGCAGCAGCAGCAGCAGCAGCGCGGGCGACACTCGATGCAGAGACGGTAAATAAACAACATGGATCTCACACTATGAGATCTCTTTTACCAGTGGCAAAATATGATAGTAGGTTTTTACCCTTTTAACTGGTACAAAACTGACACCTTTATTCAAGGCATCATGTCTGCAATGACCACAACGCAAGTAGTCAAAAAAGCAAACAAAAAGAAGCAACTCTGATAAGGATGATAATATGCACTGTCCTTGAAGTTGATTGGCCCACACCCGAGACGGCTTTCTTTAGAGCCTAGTCCCCATTGGTGTAGGGCCAGATGACACCAGAAGGCGTACAACTCAAACACAGTGCAATATCAGAGTATTGAGAGCTCGGGGTAAGCATTTACACTATGAGATCTCTTTTACCAGTGGCAAAATATGATAGTAGGTTTTTACCCTTTTAACTGGTACAAAACTGACACCTTTATTCAAGGCATCATGTCTGCAATGACCACAACGCAAGTAGTCAAAAAAGCAAACAAAAAGAAGCAACTCTGATAAGGATGATAATATGCACTGTCCTTGAAGTTGATTGGCCCACACCCGAGACGGCTTTCTTTAGAGCCTAGTCCCCATTGGTGTAGGGCCAGATGACACCAGAAGGCGTACAACTCAAACACAGTGCAATATCAGAGTATTGAGAGCTCGGGGTAAGCATTTACACTATGAGATCTCTTTTACCAGTGGCAAAATATGATAGTAGGTTTTTACCCTTTTAACTGGTACAAAACTGACACCTTTATTCAAGGCATCATGTCTGCAATGACCACAACGCAAGTAGTCAAAAAAGCAAACAAAAAGAAGCAACTCTGATAAGGATGATAATATGCACTGTCCTTGAAGTTGATTGGCCCACACCCGAGACGGCTTTCTTTAGAGCCTAGTCCCCATTGGTGTAGGGCCAGATGACACCAGAAGGCGTACAACTCAAACACAGTGCAATATCAGAGTATTGAGAGCTCGGGGTAAGCATTTACACTATGAGATCTCTTTTACCAGTGGCAAAATATGATAGTAGGTTTTTACCCTTTTAACTGGTACAAAACTGACACCTTTATTCAAGGCATCATGTCTGCAATGACCACAACGCAAGTAGTCAAAAAAGCAAACAAAAAGAAGCAACTCTGATAAGGATGATAATATGCACTGTCCTTGAAGTTGATTGGCCCACACCCGAGACGGCTTTCTTTAGAGCCTAGTCCCCATTGGTGTAGGGCCAGATGACACCAGAAGGCGTACAACTCAAAAACAGTGCAATATCAGAGTATTGAGAGTTCGGGGTAAACATTTACACTATGAGATCTCTTTTACCAGTGGCAAAATATAATGGTAGGTTTTTACCCTTTTAACTGGTACAAAACTGACACCTTTATTCAAGGCATCATGTTTGCAATGACCACAACACAAGTAGTCAATAAAGCAAACAAAAAGAAGCAACTCTGATAAGGATAATAATATGCACTGTCCTTGAAGTTGATTGGCCCACACCCGAGACGGCTTTCTTTAGAGCCTAGTCCCCATTGGTGTAGGGCCAGATGACACCAGAAGGCGTACAACTCAAAAACAGTGCAATATCAGAGTATTGAGAGTTCGGGGTAAACATTTACACTATGAGATCTCTTTTACCAGTGGCAAAATATAATGGTAGGTTTTTACCCTTTTAACTGGTACAAAACTGACACCTTTATTCAAGGCATCATGTTTGCAATGACCACAACACAAGTAGTCAATAAAGCAAACAAAAAGAAGCAACTCTGATAAGGATAATAATATGCACTGTCCTTGAAGTTGATTGGCCCACACCCGAGACGGCTTTCTTTAGAGCCTAGTCCCCATTGGTGTAGGGCCAGATGACACCAGAAGGCGTACAACTCAAAAACAGTGCAATATCAGAGTATTGAGAGTTCGGGGTAAACATTTACACTATGAGATCTCTTTTACCAGTGGCAAAATATAATGGTAGGTTTTTACCCTTTTAACTGGTACAAAACTGACACCTTTATTCAAGGCATCATGTTTGCAATGACCACAACACAAGTAGTCAATAAAGCAAACAAAAAGAAGCAACTCTGATAAGGATAATAATATGCACTGTCCTTGAAGTTGATTGGCCCACACCCGAGACGGCTTTCTTTAGAGCCTAGTCCCCATTGGTGTAGGGCCAGATGACACCAGAAGGCGTACAACTCAAAAACAGTGCAATATCAGAGTATTGAGAGTTCGGGGTAAACATTTACACTATGAGATCTCTTTTACCAGTGGCAAAATATAATGGTAGGTTTTTACCCTTTTAACTGGTACAAAACTGACACCTTTATTCAAGGCATCATGTTTGCAATGACCACAACACAAGTAGTCAATAAAGCAAACAAAAAGAAGCAACTCTGATAAGGATAATAATATGCACTGTCCTTGAAGTTGATTGGCCCACACCCGAGACGGCTTTCTTTAGAGCCTAGTCCCCATTGGTGTAGGGCCAGATGACACCAGAAGGCGTACAACTCAAAAACAGTGCAATATCAGAGTATTGAGAGTTCGGGGTAAACATTTACACTATGAGATCTCTTTTACCAGTGGCAAAATATAATGGTAGGTTTTTACCCTTTTAACTGGTACAAAACTGACACCTTTATTCAAGGCATCATGTTTGCAATGACCACAACACAAGTAGTCAATAAAGCAAACAAAAAGAAGCAACTCTGATAAGGATAATAATATGCACTGTCCTTGAAGTTGATTGGCCCACACCCGAGACGGCTTTCTTTAGAGCCTAGTCCCCATTGGTGTAGGGCCAGATGACACCAGAAGGCGTACAACTCAAAAACAGTGCAATATCAGAGTATTGAGAGTTCGGGGTAAACATTTACACTATGAGATCTCTTTTACCAGTGGCAAAATATAATGGTAGGTTTTTACCCTTTTAACTGGTACAAAACTGACACCTTTATTCAAGGCATCATGTTTGCAATGACCACAACACAAGTAGTCAATAAAGCAAACAAAAAGAAGCAACTCTGATAAGGATAATAATATGCACTGTCCTTGAAGTTGATTGGCCCACACCCGAGACGGCTTTCTTTAGAGCCTAGTCCCCATTGGTGTAGGGCCAGATGACACCAGAAGGCGTACAACTCAAAAACAGTGCAATATCAGAGTATTGAGAGTTCGGGGTAAACATTTACACTATGAGATCTCTTTTACCAGTGGCAAAATATAATGGTAGGTTTTTACCCTTTTAACTGGTACAAAACTGACACCTTTATTCAAGGCATCATGTTTGCAATGACCACAACACAAGTAGTCAATAAAGCAAACAAAAAGAAGCAACTCTGATAAGGATAATAATATGCACTGTCCTTGAAGTTGATTGGCCCACACCCGAGACTCACTCTTGTTCACTGTTCACCTGCTTAGACTCACACTTGTTCACTGTTCATCGACATCGGACGTGTGACGAGTTTTTTGCAGCACTCATTCTCATTGGCAGCTCATTCTACGTTGACAACAATCTTCTCGATAACAACCTGTTGAGTTTGGGTGTCCCTCTCCCGCTCCTCCCACTAGCACGCTTGGCGATGTACGGTGCGAAAGACGTTCAACCCATTCTCGATTTGAAGTTTTCGTGACTGCAAAGATCCATTCTCTTCGGTTCTTTCGGTAAAGTCACGTGGGTGACAACAATAAAAAATAAAAATAAGATAAAAAATAAAATAAAATTGTTATTTCCATAATTTGTATTTTTTTAGTTTTTTCACCTACGTGACTTTACCGAAAGACCAAAGAGTACGTTCAACCCACATACAGCACACCCAAGCATGTGCATACATAATCACACACAAGGTTAAACATACAATTATCTATTGCATACTACGGAGGACACAAATATAAGCGTCCTTTCAGCTTCTCCAGAATGGGCAGGGCAGTGTTCGTGGGGACAGTGGCAGGCTCCACGAGCTAATGGAGCAGCTGCAATACACCTCAAGCATCATCTACACGTACCCACAATACTCAGACAAAGATCACCCGTGTAGCCTTCACAGACGTTTTGGGGCAAGTGCTGTTAGCGAGCACCTATGAAGGCACGCCCGGCCGCCTTTGTCTCTTCAGAGGCGATGTTTACACACCGCACCAGGTGCACATTTGAGGCTAAGTCGACCTAGGGGATGCCCAGGATCCGTGCAAATAATCGTCACTGGTGTTGGCCGTGAGCACAGTGCGCTAATTGCTGCGCCACCGCTCCCCGCGACATACACACACTCACACTTACACAAATGTGCTACAACAGCAGACCCCGGGATTAATTATCATCACAATTAGCGAAACATTGCTCTAATGACATTGTGATAGTAGTTAATTACAAATTACACAGCAACAATTGACCCCATGTATGTCACACACACACACCGTATATACCATGCGTCCATAAAACACACGCACACACAACGTACACATAATCCCCTACATGCGGTATTCATACAGAGTGAGTCATGAATAACTCACACGCGACAATAACAAAGTGGCGGCGACGTCCCCACGGCGCCTGTGCCAGGCTAGGTGCACTTTGAGGCCACGTGAAGTGTCGAAGGCCCGCTGGCAGAATGTCACGGAACAGACCCAGCAGGTGCCGATGGTTGAATGAGTGAGATGACTGGCAGATGCACCACCCGTGCGCCCCTCCCACCCCCCAGTAGCGTACTTCATGATCTGCTCCACACAACGATAGATCCCCCGTGTAGCCTTCACAGACTGTAGGGGCAAGTGCTGTTAGCGAGCGCCTATGAAGGCCGGAAGGGCACACGAGGGGGTGGGTGGCCAGCACCACGCCTGGTTGCATTTGTCTCCCCAGTGGCGATGTTTACACACCGCACCAGGTACGACCGACATACATTCAGACACACACACACACACATATATATATAATACACATTCGTAAACACACTTGGACGAGTAGACCAAATACTCTCTAGAATTGTGTCTCGTGGATGCCCTTCCGCCAGCACTGTTGTGTGAGAAAGGAATTGCAGGGCTGTGCCTTCACCATAAAACTAGCTACTTTATTTTACCATCTAAAGCCCACTGAACGATTAGCTCTTGATCAGAGGCGACCTGGCCCTACATACTAGCTCATCTAATCATACGTAAGCATTCATAGTAGCAGCCAAATAATCAACACGTGTGTTTTTACAAAGTGGAGGGGAAAAAAACCGGAGGACCCAGAGACGAATCCACACGATCATCACGGGCAGAGAGCACACGTGAACTTCAAATATAAACAACATCGTCAGGGTCAAGCCATGGCCTGCGTGCTCAGCGAGGGAAATATCATCTCGCCATTGCAGCATCCCTACAACACACGCACACAAGGCATACATAATGCCAGTATCCATATATAGCGTGACATGAATAACACACACATTCCCAAATATACAATACATATTCATAAAACACACACAACACATCAATAATTACACAGTATTCATGCGGAGTGAGACGTGGACAGCACAAAGGCAAAGATCCCCTGTATAGCTTTTAAAATACTGTTGGCAAGTGCTGTTAGCGAGCACCTATGGAGGCCCAATGAAGGTCGGCACGGCACACGAAGGGGTTGGTGGCCGCCTTTGTCTCCCCAGGAGGCGATATTTACGCACCATGCCGAGTACTCATTTAAATCTGAGTCGTCCTAGGGGAGGCCCACGACCAGTTCAAATGTTCGCTGTCACTGGTATGGGCCATCGGGTCGCCGGGTTCGTAACGAAGTGGGCTAACCACTACAGCACCGCTCCCCCGACTAAGAAAAACACGCACACTTTCGCAGGAGCACTTATATAACACACATTAACAAAACATCCGCACACAACGCATACATCATTCCATACATACAGTATTCATACGCAGTGAGACACAGGAACACACACACACGTATATGATTAGACAAAGGGCGTCCGTAGAGGAGGGATGGGGTAGACCCGACAGACGGGTGATGTTGGGTGGAGACATCATGAGGTCTGAGCTGAACTGGGATCAAGGTCGACAGCGTAGACAGCTGATAGCAGGCAGCTCGGAAAGCCTGGGGAACGCCACCTCATGGCCCCTGTTCTTTGTGAAAGCCACGGGCGTGGAAGGACGCTGAGATGATAATTCAGGTCATTTTCATATGTAAATGGTCTCCGTCTTCCTGAAGGGCAGGTCCCCGTCATGTCTATTGTTAAGTGGGGGGGGGGGGGGGCAGTGGGTGCCTCGAGTTCAACAATTGTAGCCGCTTTCTCTTGTTTTAGAATCCGCTGTCGTGCCAACGAGCTTGTGTGCGTGTTTGTCGCCGCCGGGCTACGAGCCGAAGGTTGCGCCGGTTGTGGCCCCGTGCGAGAGATTTCAACCGCGGGCGCTGGTGGAGCGTGCTCGTTGTCGTGCGGTTAGAAGTGATTTCATAATCAACGTTTTTGCGTTTAGATCGCGTTATTTAAAAATGTGTCGTAACCCTCCACCACCCGACACGGCTAATCAGTAAAACAGTGTCACGTTGACAAAAGACAAATAGTTCACTGCTTTAGCCAACCGGTGTGTTGAAGCGTGAAACCACAACATTTGCAAAAAAAAGAATTTAGAAGTGATTTCACGCTCGCACAAAAAATGAGCGTTCGAGCATTGGTGATCTCCTTCCATTTTACAGCCTCGAGGCAGTGGTGAAACATTCCACGTTACCATGGCAAGGGTGAGCTTATTTAAATAAAACCCCTGTGGACTTCACCACAAAAAAGCGGTACTTGATTTTTTTTTATCAACCCCTGAAGAAGGATGATGGGCAGGGTCAATCCCCCAAACGAGGATTTGAAGTCGCAACCTTCAGATTGCGAGCCACTCGCTCTGCCGCCGAGGTACTAGACCGTCGAAGTTGTTGTTAACTGTGGTCCTGGAATTGTTTTTTTCCTTTCTAACTTCAGTGCATCGCTGTGTTACAAAATAGCCCCAGGAAGTGACATTCACAAAACTACTTCTGACGTAATTTCAACATAGCCTCTCCACCAACATTCGAGACCACGTCTTTCACATGCCTTGCAAAAAATAATTGGTCTCGTGTCAATAAAAACATCTAATTGGTAATTTACTGAATTGAATGAACCGAAGTTGGTTAAAATCAAACTAAATATTGCGAGTTTTCTATACGCAATCCTGCACGACACTCTTTTGACAACGAGCTACCATCATTCCAATGTGCATGTGTGCGTGCTCAACTTCTTTTGAACAGTTCGTAGCCAACCGAGCTAATCGGAGGTGCAGGGGAAGGGCAACGCACTAAACACAAAAAGCAGTTCCAAAGAAATGAGATTTCAATCTGGATTCAAAAGTGCCTAGCTCCAGTGGCTTCCTCGTGTCGGAAGGGAGAGCCTGATGTGGTGACCGTCTTGTTCGATGGCCAGCCAAAACCTGCCGTTGCGAGGATGAGCGGAGTTTGCGTGATGGTTTATGCTCCCTGACGAAATCGGCAAGCCACAAGATGACTTCGCATTCCATCCCAAACTTTGTATTATTATTAATGAATGAGCCACGCATTTAAAACACGCCGATGCGCGCAGAGACAGAGAATGTCGCGGAGCGCGAATTCTTCCAGCAATTCCGCTCATCTCATCGGAATGCCGAGTTGGGTTTCTACACCCCAGATGTTCTGTGGTGCTCACTTTTAGTTGCGGTAAAAGTGGCAGCTAGGAGGGCAAAGAGCCCCCCCCTCTTCCCATATAGCCGAGTCCACGACCAAACATCGAGAGTTGATTTGATGTTAGATAAAGCAAATTATTATAATAGTAATCATACTGATGACTGTGTTATCGGTAGAGCGCTGTGGCGTGATAGAATGAGCCCGTGAGAGATTTCGAGTAATTATGCACGAGACAAATCTACCCACTGGGAAGCAATGGCAGACGATCATCAACCAATTAAAAGCGTCAATTCCCTAATCGCCGCGTGTGATTCTCTAACCGATGCTCGATTTAACAAGTGGGCCTTTTGGCTGTCTCCTGATGAAGCTAGTTGTAATTACTGGCGAAACGTCGTGCTCAGTTTGTAAATGTTGTGGCTTGGCTCTCCAACACACCGGTGTGCTGTACTAGTGACGAATTGGCACGTTCTGTTTACGTGACAACCCTTACTAGTTGTCTGTCTGGTGGTGGCGGGTTAAACGACACATTATATTTACACGACCTAACCCAAAAGACCTCTACCATGCTCGATTATTTGGCCACGACACGCCTTCTTTATCTCACAAAGTATTACTCCACATCTCATCGGGCAGACGAGCAGCAGCTTTCGGCCACAGCGCGGCCGATGCATCCAGGGCAGGGCTGGTGCCTCTCATCCCACCGGCGGGCAGGAATAATGCCGCCGCTGCTGCTGCTGCTTCGTCTGCGACGCGCAGCCGACGAGAGAGAAGACATCGCAAGGGCTAACGCTGTCGCTGTATACACGCAATGGGGGTGCGAGATCACTTGCGTCACCGCGTTCCATCTCGATCGTGTGAAAGTAGCACCCCCAATGGCAGCTGCCCCTGTAGGCGCAATGCGACTCAGCACCCGGCCTGCAAATGGCCATCGCTCCCAGTAAGGGGGTGACGATCGCTCTACTGTACTGTATATCATCCCAATTTGGCAGACAACCAGGTAATCAAGGTACTCTGCTGTTGAGAGGCAATGAGGAACAGACGGATTAGAGAACACACGCAGATTAATGACATCACTGGAATTGTTAATAAAAGCGAGTGGCCTTGGGCAGGACGCGTCACGCTTGGAATGGATGGTGGCCGACGGATGAGAAGAAAAATAATAACAACGGAGTGACAGTCGAGGAATAGAACTGGGAACACGTCCGCCGAGGAGATGGAGCTATGAGATCAGTTCGCTCGCAGATCCCCAATGGATTGCCACGTCGCAAGGGTCATGAGAAGTGGCGATGGCTTGGGGGGAGACCTTCATCCAGCAGTGGATTGACCATGATGATGATGATAATAATAATGAGATACTAGACGCAGCGATACATTTCTCACTCAAGGTTTTCTGGGTCACTGGTGACTACTCCTGGAGATCTGTTGTTGAAAAAGAGCTTCATGGCTCATCGGATTTCTCCGTAAAGAAAACATATTCTGATTCTCACCAATTTCCAGGGACATGGTGCGAGGAGACATACTGGATGTGGTGAGCTGGGGCACGTCATTATATTCTGGGGTTGCGGACCTGGAGATCATTGGTTGAAATGAAGCCCCTTTGGCTCGGCCATCATCATCATTTGCATCATCAGTTTAATGTATACTTCACCACTGACGTAACAATTCATTGAGACAGATGTGATTTCTGACGAACGCATCGCCTCAATTCGCGGGGGGGGGGAGGATATCAGCATTGCACGCGTACCTAGGGCGGAGGCACATTGCGATGATTACGGCAGATATATTGTCACGGAGAAGAACGAAGTATTGCCGTGTTCACATTATATGCAGCGTCAATGCGGTCACAATTATTCTTTCAACGGAAGTTGAACCAAAGCGACACTTTAATAGTGAATAGGACACCTACAAAAAAAACACCTGTCAATTGTAATTAATTATTATCTGCCACTAAATCAGCACATGCATGTGGATGAGGGCAAATATTCTCGTCGATTTGTTGCGTAAATTAAAGATTGTCTAATGTATGGACACATTGCGTAAACACATCTAGAGTAGGGTGTGAATCCACTGCTAATCAAGCCCCCCCCCCCCACTTCGTGTTGGTCTTGGGGGTCGCATGGCCATACTTCGCCACACTGGTCAAAGCGTGTCGCTAAAATGCAGCGGGGGGTGGGTGAGCAGGACCCCGTCAGAAATCACTCGTCACTGATGTTAGCCGTGGCCGGGAATTGAACCCATATCGCCAGGTTCACAAAGCGGTGCGCTAACCACTGCGCCACCCACCGCCCCAACCCCATGTAGCGAATCCCCTTTTACAAACGCTGCCTTGATACACCTACCAAGAGATATTTCACATAAACGTGTAAGTGTATGCGCACATATATATACACGCAAACATATCTCCTGTTGGATATATAAATAACCTGTGCTCTGCCGATGTATGCAGGGACTCATTACAATTTACAATACAATTCTGCGGGGATGCATTGTTAATCCTAATGCAGCAGCTGTATCCTCATACATAAAAATTGACGGCGGATTTGATTTTTTTTGTCACGTTTACACCGCGGTTACATCATTGGATACGCGGGGAACCCTGCCACTGCGACACCGCTGGGACGCGAATAAAATACACACGGAAGACAAACTCGCGACAAACAGCCGACTCGACGTGATTAACGGGGTGGGGGGGGGGTCATCCAGAGACCCGTTGCAGTCGTCACGCCGTGCGTCCTTCCTGTGCGTGGTGGAGGTGATGGTGGCAGCAGCGGTGGTGGTGGTGGTGATGATGATGATGAGGTATTTGACATTATCCGGAGCTCAGGCTAAGCCTTCGCTACCGCTGCTGCCGTTCGCCGCTGCCGACCGTCATTTCTTTACGAGTTGTGACACGTCCCAACTGTACCTGCATTTATTCATTTTTTGCGGCAAAGGTGGCGTTTTTGAAGTTGACGAGCGCGATGATTGGGAATCCGCTGACAAAAAAAATCGAAAACCCGCAGAAACCTCTCTCCCTCTCTCTCCCTCTCGTTCGCCCGGTTGCAAAAAGGTTTTCCGGCCTCGCTCCCAATTCTTTTTTGTTGTTGCGTTTTTAAAATTCTGTTTATAGGAGACGAATCTGTCTAATGCAGAATTTTATATCAGCTGCTCCCAGCAGGGGACACCCCTCTGCTGTAGACCCCCGCACGGGGTAATGCGCACCCATTCATTAGCATGAACATCTCAGCCCAACTTCACCAACAGCCAGAGCAGAGACCGTGAGAGGCACCGGTGGTCGCCTCCCTCTTGCCGCTGTCCCCTCGCTCGTCTCGGCGCGCGCCTCCCGATCTGCCGAGCCTCGCCTCCGCCGCCTCCCGGTCAATTCATTACGGGCGCAGCCGTGGAAAAATAATAAATTATAAATCCTGCAAACCTTTCTATAGCCCCAGCCTCTGTTCCCTTGATGTCCCCTAATTGTTGACTGCGCTGTCTCCGCCAGCCCGCCTGCTCGCTCGCGTGATAATGATGTCAAGAAAGTCAAGGCTGACTGGCAGGTGTCAGCCTCCCAGTGGACCTCATTAGCTCAGACGAAGCTGACAAGGCCAGGAATATGTATCAGCTGCAATTAGCCCGCCGTCACGGCGCATTACTTTGTTATTAGCCCGGCCTCTTCAGTAGACTTAAACATGACTCTCCGTCGCCTGCGAAGACTGTCCTGTGTGCACGGGATGAGTTATGAGGACAAGCCACTTTGGAGTCGGGTTCTGTGTGCACGCATGTGCACACACGCTAATAGCACGTGGCCCAACAGTCTGTTCAGGCGAGACGGGGGATCTCTGTCGGTAGCGCTGCGCCTGCGAACACGATGGCCCGAGTTGGATTCCCACTCACGGCTAACGTCATTTTCAAATATTTTAACCAGTATACTGGGCCTTCTCCAAGGTCGGTTCAACCTCACACCCAAACCAGGTACTTGGTGCTGTGTGTCAACACCAGCGCAACAAGGCGGGCGGGCGTGGTGCCGGCCTTCGTAAGTGCTCGCTCAAGGCAGCGTGCCCCAACAGAACGCGTGGGCTACACGGAGGATCTTTGTCTTTGCCGGAGCAGCGTCGTAAATTGGCAAGCACCCTCTTCGCTGTGCTGCACGAAGCCTCGCGACCCGGATTCAACTCCCGGTGACGATGCACGTGGGACAGCGTGCAATGCCTACGCGCATCTGGCTGAGGTCTCCACTGGATTGACTCGGCCAAGAGTGGGTCAACAACGTCACCAGAGAGGCATCGATGACTGTGGCGTGTGCGTGGAGTTTACTCCGCAAACCCATTTTGCCTGCTCCCAATCCTCCCCCCCTGTGCCAGCCATAATAGGTGCTCTCTAACAGAATTGACTCAATCGTGTAATGCAGATTCGGGGGCATACCTGTGTGTGCGCATTCACCTTGTGCTCGGGCGCCGCGGTGGCGAGGTGTTAACCGCCGTGCCTGATGTACAGGAACGCGCGGCCTCGATCCGGACCCTGACACCTGTATATTTGGAGCGTGCGTGTTCCCCCCGTGGTCACTCGGATTTTTATTTTGGCCCTCCGGTTTTTTCCCTCCGCATTTAGAAACATGCCTTTCGAGAATTTGGCTGAAATAAATGTCCACGTGATAAGCCACTTCGTTGAGCTATCATCTGTGGCCCGGTCACTTCTTAAATAGAGCGAGACAGCTCAGTGGACACTACCTGGTAAGATAGAAAAGAGTTTTAGTTTACTTTTTAGTTAGCGTGCACGTTTTTGTGTGTAGCGTGTCGTCCTTCCCCTGCACCTCCGATCAACACAGTTGGCAACAGACGGTGCAAAATAAGTTCAACATACGTACACACGCAAAACCATCGCGGTTACACGCGGCAGGGTCGCTGGAAATGTGCAGGAGCTGAACATTTTTGGCAATGGAATTTCACTTTAGGAACTTTTTTTTCCTTTGCTTGTTTTGGAAACGTGCAAAAGAAAACAATCTGCAAAACTTTAGCAATATTTGGAAATAATTGCTATTTAAACAATGTTTTTCGAGGTAAACACAAAAACATAATCTGTGTGTGACTTTGTTTGCCTGCCTAAACTGTGCTTTGTGAACTCACAACCTGTGACAGGATGGTCGTTAGGGTTATTTTTGTCACAGTTCTGTTCCCTCTATGAATGCATGATGGCATTGTCCAATATTATTCGAGGTGGTGCAATCCATTTAATCGTTTTGCATCTCTCGGGATTTGAGTCTCCATTACTGAGAATCAGTGGAAGGTCTCCAAACCTTCTGAACTGGGTTTGTGATGTTCGGTTGTTTTGTATTATTGCCTGCAAATGAGCTTTTGTTTAGCCCTCCCTTTGGCTATGTGAAAGTGGTGGCGAGATGTTAACTACCTCGCCTGGTGTGCAGAAGGTCGTGGATTTGATCCCAACCTGACGCCTGCTGTATATTTGCATGTTCTCCCTGTGGTCGCGTGGATTTTTCTCCGGGTCCTCTGGTCTTTCCCCTCCACATTTATAAACATGCGTTTATAGTAGGAAGCTGCAATAAATGTCCACATGATAAGCCACTTCGTTGAGCTCGCATTTGTGGCCAGGTCACTTCTAAAAAGAAGGCTCAGTGGGCCTTACCTGGGAAAAAAGGTAAAGCAACTTGCATCGCACAAGGCTCTTTTGCCAAGGATAGAGACATCATCCCTGACAATCTGGGGCTTTTGTCCGTTTATAATTTCTCCGTGTGTGTCCATCTTCTAGACCCCTTTCCGAAAGTCGTGTTTATCATCATCGGTAGATCCCTGCTGGCTGAAAACTCAACAAAATAAAGGACATGAATGATTTCACTCCCGTGCCACACATTTTCCCGAAATTTCCCCAAAGTTTCTACATCCATGGCTTCCGCTCTTCGGAAAATAATTTGCTCTTTGTTGTGAAACGCAAATGCGGCCGTGACATTGCAGCGCCAACATGAAGCGCCGTGAGCGCCGCGGCTCGTTGAAGAGAAACGGAGAAGAGAGGCGCGCAACTTTCTCTCGGAGGCCCGAGTCGGCGCTCGTGTTGACAAGACGCCCGCGAGCGTTTCGCCGTCATTGTCTGGGAGCGGGGGCAGGAGCGGGGTCGGGGGGCGGGGGAAGAGAGGCCAACACGAGGGCCGAGACCCGGGTCACAGGCCCGGTGAGAGTCGGGCTCAGAGGTGAGACACCGGGGGGCCCCGAGGCCACAGCGGCCCAGCCGACCACCCACGCTGTTACACAGCCACGCGTTCGTTCACACGAGCCGGTCAGTGAGCTGTACGCGGACTTCTGCATGCAAAGCGTGGCCATCCAAGTCTTTGAACCTTTTCTTTGACGTCCGCATCCGATTTTTTTCCCTGCGGCTGTTGCTGCCGAGCCGCAATAATCGCGGGTCTCTTCCCAAGGCTCGTGGGTTTTTATTCTGAAAAACGGCAACGGCGCGCGGTTGATTCCGCCCACAAAAATAAAGTTTAATCCGTAGAGGGCAAAACATGCACGAATGATGCGTGGAGATTTGAACGTTTTTTTTGTACAAATGCGTGTCCCTTTTTTATTGTGTCGAAGAAAATGTCATTATTTCGGAGACAGTTCAATGAGTTTCAAGTTGAAATAAATGTGCACGTGACGGCTTCCCTCCAATCATAAATGATTATAATTGGGAGACTTGTGTAAAAACAATGTATTCATCGCAAAGAGACACAATTCCATACTGGAAAGTAGTAAATTGCTCAACCCATCCCAACACGTTTTGATTTAAATCAGCCAAGTTAATTCCCCGACATCTCAAAGGAAACTAGGTGTCAGAGAGACTTGTTTCATGATCAGAGCATCTCACTAAATGCAAAGACGTCAGTCAGGTTGTAGAGGTGCACGGGGAGACAGAGAAAGGAGAACGCGTGGATTCTAGACCACGGGCGGTTTCACGTAGAAGGCCTCCGTCCAGCAACGGATCGCGACTGATGGCGACGATCATCATGAAGGGAAACTCTGCATGTGCGGAAATTTCAGTGAATGTAGCCCTGCACCTCGTGGCGAACCTACATTTCATCCGCACGCCCATCGATTCCTCCACCCACACTTTTCCCCACCACGCAAAGCCCACTGGTGACTTCCTTTGACGCTGTTGCAGAATGCTGCTCTCAAATGACCCTTAACCCTTGACCATCGGCAGGCACCATTAATAGGTAAGTGTTCACACAGGCTCAGATGACGTCAGTTTGAGTTGACTCCTTCGCCGTGCGTTGAGGCTGCGGGTAAGGGCCCTGCATATTAATTTCACGGTGGCAGCTTAATTGGAAAGCTCGTCCCATGTTGTTGGTTTATCTGGGGTCAGCCGTGTGTGATATGCATGCTGTCATTGATTGACACGGCCATCAGTGTTTGTCAATACTCTGTGAGCGAGCGGGAATGGTGAGTACTGCGGCTATGAATTATTGTTCGAGCTACTGCAGACAGCAGGCAATTTCAATCTTCATTAACAAATGAGTAAATTCTTCCATATCTTTATTATTACCACCATCAGCCATGGCCAATGCACTGCTGCATGAAGGCCTCCCCCCCACCCCAACCCAACCCATCACCATCTTTCTTGATTCCACAATGTCACAATCCACCAAACACATGCACATGTGCTCATTTCTTTGATCCACTCCGCCGGTGCAACGTCCGTCCGCGCCCTTGGCTGCCTCTCTCTCCATCGTTCGTGTCACCCACCGATCATCATCCCTCAGAGCGACGTCTCCGGCCAAAGCCCAATTATTTTTCGTAACAGTCAACATGTGACCTTTGACCTGTATTACATTATCTCTCATCCATGTGTTGATAGTTGTATTATTGCTCGATTCAATTGGTTTTGCTTGTGTACATAACCGTGGGAGAACATCTCACGTTCATCCTATAATATAATGAAATCAATAGTGATACCTGTAATCAGTTTGAAATCAAGCAGCTGTTTTAAGGCAGCGCCCAGGCGAACCCGCCGGCGTCAATGAACCCGTACGGTCCCGTGTCGCACTTGGGAGCCACCCGCAGATCAAATGAACAACGACGGAGCACTCAGCAAAGGGCCTTCGCTGGGTTGGCTCAGCCCGAATCTCGTCGTGAGAATGTGCTGATGCGACCAGGAGGCCTGGCGGTCAGCGTGATTTGCCTACTGCGTCGGTCTGCGTGGGGTCGATGGTTCAACCCCCTCGCGGCCACAGTTTCTCCCCCCCCCACCCGCCCTCGTTCTCTTTGGAACAGAGAACGCTCTGTCTACAATCGCCAGCGTGGGAAGCAACGGTGACAGAAATACGCTCCCTGTGTGAGAAAAGACACTGCAGTGTATACCTATCCGGGCATGAGTTTCAGATTTCATTAATTTGGATATCAGAGGTTTCTATTTTTTTACGTGTTGGCCAATTAGCCGTTTATGTTTCGTAAAAAAATTTGAGATATTTTAGGATTTAAAATCATAAGTTTGTTTTTGCACTACAATAAATCGTGATAATAATTCTTAATATTGGATTCACATTTTGGAGATAAAGTTCCATCTGTAAAATTACAATTTTGATGTCAACGTTTCAACAGACTTTTTTTAATAACGTCAGCAAAAGTGCCGTCACGTGATGGCAATTTTGGATTAGACCTTGTTGATGTGACGTCACTTCGCGTGACAATCCTGCCTTCGTCACATTTTAGGATCGATCCGAATCGAGACAAAACATTTGGATCGTGGAAACTTTCATTTCGAGGCCCCACTTTTTAGATTTGTTTTGATGCATCCAAAAAAGCGAAAACAAATGAATGGGCCCGATTCGCAACATGTTGGCAAACTTTCCCTCTTGTCCGATTTTTCGCAAAAAAATGTTTTCCCAATGTTGCTATCATCACCAACAATCGAGTTAATCGGACATTTTGCCACGACATTAATCTGTCCGTAACATATTTCAAATATAGTTACAGTCCAGTCATTCCCCGTTTAACTTCAGCACCACACATGCCTAGCCCACGTTGTCTCTCCACGTTACCAATGTGCTGACCACACACTGACAATAAGGCACTCATTCTATGCTGAGTCCACCTTGGGGAATCTCAGCTGTAGGACACTTACACAAATGCCGGAACACACTCGCTCACACAATCCACACTTGTACAGCCGCCATACACGTCACGCTGTGGGCTAATTGATGGGGATGCCCTCTGACCGTTAGGGTTGTACCTCTGATTTACAAAAACAAAAACAGGACGGATCATGGGAAGAAGAATTATAAACACTTCTCACAATGCCACAAAATGGGGAGAACTGCATGTAAATGTTTTGTCTTTAGAGGTGCATTACTATTAGTATGATGCAATTGACAACAAACGGCACTTTTAGTGTCCCAGAAACACTTACATATTTCCCAGATATCAACAGATGCCTCAACACTAGGGCATACTGGATTTTAAAAAAAACTCATCAGACTCTGAATATTTACTGACACTGGAGGGAAACGATGAGATCTGAAGGTCTTTTTCACAGATGTCCAGTCGGGGCGGATCAAAACGTTACAACAACAAAGAGTACAACACACGATAGGACTACAAAGTATAAGTAAGGTAAACAATTCATTTTCATAACATATACGAATAAAAATAAACTATTTTTTATTTTACCACATATACGCCCACTGAGCTATTAGCTTATTTTTCAGAAGCGACCTGGGCACAAATGATAGCTCAACAAAGTGTCTTCTGTTTAACACGTAGGCTTTCGCGACCAATATCATTCATAATAGAGGTTTTTGGGTTAGATTGCGTGTCTTCTAACGTGGACATTTATAGCAGCGAAATCATCTAAAACCTGGACGGGTGGCAACCCAACATGACCGCCCGTGCCCCGCGCAAGCAAAAAGAAAAATCCATCCACAGGCAAACGCGTGGCACTCAAAGCCCAAGCATGAAACGTCCGAACGCGGGAGAGCGTCCGGCACGGACACGGAACGCAAGCAGACGGCCACCTCCGGCGGGATCTCTGTGAACAGGGCCAGTCCTTCCCAGGAACCAACCCCCCTCCCCTCTTCCCTTCTGCCTCCTCGACCACTCACTCCGTTCGTTAGAGCGACAGAAAAAAGTTGGAGGAAATTGGAGTTGTGGAGTGGTGTGGGGTGGTTGTGGGTGGTGGTGGTGGTGGGGTGGAGCGTGGTGGAGGGAAGGCGATGGGGGAGGAAGGGGAAGTTTGCAGCTCTTTGTGTTGCTCTGCATGCGCGCGGCTTGGGAGCAGGAGGGGCGACTCACAGAGCCCTTGGGGCCCCATCCCCAGCAGACCCTTGACCCTGGGTCCCTTAAACCCCCTACCCCCCTACCCGCGTAGCCCCTCCCCCTGTACCAGGGAGAGGGGAGGGTGCGCGCTCTTAAAGTGGACCCCTACCACCCCCAAACCCCAACCACCCCCAAACCCCTACCACCCCCAAACACCTACCACCCCAAATCCCTACCACCCCCAAACACCTACCACCCCAAACCCCTACCACCCCCAAACACCTACCACCCCCAAACCCCAACCACCCCCAAACCCCTACCACCCCCAAACCCCAACCACCCCCAAACCCCTACCACCCCCAAACACCTACCACCCCAAATCCCTACCACCCCCAAACACCTACCACCCCAAACCCCTACCACCCCCAAACACCTACCACCCCCAAACCCCAACCACCCCCAAACCCCTACCACCCCCAAACCCCAACCACCCCCAAATCCCTACCACCCCCAAACACCTACCACCCCCAAACCTCTACCACCCCCAAACCCCTACCACCCCCAAACCTCTACCACCCCTAAACCCCTACCACCCGCAAACACCAACCACCCCCAAACCCCTACCACCCACAAACCTCTACCACCCCTAAACCCCTACCACCCGCAAACAGCAACCACCCCCAAACCCCTACCACCCCCAAACCTCTACCACCCCTAAACCCCTACCACCCGCAAACACCAACCACCCCCAAACACCTACCACCCACAAACACCTACCACCCCAAACCTCTACCACCCCTAAACCCCTACCACCCGCAAACACCAACCACCCCCAAACCCCTACCACCCCCAAGCCCTACCACCCCCAACCCTACCACCCCAAAACCCCAACCACCCCCAAACACCTACCACCCCAAACCCCTACCACCCCCAAACACCTACCACCCCCAAACCCCAACCACCCCCAAACACCTACCACCGCCAAACCCCAACCACCCCCAAACCCCTACCACCCCCACTCCCGATGCAACCCCCACCTCCCCCCACCTCCCCCCACCATGTGCAGTCGTCGCAAAGGCGGCCAGCTCTGACCACCAACACGCCAGGCAGAGCCCCTTCCCGTCGGTGCTGCTGCTGCTGGAGGAGGAAGCAGAGATTTCTGTAACGCAACGATCACGACATTGGTTCGCTCGCAAACTCGTGCTGTTCGAAAACATGTAAAATAACGAGCAACGCACGCAGGTGCGTTTGTTCCAATAAAGATGTAACCAGTGGCGGATTATCCTAGTAGCAAAAGTATTAAAATATTAAAACACACATTTTTTACTTGCACAGTAAAGTAATTGTATTTTTTCATTTGCTATACAGCAAGATAATACGACAAATCGCTAACCTTAAACACCCAGTCGTTCATGAAAGTTGAAGGTGGTATACTGCCTTCAACTTTTACGAACGACTGGATGTTTAAGGTTAGCGATTTGTCGTATTATCTGGCTGTATAGCAAATAAACAATACAATTACTTGACTGTGCAAGTTAAAAATGTGTGTTTTAATATGTACGTGTTTTTATTTATTTAGGGCCCCTTGCTAACACCACGCTACAGGCACTGCGGCTGTAACGGCGACTGACCAAGGAGGTTGTGTGTGAGGGGTGGCCACGGCGGGTGGCGCACCGCGCTGTGACACCCGCATCGCCTGAGTTTCATTCCTCGCCACGGCCAACGTGAGTGACGAGTAATATCCAAGCCACCCTTGATTAAGATACAAAAAAAAACACATTGTGCTTAAACGGATGACCACGAGGCACAAACGGGCTTGTGCGTGGTGGTGCTGACTGCATTGCGGCTAAATACATTGTTGTACTGTTCTTCTATTCTTCCCACATCTATGCTCACCACTTTCACCAACTTGCACTGCACCAGTGCGGTGAAGTATAGATATTTGATGCGCTTCTGAGGCCGTCTGGAAAGCTCTTCCTTCCGATATTAGGAAGCCACTGGAGTTATGCACTTTTAAATCGTCATCTAGATTGAAAACTCATGTCTTCACAACTGCTTCTTGTGTTTAGTTTGTTGTCCTTCACCCGCACCGCCGATTAGCACGGTTAGCTACGTACGGTGCGAAAGAAGTTCAACACGCATACAGACATGACGGACACTGCGTGGAAACAGCTTTCGTCCATCAGGTGTGGATTGTTGTTGTTGACGATTAATCAATAATAATGATGATGTATAAGATGTGATTATTAGAATGTCGACGTGGTCGCTGCGCTGCCAAGGCAGTGCCAGCACGGGGTCCGCCTTCTCGCGTTTGCTGCGTCTCTGTTCTTCGCCGTTGTGAACAAAAAAATAACAACTTACTTGTAAACACCCAATGTGCGAGGTGTGCTGAGGAGGCAAACATTAAAACAAAATCCAGGTGTCAAGTCCGAAATTGAAAGCGAATAAAAAAAAGCCGATGCAGAAAATGTACAAGTGTTGTGGACCTCGGCTCAACGATCGGGTCCTGACCTTGGCAGTGATGAATGTGTGTTGGGCCACAGTAATGATGTGTTTGCGCTATTTACAACGACGTGATACCCTTAACGAGAAGGGGCATGTGCAGTTCTCTCTGTATAACGCTGCGTCAAGACGGGTGGACAAGCAACGGGACTGGACATCCATAGGTTTGGGGTTCAGCTAATTTACACTCAGACCCATCACCATCGCCGTCCCTTTGAGGGTCGATAAAATAAGCACCAGCAGACTGTACCACTTAGTAGGAAATCAATGGTGTTTTGTTGTTTGGTTGACAGACCATTTCCTGCCATAGTAATATGGAATGTGCACTCCTGGCTCACCCCATTGTTTGAGTAGGGAGGAATTTGACTCGAGTTGTGTACGTACCATATGTGCAACAATGCGTTTGTAAAGATGTCACAACATTCAAGTAGGTGCAATGCTTTAATGGGCTTAGCTTAAGCCCATTTTCATGTACGTGTAATGATGTGAAGGGTGAGGAGAAGGAATGATAAGTGATTATTAAGTCTGCGAGTACATTTTATATCGTGCACATCTATGCATACAATCTAAATGTAGCCATATTGTACTGATATGTAAATGTGCATGCATCATACACGACTTCAATCCACTGCTGGATGAGGGCCTGCCGATGTCGTGCGGTGTCAAGCGGGATGGGGGGGGGGTTACTTGACCACACATCGCCACGCTGGTCGGTGCAGGCGCGTTGGTGTGTGTGGTGTGTGTGTGGTGTAGTGTGTGGGTGTGGTGTGTGTAGTGTGGTGTGTGTGGTGTATGTAGTGTGGTGTGTGGTGTGTGTGTGTTGTGTGTGTTGTGTGTGTGTGTGGTGTGTGTGTGTGTGTGGTGTGTGTGTGGTGTAGTGTGTGTGTGTGGTGTGTCTAGTGTGGTGTGTGTGGTGTATGTAGTGTGGTGTGTGTGTTGTGTGTGTGGTGTGTGTGTTGTGTGTGTGTGGTGTGTGTGTGGTGTGTGTGTGGTGTGTGTGTGGTGTAGTGTGTGTGTGTGGTGTGTGTGTGGTGTGTGTTGTGTGTGTGTTGTGTGTGTTGTGTGTGTGTGTGGTGTGTGGTGTGTGTGTGGTGTAGTGTGTGTGTGGTGTAGTGTGTGTGTGTAGTGTGTGTGTGTGTAGCAGCTTGCGCGCTGCGCTACGAACCCGGCTCCCCGAGTTCGATTCCCGCTCACAGGGCAACACCAGGTGGCGATTATCTGAACCGGTCCTGGGCCTCCTCCCCTAGGTCGACTCAGCCTCAATTGAGTACCTGCCCCGTCCCGTGGCAGGGATGTCGCATGTGCTCCCCATTTAAGTTGAATGTCCACTGCAGTAGATGTCTCATCGTGTCGTGTGCGTGCATGTGGCGAGAATACGTGTGCGTACACGTGCGTGTGGTTGACTTCTGCCTCAAATGAGTACCTGGTGTGATGTGTAAACATCGCCGCTGGGGAGACAAAGGCGGCCGGGCGTGGTGCTGGCTACCCACCACCCCCTCGCGTGCCGTTCCGACCTTCATAGGCGCTCGCTAACAGCACTTGCCCTACAGTCTATTAAGTCTATAGGAGGATCTTTGGCTTTGCGTGGGGGTGTAAAAGTACGACGTTTTATTTCCGACCAACCCATTTACATGCGCGGTGTGTGCATGGTGTTGAAGTGCGCGTGTACGAATAACACGTGCGCGCGCGTGTGCGCGCGTGTGTGTGTGCGCGCGTGTGTGTGCGCGCGTGTGTGTTTTGGGCATTGTTTACGCGCGCAGGGGAAGAGCGTGACGGTCAACAGCGCGGCTGCGATGCGACTTGCACGCGGCGCCGTTTCTATAGCGCTGGCAAAAAAGATCCGGCACAGCGTGGCCAGACCCGCACTTGAAAACCATCATTATATTAGCAGATACTCCTGGCTGATTATATTAATGGTGATTAATGGCCGTGGGAAGTGAGAGACGTGCTAATCAAACGCATTTCCAGGGCGAAGCTCAGCCAGGCACGTCAAGGCGCCCCTGCGTTGCGTCGTCCTAATTTCTCACTCTCCGTGATTTTACCTCTTTTTTAAATATATCATAAATCTAAATGCGGCACAAGTGCAAAAAAAACCCCTGTGCTCCCTAACATCAGGCGCCACCTTTACATTTGGGGTTGAGCAGCGATAGGAAAACAGGGAACATGTGGGAATTTATTTGTGTGTTTTTGTTGTGTCTCCCCTCCCCCGCCCTTGTCCCAGGTTTTTGTGTGTCGCCCCCGCACCCGCCCCCGCCCCCACCCTTGTCCCAGGTTTGTGTGTGTCTCCCCTCCCCCGCCCCCACCCTTGTCCCAGGTTTGTGTGTGTCTCCCCTCCCCCGCCCCCACCCTTGTCCCAGGTTTGTGTGTGTCTCCCCCGCCCCCGCCCCCACCCTTGTCCCAGGTTTGTGTGTGTCTCCCCTCCCCCGCCCCCACCCTTGTCCCAGGTTTGTGTGTGTCTCCCCTCCCCCGCCCCCACCCTTGTCCCAGGTTTGTGTGTGTCTCCCCTCCCCCGCCCCCACCCTTGTCCCAGGTTTGTGTGTGTCTCCCCCGCCCCCGCCCCCACCCTTGTCCCAGGTTTGTAGCGACGTCGAGTCCGGGATCTCTCGCGAGGCGGTGCAGAACGGTCGACGGAAGTGGGCATCACAGAGCCACCTCTGAGATGCATTCACACTGCAGGGGGCAGCATTTTGCCACACAATCTGACAGAGGGTAATGTTCATTGCATAACAGGTCAAATTCATATTTTGGAATTTAGACAAATTAAGTGCACAATCAAATACTGTACGTATAATGGTATGGGGTTTTGTTTAGTCATTGATAACTTGGCTGCGATAATCAACTCGCAGCACTTGAGAAGCCCTTTTAATCACAGCCAGCTGTCTGGATTCGAACCCAAGACCTCAGCGGTGCCAACCTCAGGGCTCTGACCTCTGAGTCACCCAGCCACCTCTCAACAAGGGGGTTTGTAATTGGGTGCTGGTAATTTCAGAGGTTTATGGTTTTTCTGTAAATAAATAATACACACGTTTTAAAATGACAATTTAACGTTGAGACCTTAGAAATCGAAATGCCGAAATAATTGGCCAAAATGTTTTTTCAGTACACAATTAGTATTAAAAAAATACTGTTTAGCACGCCCTAAATAATAATATACAACCCCAAAGCAACCACCATGAAGCCAGAAATATCCAAACTAATGTTTGACGCAGTTTTGAAATCATCAGCATGCCTTAGCCAAATTGCAACATGCCAGTGACGGCATTGGCAATGGTGTCAAATTTGAGGCTGAAAATATTTTAACTTCTGTCTCCATTGACAACGTTGGCTAGTAAGTAAAGCACATGTACAGTATTGTTTAGGGTAGGGTTCTTTTTGGCTCTGCTATAAAGGGATGTTGTCCAAGTATTAGCTTATGATGTATTTCGCTAAATAAAGTCAAAGGGATGTCTTGTTCAAATGAGCATTGAGGCATTGGTGTTCATTTCCCATTTACAGCCCTGAGTGAGTGTTGGACATTCCACATTCCCATGGCGGGGTAGATTGTATCCACAGGATAACCACTATTTACTCGTCAACAAAGTGGTACTGTATTCGTTTTCTATCAACTCCAGACGGATGATGATGGGCTTGTTCAACCCCAAACCTGGATTGGAATGAATGATGTGTTTAGTGGTTATCATAATACCTTGCTGGTGATGGTGATGGGAAATGCTTGGGGTGGAACCTTCATTCTGCGGTGAATGGATCACGGTTGTTACTGATGGCGATAATAATCATGCAACTCAGAACTGGAACAATATGTCACGAACATAAATGACCGTGACTTTGGGGGGAGGAAGGGGATGACGATATTAAACGTGCCACGTGTATCGTTCACCGTGCATTGCCATGCCCGATGCGGTGCAGTGCGGAACGCAACCCTGCTGATGAGGCCAATGAGGTCGAAGTGGGCCCAAGCGTTCTGCTTGCTTGAACAAATGCTGCTTTGTAATTGTGGTCTGGAAGGCTATTAGGACGAACATGAACTAAAACCATTTCTATTCGTATTCACACGTGGACACACGGAACGGAGTTCGCGCTCAGGCATATTCACGTTTCAATCTTCTGCTTAGCAGTGATACACGACTGTCAAAATCGCGTGCAACTGTTGCGAACAACAACGCCTTTAGGCACAAGCTGCAACTTCCATGAAACTGCTCCCCCCACCCCATGCCGTGTTCCGCACACAGAAAATGTACGATTTGTTTATTACAAACTCGAGGTGCCTGCTGCTGTCACAACTCGATTGCAGTGAACCCCTTGAAATGGTGTGCGGACCGCAGTTGTTGCGAGAGAGAGAATATGTCCAAGTCAGCTCTCAATGCATTATTAGCCAAGTCTGCTGTTGCCCCTGCATGGTGTGAGGTGACTCTATGAGAATAATTCAATTGCACTGAGCCCACGTAAGTGAAGCAGTACATTATACATGCACGCATATTGTGTGACTGCATGTACGCATTCATACATGAATTCATGGGTTGTGCAGCTATGTTTGCGTGTGCCTATTTGCCACGTGTGAGCCTACATTATGCTCCCGTAAGTGTATGTGCATCTATACAATAGGGAGGGATGGTTATGTGGGAGGTTTTTGTACGGTATTCATATGCATGCATGCACGAAATTTGCGTGTATTTGACATCATTTGTACATGCTAACGTTACGGCATATGTGCTATAAAATGAGTCCACGCGATAGACGATATGCACACAAGCTCATGACACACACACACATATACATACACAAAAATGTATCTTACATTTGAGCATTGCAAGTCGCTATTTAACAATTGGCCTAATCTCATGATAATACACAATGGCCTAATCCGATGATAATGCAAACATTAATTGGACGATTTACATTGCAAAATATAGATTATGTGTGTATATTTTAAGTAATCCAATACATTAATTCAAGGCATACTCTCTTCCTAGAGCGTGCCTTGTAACGTGAATTGAAACTGTATACTAACTCGCACACAATAGCCAAAGCAGCCCTTAAATAACACACAGGTGTGCTTATTAAAGAACGAATGCATAATGTGTAGGACATTTCAAGTAACCATCATGAAGGATAAAGGGTGGTGAGGGAGCGGTGGCGCAGTGGTTTGGCGCTCTGCGTTCGGAGCCCTGAGTAACCTCCCTCCCCTCCAGTGCCAGATAAGCTAGTGCGGGGCCTGTAGCATATGTCATAAAGGGGACATGAATAAAAAAAAACGTTAATATTAAACACACGAATTTTTAACTTGCATAGTAAAGTAATTGTATGTTTTCATTTGCTATACAGCCAGATATTACGACAAATATCTAACCTCAAACACCCGGTCGTTCATTAAAGTTGAAGGCGGTATAGTACTATAGTAATATAGCAAGTGCAGAATCACTGATACCGGAATTGATAGTTTGAAAGCATTTATAGCGGGCCCTTGAAAGTGCGGGGCCCGTAGCTACATATGTAGTAGCTACTTTGGCCCGGACTCACCAGCGTGGTGGAGAATGGTCAATACTTGGTTGGGAGGCGTTCGTGCAAAGTGGCTTGAGAGAGAGAGCCGTGCATTATCTGTTGCACTGCTATTTAACCATTCTGTTATTGCACGTGATTCAATGGGTTCAGGAGCTAAGTGCCAATGTTGAGGTCTTCTCACCACGACCATATGGCTTCAGGACAGAGTTCGCGTAGTTTCGGCTGTTCCTCCTTTGAACAAGTGCTGACTACAGTGGTTTAAATGTCCACAGTTTGGGTTGCAGTGAAGGAGGTGCGCACATCGGCCCAGTGATGCTCCGAGGTTGATGGTCACACCGCCAGAGTCTTCGAGGAGGAATGTCCAAGCCTTGCGGTGCGATGTTTGGGTCTCGAATGAGGTGTTTATTCTTGACCATGAAAAATCATGACAATGGTATACACACCAGTATATTAAGAAAACGCGACTGAATTGTTGTTCGCTCGTGGTGATTTGTGTTTTTTTAACCGGATGGGCAAAATATTCGAGATAAAATAGGAAGAGTTTCCGTGTTATCATTCGTAAGCTAGTGTGACACGTGGGCCGGTACAATTATGACCGTCGGTTAAACTAAGAATAATAACAGGTACATAATCCGAACAGAAAAGACGCGGAAAATATGGGACATTCATTGAATAAAAATAATATATAGTAGTACAATAAATGTATATTTTCATAAATATATTTTTTATTCTTTTTATAAAAGTGAAAGCACTTCAACCTAGCCGCCCTGGTCCGCATTTGTATTTAATAATTTGAATACCGGTCCGCATTAAATATCTGCCCTAGAGGTATACACATACTTTGTATAAGGAATGAGTTGCAAATGCAAACCCAAGATAAGTAGGATAATGCAATGGTGGTCATTATATATACAGTACTGTAGATGGTCATTCGTGCAAATTTCATCTCACACAGCTGCACAATTTGTGACGAGCAGGGGTTTTCGAGCCACAGATAAACTGGGAGCAAGGCAGTCAGGACCGGCGCCAACAATTGTCCCCCCCCCCCCCATCTCTGTGGTGCCACACACCACACACAAACATATATAGAGAGCTCCCTCTTATGCCAGCAGCAGTGGGATAAGCAAGCAATTGCAGGGCTGCGCCTGTCACTGAGAAACGAGGGGAAATGTTTCCCACGCGGTGCAATCGGCCGTCGTGTGCGTGCCTACCCAGCGTACCCAGCGGTGTCTTCATTCATTACTCATAATATCAGTGAGCGATAAAGGGAAGGTGGGGGTGCGGTTTTTAAATGAGTGATTGCTGTGTTTGTCTGGAACGGGTGGGTGATTGGGAATGCGTGGTACCCGTGGAGGGTTGATTTGGGTGCTGATGCAGGCGAGGGGGCACGGGATTTTCATAAGGGTGGAGATGATTGGAGGGGTTACAAATAGGGAGGGGAGGGCGTAGAGAACAGAAAGGGGGGCACGCTACGAGGACGTGGAGGGGTTTGGATTTGGAGGGAAGAGGGTGAGAGCAGCGGGTTTACGTCGCAAGCGGTTGTAGATGTGGGGGGGGGAAGGATTGATGCTGCTGCTGCCGCCGCGATGAACCGGTGTATATGTAAAGGACATCTTGGGTTAGGCGTCCACACACGCACACGCACCTACGCGGACTTGGGTAATCGGGCGGTTCGTTTGTTTTTTTTTGAGTGGTGGCTAACCCTAAAATTAATAATCACGACGTGGGAAGTTGCGTTTGTGGTTATTCCACCGAAAAACTAAAATCGAACGGAAACTTTCACCCGTTCGCTTACTTTTGGAACCGGTTATCGCCTCTGAAAACGGTTACCGGTTTCTACCGATCGTCGTTTGACAACCTGATAGTTTATGGCGCAGTGCGTTAACCAAAACCAACACTCGTGTAACTACAGTATACATGAGATGCATAATATTTCGTGGAGTATACATGCAAGGCATTTGTATAATAATTGCCGAGTTAAATGATAATACAGATCTCGCTCTGCTTATTCGAATGTCGGTCAATTGCTGTATTCTCGGCGCGACTGGTTTTTACAGTATTTAAATTCAATACATTATCTTTATCTCGTGTTGCATATGTGCTCCATTTCGTACGGCAATCTACCCCATAACGTAGTATACATTCCAGCCATGCAAAAACACAGAATACAACTACCAACATTGGTCTGCGTTCCAAAATATACACACGCAGACAAAGATCCCCCGTATACCTTGAACATGCTGTGTTGGGCAAGCGCTGTTCGAGAGCGCATATGAAGACCGACCCCGCATACATGGGGGTGAGTGGCCAGCACCTCGCCCGACCGCCTTTGTCTCTCCGGTGATGTTTACACACTGCACCCAGGTACTCGTTTGAGGTTGAGTCGACCTAGGGGAGGCCCAGGACCGGTTCGGATACATTTTAGGAAATAGCATTGTATCTTTAAAGTGTCTACATGACTGTCGCCAAGCTCGATGCACATAGAGTAACACCTCCAATATACGAAGTAGATGCGTTCGTATATCGAGTAACTAATAACATTAGTCTTATGGGGATGCGTTCCCAGCCGTCGTAACGTACCATTTCATCACTTGCCATTCATATTAAGGTTATATTATTTATCATACACCATCATAGCTCAACATGGTGCGTTGTTGCACGCTGATCGACCGAGACAAATGTAGACATTATATGACCCATCGCAACGTACTTTACTAAAATTGTATTCGTATTTTTTTTTATATATAGGACTGTAGATTGGTACTTTTATCATTTGTTAATTTTTGCGTACATTGTTCATTATTTTACTTTGTTCTCGGAAATTTAGTGGTAATAAATCCAAAGTTAATTCCAATATTCTAGATATTTCTGTTTTAAATATTACAACACCCCTCTGTTAGATACGGAGACATTCACTTGCCACAATACTCAATCTACCTGTTGAGATTCAAGAGGGTCATTGGAAATCAACGGAGTATCTAAACATGGATTACTTCCTGTATACAAACCGTTCACACACACACCAGTCCAGTAAACACGGCAATTATAATTCATAAAAGATTACCTAGGCGCCATTTAAGTGAGATGCTATGTGCATAATGAATTATAAGCAGTGGGTTTAGTTTATTACTGTAGCAAAGTGCCAGTAGTTGGGGGGGGGGGGGGGTGGGATTGCGTGTATAATTATAAGCATAGGAGATGCAGCTTGACAGTAGAGTCGTGTTTGGGTGACTGGAGGTAAGTGGAAAACTGTAACGAGAAGAATACTGCGACAGTTTCTGTACATATCTAGACGCTCCAGTCGGTGCGAGACCACGTGTGAATACGAGCACAAGCCATAGTTTGTGAATGACTATATCGGTAGGTGCCAGTGTGTATAATTATAAACAGCAGGCGAACATTATGTACGACTCCAGGTCGGTGCCAGTAGGTGGGAGACCGGGTGTACTAAATACAAGCGCGAGCTGCAGTGCGTGCGCGTGTTGTATGGCGTGTGGATGAGTAGGTGCCAGGAGGAGTGGGGGAAGGCTGCGGTTGCTGGGTGCGGAGCCCTCAACTCACACACAGCCAAAGTTCCCCCGTGTAGCCTCAACAGACTGTTGGGGCAAGTGCTGTTAACGAGCACCATGCCCGACCGCCTTTGTCTCCCTAGTGGCGATGTTTTATCTCGTCGCTCCAAGTACTTATTTGAGTCTGAGTCGACCTAGGGGAGGCCCAGGACCGGTTCAAGATAATCGTCACTGGCCGTGAGTGGGAATCGAACTGGTCGCCAGGTTCGTAGCACAGCGCGCTAACCGCTGCACCACCGCTCCCCACTCACACATACTTAACACGAAGACACCACACACACACACTTACACACACCACACACACACACACTTACACACACCACACACACTTACACACCACACACCCACTTACACACACCACACTTACACAACCACTACACACACCACACACACTTACACACCACACACACTTACACACCACACACACACACACCACACACACACTTATACACCACACACACACTTATACACCACACACACACTTATACACCACACACACCACACTTACACACACCACACTTACACACACCACACTTACACACACCACACTTACACACACCACACTTACACACACCACACTTACACACACCACACTTACACACACCACACTTACACACACCACACTTACACACACCACACTTACACACCACACACACACTTACACACACCACACACACCTAAACACCACACACACACTTACACACACCACACACACCACACCACACACACTTACACACACTTACACACACACACCACACACACACGACGTTCACACGCGTGTGTGTGTGGCGTGTAAGTGCAGCTCGGGGAGTGTGACGGGGAGGGGTGGAGGAGGAGAAGGGAGAGATGCGGGGGGGGGTACAGAGAGGGAGGAGGGAAAGAAGAGGAGGAGGAGGGGGGGGAGCTTGGAGAGGAGGGAGCTTGGGGGAGGAGGAGGGGGAGGAGGAGGGGCCGGCGCTGGAGCCGATGGGAGGAGGTTCGCATCGGGGACTGAGCTCGCCTCGCCCCCAGTCCCCATCACTCACTCGCACAGCAGCCGGGACCCCGTCTCGGCACGGCTGCGGACACACAACAGCACACACACACAGACACCACACAAGCCAGAGACACAACAACAACAACAACACAGAGGGAACAACAGGCGGACGGACGAGCGTAGAGACGGCGTTAGGAGGAGGAGGTGGAGGAGGAGGTGGAGGAGGAGGTCGCCGTGGTCGTGGTGGAGGAGACTAAAAGAAGTCATAACGGAGAGCCAAGACGCCACCGCCGGCAAGATGCCGCAGCTGAACGGTGGCGGGGGCGACGACCTGGGCGCGAACGACGAGATGATCTCGTTCAAGGACGAGGGCGAGCAGGAGGAGAAGATCTCTGAGACCAACTCGGGGGAGAGTGACCTCGCCGACCTCAAGTCGTCCCTCGTCAACGAGTCGGAGACCAACCAGAGCAGCTCGTCCGACTCGGAGGTGACACGAGCGCGACGGCGACGACGCGGTGGTGGTTGTGGTGGTGGTGGTGGTGGTTGTTGTGGTGGTTGTTGTTGTTGGTGGTGTGGGGGGGTACAGAGACAAGAGGCTCGGTGGGAACAAACCGCACGAGTAAAGTTGGCGTGGCAAGGCGCCGTGCGGGGAGCAGCGAGCGGTGGCAGCGCGCACAGTGCGGCTCTAAACTTTAGCCGAGAGCAGCAACCACACACCACACAACATACACAACATACACCACACACCACACTACACTACACACCACATACACACCACACACACCACACTACACACCACATCACACCACAAAACATACACCACACACACAACACACTAACACACGCCACACATCACACACTACACTATACACACCACACAACACTACACACACACCACCCAACACACCACACAACACTACACACACACACCACACACCCCACACACGTCGACTACGACTACGAGGAGGATGTTTCCCAGGCTGTTGTTTGGCGAAGGCGCGCCGCCACTCCATCTTTTGTCGGAGCCGCAGAGTTCGAGCTTCTTCCCCCCCCGCTGCCTCTCCCCTTGTGCAATGTAACAACAACAGCATCACCACCACCACCATCATCACCATCAGTATGTACACAACACTCTACAGTTCTACACTATTCATAGGTTCGTACTTTCTTCGGAGTGTGCGGCAGTGATTTCCTTTTGTTTCTCTTTTCGCTGAGACAAGCGACTTTCTTTGTTGCTGCTTCGACTTTTTTCCTCTCGTCCCAGTTGCGAGGTTGGTGGTGGGGGGGGGCAGGAGAGTTTGAGAGCTTTACAAGTCGGGGGTGTGCGGCACACACGCTCTCCCCCCCCCTCCTCCTCCTCCTCTCTCTCCCCTCTCCCCGTCGTCGTCTCTACCCCCTCGTTGTGCTGCGAGAGGTACAAAAACTCACCGCCGATCTCTGCCCCCCCCCCCATCTCTTCCCCCTTTGCCCCCCCATCTCTCCCCCCCTCTGATCCCCCATCTCTGCCCCCCCCCCATCTCTCCCCCCCTCTGCCCCCCCTCTGCCCCCCCTGCCCCCCCATCTCTGCCCCCCCATCTCTGCCCCCCCCCGGCGGTGTCCCCTGCAGGCCGAGAGGCCCCCGCAGTCGCGGCACGCGGAGCCCTACCGCGACAAGAGCCGCGAGCTGCTGCTGGAGGAAGGTGAGGAGGGGGGGGGGCCGAGAGGGGGGGGGGGGTGAGGGCTGAGGGCTGGGGGGGGGCTGGGGGGGGGGGGCTCGAATCGCGAAGTTGACGGCGGCGTCGCCTCGGCCCCTCTGGCTGCAGCAGCAGCAGCAGCGAGAGGGGCCACCCCGAGCCCTCTGCAGTGGCGGCGATAGTGGCCACGCGTGGCCATGTGTCTGCATTGTGTCTCCATTGGCCTTGCCCAGGCCACGTGTGGCCAGGCGTGGTGGTGCTGCTCGAGTTCGTTTGTCGCCCACTCAGAAACTGCAGCAACCATCAGCAGCATCAGCAGCCACGCCGTTTGCAATCGCGAGACAAATTGTATCTGCAGTCGAGTTCTAGTCAACAACGAGGAGGAGAGTGATCGTCGTCCCCAGGACTCTCCTGCCACCCCCACTCTGGCCACCAGTCAGTCGCATCTTGCGGCAGCCCTCGTAGCATCCTCATCACCACCACCATCACCCTTAGCATCATCCCCACCATCACCAGCCGTGCAACATCCACCACCACCATCACCGTCTTCTTCACCTCCCCCCCACGAGATAGAGAATGCTCTCGTCAGAATGCAACTCGCTGGTGGCTTTGATTGGATCGGCGCTGCCAGCGGTGGGATGAACTTTTGTTCAACTTTTCTAAAAAAAGTTGCGTGCAACAACAACACCAACAGTCGTCCTGCCTGTCGCTCTGCCGAGTTGCGCGAGTTGACTTGAGGACGAGCGGGAAGAGACGGGGCGAGGGATTGTTGCCCACTCGTCGTCACTTCTCTAACACTCTCCCGCCGTGTGTTGTGTGCCGTGTGTTGTGTGCCGTGTGTTTGTGTGGTGTGTGTGCTGTGTGTGTGGTGTTTGTGTGTGGTGTGTGTGTGGCGCGTGTTGTGTTTGTGGTGTGTGTGTGCTGTTGTGTGTGGTGTTTGTGTGTGGTGTGTGTGTGGCGCGTGTTGTGTGTGTGTGTGGTGTGTGTGTGTTGTGTGTGTGTGCGTTGCATGGTGGCGTGCCTGTGTGTGGTGTGCCGTGTGTGTTGTGCGTGTTGTGGTGGGTGGTGTGTGTGCCGGGCGGTGTGTGTTGTGGTGTGCGTGGTGTGTTGTGTGTGTGCCGTGTGTGTGGTGTGTGCGTGGTGTTGTGTGCGCCTCGCCCCGCCATGTTTCCCCTATAGCGGCCAAGAGGCAAGATGGAGGAGGAGGAGGAGCAGGGCTCTTCAGGGGGCCCCCGTACCCGGGCTACCCCTTCTTCATGTTCCCGGACCTCGGCAACCCGTACCTGGCCAACGGGTCCCTCTCCCCCAGCGCTCGCTCGGTAAGTTCCAAATACCTCGCCGCCTCCTCCTCCTACCTCCAATGTTGTTCCCTCTGCGACCACCACCTCCATCACCCCCCCCCCATCGCTCCAATTTACATCACTTCACCCCCAGGGGGTCTGCAGTTTACTCGTCGTCAACTTTCTTTTAAAGTAGTTTCTTGTTGTTGCTCAAGCGGGGCTTTGTTGTTGTTTGTTTTCCCGCATGAGACGTGAACTTTGTGTGTGTGTGTTATATTCGCCCCCTTGTGCCCTGATGGCCTTAATAGGTGCTCGCAAACCTGCACGTGTTGGGATTACACGCGGGTGACTGGTGGGGGTGGAGGAATCTTGATCTTTCTTTATCTACTTCGCTTGCTGTGGTGGTCTTAAGAGGTGCTCGCTAACATCCGGGGAGGAATATTTAGCTGTGTGCGCCTGCGTTGTCTATAACATACTTTAGCGATCTTAAGCGCCGGTGCCGGCCTTCATAGCTACAGTTGTGTAAAGAATATACTTGACAGGCTATCTTTAGACATAGTTTTACCCTGTGTGTGTGTATATACATGTGTATATATAGTGGGGAGAGGTGGTGTAGCGGTTAGCGCCCTGCGCTACGAACCCGGCCCACGGAGTTCAATTCCCGTTCACGGCCAACACCACAGACGAGTTCTTGAACCGGTCCTGGAACTCGGCGCCCAGGTCAACTCGGCCTCAAATGAGTACCCGCCGGTGCGATGTGTACAAACATCGCCACGAGAGACACAGAGGGGGCCGGGCGTGGTGCCGCCCGCCCACTCGTGTGTGCCGTGCCGGCCTTTTTATAGGTGCCCCAACAATCTGTTAAGAATCTTTGTCTCCTGTACATATACAGTGTAGTATATACAGTGTAGTATATATTGTACCAACCTTCACTACGTGGGGGGGGGCCTTGCAATTCCACATCACGCTGAAAAACATGAGCCGGTCACTCGCTATGGCGGGCATGCCAACATGTTGTTGTTGTTGTGTGTGAGCGCTCGGACCGTCGTCGTTGCCATTGTCTCCATTGTGTCTGCATCGTGTCTGCATTGTGTCTGCATTGTGTCTACATTGTGTCTACATTGTGTCTACATTGTGTCTACATTGTGTCTCCGTTGTGTTTTCATCGTCTTCCACGTGCGCTGGTGCGCACCCGTGTTTTAAGCACCCGTCATGTACATGCATAGGAGTATTGCATTAAAAACAACGCGCAAATAACACACACATATATATACACACACACCCCCGTGGGAATTGAGAAGCGTGGTTAAAATTGTGTGTAAGTGTGGTTTTTTTAGGGTTTGACAATGTGAAGAATGTATGTGGTTAGGGGTGGGTTCCGGCCTTCGGAGGTGCAACTCGATAACAGCACTTGCCCCAACAGTCAGTTAAGGCTGTACGGGGGCGGGGGGGTCCTTTGACTTTGTATAGGTTTAAAGATTTATAATTTGTATGATATTTTTTAAAATCTAAAACAATAAGTCCATTGTGGATGGGAGCATGTTCGAATCCACTTGCGGCAAAGCAAACCACATAGGAGTGCTGCAGTTGTATTTAATTGTAGACTTGTTAACTGTGTAAACCCGCTATGAGTATTCATACAGAGAGATGTATGTACATACACTACATACGTAATGACTGCAGTACTCGACATGTGTTCGTTGCTGCAGAACGAGATGGACGCAGAACGTCTATTTGTTTTTATTTAGCCGTTTGCCAATAGCGCCTTGTGTATATATAGATATGTTCAAATACTGCACCGTACGTATACGTGCAAGGGGCTTGCACATTGCAAAGCGACGTCTTGTAATTGGTAAATAAAAACGAGCGGTCCGCGTGCGTTTTTTTTTATGGCCAGCCCGGCGCTTTTTATCGACTTTAGCGTCCCACTCCAGGTGAATGCGACTTACTCTGTTCACCCTCCTGTACTTTGGAGCGATTAACGCAAGGGCCAAAGCAATTCACAGAGAGAGAGACACACCGTCGACTGACACTGTGTGTGTTGGAGTTCGTTAAAAGACATTGACCATCGTCGTGCTAAGTGGGCCAACATCTAACATGCTGCATCTAAAGCGGACTTAACGCAAGTACCGTATTAAGATCTCGGTTTCTTTTCTTGGGGGGGAGGGGGATTGTTCTAATTCATAAGCGGCGACTCGGACTCTATTTGTGGCGATTATTAATTTCTAACCCACCCGAGAGTATGCAACGGGGGTGTGTATAACGTTACACAAGTGTCGGTGTGTGTGCGTGTGAATTGTGTACACAGCATGCTGTGTGGGTGTTGTTGGTGTCTCCGTTGTAAGAACGCGTGTTTGTACACACATATATATAACTAAGAAAACACAACACGTTCGTCAACAATACTGTGGTCTTTAAATAAAAAAAATCTACAACGTTTCAGACGATGTCCCTTAATAGAACGTGTAACAACACGGGGTGATTTGAACTCTGACCAGTCTCGAAACTATATAAATATCGGAGCGGCAGTAATTCCAGATGCAATCATAACGCAGCTTTTTCATACTATAATGCTGGAAATTATTACGCGTTTCGTCATTGTGTAAAAAAAAAACATTTACGGTTATATTTTATTACCGTACTGTAGTATACTTTATGGGTGGCATTTCAGTTTATGATTGTGTTATTGTTAATCCTAATACCGCTTATGATCATTTTCGCTGCTGCTATCATTGACATAGAACGAGTGTAACCGGCAGGTAAGACGTTTGCAAGGTAGAATTATTACCCACAATTGTTTATTTTAATACTTTGTCTTTAGCAATACGGCACAATAAAACAAAACTTGCTGTTTCCACCTATGGACAAGTAATTACGACGCGTTTGTGTCCATTTAATATTTCATCCTCCGTTACGATGTTCTTGAGCCAATGTACTTTGATCCCTGCAGTGTGCATGCAGTGTTGTGTATCTGTGTAAAATCACGATACAATTTGTCTTCATTCGGTCATATTCATTTGAAGCATTGCATTAGTTTGTAGGTATTTGTACACACGTATGTACAAATGTCCCGGTGTCTACCTGTTATCACCTAAAATGTGTTATTAGGCAATATTGGAGAGATTATCCGATGTTTTATCCGCATGAGTGCAGATGCTAATGATTACACTGCCTGCCCAGTGCCAAACATTATTTTATTCTGGAATTATTCAAACATTATACATCTGATGGGATTGCATTCCAAGGCATGGAACACACACAAAGTACATTTTGATGAATTAGACAGCCACTGTTTAGGCACCGTTTTATGAAGTATTTGTGTGTGTGCTTATACCAACTATACATGTGTGTGTTTGTGTGTACACGGACCTCTGTGTATTTACCCAAAGAATCAGTGCATTTGTTTGGCGATCTAAATTAAATTCACCCAAGCCCTCTCTGGCACAGTTGGGTTGAGATTGTATCATAAGAAACCCCGCCTCTTCCTCAGCCCACTTAAATACCTTAATTATGTTAATTGGTTTGTTAATTGCATGTTGCCCGTGTGTGTGCGCGCATACTGGCGCGCAATGGGGAGCGGTGGGTGTAGTGGTTAGCGCTACGAACCCAGTGACGAAATATCGATTTCCACACACGACGAACATTCGTGCGTCAATTTTCAAACCCTTGCTGTGCCTCCTTTAGGTCGACTCAGCCTTAAGTAAATACCTGCTTTTATGGAAACCGTCCTGGCCACCCCACCGCTCGAAGTATGCAATTAACTGTATTTGCCCAAACAATCTATGTAGGCTATACATAGGGGGTGGTATCTTTGTGTGTACACTATATAAGTATGTATCTCGTATTGTAAGTGGACATACACGATGTTTATAAATCGTGTACATTTCTTAGGAAATTAAATTTTTAAGGTACTGCTCCGATAATTATTTTCTTTTAGTAGAGCATAATTTCAGGATGTAACTATTTAGAGTTCACATGTTTAGCAAGTAGTCACACGTTTACTTTTCAGATTGCATGACAATAGCCACGGGCGGGTTTTAACTACACACACCCACTTCGGATTAACATCTCGCTGCTCACTCAACGACTGCATTGACTAAACTAAAATACTGTGTACGTATGCAGAACCACCTACGACTAATAACATGAGCGAAAAATAGCCGGATGCAACTAAACATTTATTTTACGTTGCCTGCGTACGTATTCACACGATTTTGATTTACACTTGGGACAAAACACCATACAGAAACGCATACCTGCGCCCCCCCCCCGCCCCTCCTGGCAAGTTCTGCAAATTTTCCCGGTCCATCAAAATAATTTTCGCAAACAATCAATTGAATAACAATGGTGGTGGTGCGCGTGTGCGCGCTACAATAAAGATGCCGTTCATTTTTCGAGGTTTGCATGCCGGCTTATGGCACACTGGTGGTGCCTTGTTGGTGGCGGTGGCGGTTGTCCGTGGGAACGCTCTCGCTCGCGGTGCAGTCCTCGCGTGCTGGTGCGGCAGTGCCAGGATTTCGCCGTGCGGCGGTGCATTGGTGGAGACCCACGGGGAGTGGGAGGGGGTCGATGCGCGGATCTCACAATTTGTGTAATTAAAATCTCGTGCTCCGCTTTAGTTCCGCTCGCTCGAACCCGGTTTTGTCGATGTCTTTGCCTGGAATAGTTTGCAAATAAAAATAATATCCCCCTCCCCGCCTGCTTACTTAAAAACAAAAACATCCCAGGCGTAGTCTGTGCTTAGCCACGATGTCACAACTTTACGTCTGGGAATTTGAAACGTGCGTGGATGACATTTGTGCATTGACCACACTCGTACAACTGTCTGGTGTCCTCCTTAATTGAAGGTTTATTTCCATAGTAGACACATTCCATCTTTGGCGACCTTGAACTGTACAACTGTTTTATGTGCGAAGAAGAACGGCCATTGCCTGAAACGTTTCCGATTTTTGACGTTTCTCTTTACGGCCACAATGTTGTCGAGTGCAGTGGTTGTTGTCAATTGGGCTCGTACACCATTGCCTGTGCAGCGGCAGCATTACAAGATAATTTATGTAGAACTGGTGGTGGTGGCGGCTCTATCAATACCTTGTTACGCTCATCTGTTTTATAGCTAGTATTTTAAAAATTAAGTTCTATGTGCAGAGAGCCAGCGCGTACACACAGTGCACGCGTTGTTGCATGCAACGGCTACACTCCTGTTGAGCTTGTGCAGGTGCGTTGCTCCGTGTTTATCGCCTCCCAAGCGCGGCGGATGCTGTACCTGCAAAAAGCGAAGGCCAGACCCCGCGAAGCGGCTTAGTGTGGAGATGCAGCGAGTGAGCCTTGGATACATTTCCATCTTCGTTCTGCAAAAGGATTTTGAGGTCCCCCTATTTCACCCGTCAAGATCAATGTAGCATGTAATGGCAAATACTGCCACTTTAAATATGGTTTTGCTGTTCGAGTATTTTTTTTACTCCCCTGCTTTTATTTTTTTTAACTCGAGTGCATAAAATAACAATGTTCCTTGCATCGTGCTTTCAAAACAGTTTTTTTGCCTAAAGCGCATCGTGCATAACGGTTGTAAAACTTTAAAAAAGGGGCTCGCTCACAGTGAGCTGTCTGGCGTAATTATGGTAATCCTAAAGCCTAATTCTTAGCAAGCGCTGAAGAAATGTGGAGAACGCGATTGTGGTTGTGCGCGGGGCGGTGTGTGCGAGCGTTGATGCGAGTGGGTTTGGGCGGGGGGGGGCCGGCTGTGTTGGATTCCACCGCACATTTGTGGTGTCCAGCCCCCGCCATGCCCGTAAAAACTTAAACTGAACCAAAAAAAGTGAGAGAGACCACACCATTTAGCCTCCAGCGTGAATGCTGGCTACTGGGGGGGGGGGGGAAGAAGGGAAAAAATACGAGCCAAATTCCTCCACTCAACCGAGTTTTGCCCACCTTTTTGGGGCTCGATGGGAAAACACCGAAGGCTTAATTGTTATACGCCACCCGCTATATGCGCCGCACTCACATGGGAGCGCCGTGCCCGGCGTTTGTAAACTGGCGACCGCGGTGGTGGTGGCCGCGGCGGCGGAGGCGCAGAGTTACCACTTCTGAGCGTTTCCGCTCGGCCTCGATAATCGCGTAGCGGCGGTGCAAGAAGGACAACAGACAGCCGCAGGAGGGAAGCAGTGTCTGGCCTGCTTCACTTGCGTGGCTTGTCTCGTGTTAGTCACACCCTGAGATTCTCACAGCTGTAATCGTGGAGGGTTTTTTTTGGTGGGGGGGGGGGTTTGACGGGGCGTTGGGGGTGGGATGCCTCGAGGGGTCGAGAGGACTACACTGGCATTTCTATCGCAAAGCGCTTCCCTTACACCCGACCACCACCACCACCCACTCCTAGAACCGCATTCCTCATTTCGCCCGCACTCAACTGTGGAATGATGCGGGTGTCTCCTTTTTGGGCGCTTGTTCTTACAGAACAAAAAAAAATGCCATTGACTTCATTTATTCTCGTCCTTTGTTGGTTTGTAAATAACGTTTTCTTTTTCGTCCTCCAGTGGTTTTAACGAATAAAATTTTTTTACACTTTGTCACGCGGTTTTCTTTTGAATTGTGATCGCATAAAGGCACACGTGACAATTGACGTGCGACTCAAGTTGTTAATTTAGTTTAAAAAAAAACCCCAATGTGTTTATTTCACTTAATTACATTTCCAGAAAAATGTTGTCACAGTTTTGAAAAGTGCTCAGCCATACACAAGCAAGCCAAAGTGCAGGGTTGGTTGGTTCGGATTATTATAATAACATCGTAAAGGGGGCATTTACCTACTGTAGCCACGTCGGGATGTTTGTGATTTTAATGCCATCTGACATTGGGTTTGATTAATGTTTAACATGTGGTTTCATGGAGGGTTTTTTTTGACAGGGGAGAAGGGCGGTGGTGGGTTGTGGAGGGAAAGTTGTGGGGACATTTACAACTTGCACACGCAAGGATTTCGCTGAACTGAAGTCGGGCATCTGCTGTACTTCCATTTGTTTATTGCATTGTTGTGTTTGGTTTGTCCTTCCCTCGCACCTCCGATTAGCACGGTTGGCTACATATGGTGCGAAAGACGTTCAACATGCACACATAGCAATTTCACAGGATCATACACACGTACTCTTAGTTCTTTCGGTAAAGTCATGTAGGTAAAAAATGAAACGTCGTGATTTTTATTGTTTTATTTTTATTAATTTTAATTTCATTTTTTACCTACGTGACTTTACCGAAATAACAAAGAGTATGAATCCTTGCAGTCACGAAAGCTTCAAATCTAGAATTCATACACACGTGTGCATGTATGAACGGGTTATTACTATTGTGAATTTGGAAGGGGGAAAGTGATAAAAAATCACTTCTGGTTATCTTGGGGGGAATTTGTCTTTAATCATCCAAGTAATAAATTTTTTCAATAGGGAGTTTTATTTATAGCGGAGTTGGTCTTCCGTTGGAGTACCCACCACGTGATTTATAATCCGATCAGAGTAAAAAATCCAGCTCTCAAAACACGTAAATGGCACGAATTGTTCGGTTTTAGTGTAACGACAAATCGAGAGAGATCGAAGAGAGACCTGAGCCATTCTTCTCTTGCATTGGAGAAAAATGAATTTTCGGGAGGTTTGCAAAAAAAAACTCGAAAATAAACTTTTGTCTTCCATTCTGTTGCGTGGCAATTTAGTGCCCAGTATTACATTGACTTGACGTACTTACGCTCTCTGTACTTTAATTGCATGGCTGATGTTGGCTGCAGTGTACAGTTATGTATTCTGTACGATGCGTGTATAATCATAAGATTGCGCTGTGTTTTAAACTTTCCATACGAACTCCCATATCATCCCGTCTCTCGAGCAGTAGACTTTAGAATGTTAATAATTGTGCAATAACGTAGGTTAATTATTACATTGGATTTGCTGTTGTATACACAACGTATAGTATACGGAGTGAACTATGCAATATGGTATCGGAACAACGCTTATCAAGGAATTTACGGGGCGATCCGTTTAAAGCGACCACATTGATTCCTAATGACGGGTTACTACTTCTCAACGGTTGATTGAATAGTGTTGCAAAAAATCTGTTGAAAACGCTTGCAAGGACAGTGTTAAACGATGCAATAATACGTTTATTACTATAGTATACACTTGGAAAACCTTGACTATGCAATTGTACGGTAAAGCATATTCATGTGCAGCTTAAGCTACAATTGAGGAAACTGAGGCCGATAATTTGCGCCGCATAATTTGGGGCTGTTTGTTCAAAAAGGTGAGAATTTTGCTGATACAACATTCACTGTAGCAATTGCAATTTAGACTCTATTTAATCAATTATCGGTGAGGAAAGATCTCGCCAATATATGATGCTTCTAGAACCGTACGTGGTATTTTCATCTCCGTATTGAGTAGTTTCATGGAGAGGCGTCGTCTTGATCAAGATCCATATTTGTTTAGATATTAAGGATTTAGTTGCGACTTGGCATGACCATTTGTGAAGTGGATTATCATGAGGTGCAGGATAATTACTTGTAATCGACTCGCTGGGGGCTGAAAAAGGACTTCAACTCATTGGATGCCTCCAATATAAATAAATATTCTGGTTCTGTAGGTAGGTGGATATATGGAAAGGTCGGAGATGTGAACGTCTTTAGAAAATTATAGTTTACATCGTGAGCAAGTACCGCATTGGGTGTGGGCGTTTGATTGATCGTGGCGGATACGCTAGTCGGATATGCGACGTTGGTACTGCTGTACCGTGCTGTCATATCCAGGTACCAGGTGGAGCCCAGCACGTGCGTCATGGCAGCCATGTTGTTTGACGAAGGAAACGGGAAGTCATTCCCAACAGTGCAGGCAGTGATCGTTACAAAACATAATGCCCATTTATGTTTTCATCCAACATTTTAAAAACTGAAACTATTTTTAAACTAAAACATAGTGCTTTAGCGGGTTAAATGTTTACATTGTACTTTTATATTTTACTAAACATAACACTTAAACACAAGTAGATGAAATAAGTACCCAGAGAAAGTGCTTGGTTCAACATTTTAAACATTGTTTTAAACGTTTTAATCGCTCTTTGTTCAGAAAAAAGTACCTTTGTGTGTACGATAATTGAAATTGACGCACGAATACGGTATTAGGTCATTGTTTTGCACGCAGGTACAAATTTGTAAACATTTGACGAACGCACTTGGTACAGTTAAATAATTGCCACATTTAACAATGTACTTGGTAATACAATGCCGTATGTGCATGGTAAGTATAATGTGAGATAATTACGCCATTATTGTGTTGCAAAGAATAATGTTTGCAAAACAGTTTAGAGATTTTGACACGACTGACGCATGATAATTATTATTTGTGCAACAGCGTTTAAAACTCGTAACCGTGTGGAGGAATGTTTGGGTTTATGTTCGCAACCAACTTTTGGCCGGTCCAACCAGTGCAGTGCTTCGAAATGGCACCACATAGTATTTGTTGTGCACAAACTGCGGTATTTATTTAAAAGATTTATCCGGGAAAGTATAGCAATCCCATTTTACAGTGTGATCCTACACAAGATACGGCCACTCTGTTCGCGGACAGATGAGACAGTGCGGAGTATGGTACGCGTAGGCTTGGCACGTGCGTGTGAATATGCTTGTGTAGAATGCCTGCGTATACAACGCTTTGACTTGCGCCTTCAACAATGACCTGCCCGTTTTATTTTTTTTTCGACAAACCAAAAGTACAGTGACAAAATCTCTAAAGGTCTTTTCGGAGACCACCTTGCCGTGTGTGTGTTTTGCTGTGACCCCATTCGGTACGAAAGCAAACGGGGTGGGGTGGGGGGTTGTCGATGGGCCCTGCTCTGCGTTTGTCCGTGAAAACTCAGAAGTGCGTGCCTCTGTCCGAGCGTGGGGTTTGTGAAACCCCGGTCGCAGAGCGAGCTGATTTCCATTTCGCACAAGAGGGCCTCTCAGTAGGGGCGGCCATGTTTTTTGCCAGCTCTCTTTTGTGTTTGTCCAACTTATAAAATGTTGGCAAACAATCTTGCATTGTGTGTGACATTTGCACTTGCCCCCTACCTTTTGAGTTTGTTTACTGACGGAGTTTGGATATTTGTGAGGATCTTGTGTTAAAAAATAAGTTTTCCTTGGGATTTACTGTATTGATTAAACATTCTAAGCAAGTAGCTACACGTTTTTGTCAGTGGTGTGTTTCGTGCACAGTTGGGGTAAAGTCTGTCTGTGGTTCAAAGCTTGGGTGGAAGATGGGAAAGTCTTGTTGATTGTATTGTACAGTGATTGTCAAACATTTGCACAACTATGTCCTGAGCAATAGCGTCACTGCAGTTGCGAACATAAATAACTAATACTGTCATAATTTTCAGCCTTTTCACCATCAATTCGCTTATTGTTTGACAATACTTCACCATGCTTGTCGGTGTGAAGGAAAAAGCGGCGGGTGCACAGAGTACCGGTTCGGACTCTTGCCGCCAATGTAAGCTGGTGGTCAGGAATCAAAACTCTGGTTGCCAGCTTCCTATAGCCTAGTTCTCGAAACCACTACATCCCACCACAACGCCTGCACACCCACCCTGCAGAATGAGCCCAAACACTGTGTGAATATGCGGTCACACCTGCCAGTGAACTATTCGCTATCCTTTTATAATGTGAGTGGGCAGCAGAATGCTGCTTCACACAAGAGGCTTGTTCTCTCTCCCCCTTGTGTGTTCTCGCACGATGTTATAGACTTTTTGGGCGTTTACCTCCACGGGGCCTCCTTTTGGCGAATCTTACAAAATTCGCTCTGCGCCCAAATGGTGTGGCCATGCTTCCCATCAGTATGTAGCGTGTGCATTATTTTTTATCCTTTAAAAGGAATCTATTTTTTTTATCCTACATATCCTGAAAAGAAGCCATGGGGGGGGGGCGGTGGGGAAAAATGGAAGTCGTGTCGCGAAGTTTTAGAAAGTTTCCGGCATGTATTAAGTATTTTCACAGGCGTGACATTTAAATAGGTTAAAATCTGTACATGTTACCCTGGCGTCAAATCAAAGGGGCCATGGAAAATGTAATAAACGTTTGTAAATTAAGTTAGTGCTCCTGGATATTTAATACCCGACAAACAGTTCGAATAGAGTTTTCTTCTTTAGCCTAGTCGAGGCCTCGGGCAGGAATTCCAGGCAAGGCCGAGGTTGTGCTGTTTTTGCACTTGCTGCAGCCTTGCTTCCCGGAGCATGTGAGATTTTTTCCGCTTAAAAACACCACACGATGGTTCCCGAATGCACTAAAAGTGTTGTGATATCCGTAACATTGCTCTGCCGTGTCATAAACGCACAACAAACGATGGAAATCTGACCCTCTTCTCTTGTTCAAGACAAAATGTCTTGACAATAACCAGTTTGCACATATGTGGTGGCGTGTTTTCGAAAAATTATTTTTCGCCATTGATCATATACGGCCGACACCGCCTTAAATACTCGGCATATTTACAGCGTGCTGGAAGATAAGTTGATAACCATCTGTCTGTGCAGTCGCTTAGATGTGACTGATTATAAGGCACTGAACAGTTGGAACTGGAGTGACGTAACTCTGCAAGACTTGCGGCTCCGCCCCCTCCCTGCATGCTGAACCTCGTTTTTTTTAATCAGCCGAGCCTCCCACAGTTCTCGCTTCGAGCCCAGTGGGCTGCCCCAAGAACCCTCTTCTTCCCGCCCTTGCAGCGAGGCATCCTGTGCCACCGCCCCCTCCGCTCCTGTCCGCTGGCTTCCCACAGCCCCCACCACATCCATGGCGGTTGTTTGTGCCTCCTCTGAAGTGCAGATGCAACACCTGCGCAGGTGGGAGTGGCGGGGGGGGCTTCGCTCACGGAAGACCTCACGGGGCGTTGAAAGTTTCCTCAATTTGGTGCGGATGGTGCACCCTCCGTGACTTTACCCCCCCCCCGCCTGCTTGCAGTAACCTGAGATTTTCTTAATCTGCGAATAAAGGAAGATATTTGAGGACACAAAGGCCCTGTAAACAACTGGTGGTGGTTTGCGCGGGAAAATAAACATTTATGGTTATTGTGGTGCACAAACGTGCGTTGCATGATGACTTTAACCGACGACAAATTGAAAACCAGTTGATAAAAATGTAACCTTTGTAAATGTGCATTTGATGCACCGTACGAAAAGCCATTTGACCATACTTCACTCCGCTTGTCAGTGCTTTGGGGAGGCCTGCATCCAGCATTGCATTGACAAAAGGCCTGCTGCACATCAAAAGCCATTGCAATATTATTTTTTTTATCATATATACTCGAGTAACGTTTGTTTTAATTGCCAATTATCAGATTTCAAAATTGTGCTACTAGAGTTGATATGAGGTGATGAAAGGTCCCCGTTCCAACAGCTTCATACTCCAGAATTTTGTGTGAAGATGATTAACAAACCCGTGGGGTGACACTTCGAGTGGGCACATTCACTTTCACCACAACCACAAGATGGCATGCTATTGTATTCCGTACAGATCAGTTTTGCCATATCTTTATCATCCAATTCGTAGTGCATCACAAGTGGAATTTTTGTGTTTAAAATCTTTACTTTGTGCAGTCGTTTTATTTCACTGGGCAAACGCCATAAACTCACTCTACTAAAATTAAAACCTCTAGGGATTTGTGGTACCATTTCAGGAGTACCACCTAACAGCGATTTTATTTTATTAGGTGGCACTTGTCGTGAGATGTTAGCTACCTCGGCTAGGTACCCAGGAGGTCGTGGATTCGACCCCGACCCTGATGGCTGTGTATTTGGAGTTTTCGTGTTCTCGCCATGGCCGCGTGGCTATTTCTCCGGGTCCCTCCACGTTTAGAATCCACATGCATTTACAGCATTTGGCTGTTAACAATTTCCACATGATAAGCCACTTTCTTGATCTATCGCTTGTGGCCAGGTCTGTTCTGAAAAAAAAGCTAGATAGCTCAGTGGCCCTTACCTGGTAAAATAAAAAAAATAGTTTCGTTTGAATCTTGTTGGCGCTGCGTTCCCACGTCACGCCGGCGGGTTTTCTCTCGGCGGCTCGTGCCTCGCCCGTAGCATTTCTGCCGAAACGTCTGCGGCCTCGGCTACATGGACAGGAACCTCCGTAGGTGGGGGGGAGGGGGTTGGGGGTGACATGTCCCTGCGGTGGTAATGCGTTTACCATTTGTAAAGATTTGCAGTCTGAACCCTAGCAAACGGCCAGGTTAATTAATTCTGCAGGTGTATTAACCATTGAAAAGATACGTGCCGGCTGCTTCACAGTTGAAGTTATTCGACAAAGTTATCCATGTGTGCCGGTCTATTAGGAAACCATTGGCGCTATGCACTTCGAAATCTAGATGGTTTAGTTTGTCCTCCCCCGGTAGCTCCGATTCGCATGGTTGTCTACGCGCGGTGTGAAAGAAGCTCAACCTACATGGATACATCGTGCTCCAAATATTTGACAAATGACTTGCAAATTATTTGCCACGGTTAAACATCACCCACTGCTGGCAGACTCGTGCCAGCTTGCTGGCCGGTGCCGAGTTCACATTGCGCCAGGGACAGCTGCCACCGGGAGTCCCCTGCCACGTGCCGCTTCCAGATGTACGGCATCGGAGGTTGCGGTATATAAACGATGATGACGTCCCGTATTTATGGTGTGATCCGATGGCTCCGTTTATTTTGACCATACCGATACTGGAGAAAAATTAACTTTAACGTGGTCTCCTATAAGGTTAATTGGGCACCATAAATATGCTGCTGCCGGAGACGTAATAGAAGTTATCTAAAACAGCGATAACATTCAGTACCGGTGTAGTGTTGTGCCTGTGGTGGAATGGTTAGCACACTGGACTTGCAATCCAGAGGTCGGTGGTGATTCAATACGTACTCCTGGCGTGACGGTCGAAACAATGGAAACTTTCTTCAGCTCCCACCCCACCACAACTCTGTCCATGCAGCAGTATAAGCGGATACACCTCGAGCGAGCGGCTTGGCAGGCCACCTGGGCTGGGGCTAACTCCCTTCTCGACAAAGACGTCTGGCCAGTGTAGAAGAGTAGGCCATACATTCCCTCTCGAGTGTCTCTCTCGGGCTCTCCCACTGGTAGTGGAGGCGCCTTTCCACCAGCAGAGGCATGAGGAAGCAGTTGCAGGGCTGCACCTTTACTTAAAACTATCTTTTATTGAACTGTACATGTCCGGGTGGAGCCGCCAATCGCAACTTTAGAAAGTTGAGGTTCAAAAATAAAGTTTAACCGCAAAGGAAGAAGCGATTTTTTTTTTGGGTCAGGAAAATACATTTGCGAAAGATTGTGTGCCAAGAAGATTTTTTTGCGTGATATTTCACGGGAGAAAATGCACGATTGCATGTTGGTGCCCCTGGAGAGGGAACGCTCGCACGCGCACTCGTGCGTGTGTGTTCCTCATTCGCGCTGATCCGACAAAAACCTTGAACATCCACTGCCTGCCTACAAACACCGCTGGAGCACACTGACATTACTTAATGCTGTTTTGGCCCTCCGTTGTCGGCCGTCGAGTTGTTGTATCTCATCGTTCAAGAAATTTGGCGGTGCTTATCTCGGCCCACGAAGCAGAATCGTCAACTTGCACAAGTGTTTAGAATGGGCCTGGGTATGCCACGGGGGTCTGAGCGGGTGGATGCAACAACTAAGAAGTAATGAAAACAAGTGGAATAACACCACGAAATTTACAGGCTCATCAACGCCCGGCCTGGTTCTTTCTTTACCCAAAACCACCGTTAGATCATCCGCGCCGTCATCGACGATGGCGAATTTGAGAAACGCGAGCCAGGGATGTGGACCGAATGAACGGTGGTCGTTTTGCAAAACCCATCGTTGCCGCGCTGGTATTGCGCTCGTGAGGGGCCATGTGGTTTTAATTGAGCCGAGGTGGGGGGGGGGGTGATTACCTTCAGCGTTGCATCACGGTAATTGTTTCGGACGAGCGGTTATTATGGCCGGGCTGCTGGGGGGGGGGGGAAAGGGACACCACTTCCTGTCTGGCCCCTTTTCGTGGGAGCAGATTAACTCGGGTCTACAGCGTGGGGCGCACGTGTCCGTGTGTTCACGTTTCCTGCAGCTCGCGCCCGAGGAGAGAGCGAGATTGCCGCGCGTGGTCTAAAGGGTGCGAGAGCGAACGTTACTCACGTGGGCCACGTGCCCGCCGTGTAACGAACAATATCGCAGGCGAGTTTGGGGGGGGGGGGGTTTGGACACCTCCGACCGCCTTGGTAGTCGGAGCTTCCCACCGCTATCGTGTTATGTCTCGGGGCCTGGGCCGCGATGCGCCCTGGAGCGGAGCGTAGAGACCCTCGGCGGTGTGCCCCCCCCCCCCGCCAACGCTTGTTTTTAAGGTTTTAACATTTTTGACGATTACGTTAACTTCGGTCGTGGAATGCACCAATTCCGTGTTGTTTTAAATAAATAACCGCGGTGTTTTATAAACGTCCGACTTTGGAGCCGCGCACGTAGACGCGCTCGCGAAGTTGCCTCGCCGTTAGGCTGGAAGTTATCCTGTAGTGCGAGTGGGTTAACGTTTTGCTCGTCTGGTGTCAAATGCCCCACAATCAGGGCATGAAACCGATTGGATTTTCTATCGCAATTCAGTTGCCCAATGATGAATCATAAGGGCAACCTCGTGACATTACATTGCTGAATTATACGGGAATGCACGTGAGCGCACACTTTTTGTCGTCGGTATATTTATCTGGACAAACATTATAGAAAAACTGCCCAGTTAGAAGCACAAAGGCTTGAGCCAAAATAAAGAAGTGATGCCAAACATTGCTAAGTTAAACATGACACCGTTGGCTCTCTTGGTGCAGGAACCCTGCCCCCTTCTGTGAAGTCGGTGGGAGGAGCGCTCGCAAAATTCCCACTGCCCTCCTCTGTCCCTCTGCCAGCATTTTCACCGTTTTCGACGTTGTACGAAGCGTGCTCCATTGTTAGTCCGTCGTTATAGCGTGCCTCGTTATGGTTATTGACGACGCATCGGTTGCCATAGTCATCGTAGACGCCTTGACAAAGAGATGGCAAACGGTGTATTTGTCGTAGATTTTATTCACCGTAGCATGATGGCCTCTTTTCTGTTCTTGCACGAGGGCAATATGTCTGGGAGCTAAAAGTCGGCGTCGAGCTCTGCTCGCCACGCCTCGAACCTCCAGAGGAGGGTTCCTGTAGTTTTGCTGTTCCTCCCCCGTTGAAGGAGCGCAGACGATGGTGATTTACTCGCATGGTCCATAGTTGGGACTGCGTGGTGACGGCGCTGACGTGACCCTCCCGAGACATCACCGTGGCTTGGTGATTCAAGAAGCCACCTCGCTTCCTTCTGCACGAGCCGATCTTGTCGCTCCGTCCCAACGGTGGGAGTCCCACTGGAGCGCTGGCTCCTCCTGCTGCGAGCCCGCCATTGGTCTCGGCCGTCATCGGCCATCGGCCAGCGACTTTTCCTTCCCAAGCCCACATACTCGTCTTAAAACAGTCGACGTAAACGCCTCGAACTGGCTACTGATGTCTGATCTATGTGTTCCTCCTTCCCCCTCTCCCGCGTAATTGCAAGCAGGCACCTTTCAGATTTAGTTGTTCCACGTTCTCTTTGTACGTCGTTTCATGCGAATGAGCACTCCCAGGATGGGTGGATCTCGTGCTGTGGTTTGTCGGGAAGCGGGGTGGGGGGGGGGGACATCAGTGGACCGTGTCCCACGTCCCTCTCGTGGCTGGGGCGCCACGGTGGCGAGATGTGAATTTCCTCGCCCGGTACCACAGGAGGTCGTGGGTTAGGATCGGATCCCGACCCTGACGCCTGTCTATTTGGAGTTTGCATGATGTTCTCGCCTGTGGTCGCGTGGATTTTTCTCCGGCTCTTCCGGTTTTTACCTCCATGTTCAGAAACATGCGTTGAGAGTACGTGGCTGGTGTAAATGTCCACGTGATAAGCCACATTCGGCTATAATTTGTGACAAGGTCTCTTCTGAAGAAGAGCTATAATAGCTCAGTGGGCCTTACCTGGTAAAATAAAAAAAAGTTGTTAAATCTGCGTTTAGGCGCGCGTCATGGATGTTCACGTGAATTCCGCGATGCTGCCCGACGTGTGATTAACGGCAGCAAGCCTCTCGCGGGTATCGCTGGTGCCGCGCCAGTGCTGCACATGCAGCGGCAGTGGTGCGTACACACAACATACGCACACTCCCCCCACCCCCCCCCCAGAGCGCCACGTTCGTATTATTTATATTTGTGCGGTCGTTCGTACGGCCGCACGTTATTAAATTTTTACGTTTATTCGTAGCTCGTTTAGCCGAAAGTGGCTTGCCGCCCCGGCTATTGAATTGCAGCCTTTGCGGGAATTTGGAGTCAGGTCTCGAGAAAAACAGATGTTTTGCGTTGCTCAGTCAAGTTGTGTTAAATGGCTGCGTGGGGGTTGAGAGGTGGAAGGGGGAGAGAGGGGGGGGGGGTATTGGGGGGTTGGGGGGCGTTGGTTTTGGCTTGGGGAGGGAAGGCGTGGGGGAGGGATGTGTGAGAGTTTTTTTTTGGGGGGGGGGGTCGTGGAGAGTGGGGGGTGCAGCTCGCGGCCTCACTGAGAGCCACGCCCACAGCCAGGCCCTTGCCCTCCAGGGCTCGCCTCACACCGGGAGACTTTTAAATAACATCAACAATTAAACGAGATCGCAAGGCCATTGACTCGTGCGGTTACATTTTACGTGAATGGGGCCCTTTGTCAGTCCACTGCTGGATGGAGGGCCCCCTGGCGCCGTGGCGCGGTCGTGTTTGACCGTACTTTGCCGCACTGGTCCGGTACGGTTTGGGTGAAGATTGAGTGGGCGTAAGGAGTTAAGGAGTGTGGAGTGCAGTTTAAACGAGTAGATTTTGATTCACTGCCCCGTTGATGCCTGCAACCTAACCCAGTAGTCTACGGCACCTTTTGTGCATTGTGGTCGTCGCACATTCAATGGATTGTCCAGGCTCAAGCACTGCTTGGCTTCCGAGATGTGGTGAGATCACGTGCTTTTAGGGGTGATGATATGGTCTTACGGAGAGTAGGAACGCGGTCGTCGTGATGATGAATAACTGTGGCAGGCTTCGTCCAGGACTAAGCCAGCGTCTGGCTGTGTTGCTCTCCGTTGCCTGTTAGTCGATACGTGATGCATAAAATAACTGTCCCGTCGGTGCGCGGTGACTGGTCACCACGCAGAACAAAAACCACAACACACAACGATGACTCGGTGCCCAATTCGCAAATACAGCGGAGACCTCATCACAGCGACACATTGTCCAGCCTCGAGGAGGCCTCAACGTAAAATTAACCCATAATACAGTTTTTTTTGGGTTAGACCTCATAAATATATAAATGGGTCGTTAAACCTGTCAGGGTTTAATGAACCAAACAGGAGGATTTCTCCACAAACCTAGTTGTAATTACTGGCAAAACGTCGTACACAGATTGTAAATGTTGTGGCTTGGCTCTCCAACACACCGGTGTGCTGTACTAGTGACGAATTGGCACGTTCTGTTTACGTGACAAACCTTACTAATTGGCTGTGTCGGGTGGTGGTGGGTTTAACGACACATATTTACGTGATCTAACCCAACAAAACCTGTATGGATGATATTGGTCGCGAAAGCCGACGTGTTAAACGTAGAATTAATCCGTTGTTTTACCCTACAACTTCGGCTGTACTGATGAGAAAAGAAATTCCACATTCTGCTGCCAAGAGCCAGGCTCTTCACAGGGGAGCCATTGTTAACTTTAACACCAAGCGGTGAAAACTCCCTCCCCAGGTGGCGCGTGCATATCTGTGCCCGCCTGCGGGCACGGCCAGCGGCATTATCACACCGCCGGCCGCAATGCGCCGGCGTGGCCGTTGGACCAGATGAAGGGGAGGAGGGGCTCTCTCTCTCTCTCTCTTTTTGTTTTTGGGATCCAGTGCCTCGTCTACAAGGAAGAGACCCGAGCTAACCTCGTCCTCGGACAATTTACTCGCGTCGTAATTGCGTCGCGGTGCCTCTCACGGTCTCGCGACGCGCTCGTGCTCCTGCGCAGGATCCAATTTTATCGTTCTGTCTCTCTGCTGGCGGCCGTACGTTGGAGAGTTTCCCTCCTTTGGCTGGCACCTCGTTAATCCCGACCGTCGGCAAGCATTCCTCGGAGTGACGTGCCCTGCTCAAGGTCCGCCCGCTCGCAGTACTTTTATTAACTGTCAATACGACTTCTGCAACTTTGTGCATGCTAGCGATTACACTTAGGATTATACTTGAGAGGCTGGAAGTTCCACCTCCCCATGCTTCTTTGCATGCTTTTCGACTTTTTCCTCCGTTTTCTAAATCGGTGTCCGTGTTTCTAATAAATGTGTCGTATAGCAGTTGATGCGCCACCGATTAAAAGCTTTCTTTTTTACGCACGCAGATGTGTTGCGCCAAAACTCGTAGGCACGTGTCGTGATGGGTCACTGCACGATCTGACCATGTCCGTCCAGTGCTCGCCGAACTGCATTGGATTCTGGTCTGCCGAACGGATACATTCTAAGGTCGCACTCGTCACACACCAAGTGCTTGCCACAAATTAACGACAATACCCTGCTGATCTCGTCAAGGACCATAAACCATCACGCAAACTCGGGTCATTCTCCCAGCGACTTTTGGCTCGCCATCGAACAAAGACGGTCACTGCATCGTGCGCTTTCAGATGCGCTTCTGTGGCCGTCTGGAACGATCTTCCTTCTGATATTAGGAAGCCACTGGAGTTATGCACTTTTAAATCTAGATTAAAACTCATTTCTTTAGAACAGTTTTTTTTGTTTAGTTTGTTGCCATACACACACACGCATACAAGGTGTTGGTATGAGTGGCCCGTGCGTCCAAACCATCGGCGTTTACATTAGAAAGCAATTCCTTGTGCGGTTACAGGACAATGTTGCATGCTCGCGGCATTGCCCGTGCATTCTTCTGTAAACGCCCAAGAGATGTTTTTCCCTTGTCAGCTCGTTTACGATGTCCGCTTCACTTCCAAACACGTTTTGCCGGCAGTCTCTAGTGCGGTACGCGGCAGGAATTTCATCGTGGAGACGAAAGAAAAGTGTCACGTTTGCCATATTTCACGGGCTGATCGTGTAACCGAGCTCTGTGCCCAGATGTTGTATTTATATATTTTATTTTTTACTCGCAGTTGGGGGGGGGGGGTGGCTGAGGGTAGGGGGGCGGCGTGGGGGAAGGGAGTGGACACAGAGCCGGCATCTTGTTACTTGTTTTATTTCCCGTCGTTTGTATGTTTTTGTTTTGGAGACGCGTAGGTAAATAAAGGAGATGGAAGCAAAGTTTAAGGGTGCGCAAAGAAGCCGTGGAGAGGTGCCCGCTTAACATTTCACCGAGATACAAGGGGAACGCATGGATCCATGAACAAACACGATAGAGAGATGTGATGTTGACTTTTTGTTAAAGTGCGTGGGCTCGGATACACACGCTCACTAACGGCGATGATGTTGATCCATGGGCGGGATCGGTAACATAACGTGCCGAGATCACTGCGGAGATGGAGAGAAGAGATCAGCACATGGGCACGAGCAAGGTGGAATCGCAATGTCAAGGTGGGGGGGGGGGGGATGGACAATGTTGGGTGACGAAAATATTTCATCCAGCAGTAGATAGATATGGCTTGACGTGCACGGGTATAAACGTCTGCGCAGCGAGAGTCACACTGGATGCAAGTTGCCATTTGCGATTTCTTTAACCAGAAACCTGTGAGCCGAAAAGAACATTATAAGAAACCTGGGTCTTTTCTGCCCTTGGGCGACGCTAATAATGCAAACGCTTGTCAGGATTTTGCGCGCAAGCGGCGTGCTTTCGTAGCAACCTCCGCCTGGTGCTCCAAGCTGTTTTGGGTGCCGGGAAACAGAGGGAGGGAGGTGTTTGTGCTGGGTAACACGATCGAGAGCAAGCCCCGTTGGGCGAATTTTAATAAACCCACCCTGTGGATAAATGACGTGGGAGAATGAGAGCCGCGCCGGTGTGGGGATGCGTGGTAATTGTTATTCTGCGTCTGGTCCGATGCACCGTCACCTTCCAGGTGATCGTGCCGTCCGGAATTTCGAGCTGTCGTGGGGGGGGGGGTGGTGACCTTGTCGATTGGTGGTGGCGTTGGGGTGCAGAGCAGGAAGCTAAACAAATAGTGTTGTTATTTTACCAGGCAAGGCGCCCACTGAGCTATGTAGCCCTTTTTCAGAAGCGACCTGGTCACAATATCCCAACGAGAAGTGGCTTATCACGTGGACATTTATAGCAGTCAAATATTCTAAACGCATGTTGTTTCTAAATGTGGAGGGGAAAAATCGGACGACCCGGAGAAAATTCCACACGACCACGGGGAAGAGACATGCAAACTCCAAATATACAGCAGGTGTCAGAGTCGAGATCGAACCCACGACCTCTTGAATTCCAAGCGAGGTAGTCAACATCTTGCCACCGTGGCACCCTTGTTCAGGCGCTCCCCAAACTTGTCCAGTAAAAAATTAACAAAATTAAAGAGTTGCAAAAGTCAGGCCAGGTATGCGTATGCGAGGGATAATGCATGTCCTGGCGTGGACACCCTGGGGTTTGTGGATCAGACCTGCACTCGCAGGCAAACGATTCGGTGCCTGCAGGAGGGCAGTACAGCAAATCGTAGACTGCCAACGTAGCTATTGCCGGGGAATGAGCGCAGTCCGCCAGGCAAAGTCAGTCGTGCTTGGGTAAATAATAGTGTATTCAAATGCGTTCATTACGACCGCGTTTTTTTGCGTGCGGGGGTTGCAGGGTGCGACGGGGGTTAATGTGGGGGTATCGAGCGCCATGGGTAATGGTTGTTGTGACGGCTTGGCTGTGATGGGTTTGCTAAGGGGGCGGTGTGGGGGGGGGGGCGTCTTCGCCGACCCCTACAGGCAGATTATCGGCTGTCAAGAGCTCCTTCCCAACAAGCCCCACGATGAAATTCTACATTTAATTGAGTTCCTCTGCTCGGTTCAGTAAATGCGAGTTGGAATTATCGTGCGAACCGTTTATAAGAGGCACGTCATCAGCTGAGATTGGAGGTCCCACAGCATATCACGGCGCATCATTTTTCTTGCCTCTTTACATTTTACGAGGAGTAGGGTTGTTAACATTAATTGAATTGTGGATACAATTTGCAGCTGTGTGTGCGCGTGCGCATGGGGAGTGGTAGTGTTACCGTTAGAGCGCTCCGGACCCGGGAAGCAGAGTTCAATTCCTGCTCACGGCCACCAACACCGGTGACGATTATCTGAACCGGTCCCAGGCCTCCCCGTAGGTCGACTCGGCCTCAAATGAGTACCTGGTGAGATGCGTAAAAACATCGCCACTGGGGAGACAAAGTCGGTCGGGCGTGGTGCTGGCCACCCACCCCCTCATGCGCCGTGCCGGGCACCGCTTACAGAAACTCGCCTCGAGTCTGCTAAGGATGAACGGGGGTGGGGTTTGGGGGGGATCTTTGTCTTTTTGTATAGTGGCAAGGTATGTACCACTTTCCGCTTGACTGGTCCATAAAGGAATGTGCTCGCAACACGCTCTGCCGCTTATGAAGCCGTCGAAAAATAGATAACGAATCGTGCCCCCCTCTCCCTCCCTCACGCCCAAGACCACCAAACTGAAACGGATGAAACCCAGATACGCCGCTCCTCTGCCACGCGAGTTGTGCATTAAAACAAATATAAAACAAATATAAAACAAATCCCGGCGCTGGAGCTCGGCTGAGAGGCCCTCAACTGGCGCGCCGTTGCCGCGTGCTCCTCAGCGGCAGCGGCGGCTTCGATGCATTTCAACTCATTACAGTGATGGGGGGGCGCAAGCGACGTGACGTTTAACCAAACACTGGGATTGGGCAAGCGCCAGCCCCCCCCCCCTGCTCCCCCCCCCACCGCCCCTCTGTCATAATCCATTAGGTAAACGCTGTTTGCCAACAGCTTTGTGTTGTCTTTAGCAATCGTAAAAAACGCAACGCACAACTTCTATCTGGCTGAAGAATGTTCATCAATCCCTGGCTAGAAAGTGGCTACGTGGTTTAATCTTCAGGAGTTTGGACTCCTGAGCTATCTTCTTTCGAGTGTCATTGGCATCTGATTTATAAATTACTTGACTTTGCTGCCGAGCGGTGAATCGTACCGTATGATACCCGTGCTGTGTGCGCACGTTGAACTTCTTGCTCGCCGTACGTAGTCAACCGTGCTCGTCGGAGCTGCGGTATAATGGAGGAGTGGATGTTCTCCCGTCAATGGAAAATCTCGCTAGTGTCAACATTTTGGGTGACGGGCGTCGCGCAAAGCTTGAAAAATGTAAATAAACAAAAAAATACTTTGACTCGAACTCAAAGTTGAGCCGTTGTTAACCCACAATATTTATAACGAGAAGTGACGGCTGCAATTAAGAAAGTGGTGTTTCTTGCGCTGGCATGAGCAATATTATTTCAAGGATTTTAAAATAGTGCTACAATAAGTTCATTATGCGGCGCAGCCCCGAGATTGCTGGCAGAAAGGGCTCCACTACAGCAAACTCTAGAGAGAGGACCTCGTTCCTGTATTTGGCCTTGTCTTCCACACTGACGGTCTAGGAGGAGGTATGGATTTGCCACTCTTTGTCCCACCACGTGCGGAATGCCGGTCAACTAGCTGTGGTTGTCGACGCTATTTCTCTTCCTGGGTAGACAGAGGCGTTTTGGGGGATTTAATTTACTTTATACTGGACATCTGTTTAAAAAAGCTGCATAGCTCATCAAATTCCTCCAGCCTAAAGAAATATTCTGATTTTGACTTTACCCACTGTTTCAACGTTCAACGGCCACATGCCGGGAGATTGGAACCGGCAACCTCTGGATCGCAAGTGCAGTGCGCTGATAACCACGACACGCCGCGATAGGGAACGTCTAACTTGCTCACACGGTCCCCTCCGACGCCGTGGGTGTGACGGCGTCCACCGTGCCTTGCGGCGCAAATGTAAAGTCCTGACATGTTCGCCATCTAAGCTGAGTAATTGTTTCGCTAGTGCCAGGTGTGTATTCTCACTCGAGACCTATTTTTGTTATGTATGTTGAACTTATTTCGTACCGTACATAGCCAGCTGTACTCATTGGAGGTGCATGGGAAAGACGAAAAACTGAACACAAAGCAGTTTTAAAGAAATTAGTTTTCCATCTAAATTATGTAAAAGTGCATAGCTCCAGTGGCTTCCTAAAATCGGAAGGAAGACCGTTCCAGACTGCTGCAGAAGCGCATCTGAAAGCGTGCGAAGCAGCGACCGTTTTTGTTCGATGGTTAGCCAAAAGCTGCTGCGAGGATGACCGGAGTTTGCATGATGCTTTATACTCCTTGACGAGATCAGCAAGGTATAGTGGCTCATTCATGCGTTTTGCAATAATGTAGGATGCGTTCCATGATTTTCTTTGTTTGGTGGATAGTCTTTATTACAAATAATTAGTCGTCATTTTCTGTTGTGTGCCATGCTGGCCTTAATAGGTGCTCGCTAAACATCACTTTTCCCAACAGTTTGTACAAAAAGAGACTTCTGCCTTGTGAGAAATGGTAGTTGTGGTATTCCGCTTGAAAATTACAACTATTTACTCACCCTTGAGTCAATCCACTGCCGAATGAAGACCTCCCCCATGCTGGGTCTGTCATGGGGGTTGTTTGACTGTACTTCGCGATGGTCAGCAATGGTGGGTGAAGGGTGAAGAGAGGTGGAGGTGGGGGGGATCCCAGGACCAATGCAGATGTCATTCGTCACTCATGGTAAGCCAAAGGTGGGAATCAAACACGGGTCGCCAGGTTCATAGCAAAGAGTTTTCATAACCACTGCACCTCCACTCCACCACCCTTCCCTTATTATCGGTCGCTCTAAAAACTAATTTTTATTTTTGACAGAACATGTTTGTTTTTTATAGGCCTTTGACGACCAACATTAAAGCATCGCATATAATTTAAATCCAAGAATGCTTAATCTAAAGTGATGCGCAATAAGACAAATGTTAAGAGTCTCTCTACAGTTGTCATTTTGCGGTGGGAAAAGCACCGGGGGGAGAGCGGCGGCAGCTGAGTTGGCCGCTTGAGTGCTTCGCCGCAACATTCCTCCTCCGTGTGCTTTTTGGACGTATTTTTTTTTTCAATGGCAGGGCCCCCCCCCCACCACCACCAACCCCGTCTCTCTCCTATCTCTCGTCGATTCACGGAGTAATTTATTATGGTCACAACAATGCGTGCGCGGGGTCTGACAGCAGCCATTGTCTGTGATGCATTGCACTTTGTCACTGGCTAATTGCTCTTTGAGCCCCGGCCACGCCGGCGTGCATGATGAATGGCGGGGGGGTGCCCGCTTGTGTTGGACCGGGAGGGGGGGGGGGGAATTGTTGCCACTAAATTTGCCAGTCGCTGGCGCCCGCATTTTGACAAGATAGATACACGCAATTACTTGGAGGGTCAAGGCGCGAAACGGATCTATTAAAATCTTGATGCTCTTTAGCGGAACACTTTCACAGCCGCTACCCTCGCTTGCAGGTGATGAATGAATGAGTCTTGAGGGTAAGAAGCGAAGGGGGGGGTTGTGTTTGAGGGGGCAGCGGCGATAATAAAAAAGCGACTTGCATAAACGGGTTTCACGCTTGTTTCTCTGTCCGCCAGGGGCCCCGGGTGTACCGGCAGCACGTCGCGTCGCTTAAATCGATCGCTCAAAGACACAAATTTCCCAGACTGCAGGACTTGCTGTTGCCCTCGCTCGCGAGAGCGGGGTTTATGAAATGGCAATTTCAAACTAAATAAAAACTGTTTAATATAAGCCAGGTAATAATAATAAATATATCGAAGCTCACTCTCGCAGGTTTGGCTTTGCAAGTGGCAGGTTCATTCCGGATTAAGACACTTGAGGTGTGGGATTGAGTGGTGGCAGAATGGAAGTGTTTGGCCGCCTATGCAGAGCAGGATTAAAGGAAATCCATGCTTCTATTTGGAGTAATCATCTTCAGCCCGAAGCTTTCTGCGGAATAAGGCGTCTCTTGAAAAGCCTGTGCCCGAGACTAGGAAACTCATATCCCATCCTTAACCCGTGCGTCGTCCAATATATTTCGGTGCCGCTAAACTGCTATGTAATTTTTTACAAGCCGAAAAACTCCACGTAAGTTTTAGTTCCCGCCACGTTTGCGGGGCGCCATTATTTCCCCGTGCTCTCTGGGCCTCGCGGGATGAAACTGAGTTTGCTGCGAAGGAAACGCTGAGCCGCAGTGATTTTTTTTGTTGGCGTGAAATTTTTTTCCCCTCCCGTTTTTATTTTTTCAAACAGTTTTGAACCCAAAAATGTGCTCATAACGGTCGGCTATGCCGAGTCGGGGGGGGGGGGTAAAACAACACCAAAAAAAAACCCACTCGGGCCTAAAACAATGCAGGCGCGACTTCTCCTCGAGCGGCTTTGCAAACACGGCCGAGGTTGCTGCCGCTGGTCCAGTCTGTGTTTTGGGCCTCTCCGCGGTTTGTTTTGCCTCCGAGAGAGAGCGGAAAGACAGGGCGACGGGCGACCTGGATTGTATTAGCGACCGAGATTTACAAATTGATGTCCGAGACCTGGAAACAGACTGACTTTTGTGTAAATAATGAGGCCGGGCGAGTGTTTGGCACGCGGTGCTGAGTGCTTGCAATGGATGGTGGGTAACCCAAGCGGGGATGGGTGGGAGGGGCGTGGGTAGGGGGGGGCGGTATTTGCAGTCTGGGTGGAGAAGTGGAGAGAGGCAAAGGGGCTGTGGTTGTGGGGGGGTGGCGGCGGGCATTGGGGAGCCCCCACTCAGAAAGCAATGCAGCTGTTTCCATGGATGTCACAAACGCCACCATGTGCCCCCCCCCTCCACCCCCCTCTGTCCCGATATGCACCCCCTCCACCAACCACCACTTTGTTTTAATTGACGTGACGGTATTGCAGGTGGAGTGTTCTTTTTATTACGACCGTTAATTGTTGCACACGTGTGTGTCATAAATGCTCGTGTTTGGTTTTTTGTTTTCGCTCCTGCGCGGCCGTTAGGAGCAACGCGGCCCCCTCTGTGAAAATTAATTGCGGGTGGGAAATGAGCGTGCCCAGTAACCACACGACACCCGACAAGCAGCCGAGTTCATTCTGGCCAAGCTTCCACAAACGCAGCCACTGAAATTCTCCGAAATTCCCGCGTGCTCCCAAATCCTCTTGCGCTTTGGCAACCTTAATAGGTACTCGCTAACAAGACTTGGCCTCCGCGGCATTTATAGTATACTGTAATGTTTCCAGTATGAGACGGAAAGACGAAATGTATTTGAGATGTGACACGACAGGAGAATGAAATTAGCGAGCTGCCTTTAAGAAGAGGAATGAAGAGCGGTGTGCTGAGAGAGAGAGAATGAGAACAACAAGAATGAGTGACAAGTCTGTTGAGAAGGTCGGTGACATGTGCGGGGGACATGTCTTCAGACGGTCAGCTGGAGGGAGATGCGACAGATGATTCTGCAGGGGGAAAATAGAAGGCGGGGAAGAAGCAGGAGACTGATCAGCTGGTGGTAAAATGCGAGCACTTGGATGAGCCGCAGAGGGCCATGGAAAAATACACTCCGGTGGTCATCCTCGTGGTGGCTTTTGGCTGGCCATCGAACAAAGACAGTCACCACGTCGCGCGCTTTCAGATGCGCTTCTGCGGCCGTCTGGAACGCCCTTCCGATATTAGGAAGCCACTAGAGTTATGCACTTTCAAATCAAAATTGAAAACTTTATTTTTGTGTTTAGTCTGTCGTCCTTCCTTGCACCTCCGTTTAACACGGATGGCTACGTACAATGCAAAATAAGTTCTACATACACACGTAAATGGATCTCAAGACACGGCAGAGAAACCGCGTGAGAGAGTAGAAAAAGTGGAAAGCTTCTGTCACGAACGTCGCCACTGTCTTCGTTAAACGGACAACGTGAGATATACATATACAGTAGTACAATACGTCTCCTGCATGTCACATGGAATGTTTCAGTCCACAGTAACCATCTCTGTTCCAGTAGCGCTGTTAAACGCTTCCCCAAGAGAGCTTTATTTTTTACAGATAACAAATGGGCAGCCGGGACAAACGATGTTTTCTGTCCGAGTTTTATTGCTTTTTAAGCAAATTTTCTATTTATAACAATCAATTCAAGGCGTGTGACGGTTGCTATTCTAGACCCGTGCGCGGACAAGACCATTTTGCCTGTAGGAAGCATAAAACGCGAAGAAAATTATTTTTGTGTGGCCCCCGGGGGGGGGGGGGAGGTCAGAGGTGACGTGTAGCACGACAGGTTTGGAGAATGCGGGCCTCTGGCCATAGCCGCGGCCCCGTTGTGTGCGTGCACGCGCGGCGCACACCCACTCATTACCACGCGAGCGTAGGCGCACGCCCGCGGAGCGCTTTTTTTTCCCCGCGCCTGCTGACTTTGTAGAATCCTCTCTCGCGTCGAACGAGGAGATTCGACGTGACTTTTTTTTACTTATTGCGATCGGTACGATGTTGCACGCGTGCCTGTACGCGGGGAATAAAGAGGTTCCGCTGTTAGTTGGCGCACCAGGCGAGCTGCGATGTCAACCACACCTGGGTTCGATTCCTGGCCACGTGTGTGTATGGATATCTATATATACATACTGGAAATTGGTTTTTGGCCCTGATCTGGACCTCTTGTCAACTCGGTCTGAAATTAATACAAAGTTCTTATTTGTCAGCATGACCAAATGTATGCGTGTTTGTGTGGAACTGGCCTCACCACCCCTTGGTGTGATGTACAATTGGGGTGGGGGTGGTGGTTTGGTAAGATGAAAGTACAGTAAGTGGGTCAATGACTGTACGGCATTCTGTGACTTTCACTGTTACATCTATTATCCTTTGCCCACTCTGAATTTTGTCGCATGCAATTCGACAGCCTTCAACGTAGGCGACGGGGGGCAGTGGGGAGTCGGGCGCTTGTGCATGCGAGTGCTGAGCCTCGCCGAGTTCAGCAATCCTTACCGATGACTTGCCACTCGGCTGCAGCCCCGCGGAGACAAACACCGAGTGTCCGATTCCAGCTGGCATGGACAGTGACCTTAATTTCCTTTCAAATCCCAAATGAGGGCCTTTCAGCCAGCCCATTAAGCAGGTCGCATTATTCCTCCCTGCCGGTTCTCGCTTCGCATCTCTCGGCATACCTCGAATTCTCTACCATATTTGACTATCTATAATTACATCAAAGGAATCGCCGTGAGCCACGGCAGACTTTATCGGCATCCACTCGGCTAACCTTTTCGTTTGTTTAATGGCCCCACGTCCGCTAAAAAGTTGCACGGGTTCGCCAAATCCTGACGGCCGCCCTGTGCATCCCGCCGAGGTGCAAGGACCTGCCGGTCGACAACAGCTGGAGAGGTGCTCGTTCCTTCTGTTCGCCTCGTGGGTGTTTGCGTGGACACCCGTCCCACAGCCCCCAGGCTGCGTGGATGAGTCTCGAGAACCAGTGTAGGGCATTGTTTCTGAACCGATTTTCTTTTGGGACCGAGGACCTTGTAATGCCACTATCGGGATCTCTCTAGGGCAGGGGTCTGCAACCTTTAAGACATAAAGAGCCACTTGGACCCGTTTCCGAAGGAAAAAATAGACTGGGAGCCGCAAAACCATTGCAACATTTAAAACAAATATAACACTGCATATATTGTTTCTTACCTTATTGCTATATACAGGATCGTGCAGTCAGCTGTCAATCTGAATAAAAAAAGGACTTTTTCACTTAACAATGTAAAATATATTTTTGCAAATTAATAGCTAAATTACCTGGTTAATGGGATTTTTGCTCCTGAACCTCAGTGCACAGTGTCTGCACATCAGGTCTGTAAGACGTCACCTTCATTTTCACACAGGCTTGCAAGCTGTCATCTGTGAGGCGTGATCGATGTTTGTTTTTAATATAGTTCATGTTGGAGAAGACCTGCTCACATACATATGTGGAGCCGAAGATCGACAGGACTCCAAATGCATACTTTTTCATGTTTATATAAGTGTTGGGGATGGCATTCCATGTTTCGAATACAAGTTTGTCCTGTTTGGGAAGGTTTTCAATATCACTCCATTTATGATTCTGAGCCAGAATGGCCTTCTGACGGGCAACATCCTCAAGAGTAGCGGTCAAGCATTTGAACTTGGACACCCATATATCTTTGTCGGCTATATCGGCCAGTTCCATCTCAAGATCAGGTTGACTTACACCTGCAAATGCAGTCATATTCAATAGGGATGGATCGATCGCCAGGGGAGTGACAGGGAAGGATAATGTCGTTTTTTCCTCTCTGAACTCACAGAATCGTTTCCCAAACGAACTTTGCATTGTGGTGATTGCAGACTTGAAATATTCCAAATTTATCGTATCATGACTTTGTTTGAACTCTCTCAAAGAGGGAAATTGAGACAGTGTACCTCTCTGTAAATCTTTGACAAACACTGTCAACTTGCGCTCGAATGCCAAAACCTCCTCCAGCATGTGCAGGGCTGTGCCTCCTTTCCCCTGAAGGGTTGTATTTAGCGTGTTTAGATGTGCTGTCATGTCTACCATAAAATGTAATTTTTCCAGCCACTCTGGCTGTTCCAGCTCAGCAAAGGTGAGCTCTTTGCTGCCCAGGAAGGTTTTTACTTCTTCCAAACATGTGACAAAGCAACGGCAACGTTATTGCCTGTCACCGGGCGGGCAGTGTGGAGCGGAGCGGCGACCTGTCAGCAGCGGCAACGCCAGAGCAGGTGTCACAGTGCGCCTCCTCCCCTCGCTAGCATCCGCCCCGGAGCCGCGGTCAAGGTTCAAAAGAGCCGCATGCGGCTCCGGAGCCGCAGGTTGCCGACCCCTGCTCTAGGGGGTCAGATGGCTCGCTGGCTCGGAAGTCGAAGTGCCGAGCCAGCACCGCTGAGGTTATGAGTCAAATCCGGGTTTCAATCTCCCCGTGGTTAAGCTGAGCTCTCGAGTGCAGGAAGTTTATGGTCTCATCCTTGTCACAATTCGCTCGTACGGATACACAAGTCACGTGAAATTTAGTTTTAACTTTGTTTGAAATTCCATCTCTTGAGACTTGATTTGATTGCGCTCCTGTTTTGCGAAAAACTTTTCCCTATCGCAGGGCATACAGGAAAGTGCTCTCTCTAGTAGAGCGATATATAAAAAAAGTTAATTGAAGCGAGCTCGAAAGTAGCTCTGCGTTGTCTCGTTCCGTGGCCCATTTCCTGGCACGAGTTTGATGCACTGCTCTGCGAGAGTTCCAAATTAATGCTTTATATCATCACACAACGGCACAATTGGAATAAAATTGATAAAAAATTAAACAGGACGAGGATGCATTTATTCTTAGGCATCTGGATGGGGGGGCCACACAATTGGAGGTGAATGATCTCCATGACCATCGACTCGCGTACCGATGTTTTTTGTCGTCTGTGCTGTCAGTGCGAGTTAGATTGTGGCATAGACTAGAGAAATACTCTTTTTTTTGTTACCAAGGTACAAAACCTTATTTAATCCTGGGTGGCTAACCGGGGGTTTGAACACAAGGATGTCATTGGTGCTCGCTCGTTTCCAACACTTGCATTGTGAAACGGTTAAGCCACCTGGCCCCCACTTCCCTGCGTGCGCAGAGTGTAAGGGATGAGAGCCCTCTTGTCATACACACTAATATCTTGTAGGCACTAATATACGCGCGATAAATTATTAAATGCGCACTCACGGTCCCACCTTGTTTCCTCCGAGATAGAAAACCCATGCGAAAGGGTGCCCTGTTTGTTCACTGCTCTCAATTTTCAACAGAAGGCCAAAGCCATACCCTCAACTGCAACTGAATTTTTAAAAAGCGTGCACTTTTTCAGACAAAAAAATTGGCGCTCATTAAATACAATGCTACCTTTTGTACGCGCGAAACCTGGTGTGAAAGGAAGTTGCTCCCGTATTAACCGACCGTTGCACGCACGGGATGAGCGTGCGCAGAGTTTGGAGTGGCCCCCGCGCGCGCGTGCGCGAGCTTGCGTGCTTGCGCGCGTAAATCAACTTCACCGCGGACGGGGTGACAACGCGGCCACGGGACGTACGAGAGGAGCGTTGTGTGCCCGCCGCCGCCGCGCCCATTTGTCCTTCCTCCCTCTTCCACTCCGCTCGTCGGCCCGCACTCAACCGCCAGACCCCCCCCCCTCTTCCTCCTTTCCTCGCTTCCTTCCTCCGTTCCGTCTCCGCAGTACGTCCCCCGGCCCAGGTTGCCTACGAATCTCACACCCGCCTGCTCGCCCCCGCGCCTCTGAATGAAATTCCACGGCTATTGTGCCGCAAGAGGGGTAATGTGTTGCCGACCGGGAAAGCAATGGGTGGAGGGTGGGGTGGGGGAGAAAATGGGGGGGGGGGAGGGGTTTTGTGGGGTTGATGCCTCATGGTTTAAGCAACCTTTGACCCTCCTGAGTTCATTCGCCATTTGTACGAGCGTTGACAAATAAGGGACCGCGGAGACCCGCGCACCCAAGGTAGAGGCGTTGAATGGGCCCGCGGTTTTAAGTGCCGTGCTTTTTTTGCGTAAAACAACAAAAAAATGTACCAAACAAAAATGTGCGGCCGCCGCACCTAAGCGGGTCGCGCTCGGCCGCTGCCTCCACGGCGCCTTTTCCCGCCGTTCACGCCTGAGCGAGCGACTATTGTCCGCACTCCGCCACCGCGCGTCACCCTCGGCACTCGCGCCCTCAATGAGCTGTGTGCAGAGCCTCGCGCCGCTTTCCCACCGGTCCCGGGGTGCGCTTGCTCCCGCTTGTCCTTACACCCACTCGCCCCTCTCTCTCGCTTCCTACTTGCACCCACTCGTGGCGTCGTAGCGATGCATCCAAAGTTGTCGCGGTTCAATTCGAGGCTTGGGTCTTTTTTCGTCAACGTCGCAGTGAAATGATGCAGACTTTTGTGGCTGGAGGGATGGCGTGCGCACTACTCCCAGACCAGCAGAGCAGATAGAAAGTAAGCGTAGAAACGATGCACTGTGTCATTGAATCGGTGTTGTAGGGTTCAATTATCTTTACATTTGTAGATGTACATAATGAGTTTACAACTCCAGTCCACGGGACCCCTCCACTCCACTGCGGTACAACTTAACGTGATTACCTACCATCAGGTGCATGCGGTTGCTTCATTTGCATATAAATAGAAAAGATGGCGGGAAAACACTGTGCCTGGTCGGGGCTCACAAGGACTGGAGTTGAGAAAAGCGCTTGGCACGGGGATCGGGCCCGACATCAAATCTGAGGCTGGTTTGCACGCAGCTATTCCATTGGGGTGGTCACCGACATGGTCCCCGGGTAAGGTGCAGATGTGGAGCGTGTAGGTGACCACCTATGAAAAGCAGCTTTTGACACGGGTACTAAAATCTAGTTTTAAACACTTCCCCCGCCTCTGGTGTCCGCCGGCGATTTGACGACGACTCGATGCGCGAGAGAAACGACCCCGAGTGAAGCAAATAGAACAAACCTCCCTCCCGATTGGATCGTCCGTCTGCTGCTGACCTGCGGGATCCATTCAAGAGCCTGTGGCGGCAGTCGCAAGAGCAAAAAATCCGTGACGATCGTTTGTAGGATAGGTCCCCACCGCGCACCGATTAGCACGGCTGGCTACGTACGGTGCGAAAGAAGTTCAACACGCATGCATTCTTCAAGCGATCCGCAAAACTGCCTGTGGCTGCCGAATATCCTCCATTCAAAAGGTTGCGCGCAGGACGCACCCATTCCATGAGCTGCGCCCAGTGGGATGGAGCCCCCCCCTCACTCATTGTTGTTCCTGCTCGGACTTTGCCTTCCATCCCCACCACTTGCTGCTGCACTCTGTTGGCTCCAGGCAGGGGTCCGTTTGGAATTCCACGGTGCACTTTAGGACAATGAACGTCAATGTCTTAACGTTTCGCGAGAAGCCGGCTGCTTAAAATACGTTGCCTGTTAAGAAAATAAAAAAAGGGTTTTAGGTCGGGTCACGCCACGTTCCAAGTAGAGGCACGTTGCCGGTTGGTCAAGATCGCGACGGACTGTCGGGCCAAAGTCGGGAATCCAGCCGGGAGGCCATCCGCTGCACGGAGATGGGTGCTACGAAATTGGCTCGTGTGTGCAGGTGCGGGTGCAGCAGCGAGAGATGGCGACGGGCGTGGGTTGTTCGCTGCTGACGATCGCGTGACGGTGCCGATGAACGCGGTTTCATTGCAAGACGACGGAGGGGGGGGCCCAGCCAAGTCTCTTGTGCCGCTCGAGCACGTTGGCAGCCGACGTCCCGCGCTCTCCCGGTACCGCGTGCTACCCCACGCGGTGGCGGCCGTGCGTGTCCGTTGGATGCACTCGGCTGGTGGACACAGCCCTCCCACGCACCCCCAGCCCCATTGTCTCCCTCCTTGAGCTGAATAAGAGACAAATGCTCTTTCTCCCCGCTGCTCTGCCGCCTCTACCCCAGCCTATTGTTCACTTAAAGTCATAATCAAATATTAAGGGCAAGCACCTGGTTAATGCCTTGCAGACAATGGCCCCGAGCGTGAATGCACCTTGGTTCCACCACTGTGTGCGTGCGGTGGCAAAAGGTGACGGAGCGCATTAATTTTAATTTGCTCGCAGTCGCATCAAGTGCGGCGTACTCTCAAGTTTGTTGGCCTCTCTTGTTAAACGGTTTTAGTGGCAGTGCTGGCGGACTGCTGCTACGGAGAGAAAGCGGCGGGTGACTTCAACTCGCACGCGGACAGGAGTGACGATTGGGCGGCCATGGCCACCTCGTGTTTGCGTGGGGGGGGGGCCCCCTCCCCCCTCCCTTTGAGCACTGTACACAAAACAGCCTCTCCGGCAAACACTGAGCGCGCTTGTTGCCGCCTATTCTAAAGAACGCCGCCTTTCGGCCGGAGACGATCGTTTGGTTTTGGAAATCCGGCATCGCGTGGTCTACAACAAAAACCAAATGCGTGCCCTTCCGACGAGAGATGAGCGCACCGCGATCGGTTCTTGGTTTTGTCCCGTGCAGAAGAAGAACGCCACTGCCGTCGGGGCAGTGATCGGTGGGAATTTTGGTGGTCTGAGGTTCGTAACTAACACAGCCGGACTCGACTGCTGTTCACGGTATGCCGAGCGTCGGCTGATCGTGGACACTGCAGTTGTTTATTGCAGGAGAATGGCACCAGCTTGGGCAGGCCTTCATCCAGTCGTGGATTGACTTTGACTGATGATGATAATGGTACGTTTAAACATTATTATTATTTTTATCATCTGACGGCGGTGAGTTTTCTCACGATCCTGCAATGTAATAAACAAAGACAAAGATCCCCCAAATAACTTCAACAGACTGTTGTAGCAAGGGCTGTTGGCGAGCACCAATGGAGATCGGCACGGCACACGAGGGCGGTGCGTGCCCAGCAGCACGCCAGTGACGATGTTCACACGCTGCACCAGGTACTAATTTGAGGCCGAGTCTACCTAGGAGAGGCCCAGGACCGATTCGGATAACCATCGCTTGATTTGGCCGTGAGCGGGAATCGAACTCGGGTCGCCCGGTTTGTAGAACCGCTGCGCCAAGTGTTCCCCAATAATCCAGCTTGCACGTGCAACACGAGCTGCTCTTATCATTCCATCTCCTTGGTGGGGGCGGTGTCCCGCTCTTGCGCGTGTTCCATTTCCTCGGTGTTTATTTCATCTACAGCTTTGTACAAAAGAAGAGGCAAATACTTTACCGAGCTGGTAGCTAAGACGACCATGTGATCGTGCCACATTTGGCATCACAATGCGCGTCTTAATACACACCTGAATGCAGACGAATGAATGAACGAATGACACGGGAGTATTTTAAATACAGATAAGAATAATGTTACACCTCGTTGACCTGTGTGTTCATTACAGCACAATGGGTCACAAGGAGCCACCTCAGTCGGGGGGTAGGCAACGTTGCGTTTCCGGGGAGCCGCATGCGTCTCTTTAACGGGGACTGGCTTCGTGACGTTATTTATCAAGGACCACCGGCTCTCGTATTCGCACGCATTGGCGCTCTTCCCGTCTTGAGGGGTGTTTTTCCAAATTCTAAAAAAGTGTCTCCGTCTTAATTTGGTTACGGACCCCTAACCTCGGTCAAACGCGGTCGTCGTATTCACGATTTATCAAATCTCTGAGTTTAAAGCGGGCCAAGCGTTGGAGAAGAGTGGTTGGCGGGAGAGCTGGCCACCAGCCGAGGCGTTTAATTTGTTGATCGTAACGTCCCCAGCGCGCTCCGTGTTGACGAGCGTGCTCCGACTTTGCGAGCTTGGAAATCAAGATTCGGAACTCGAGGTTTGTTGGTAGAACGTAGGGCAACGTAAAAACGCCCCCCCCCACTCCCCCCACCGTGCCCCCCCCCCTAATGCAAGGGGAGGGGGGGTAAAACACAAAACGGAGCGTTTTGTTGAGCGAGCCGCCGTGCGTGTGTTTGGGCTTAAGGGATTCCCTCCTGCAGCCCCCCCGAGCCAATGGAGGGCACTTAGCGCGGAGTTTAATTTGTGTGTAATCGCAGAGGCTGGTTGTTTTCTTAATTTTCGCGTTTTTTATGAATGGCAATGACAGCCTCTGTGGGGTTTTACGCAGCCAGGCCAGCACGTGAATGGAATGGCTCGGGTTTTACAGGGTTGTTTTTTCCCACCGTCTTAATAGAGTGATCGTTTTGGCAAAATGAACGATAAGAAAACGCATGTTGCGTGTGTTTCGATGTGTATGGTTGAGTTTTTTTATTTCATCCAATTTTTTAAAATGTTTTTTAGGGCAATATAGAATATTTTTTGGATCATTTACATCATGTCACGTGCACCACCGTCGCTACCAACACTGCCACTGTCGGCACTGCCACCACCAAGATCACCACCTCCGCTTCTTACCACCACCACCTCGATCATTACCTCCACTACCTCCATCGTCATCTCCACCACCTCCACCACCTCCATCGCCAGCGCCATCACCAATGCTGCTCTTCACCTCTCAGACAACTCGGCTGCCGCCCCCTCTCCCTCCCCCCGCTGCTCGTCGTTGTGTGTGCGCGTGTGCGTGCGTGTGCATGCGTGTGCATGTGTGTGCATGCGTGTGCGCGAGCGCGAGCTCTGGGCCCCTGCAACAAAAAAAAACCCGCATCTCTCCGTAATCTCCCAGGACGTCTCTCGTTGCTTAATCTAAGCAGCAGACTGGCGCGCTGATCCGGGTCGCACGCTAGACAAAACAAAGCCGGGGTTTTGTGCCGAAGTGCGCGCTCTGCTTGCTTCGCCGTGGTGTGCTTGGAGTGGGGGGCGGGCGGGTAGGGAGTTGGGGGGGGCAGCAGTGGTTTTACCGGAGAGGGGGGTGCAAGTGGTGGGAGTGGGGGGGGGCAGAGGGGGGTGGTGGCCCGAGGAAATGTCCTGTTTTGTCGCTATCACATTGTGCACTTAATGCCAAAGTTAATAAAGGACAAATGTTTTGCACGCCCTTTGTTTTGAAATAGAATGCGGAGCGGAGTAGAATTAAATAAGTTATCGTGAAAATAAAAAAAATGACGTCCCGGCCAGCACCCGCCGGCCACTGCTGCGCGCACACACGCGGTGACCAGCAGAAAGAAAAAAAATTCCCGTTTCCTTTTATTGTTAAAATGTTCTCACACACAACTCGTGTGCTTCTTGCAGGACAATTCAACGTTTTGGAAGCGGTTTTTGTGTTATCGTTGGTACTACTTTTAAAGTTTTGACTCGTTTAACCTGGAACCTTTTGCACTTCTCGCGGAGTCAATTTCCTGATTTCAATTTTTTTGGGGGTGAAATTGCTCGGGCTCGACGATGCGGCCTTCCCAAGCCCGCAGAGAGCAAAAAATGCGTTTCTCCAGATACTCGACAAAATGTGAAGAACTGAACCAAACTAAAACAAAAAACAGTCCTCTCGTTCGGCTTGAGAAATGTGCAAGCGGCGTAAGGAAGTTGAGACCCCCCCCCCCATCTCATCGCCGACCCTGTTATTCGTCGCTTTTCTGCGCCCCCCTCCGCTATCGAATCTCGCTCCCCCAAGACCAGAAAACTCATTCCAACCCACTCCCCGCGCTGACCCTCTTGCCGAGGCGCCACGTGTGTACGGCGTTGAGGATTTGTGAATACGGAACCACTCATCGCGCTTGCTTAGCGGGGTAGTTTTTTTGGTTGTTGCACTCGTGAACTCTGGAAGGAATTCCCCCACCCCGTGTCTGTTTTTGAAAATGTACTGTTGGCAGTGATTACAAAACTGTTATTAACGAGACAGAATTGTCTTTATTTGTTTCTTAGTTAGGTGCCTTGGTTTACTGTTGCATCACACCCCTGCAAAATGGCTCCTCATACCACCTCCTCCTCTTCCGAGGTCAACCTCCCAGTCCGCCCACCTACCCACCCTCCCTCTTGAACTTGAAGTTCATCTCCCTGCTGTGGTGTGCGTCTGCTTGAGACAACAGCGCAGTTGAGTACTTTATAAATCCTGAATTGTAACTGATATTCCTGGGGCTCTTTAGCCACTAAACTTAATCCCAGTTACCCCATCATCAACATCGTCATCGAGTGAAAGCCACAAAGTTATGCGATTTATTCATGAAACAACAGCCACATCAAGGGGCTTTGTGGGCGGCTGCAGTGTCTGTGCAAGCACAAACATCTCGCCGCTGCTCATCGTCGTCATCATCGTTATCATTAACACCGCCCAATAACAGAAAATAACGAGCAGCAATTTTAACTTTCGAGGCAGCCCCCTCTGGCTTTGTGTACGTCTTCCGCGTTAAAGATTTGAGGACGGTGGAGGTGGCGGTGGGTGTCAAATGTTTCGCGACGTTTGCGATCGCCTAGCGACCAGAGAAGGTGGTTGTCCCACGATGGTGCTGTGCGCGACGACCGGGCCGCAGGGGCCACGCGTGCGGCCTCCGCTCTGCCCGCTCACAGAATAGTCTGCGAGCGAGGAGAGAGCGAGCGAGGAGAGAGCACCGTGCGGTTCTTTTGCAAGGACGGCACCAGCCAACGGCGTCTGAGGCTGCCGCCCGCCCGCCCCCACCCCGCCCCCACGCCCCCTCCCTCGCGCTGTTTTGTAGCCGAGGCTTTGATCTCCGGCCACGGCGGCAACATCAAAGGGCCGCGGCGAAGGGGGAGGCACTTGGCAGCCGCAGCAAAAGATCGGGGCGGCGGTGGGAGGTGGGGAGGCGAGGATGGGGGTGTGGGGCCATAGTTGGTCAGCAGCCCCGCGCCTCGCGAAGAAACGCTCGCAAGCGACGCGCTCGCAGTGCTGCCTGGGGCACCGGCTTTCGCGATCCAAATGAAATCAATACCGGCCGCCACCTTTTCTTTAGGGAAGGGGTAGGGCGGGAGGGGGGGTTCAAATAATAATATAAATGTTGTGGCCCTGCGGGTGTAAAGAACTCCGTTATCGGAACCGATTCCTGCGGTTGGCTACTTGAGGTGCGGAAGAAGTTGAACTTTCACCGCGTGTACGTATGTTGAACGTCTTTCGTGCACCGTACGTATTCGATTCCGTTTGGAATTGAGCCGAGGTCCGTCGGTATAGCGATTCGGGGTGGCCGGCTTAGGGGTGGAATGGAGTGATGGATGTTGGAGGTGGCTGGCAATTTGGGGGCAGGGGTTGGTGGGGGGGGGGCTTGGAGTGCGATGGTGGGGGGCGGTGGGGAAGCGACATCATTCTCCCATGGTGGCCTTGGCGGGAACTTCAAGCGGGGGGGGCGGGGGAGGGGGGGGGCGCCTTCGCTTGGAAGGGGATGTGAAGCTGGCACGGCCGTCGTAGCTGCCGTGAGAAGCATGCGGCGTGCGAGGTGCTGCGCTGGGGCCCGCACGAGCCTTGGCGCTAACGCCCGGGGGGGGGGGGGGGGGCGGCTGCTCGCTGACTGACGACAGCACAAATAAACCTCTGCGCGGCCCCGTGCGCACCAGCACAGGACCCGTGAAATTGACGGCGCCGGGTTGAAATTTGTAGCCATATTACTGTAAATAAAACGCAATTACCCAAATTGTGGCATTAGGCGCACGTTTAGCGGAGAGACGCACGCACGTTGACGTACCGTGATAGGAATTATGAGGAGCAACGGTAGGCACAGTGGTTGGCACGCGCACTCCATTGTTTTTAAACGTACATTGGTGGGCGTGTAAATGTCGTGTGTACGTTCACGTAGCGCACGCGCCCGCATTGCATGGGGCGGGTGAGAGCGATGGCACGGTTGTTGGCACGCAATCGGTGGGCCCCGCAAAAAGTCTGTCCGGTCGATCCTTGCCGACGACGATCAACGTCGGCGAGCGGGGGGGGGGGGGGCGCTTTACGAGCGCTGCTTTGCGAGCATCGTCGCGAAGTCCGCTCCCAACAACCGCGGACGACTCGCGCGGGCGACTCGCGCGGGCGACTCGCGCAGATGACTCGCGCGGGCGACTCGCGCGGGCGTTCGGAAAAAGCTTCATCCAGCGGTGGAATTGACACCGGCGCTGGATCGTTATTCTTGTCATTGTGGAAATTAAAAGTGCCAACCGAAGAGGTGGATTGGTGTAGTTGCACACTTTCTATTTTTCACTTTGTTACTTGTGGTTGTCTCGTCAACGGTTCCCTTTAATCGTGACCACAGCCCCCCCCCCTCCACCACCTCGACCCCCCCTCCTCAGGGCCCTCTTCCTGGGTTCCCTCCCTCTGTCTCAATCAGGTGGCTTCTGAAAAATCCTAAACATTTTTTATTTCTTTCTCCCCCCCCCCTCTCCCCCATCCTATTTGATGTGGCTTGCCGAAGAAATTTGGTAATACTACTGTAAATAAAAGCGCGGGTCTGACCCGTGAGCCCGCGGAGAGGTAGATCAAAGAGAGGGCGCTCTGCGGTTTAATTCATGCTGCCTTCCCCCCCCCCGCCCCCTCCCCCCTTGTGATGTGGCGACATGAAGAGCTCGCGTGTGAGAACTCCCTGAGCATGAGGAGCGGTCGCCCCCCCCCCCCCCCTTTGCCACACTTGTGTAAAGACGGATAAACTGTTATCCGAGAAAATTAGTGGGTTTATCCCTCACTCCAGGTACGGCCACGGCAATTGTTGAGTGTGATGAACGTGTGTGTGAAAGGGGGGGGGGGGCTGCGCTACGGAACCCCGAGACCCGTGTTCGATTCCCGCTCGCGGCCAACACCGGTGATGATTATCATCTAGACCGGTCCTGGGGCCCTTCCCCTAGGTCGTCTCGGCCTCAAATGAGTACCTGATGCGGTATGTAGACATTCGCACTGGGGAGACAAAGGTGTCCGAGCGTGGTGCTGGCGGCCGACCCCCGCCTGTGTCGTACCGGCCTGCATCAAGTGCTCGCTAACAGCACTTGCCCCAACAATTTGTTATGGCTGCAGGGGGGATCTTTGTCTTGTGTGTGTCGCGCGGTGGTTAGAACGCTGCGCCGTGAACCCAGTGACCCTAGTTAAATTTCCACTCGCAACCAAAATTACTGGTGGATTATTTTGAACTGGTTCTGGGTCTCCCCTAGCCCGACTGTGAATTCAATGAGCAGTGTGTAAACATGGGCACAACTTTTACCACACACGCAAAAAACAAGATCCCCCGCCCCCCAGGTAGCCGACACAGACTGCCGGGGGAAGTGCTGTTGGTGAGCACCTACGAGGACGTGCCGGCACACGAGGGGGCGGTGTGGCTGGGACCACGCCCACGTTGCCTTCGTCTTCCCAGTGTTGATGTTTACACACACACACACTTTAGTTGGAACTCATTTAAGGTTAAGTCGACGGAGGGGGGAGGCTTATGACCGGTTGAGATATTTGCCACTAATTTGAACAGTGGCTGTAAATAGAACCCACCTCACTATGGTCTTAGCGCAGTGCGCTAACCACTACGCCACCGCTCCTCAAGTATAGGTGCACACACACCCGAAGACCAATATCACCCGCATGCCCGTACAGCCTTTTTTGGACAAGTGGTGTGAGTTAGCACCACATACAAACATACCCGCACACACACATGCACACCCTGACCCATACACACAAAGAAAAAGATACCCCTATAGCCTTAGCAGGGCAAGTGCCGTTAGCAATCCCCTATTTAAGGGGGGGCGGGGAGAGTGGGGGGGCACGCACGGCGGTTGTGGCGAGTCCATGGCTCTGCGACCTTGTGCTCGGGCCCCTTTCTGTGCTGCCCCCCCCAGCCCCCACTGTCCATTTTCCCCCGCCTCTCCCGCGCCGGTACATTCTCTCACGCTCGGCTGCCTCTCCAAAGGCCCTTGAGAAGGGGGGGGGGGGGTGCTGTGTGCCCGCCCGCTCGCCCACCCGGCCGCCCGCCTGCCCGCTCGGGGAATGTGCTACTCGACTGACTCTCTCACCTGTTGACGAAAGTTCCCGCGGTTTGAGACGCTGAAGCCGAACGCGAATGCGGCGTCTGTACGCACGTGCACGTGTGTTTGTGTGTCCTTGTTTGTGTGCGGGGAAGGTTGGTGTAATGTCCCATGGTTCGAATCCAGCGGCTCCCTCGGTTATTTTTTGCGGGGGTGGGGGGTCTATGTATTAACCGTGAAAAATACAAGCCGTCTGGCTCACGTTGGACATGAAAGATCCCGTGGTGTCATTCGTAAGAGTGAAGCTCAATGTGTGTTGGCGTCATGGTAAATTTTTTGTTAAAAATGTGAGAAGTGACACCGCAGATTACTCAGAAATTATAGAGCAATCATCGCCGCCTCCTCCTGCAAAACTTGACAGGAACCTCATAAAAAGAGTCATGAGGCTTGGTGAGGCTTTTTCCTGAGTAAACTAGCATACCTATAAAATGGGTACCTGGTGCAGCATGTCGTCAACATCGTCTCTGGTGGGAGGCAAAGGCAGCCGGCTGTGGTGTTGGCCACCCACCCGCTTGTTCACAGCACTTGTCCCAGTGGTCTGTTCAAGGCTAGACGGGGGATCTTTGGCTGTCTCTTTTTTTTTATCTCGAGGTCATGCGCATGCATCACCGTGCGATGCATATTGATGTCCACCCCCAACCTCCGGTAGGTAGAGCCATCGGCATATGTATTGGGCTGTTGTGAGTACGGCGTGTTTGGGAACCTTTATGTTAATTCCATCTAAATCCCGCGTCACGATGGGGGATACGGGGGGCTTTGCAAAGAGCCCCCCCCCCGCCCCATTAACGTACCCGAAAACTACTCGTCGCTAATAATCAACAGATGACAGCCGTGCTTAACATGGTCTTGGACAATTTAATTAAACGGCGATACAAAAAAAAATTAGTACCAACATCGCGATTGGCTGAGCGATTCAGTGACTTTTCCCGAGGGGCCACGCCGTGCCCAGCAGCCCTATCGGATGAACCCCCCCACCCCCCCCCACGGCCGAATTTTTCACTCCCATCGTCATTTTCAATTCCCGCGTGTTTTGAGCCGCTCCAAAGAATTTCGGACGCCGAAACGAGAAACACATTTGTCTTAAGTGTTGTTTTAGGCTTGCTCCTCGCATGGGGGTGGAGGAAAGGGAGAATGGGGGGGGGAGATGCAGGGGGGGGGGAGATGCAGGGGGGGGGGATGTGCGGGGCTGCAGAGAGAGGGGGGTTGTGGGCGGCCGCTTGAGCTGGGGGTGGTGGGAGGGATTAAGAAAAAAATGTCCCCCCCTCTCGCTCTCTTAGCTTCTTTCTCTCCGAAAAGCGGTCTTGATGGAAAAAGTCAGATGGTGCCGGGGGGGGGGCCCGCGATCGCGGGGCAGCCCGCGTGCGTGCGTGCGCACGGCCACGCATTTCCTGCCGAGATTTTCGCCGCGGCAGTTGCTCGGCGTGCGGTGGGGCAGTGTGCTCGCGACAGAGGTGGCCATTGTGTGCCAAGGCCACGTGTGGACCCCCCATCTCCTTCTCACCCCGCTGAGCCCGTGCCGGCCATTCCGTGAGGTCGAGGCATCCGCGGGCCTCCCCTGGGCGCACCTGCCCGTCGGGCGCGTCACGGTGCCGGCGGGCGGTGCGGCGGGTGTCACCTGGCCCCATGGGGGAGGGGTGGCGGTGGAGGGCAGCCCTCAAACGCCGATGATGGTGAACGCCAATCCTGAGCTCGCGTAGCGCGCCACGTGAGCTCGCTCGCTCGCTCTCTGTGCGATAGGGGAGCTTGGAGGGGTTTTTTTTACCCCTGTGGAATATGTATGAAGATTAAAAGTGGTTGCCCGAAATGTGAGCCTCGCGTTGCAAAATGGGCCGTGTCGTATGAGGCTGCACCGCCTGACGGGACGTCAACGTTTGTATTGCCGCATCTCCCTGCCACTATCATGTGGAATTTGAACGACTGGCAAGGCACCTCCTATGGAGAGGAGCAAACCACTCGCTTGCTTGACCTTGTGAGACTTCCTGTTCAGAGCACGTTAAAATCAAGATGGTCTCGGAACGCTAAGTTGCTTCTAAGCAACTTGGCTCCATAAGCGGTGGTGCAGTGGTTCAGTGGTTGACTCACAAAATAAACCTGCTCACCTGGGTTTGATTCCCAGCCATGGCTAGCCCTCTCTTTCAACCTGCATGGACCAGCGTGGTGAAGTCAGGACAAACAAACTTCCACTGATGACACAACACGAGTACGTAGGCCTTCATCTGGCATTGGATTTACACGAAGCTCTCCGTTTTACGTTGAGGCATCTTGCTGCGCGTAACGCAAACGAGCGCCGGGTTGTTGACTCGTAACCGACCGCCGCTGCGCTCCCTCTGGCAGCTCGGCCCTGCGGGTGAGCACGCCACCCTGTCTCCCGTTGGCATCCTGGCAGCGCCAGGGCAGTGGCCGACCTTTAACGGGAGTCGCACCATCACGGTCACATGCCGAGCCGGTCACGTGTAGCCACGATAACGGCCGCCCGCCCAGGAGTAATGTTGGGCATGGCGATATCAGGAGAGCCCTCCAACATCGTGAAGGGCACTGTTGAGATGCAAGCAAAAAAAAACGCGGTTCACCAGTTTTTTTTACCACATTCTTACGGCTCGCTGCGGCTATACTCCCGAATTGCGTGGTCATCGTCTCACCGCGATGGAACCGGGCGATGGCTCGCCCCGACGTCTGGGCAGAGATGTTCCCCCCCCCTCACTGTCGCGTCTTTGTCGTGCGATTGCGAAGGGCCCCGACTTGATGCTTTACTCACTCTCCGTGAGTTCATGTTGCGACACGTTCTCGCTCCAACCTGCTCTCGTCTCTCTCTGTTTCCACGCGGTGTCTTTTTTTGTCGCCTCCATTTAAGTTCAGGGGCACGTGAGGTGGGACCGGCGGTGTTGCCGTGCAACTCGCACGGCCGCAGCCAGATCCATCACGGGATGATTTTGCCCCCCCCCCCCCCTCTTTTGTGCCATCGACATTATTTACCACTGTACTCTTCTGTCTGGTTTTGACTTGAATTTCAAAATGTTTTTTTGTGCAAATGTCACGGTGACATTACTGGGCTTGTTACGAGGCAAGTCCAGATTGTCATTTTGTGTTTCACCGTCCTAGTGCTGTCGATTCTGTGCAGGCTTTACACGGATTCCATTCAAACAAATCGAACAACTTGCCCGTGATATCTAGTGCCATATTATCAGCTTTTTTCTGCCGAGTGGCACGTTTATATTTTTCTGCCTATGAACAGTCAAATCCAAAACGTACGATGGCAATCCGCCGTACAAAACCCTCTTGGAGAGGGGCATAGAAGGGCCAAAGAGGGTGCTTAAGAGAGATTTCTTTGCATGTTTTACGGATTCGTCAATCACGCGAAACCATTCGGCACAATTTACCGATGCCACTCCTCCGCTAGTGGACTTGTTTCTTGAGAGCTGTTCAGTGTTTTTTTGACGCCTTCAGTGACCTTTTCTCCACCAAGAGCCTTGGGATCTTTACGAAAAAAAAAAATTCTGTAAGTGGTACAAAAAAACGGCTTAGGGTGGCACCCCCCACCTCTGCTCAGTCGCTTACCAGCACGTAGCGCCAATCCACACACTGCCAGATGGTTGGCTTAGGAAAGTTTTTATTTAACTTGTCGTACACATGTGCACAAGTTGTGCCAGCAGTTTATTCCGGCTACAGTTCTGTGTTGTGTTGCAAGCGTCGCCCACCACCAACAACAACGAGAGAACTGTAGACCGTATTATTTATGAATGGAATTGTTTTAGTTTTTTCAGTTACAAAAAAAAGGTTTGCAGCGTTCCTGATGGTGAAAATCGATTTAGCGGGAGTTTTGCGTGTTGTGGGGTGCGAGAGACCTTTGCACACTTCGGGTGTGGGGTTGGGGGGCTACATCGCGAGCCATCAGAAGCCACTTGGCAGCCGAATTATGGCAGAACAAAGCGGGCATATCGGCAGAAAATAGCACGAATTACGCCGCGTCATGCCAAATACATTTCTCGTCTTGACCCCCCTGGGCTGGGAAGTTGTGAACGGAGCGCCCCGCCCCTCGTGTTCTGTCGGTTCATCCTGGGGGGGTTTGTGTCGTCGCCTTCACAACCACGTTCTTGTTTCAAGGCTCAATTCTCTCTCCACCTTGTGTTTCTCCTTCACCCACGCACGCTCATAATATGAACCTTATGGCGGTACCCCGGCTCTCCCATCTTGTCCGTGATGCAGTCGTTTTTAGTCTGTTGATGTTTGGCGATGCGGAAATCGACTCGTCTCCACGAGCTTGTACACGATGCTGCACCACCACGGTGCGTACCGCAAGCATTCAGGGTCTCGGCGCAGTCGTCCTCGCTGCGTGTTGACATCGTGGAGTAGCACTGATGTTGGATTGATTGGTTAAGTACACCCCTGGAAAAAATAGTTTTCCAGAAATAAAATATTTCATTGCCTCGGCCATTTCGTGTTATTTGGTACCCAGGGGTAACCGCCATGAGGATCATATTTTCATATTTACAGTTTCCTAAGTTTCTGAGTGTCTGCCACAGAGATGGACTTGTCGGTAACCACCATACGTATAAACCAACATTTACGTGAGTACCAACATCTAGTTTTCCTGCATGCCGAGACGGGCATCGATCACTTTTTTTGGGGGGGGGGGGGAGGAGGAGGGGGTTGTGGGAAAACAAGTGGAGGCATCACGAGCGTTGAGCAGGGCTTCGCCGGAACAAACTTAACGAGCGGCGAGCAGCCGTGGTGGTGCAGTTGGTGAGCGGCGTTGAGCGCCGCGCGATCGTTTTGTCTGAAAAGAATGGAACCGCCCGCAGCGACTGGCGCAGTCAACACGTCCAGTGACACCATGGCCAATCGCTAATTGCAGCGAGACATTTCCCAGCAGCCGAAATAAGCCACTCGCCTGTGTCGCTACTCGGGTAAACCGTATGGTGGGGGTATTTCATTATCCGTTAAAAGTCTGTCGCTTTCTCTCGCGTTGGGGTTGGCACTGGCGCGGCTTTTCTTGTTGTAACAATTGATTAAAGCCGCTAATTGAGTGCCAGCCCGAAAAAAATGACATTTCTTGCGGTGGGGTGTTTAAGGTTGCATATTTTCACGCTCTCCCAAGACGTGCAATGCCTGCAGGAGTAGCTGCGTGTGTCGTCGTCGTCCCCCCCCCCCCCGGCTTGTACATACGTTGAACTTCTTTTGCACCGTACAAAGCCAACCATGCTTATCGAGCATGGGAAGAAAGTGTTTAATTTGAGGTGCTCGCTTGAGCCCTCTCATTAAGGGTCCTGTTGACTTTTTTAATAAGACTCTGCGGCCGCGTAATTTGTTCCAACGAGGCCCCCATTGTTGCCCCCCCCCCTCCCCGATAAGGACGGCAGAGGGCGGGGGGAGATCCCATTCTTCGTGACGCACAATGCACAATTAAGTGATTTAGGGCAGGGGCCAGGAGTGGGGTGGAAGGGGGGGAGGTGGAGGGGGGCGCGAGTGGCCCATTGAGCAGCGTCGGGGCTGAGGCCCCTCTCGGCAAGGGGTTTAGTGACCTGTAAACGGAGAGCGAAAGCCCCGGCGCTGGCCACAGGGTCATTCTGTCTCCTCCAATCTGCGTGCACAATGGCGCTCGCCCGTAATCTCTCGGAATAATTTTGCCCTGAATGGCCATTGTGGCCGTTTTTTTTTAGCCCCACCGACCCCCGCCCTGCCATTCAGAGATTCGATGTACCCTCAGCCCTCAGGTGTGCCCCTTAGGTTTTGTGCGCGTTGCCATTTGAGGGTTTGTGCTGGCGGTGGACGGTGGTGGTGGTGGCCGGGCGGGGGGGTAGAGTTTGAGTGCATGAGCTTGCTCCCGTGTGCGTGTGCCTACGTCTCGCAACATTTGCCGGGTTCGTTCGTAAAAGTGTCTTGCGTTCGGGTGGCCTGGCAAAAGTCCCAGTAAGAGGTTCGCATTTATTTATTAAGCTTCCCCAAACCCAAGTATTATTTATCTGTGGAGCGCGGGCCAACTGGAACACCTGGGGCCGTCTTGTAAACCCTTTAAGTGGCATCCGCAAACCAACGAGCCAATTGAGGGTTGGATCGAGAAGAAATGTTGGACGTCGATTTTATCGCTGGTGGGAGCTTGTGATTCAGCATTGCATAGAGAACGGCTGACACAACTAGCGTGTAGTGATGTAACTATGAACCATTGGTGCTGCTGCAGCTGTGGTTGCTGGTGATGTTTGAATACCAGTGGTTGGACGCTGCTGCTGCTGCTGTCTTGATGGCCGTGTTGGGTTAGTCGACGGCATTGCCTTTCAAACAACTCGCAAAACGTAGAATAAAGCTCTTGGCCTCTCAGCATTATGCAAAAAAATAAAAACACTCGGCAGTTCCTGAAGAAGTGCATTGTGGTCCTCTCTTCAGGAACAGCTGATGTATTTTTTTAATAATGCACAAGGGCCGAGTGCTTTGCGCCCACGTTTCTTCGTGTTGTTTGAAACTCGCGGTGTTCCGGCCTGCATTGTCTCTTTCGATGTATTTATTTTTTTCTCTCGATCATTCAGACTTGATAGTCCTAAACGGCGCAAAATGGTTCCCTTGTCTGTTCGCCAAACGCACGTCTGATTAGCGCGGTTTGCTACGTACGGTACGAAAGAAGTTCAACCTACACACATCTGCTGCATCACATGATGAAAGCGCTGTGCTCATTTGTGGCCGTTGTTTTTGTCGCCGTTTCCCCACAGTATCTGCCTCTCAAGTGGCCGCTCTTCGACATGCAAGCTCCTCTACCCGGCCGCAAAGCCGGGGACGACTCGCGCTCCCCTTCGCCGGCCTACCTCATCGTGAGCACTCGTTTCCCCTCCCTCCTCCTTGAACGCGTCGTCCCTCTCCTTGAGTTTCTCGTTCCACTTTGCTCTCCCGTCTCGGGCCACGCCCAACATGTGCGTATGTTTGTACGTTGAGCTTCTTTTCGCACCACCGTACGTAGCCCGAGCGTAGTCATCGGAGGCGCGGGCGAAGGACAACAAACTGAGCGCAAAAATTATGTTCGCGCATATGAATGTGTTGCGTATGACCGGCGCGGTCACGAACTTCGAAAGCGAAGATAATCTCGCAGCCGGCCCTGTTCCCTCCCCCCCCTCCTACCTCACCCTCAACCTCTCCTGGACTTTGTAACAGACGCGGTTCAAATTCCATTTTAGTTCGGTTGTAAACGCGCGTGTTGGCCACCCCCTCCATCCTACCTCTGCCCCCCCCCACCATCCCTTGACTACCTCCCCACGCGTACGCAGTGGCACATTCCACCACGGCCTCCGCACGCACCCTCGCACCTCCGCCGCTTTGGAACGGTCCACGCGAGGCCGGCGTGATGCGGCGGCGGCGTGGCTTAGAACACCCCCTGGTGACAGACTTGCGCCGAGTCGCGAAACGTCAACCCCACGGGTCGGCCCCCCCCCTGCACTTTATTGCTCCCTTGGAGTCCCGGGGGGGGGTCGCAAAATTGAGCAACAGCCATCGACCGCTGCACCTTGAGCCCTCTCCCCGACTTGATAAAACAAAGAGCAGCCAAACGCCCGCACGGCTGTCCCGCCCTAGAGGTACAGTAGTTTGCACAAAAAAAACGAAAGGTAGGGCGCTTTGTTTGCTGTTGTGGGAGGCGGCACAAAAGCCACGCGCGTTATCGCCCCGCGAGGTGAGATTGCGTTCGCTTTTGCCCCCCCCCCCATCCTCTTCCAGATACGAGGTGATGCCATGGTTAAAGTGTCAGTCCCATCGTCACAGTCCGCCGTGACGGCACATTGCGGCTGCGATGTCCGTTTGTTCCCCCCCTGCCCGCTCCCCCTCCCGCAACCGGCGGTTTACGAGTTTCTCCTGTTGACATTGTCACCCCCTAAGAGTTATTTCCATTGCACAATTTTTTCCGATAATTAAATCTCAATGGTTTCGTGGAATTTAAACGAATTGTAAGACTCAAGAAAATTCAACCCCCCCCCCAGGTATCACATCAAGGGTGACATAGATTAAACACGCGCGTGTTGTGCGCCAATGCTTGCCCTATCAAATGAGAATCATCAGCCACCTACCACCGTACTTCGCCAATCGCTTAACGATGCCCTGAAGGTTGCCACCGCTTTGCGCTCAGCTGCTCGCTGCCCCCGAACGACGGTTGCACAACACGGCGACGATTTGTGTGTGATGATGTTGATGAAATAGGTAAGTGAATCGCGCAAGTCGTAAATCTGATGTGTCTGTGCGTTCTCTGTGGCGAACGGCAGTGACACGGTGTTGCTGCTGTGCTTTTTATTATCTGCGCAAGTGAACGCGTGACGATCCACGATAATTATCGGCTTCATTGTTGAACGTGTACGGATGCTAACCCATTAATCGGCGTCAAGTAAAAAAATATTTAGATTCGCAGCGTAAATATTTATCTTCGCAGCGTAAATCAGCGTGGACAGTCTTTTGCCTCAGCCCGTGTTATCGCGGTGCATACGGTGAATCCACAAACTAAAAACTAAACAATTTTACCAGGTAAAGCCCCATTGGGCTGTTTAGCTCTTTTTCAGAAGCGATCTGGCCACAAATGATAGCTCAACGGAAGTGGCTTATCATGTGGAAATGTATACCAGTCAAATACTCTTAACACGTTTTTTTTTTTCAAATGGAGGGAAAAACCGGAGGACCTGGAGGAAAAAAAATTCTTGACCCACGGGGAGAACGCACAACTCTAAATATACAATAGGTGTCAGGGTCAGGATCGAACCCACGACCTCCTGCATATCATTCCAGGGAGTTAACATCTCGCCACCACGGCAATTAGTAGCGATTCAACAACTTCCACAATTGTAGGAAATGTTCGTGCTCTTAGTAAACGTGTGGAATTCAGTTTCATCAGAACCATGCCGCCGTTGTGTAATGCTCACAATCCAGAGGTCGCCGGTTCAAATTCCTTCTGTTAGCGGCGCGGCAGTTTTAAACCATGGAGCACTTTCTCTCAAAATCCTCTCCGACCCCGTTAACCGAGCATACAGTATAGATGGTTACATCTCAGTCGATCGTACTACGCTACCCTCTTGCAAATCGTCTGGCCGGCGTGGAAGAAGAGGCCAAGTCTCCCTCTTAGCGCGTGGTCCCTGTGGAGATCTGCCTTCTCGTGGAGAGGGCCCTTCCGTCAGCAAAGGCTGCGGACAGGCAATTGCAGGGCTGCACCTTTGCCTTGAAATTTTTTTACTTTACAACAGCAACAAATTCCCGTGAATAATTTAGGGAAAAAAAAGTCCCACGTGCGTGATGTGACTGCTTGTAGCGGCACTGTGCCGAAACGCACCGCGGCGTTTTTGAGCACGCTTGTCGTTATCCCAATGCGCCCACGAGGCATGCCAATCTGTACCGACCACTCTGTGTTTCAAGTGTCTTCTGTGTGTAAAGTTTCACTCTTTGGAGCTTTTCCAGCATTACATTAAATTATTTCGTATTTCTCACCCTCTCTTCTGCCTCCCCCACCCCGCACGCTCGCTTTAATTACGGCTCGCAGTTTCCACAAGCCTTAGTACGCCCTTAGCATGCACTGGGAACACTTTTGAGAGAAATATTCTCTGCACACGTGTGTGTGCGTGGGTGGGTGTGGGTGCGTTTCTCGGTCAAATGGAGAGCGCTGGTGCAGTGGTTAACGTGAACTGCACTACGAATCCGGCAACCCGAGTTTGATTCTCACTCGCGACCAGCATCGGCGGCGATTATCTGAACCGGTCTTGGGCCTCCCAACTCAGCTCAGCCTGGTGTTGGCCATTCACCCGCTCATGTGCCGCGTCGCCCTTCATCGGTGCTTGCCATCGCCACTTGCCCTTTACTGTTACTTGTGCATGTACGAGGGGAAGTGATGGTTACCCTGGGCCTTGAACTGCGGTTCAATCCCGGCCACCTGCATTAAATTTCCAATCATGCATAGCATCAGTGGAAATTGTCATCCGAACCTGGTTAACTCGGCTTAACATTGCACGTGGTTCGACACGTGAACACGCGGTCGGGCGAATGTGGCATTAACCACATCGCCCACGAGTTTTGCCATTTCAGGCTTTTAATAGGTGTTCGCAGACAGGCCTTTGTCCCAACAGCTGTCGTGAGCCAAAGTGCTTGCTGTAGCCAGAGTGCTTAGTGGTGGCACATGGGGCTGGTGCAAAAAAAAGACTGTGTGGTGAAACATTTGCAGTCCTGGGCCCTGCAAAGGGACATCTCGCCCCATCTTGCTTGCCTTGCGGTAAAACGTCATCCTAAAGGGCAGCATTATTAGCCCCTAGTTTAGAGACTCCTGTGGAGTTCTAGGAAGGAACAGGTCTCCTGGAGTCCGTCTCTGCCTGCCCTGCAGTGTGATGCCGAGTAATGCTGGACGGTCCCACATTTGCGATGCCGCAGCGCGATATCGCAAGGTCAACTCGACCCCATGAGGTCACATCTCTGCATGGTGGGACATTTCGCAGAGAGGATTGGCGAGAGTTTAGAAAAAACACTCATCTCCAGAACACAAACCTGGCCCCTTAAACCCCAAGAAAGCTACAAGTTCGCCATAGAGCAATGGGAAAGGGAGATTGGCTTGTAATGAGGCGTTGCAAAGTTACGAGATGAAGATTTGATAATGAAAACGTTTGATTTGCAAAAAAACTTACATCGAACTGGGCAGGGACATCACGCTCGGACACCGGATGACAGATGGGGGAAAAATTAACAAAGGAATGGAGAGGCCATTGGAGGGATGGAGAGAGAGAGAGGTGGGCAGAAAACGAGACGGTGAGACGAGGAAATGTCGAGTGGCGCTCGACAGGAGCTTGCAGGAGATCGTGCAGAGTGGGAGACTTTGAGGGGGATGCTTTTGCCCAGATGAGTTGGATGTCGACGGCAAAGAAATAACTAAAATACACACAGAAGGTATTTTCTATTTTGCTTTGTCGACACAGAAAAACAAAGATCCTCCCTCGTAGACTTATGGGGGGGAGGGGGGGGATCTGCTGTTTGCGAGCACCTATGAATGCTGACGCGCGCCATACAAGGTCAGCACCACGCCCCGGCCGCCTTTCTCCCAAGCGGACGATGCGTGTACACCGCACCGAGCACTCATTTGGGCCTTCCCTTATTTCGTGACCGCTTTGAACGGTGACGCCGATGTCGACCGTGCCGTTATGGCAATTGCACTTGGTGCCACCCAGTGTTGGCCGTGTGACCCCGCCCTCGCCACATGTCCGTGGCGCGATTAGCCCCACAATGACGCTCAGTGTCGCGCGGATTTCTTGAGCTTTTGAGCTTAAAGGGCGTGGGGGGGGGAGAAACTGAGAACCATATGAAGAAGGAGGAGGAGGAGAGAAAAAATATCTGGACACCCATTTCACCCAGGGACGACGTTCCAGTTGGTGCAGAAACGGTGCCGTCAACATCCACGGTGCCACCCTGCCGATGCGCGCCAATTAGAATGCCGGCACGGTGAGGAGTGCGGCGTTTGTTTTTCAGGGTCTTTGCACAATTGTAATATTTTTTTGATTTCAACGTTATGAACTGCTTCATCTACGTTTAATGTTTTTTGACATTGTGATGGTGAAGCCTCGACAATGCTAAGGCCTCTGTCTAGCAGCTCAGAAATGGCTGAAAAGAGGACCCATGGCTAAGTGGTATAAATAAGCAAGTTAGTAACAGCCGTGTTTCACATCACTGATGTACCGAGTACCACTGAGAAGCCGAGCCGCTGCCTGTGATAAGAGGAGTCTTTCAGAATTTGTGAATTCTTATGGGCCCACCAAGAGCACCGACCACTCCACAAAGAGAGCTCGCATGTCGCAAAGGTGTTAATTTGTCTCTTAATTCGGCTTAAGCTGCGAGTGCTAAAATGCCTTAAACATATCGGGCGACGGACGTGCATCGGTCAACTCTTTACGGCACATGAAGCAGCATTGTCTAAGAGTTCAGAGACTCTACAAGTATATTCTGTGGTGTCATCTTCAGGGGCCGCTCTTCCTGATGTGACATCCCCTCTGCTTGCCCGGTGGATTTCCTTAATGGCATTTCACTTCCTCCCCTTGTTTGAAATGACTCCGATAATAGCGCATTTGCGACGCAGCAGAGTAGCATTCAAAGTAGTTTTCTATAAAATACAAATCATACGTGTATATGCACGTGTAATTTATTACTTTTTTTACAAATGACCGTTTCGTGATATCCGCAAAGCCGTATATATAACTGGAGGTCACCGAGTGTGCGAACTCTGCTAAGCGTCGCCTTCGGACGGAAAGCCCTGTGGATGTTGTGTGCCACAGGAAGCTGGAAACGCAAGCGCGGCCTGGTTACCGTCCAGACAGCCGAGCGGAGACGGAGCGGCTCCTCGGATCGAGTCCTCGGATTGACCGTCCGAAAGCCGCGTGAACTATTAACGGGGCGGCGCTCGCCGGCGTGCGTTCTGCACCCCAGCGCGAATCTCTCGTAATGCGCGTCGTCGGTGTTAAAACAAAGCCGCCGCTGCCATGGCTGTCAGCTGATGGGACCTTTGGCAGTTGGCCGACTTGGCGCTAGATTTATCGGGAGACCTTGAATTAATCGAAGATTTGTGAGGAGTGCAGAGTTTTAACAATAACACTCGCTGGAAAATGAAAGTTTGAGGAGTGGGCGGATGAAAACAGAGTTGATCGAGCATCCGTGCCTCGCTGTGGCAGGCAGCAGCAGTAGGCAAGGCCCCATTATCTTGCTAATTGTTAGTAACCCCTTTTGTAATCGGGTGAGAGCGTTGCGTCGACAAGGGAGGGAGATTCGAGATGCGGTGGGAACGGAACCAGGAGGAGGATACCCTGGCCGGGGGCAGAGCGAGGGTGGCGACGCAGCCATCTCGCACTGCTTTTATAACACCCACGCGCGCCCTTACGCACACGCGCATTCTTACTCAAGAGCCGCATAGCTCGTGCAGGCCACGCGTTAATCACATTCAAAGTATGGTACTTTTTAAGTATTTCAAAAGCGCAGAGGAGGTCCTGGCAGGGATTGTATGCCAAAGGGTGGAAGTGGTGGCACGGTGGTTATCGCACGACGCGATGAACCTAGCGACCTGAGTTTGGATTTACGGCCGCAGATTACGTTGGTGGTGACCCGTACCTCATCCGGTCCCGGGGGCTTCTCCTGCAACCCTCACTGACCATACTTCACCAACACGGGAAGTATGGTCAAGCAACTGGCCTGACTCACGGGCACTTTGCGGGGAACAGTGGATTGGATGAAGGGGGGTGTCGATCAATTTGTATCAATAATCGCGAGTTGCGGTATTTGTAAATCGTGAACCGGGATGAGCTGCGGTTTAAAGCGACGCTAAAACTTTACCGCATGCAAAAGGTTTAGCTTTCTCAAAACACGCGGGGGGAAAAGGTGTTTCGGCCATCATCGACTCTGCCCCGGTTGGCTCAACAGTGCAAGTGCGGTCTCTGTGTGTGTCGTGTAGCGGTCAGCGCTACGCTGCGCTACGAACGTGGCGAGCCGGGTTCGATTCCCGCTCACGGCCAGCACCAGTGAGGATTATCTGAACCGGTCCTGAGCCTCTCCTAGGTCGACTTGGCTTCAAATGAGTACCTGGTGCATTGTGTCAACATCGCCACTGGGGGAGACAAAGGCGGCCGGGCGTGGTGCTGGCCACCCACCCCCTCGTGTGCCGTGCCGGCCTTCATAGGTGCTCCGCTAACAGCACTTGCCCCTACAGTCTGTTCAGACTATACGGGGGATCTTTGTCTTTGTGTGATATCCACGTTGGACACGCTCCCCTCTCTGCCACGCATCTCCTCAATCCCCCTCTGACACCCCCTCCGCCCCCCTTTGGGTTGGGTAAACAAAGGCAGTGGAGAGATTTTGCGAGGTTGGCGGATGATGTAAGATTTTAAATTAGCCACCCATTGTGGAAGGAGGTTACTTCTTAACTCTCTTTACTTGCCCCCCTCCCACACCTTTTTTGTTTACGTTTTTGAGTTTTTTCGTGACTTTATTTTAGTTATAGTTCTCAGCAACGCCGCTGCGGCTGGCGTGAGAGATGTTTTTGGCTAAATTGTTGGTGTTGTAAAGAAGGAGGCTCTTGCTTTACGCCGCTTTATATGGTCGATCTTTTACTGGGGCTCTCGCGGAACTAAAACAGAGCGTCGTTTAAAAATCTCGCAGTAAAAATTCTTGTTCGACTTCGGAATGAAAAAAACCAACCCCCCCCCCACGTCTTCACGAATGCGTTTCACGCTCAGTCCCCGACAGGAATGGTGGGTTCCAAACAACGCGACGTAAATCTCGCCTCGTCTCCCGCTCCCGACGTCACTCGCGACAGCTCGTGAAAACACCTTTTTCGCTAAGTGGTTGGCGATGGGCCGCCTCACCCGTAACAAACGCCGCTCGTCACAACGTGAATGACCGCCTCGTGCCGTGACCGCTCGGCACAAGGGGGGGGGGGTGGTGTGAGCGGCCGTTGCTTGCTCGGCTGCTGTCCCCCTTAATTTCCCCGTGTTGGAACCTGCTGTCTCCATTGAAGCGTTTCGCTCACTGACCTCGGTGGGCGCCCGCGAATTAATGGCACCATTGGTCACGCGGTCGAAATAAAAAAAAACTACTCACAAAATCGGCTTTCTTCAAAAGTTGCTGCGGTCGTGAAGTTGCCAGGCGCATGTGGGGGGGACTAGCTGAAAACGTTGGGCCTACGACTGGGCAGATCCACTATCCGGTTTGTAAAATGTTTTCTATTATAAGGCTGTAATAATGACGTGAGCGCTGCGTTATATTTGTGAGGCTATCGCTGCTTTTCAGGAGAAGCACGGCTATGGTGGGGGATTTGGCCGGGGAGGGGGGATGGTGCGAAAAGAGAAAATCGAAATGCACGATGACCCCAGGCTGGCAGTCGGTCGACTTGAGTACGACATTGCCCGTGCATGCTCGCTTGCTCGCTCGCTCCCACTCCCGAGGGAAGTGGGGGGGTGGAGGGGGGCTGCTCACAGGAAGGGATCTGTGTAATGTCCGCGCTGCGTTTAAGCGGCAGAGGGGAGGGAAAAAAAAGTTTGTTTAAAATTTCTGGCGAGCGATTGTGCCCCCACGGGGGTGGGGGGGGCGGCAGGGGGGATGCCAGAGCCCGACGTGGTTTGCGTGGAAGCAGGACTCCGCTGTTATCTGAGGACTCGCCCTCACTGCACTGCGAGCCCCGGGGCCGGCCGATATATGTTTTGTTATTCGCTTCACGGTGAACCGGCGATGCCGAACGTCCTACAGTGCGGACAGTTTGGCTCGTTCGTGCGCCCAAAATTGGAGCCGTGGAGATGATGTGGTCCCCCCCTCCCCCCACTGCTGTTTGCAAACCAGAGCACTGGGCAGTCACAGTCAGGCCTTGTAAAGAGGGCCCAGTATGGCTGAGAGTTTGTGACGATGCCACCTCACTGCATTTGTATGTATGTGTGTTGAACTTCTTTCGCACCGGACATAGCCGACCAGTGCTTATCGGAGGTGCGAGGGAAGGACAACACACTAATCACAAAAAGCAGTTCTGTAGAAATGAGTTTTCAATCTAGATTTAAACGTGCATAGCACAAGTGGCTTCGTAATAGCAGAAGGAAGAGCATTCCAGATGGCCGCAGAAGCACATGTGAAAGCGCGCGAGATGCGGTGACCGTCTTTGTTCGATGGCCAGCCAAAAGCCGCTGCTGTGAGGATGACCGGAGTTCACGTGATGATGGTTTATGCTCCTTGACGAGATCACCGAGGTGTTGTGGTTCATTTCTGGCGAGCACTTTGTGTGTAATGAGTGCGACCCTTATAAATGAAAACAACCTTAACAGTAATTTCAGAAAATTAACGTAAAAGTTATGAACATGGCTGAAGTTTGGATGCGCGGAGTAGTGGCTCTGCTCACAAACCCAAAAAACCTCCAGCCCGGGCCCTGTAATTGAGGCCTAGCATAGTCGAACCCCTTGTCAATATGTTTAATCGCTTTCAAAGTCAAAATGGAAATTTACGTATAATATTTTTTTTAACGTAACGGTTAACCAAGTTGGAAAATGATAGTTTGCCAAGGGGGGAAAAAAGATTAATTTCCGTAAATGCAATCGGTTGACGGGTTTTTCGCAGCGTGCGTCATTTGCCTTTTTGTGCACACGTTGCATCGTTAGACCTCGTGTCGTCGGATTCCAAGTGCGGTGCAGAAGCCATCGGCGCCACCGACGTGCCCCAATATATATTCGCGTTGCCGCCAATGGGCAGTGTTGCGAGCTACGGGGCCGGCACGCACGAGTAGCGAGCGGTATCTGAAAAGAGCTTAAACCCGCACTGAGCCACGCGGTGAAATGTCGTCAACGCAGTCCCATGACCGATTCTGCGGGCAGAGGCCTTCATCCAGCAGTGCACTGACATGGGATTGTAAATTTTAATACCTCCGTGAAAGTGCAGCGGAACACGTGTTGTTGTGTCTTCTCCGACTTGGCCGGAGAGAATGCTGACCTTTGGCTCCGAGCTGACAATGCCAACAATGCTAAATGTGGCGCTGGCATGCGGCGAAACGATGAGGATTGTAATCCCCTCAACCCTTTCTATAAACGATGATCATAAAACTTACCAGAGCAGCTAATTTTGTGCCGGCTAGAAACATGCGTATCGAGTATTTGGCTGCTATAAATGTCCACGGGATAAGCCACTTTGTTGAGCGACCATTTGTGGCCTGGTCGCTTCTGAAAAACAGCTATATAGCTCCGTAGTGGGCCTTGCCTATTAAAATAAAAAATAGTAAATTGTTCGTAGCAAAATAGGTTCAACAATACCCACAGGAATTGGACAACGGCTGAGAGCATTGGCGCATACAACGTGGCGGTGACATGACATGCATGTAAGGCATGATGGGAGTCGTCATTTGCTGCCGTGTGTGAGCAGCACACGCCCCTGTGCGTGTCGTGAAATCGAGAGCTGCTCCCTCCTGAGGCTGCTATTATGCATGGCGGGTGGGGGGCGCGTTCACCGGCGACCGATTGAGAGGGTAGAGGGGGGGCGGTGGTGGTGGTGGCGGCGGCGGCGATGTGTTGACGAGGAGGAACGTGCCCGGGATTGCTGCGGAGCGAGCGTTCGCCGGGGGAATGCGCGCGTCTGCATTCGCAGCCGCCACCGCGGCCTGCGTGGGTATTAGTCTGTCTTGGCCACTGACGCCTTTGGCCCATTATGCATTTAGACCCGGATTTCAGTGAAGTTGAAGCAGCGGCGCGTGGGGATAATTGCATGGCAGGTGGGTTTTATCAGCCGCGATTCAAAACGTTACGTGACTTTTTTTAAGTATGCACTTATTACCCTTGGTGTGACCAATGTAAAACCGTTCAGTAGAAGGGAACGTCGCGCAGCCGTGGCTCGTTGCGTTGGTAGGGGTGGTGGGGGGTGATGAGGGGTGAGGGGGGGTAGCAGAGCACGGTGACATCGGCGTTCTGGAAAGAGTTCTCGACCCAGCTCCCAGAATGCCACAGGGCACGAGCGTAGGTATCGAGCGATCGGCAACGCACGATCACAAGAGACACAGAACGCGTTTTCTTTTTGACGAAACAGTCTCGTTAGATTCCAGTTTAAGTGAAAAAAAATAAAGTCGGGGCTTTGAGATTACACGATAGGCAGACTCCCGTGGCACTATGCCGTGCAGGATGGGTGCCCTATCATGGACCGCCGCTGTGAGGAGCGGCCGGGGAGGGTAAACGTTGGGTTTTGTGAAAGGTGGGATGTTTCCGGGGGGGTGGCGCGGGAGTTTTGTCGGCCTGCCGCTACATTCCTGCCCGCGGTGCCACCACGAGACACAACACAACCGCTCCTGTCTGCCAGCATCTCTCAGGCAGCTATCGGGGATGGGGGGTGGGGTTTGTGGCAGTGAAGACTCCCCGTTGCGATGACCGGCGCCGTCTCAAGAGTTGAGATTTGAGATGATTTCTAAATCTAAAAATCGGCTCGTGTTTGCGCAGGGTACTGGGTGCATTGTTACATGGCAGGATCGTGAGAGGTTGGGGGATGGCCTTCATCCATTGTTGGATTGATCATGCCTGAAGATGATGATGATGGTAAAACAAAGATTTCATGGCAGGTCTCGATCGAAACGATTACGTCCAATTTGTGAATTGCGACCGCGTTTTATGAATCGTGTTTTCTTGTTATCTTTAAATGTTTTACTCGACATCGAATGTTGCACGCAGCCACTTGTGTAATACCGCCTGTGCTCGGAATTATGCAACAACAAAAATGGTCCGCGTCACAAACCCAGGCCAGGTCTACGCACCCGATGTCCTGCTCGGGTTAGTCAGTAATTGTCGACGCCGATGATGCAAACTTTGTGGTCGCAGCCTTCCTGCTCTTGTTGTTGACTCTCTGGAGTGCGACGATCACTTGGCAGCGTGTGCGCGCGGTAGTGTAGCAGCGGTTCCTGCACTACGCTGTGAACCCGGCGACCCGAGTTCGATTTCCGCTCACGGCCAACGCCAGTGACGATTATCTGAACTGGTCCTGAGACTCCCATAGGTTGACTCAGCCTTAAAGCCGATCTGAGCTGTTAGCTTTTTGTTCAGAAGCGACTTGGCCACAAATGACAGCTAAACGAAGTAGCTTATCGAGTAGAAATGTATAGCAGCCAAATAATCTAAATAATTTAAACGCACATTTCTTGCCTTTAGAGTTCGTGCGTTGGCACTCTGCGCCAAGGACGAGATACGCCGCTGTTTTTTCTTCCCTGCCGGTTGGTAACATTGTGCGCATGCAGTGATCACTATCACAATCGCATAACGTACTGTCGCCTAATTGCGCACGTTAATAATCGGTCATTTACAGTTGATCTAAAGTATGCGCACTTTATACAGTTCGCTACCGGTTTCGGCTATCGGATTGAATAAGAACGGGGGGGGGGAAAGGCAGATGATAATAAAAAAAATTCAACAAAACGCGAGCCCATTACAGCCCGTCAGTCGTCACTCAAGTCCGGCAGTCAACAGTCGCGGGAGAACCTTCCCGACGCAGCCAGACGGTAATTGATTGCACGGAGCGGACAATGACGAAAACGAAATCTATGTCCTGCACTTGAATCGTAACTCGTCCCCGAGCCGCACGGCGCTCCCTCTCCGCGTTGCACGTACGCACGTACGCATGTTGAACTTTCGCACACCGTACGTAGCCAACCGTGCGAATCGGAGGTGCACGGGGGAAGGACGCCAACCTGAAACGTAATGCAGTTCTGTAAAGAATTTAGTTCTCAATCCAGATTTCAAAGTGCATACCTCCAGTGGCTTCCTAACATCGGAAGAAAGAGCATTCCAGACGGCCGCGGAAAGCGGCGCATGTGAACGTGCAGCGTGCGGCGACCGCCGTCCGTGACGAGCGGTCGTACACGGCGGTGGCGGCGGCGGCGGCGTGGGAGAGATGTCCGCTAAACGAGGCATGCCGAGCGGGGCCCCTTCCTGCGCCGGGCTCCTCTGCGAGAACACCGAAGTGATTTGTGGACAACGCTCCCTTACGCGGCAGCGGCGGGGACATGTGTTTGGCATTGCGGGGCCCCGTGCGCTGTAATTGTCTTGGACGTGATGTATGCTTGGTTGCTTACGTGCTTTCTCCCAGCTGCCCCCCCCCTCTGCTATTCACCCCCCTCAACCAGCCAAAACTGACTTTATATAATAAAAAAATACATTGGTCTGATGCTGTTTCAGTGTTGGCCCAGCTGAATCTTGGGACATTGCAGGAATGCGATGAGATCTGCTGAATTCAGTAACATGTTTTTATATCGAACATTGACGCGTCGTAAAAATGAGATGTCTGAACCGAGGCTGGTTAAACCCCCCGCTCCGCCTCCCCCCCCACCACTGTCACCGACCCACACTGACTAGGGTGGCCAAGTATGGGACAAAGAACCTTTGACCCCATGACTGAGAGATCCTTGGGGCGGAGGCCATCATGCAGCACTGGATTGAATAAAGGGGTTTTAATCTTTTTTTGTATTGTCAGGATTCAGGGTCAAGATTATTCACTTTAGTCATTTAAATCTCTTCTCCATCCCCTTTGGAGTGTTTCACATTTGTTCTGCCTCATTTGTGCTGATTAATTTTCTCCATCGGCTTAATTAGCATATGCTTTGCAGAAACCTACAATAATGGCATTTCTGCATGTGAAAATTGACACGTGTACCTGGAGCATAATAATAATTAATAATAATTCATTTGAATCCACGGATCGGCGGCTCATCGTTGCAGCGCCTATGACACATGTTCTCATTTGGCTGCGGTAGCTCTGGATGACCTGTGACGTGACTTTTGACGAGGCACCCCCGTCGGGCTGAGTGGACGACTATTGAGGAGGACCACTGCCTCGTCAGTTCTCAACATCCGTCAGACGTCCGTCAGACGTCCGTTCGCGCTCCGCACTCCTCCTCTGTGGGCTCAGTCCGGCAAGCGTGCGCGTGCGCTGGCGCCAGACAGAAGTGAGATGGCCGCGTCGGCACGCACGCACGTACGTCTGCTCGTAACGTGACCACGACCGGTTCTCCGAGAGCCGCGGCCGTGCACGAGGCGGAGGAGGCGGAGGAACTGTAACCGTGTGGATGAGTGCGGGCAGAGATGAGACCCCCTCCATTGTTCTCTCCCGCGGTGGCGACGGCGGGAATGAGCAGTCGCGGGCGCGCGGCGATCGCCCTCGGCAGGACGCGGCGACAACGATGCGGTCCACGCAAGGACGCGCGCCGCGACGGGAGACATTAAACCCCCCCCCGCCCCCCCCCCCTATTGTTGTCGCGTCTGAGGTCTCAGAAGCAAAACGAGCTGGAGCGCGCCCGGACAATGGTCGCGGTTTGGTTCTCTGCTTCTCCGGGACATTCGCTCGCAAAATGTAATCTTCCCGATTAGCCCTGTCGGAAGCCACTTGTTGGGTTTTGACAGATGCCCCGTGAATCTTGCACGATGAATGTTTTGGTATCGATGGGGTTTTGGTTGGGGCTATGGGAGGAGGGGGAAAGGGGGGTGGCGTCAGGGACAGGAAGGAAAGTGCGCTGTTCTCCAAGCATCTTCAATCTTGCGAGCGTGTGTGCGTGTATGTGTTACATGACCAGGAATGCCGGATCGTAATTTACGCACTGAAGTTTATTTACGAGCAGGCGAGGGTCCATTGAGACAAGAGAGAGCCCCTCCCTCGCAAGGGCGATCTGCGGTTGAACAATGCAAGCGTGGGTTAACAAAATATTACGGGAGAAACAAAAGTTACGCAATCATTATATCAACAGAGATGAAATGGGCCCAATATTTTGACGCGTACTGTTTGTTTTCATATTTGGACCGTTTAAAAGTGCCGCAGTTGTTCGCAGCTTACTTGCATCTGCCCTCCCCAGGTCTCCTGTGCAAAGGGAATGTGTGACCTCACTGGGCATTCTCCCAGGCCTTCACTGATGGTTTTAATTAACGATGACCGGCACAGATACAACTTTTTTTTTAACAGATCAATAGAAAAAAATATACATTTTATTATCCTGTGCTCACATTCCAAGGCAAATGGCAATAAAGCAGTAGATTTCGTTCGACTCATAGTTTGGAGACGCGTTTAAAAATTGGTGACGCTTCAAAAACATTTGTGAAATTTGTATTCTTGAGCATGATGGCGGCAGCAGCAGCAGCAGCAGCGATGTGTTCAGGGGCTCGACGGCAGTGTCGGTCTGCCAGCCATGACGAGAGGGCTTCAGGAGAAGAGAGAGTTTTGTGTGGTTTGGCTCTTCCTCTGTTGAGAGAGTGCAGACGACAGCTGTTTGATATACAGCTACACAGTTCATTGGCAACATCGTGCCGTGGTGGTGAGATGTTAACTCCCTCGCCTGGTATACAGGAAGTCGTGGGTTTGATGCCAAACCTGACGCCTGCTGCTGTATATTTTGAGTTTGCATATCTCTCCCCGTGGTCATGTGCATTTTTGGGATTTTTCTCTGGGTCCTCCAGTTTTTCCCTCCACATTAAAAAACGCGTTTTAAGAGTTTTCCGGCTGCTATAAATTCCCACATGATAAGCCACTTTGTTGAAACTATCATTTGTGGCCAGGACACTTCTGAAAAAGAGCTTTCTAGCTCAGTGGGCCTTACCGGGTTAAACAAATAGTGAAACTGTTCCTCTGTTGAAGGAGTGCAGACTCCAGTCAATTGCTGCACGGTCCATTTGATATCCATCGACACAGTTTGTCGGCAACATCATCATAATTCTCACCGACGTCACGGTCAACCTTAAATACGAATGGTCGAAGGCCCCAACGGGCCTGTCGGCAACGGGGTTCTCTCTTGTTGCCCCCCCCCCCCGCGCATTGAGGCTTAACCGGCGTTAGTGGGGGGCGAGGGGGGGATGGTGCGTGGGGGGGATGGTGCGTGGGGGGGATGGTGCGTGGGGGGGACGGTGCGTGGGGCTATTGGACGTTGAACACGACGGGCGCTCGCCCCAGTCGCTGGCGGGATTACGTGAAGGGGGGGGGGGAAGTGGCTTAAAGGCGGCGGCGCTCGCGAGCGTGGTAATTAGCTCGGCTCGAGGCAGTTAGTTGGTGCTCACTCGGAGATACGGCGCCGCGATTAACGCGACGCAAATAATGAGCGCTAATGGAGGTGCCCAGAAATATTTATGCATTCATGTGTTACTCTGCGCTGTGATGTTGTTGTGTAATACTGCTTGCTCCAGTGACTACTCTCTCTTAGGATCTGTGAGAGAAAAAGACGTGAAAAATATCTTATTTTTTCCCCTGTGGGTATATAATCGACGACAAGAGCCGGTGGAGGCAATGCTTCTCTCAAAGGAGAGCTGGGGTGAGCGCAGGGGCTGGGGACATTTTAAGCGGGGCACAGAATTACTGCAACCTTAAAATAATGTGTGTGACATTGAAAACAAAACCAGTGACTGAAAGCAATCGGCAGTGAGTATCACACTGTAGGCAGGTGACAATCCCATAATTACAATTAGAAATGATCGATTTCTCTCGATTTTACTGTCTCATTTGGAATATATCTCTGTTCTTACTCCTCTTCCCCCTTGCCCCACCATGTACCACTCCTGCTGCTATGCCAGAATCTGACATCCGTTGCTTTACAATCCTCCTCCTGAGCCGTGACCTCTCCCTCTGCTCGTCATCTCAAGCCACCGCCGTCCCTCACCATCCTGCGATGCAAACAGTTCGTCCAGATTCCTGCGACGACACCATCCGATCCCCCATCGTTCCATCTCCAAGGCGCACGTCCCGCTCGTGTGCCTCGCCTCTCCGCCCACGCAAAAAAATGTTCGTAAACAAGCGATTCCCACGCACAAGATTTAACGAGCGCGTCACGAACTCAAATAATTTTGGCACGCGCCCGCGCGCCAAACGAGCAGCTCGCTCGCGCCGAGCAATAGACGGGGGGGGGGGGAGACCTTTTGCGTTTTACTTCAGGAAGGCAGCAAATGGGCGACACGTGGAGGGGGGAGGAGAGCCTTGAGAAAGGGGAGGTGCATCACATCACGCAGGGGAGTTGGGGGGGACGAGCTGGGGTGTGGGGTTGGAGCTGGTGGTGGGGGAGAGCGCAAGGCGGCGGCGGCGGTGGCGGTGGTGGGGGGGGGTGTTTGGGTGGGTTGGGTGGGCGCCGATGGAGCGGTGCGTTGAGTGGCATCCGGCCGTGTAAGGTTGTGCCGTCGTTAGCGCTCACAACTTGCTGGGGCGTGCGTGCGCTCGCGCGCTCGTGTGCTCGCGCGTGTCGGGAGATGAGTGCTGCTCCCACGCGCTCATTAGCCGATAGCTGCAGCCGACCGCGCCAGGGCTGTCACCGGCGGCGGAATCACGGCGAGGTCTCGGAGGAAGCTTCACGGGTGACGCGGTGACGGCGCTGTTCCTCTCCTCCTCCACGTTCCGCGAGACTGTTAACCTTTTCCTGGCACGCTCTGCCCCACAGATTCCACAAATGTAATTGAACACTACAATTGTAAATGTGTTATTTGTAAATGATTACAGTAAACAATGCCGTTTGTGATTTCATCCGACTACTGATGCTGCAATTGTAATTGCGGTAGAGACGCCCAGGTCTGCCGTGGATAATATATTTGCAAAGGGATGATTTTAATTTAATCAGAAAAAACTTATCGGGAATCCGAGCATGCTATATGCTAGGATGCCACCACCTCTCTTGCTCACATCCTGTATGTAGGCCTTGTGATAGCCACCAGCTCTCAAGAGCTGAGATTTTGTGACACTTAAAATGTACACAATGTGCGCAAGATTGGCGAAGTCATTTTGACATGCAAAGAATTTCTGGCATGTGCGCATCTTTGGCTGTTGAATTCTTCCCCCCTCACCCTCCCAGCTCTTGAGCTACAGAATCATTGAATTAGGTTTCTAATCCTGGAGCAGATTTTGTTTCAGAAATTTGCATGAAGTATTTGTGCGTCCTCCACTGGGTGTGGAAGACGGCGCCTGCTCCCTGCCCAAGTGAGCGATGACCCCACTGCTCCTCTCTCTCCGTGGGACGGAGTCGGCGGTGGGAATTCCTCGCCGGCCTCGGGGCAACTCGCCACCAAGTGGCACAGCCTCAAGCAAATGTCACTTCTTTTTTCGATTTAATGAATGCTGATGATAGATCGTGATGGTGCTGATGAAGCCACGTTGACCCCTGGTCAGGATTTGAACTCGTGTCCTGTCCGCCACAAGTATCCTACCAGCTGAGCTGTATTTCCAACATGTATATAAAGTGGATACACACAGGTAAATCCAAAACTGGTTAACGTGTGGTGCAGAAAGAATGGTATGCATGCACGGCTAGCCTGGGTTAAGCCAAAACATGGGCCGTGGAAATCATTTCATGAATACAAAGTTTGGTAACCTAAAAAAGCAAGCACTGCTCTTTGTCGGGGAGTGGAGAGGGGGGGTTATCAGAGTCCCAGCTGTCAGAAGCTCCAGCTGCTGAACTTCCTGACTGGCAATCCGACTGCGACGCACAGACTCGTCCTTTGTGAAGCCGTCCTGTGACCCAGCCCTCGCTGCTGGGCACTTTTTTTTATTCGGGTAGAAAAGCCCAGGCCGGGGGAATGTCGCGACTGTTTTCGCAAAGGGACGCCATTTCTACACTTTGCGCTGCGGACGTGGAGATGCGATCGTGGGGGGAGCCACGGGGACCGCAGCCGGATTCGCCTTTTGTTTTGAATGCCACAATTAACCCCGCGAGTGACTTGCAACCCCCCCCCCCCCGCGGGCTTCTCATTAATTACGCCCGTAGATCAAACTGATAACAAAACTTAATTTCCGTCTTTCCGGGCTTCTCTCGTAACGTTGTTGCAGCAACAGAAACGCGCTCGCGCGCACACGTGCGCAAGTATTTTCTTTGTCCGCGAATGTCCAAACTAACCCTGAGCGGCGTGGCGCTTGGGATATTGTTGTTGAGGCCTGCGCGGTGCAAGATTGCCTGTTGCTGGGACGGGCAGGCGGGCGGCGGCGCGCAGTGGGGGGGGTGCCATCTCTCGTGTGGGGAGCAGATGATGGGTGGCATTGACGCTCGGGCTTGCACGTCTGCGTCGCTAAACCTAATCGGCCGTGCAGTTCACTCCAGCGCCGCGTACCTGCGAGCTGCCATCCCTCCACGTTTTTTTTTTTACAAATCTCAGTAATCCAGTCTTGGTTTCCCTTCCTTTATATACCCCCTCCCCGCATCCTCGGTTTCCTCCACAATCCGAGCGGCCGATAATTGTGGCGCTTTACGGGCGAATTTAAATTCGTCGCAAAAAAAAGTTTTTTTTGTCGGCGCCTTTTGTGAGTCTGTATTTATTTATTTATTTCCCCCCAACACACGCGTGGACCGCATGCACAGAATGCATGAAGGCAAGACTGAAGCCGGCTTCAATCCGTGTCGGAAATTTCTCAGTCAAAGGGGGTTGTTAGCTCCTTGCCGGGGATGTAGCTTGTGCCGAAAGAGAGTGGCTTCTCTGGCGACGGTGGTGGTGGCTTGTCAGGTTTAATGAGGAGTGTGCGTGGCGTGCCATCAACGTGAAAGGCGCTCGGATTACCAATGACAAGCCACAGCAGTCCCCTGATAAAAGCCCACGACTGCGCGAGACTTCTACCGGAGTTTCTCAGCGAGGCGCTTGTCCCCCGGCACCTTGGCCAGGTTGCTTGTTGCGGTTGCTACTCTTTTGCTCCTACCGCTCGAACATTCGGATACATTTTTTTTTACTTTAATCATCGACGTCGTTGGCCAGCAGATTTGCGCAGTGGGGTAATACCTTGTGCCTTCGAGAAAGAAGGAACCTGGGTTTTATTCCTGACCCGGGTGCCTTTTTCTCTGGAGTTTATATGATTTCCCCCCCTCCACCCCAGTTTCCTCCTGTAGCTAAAACAAAAATATACAACGCAACTTGTATTTACGAAAACATTCCTAAAACGAATTATCTGTAGTTTAACACGCAGGCTTTCGCGACCAACATTTTTCATAAAGGTTTTTGGGTTAGATCGTGTAAGTGTTAATGTGTCGTAACCCTCCACCACCCGAAACAGCCAGTAAGGTTTGTCACGGAATCAAAACGTGCAAATTAATTACTTGTGTAGTGCAGTGTATAGTGTAGTGTGTATAGTGCAGTGTATAGTGCAGTGTATAGTGCAGTGTATAGTGTAGTGTACTACTTCAGGCCACCGGTGTGTTGGAGAGTAAATCCACAACATTTACAATATTGAGCACGACGGTTCGCTGGTGATTACATCAGTCGGCATCGTCGGGCGATTTGCCAGAATATTGAAGCAATCCACCTGGTCCCAGTCTTAAGATGACGTCATCACTGAGCCAATCAGCTGCGGGGGGGGGGCAGGGGGGGTTATTGTAATTATATAACAACAGATTGTTAATTACAGTTAATTATCATGCGTTGGCTTCACACGCAATACAATTGTAAGGTGTATTACTTGTTAATACGCTTCCAGGCTGCACAAGCCTGTAGCTGTCAGAGTGGTTAAAGTTATTTGTATTTCTATCAATTTCAATGGATTATCGAATTAGTCTCGGCCAGTAATAATTCGTTTTGCACAACACTTCAAAATCAATTGAATGTCCTTGTTGGCAAGCATGTTATGCAACTGCCGACAGTTTTGTGAGTATTTATTATTTATCTTTTGTTCTTTTAGTCTTGCGCTAATGTTGCGTCCCATCTGTCCAATGTAGCATTTACCACACGAGTAATTAATCCGATACACACCTGGTAACTTTGCCCATTAATCTTTAGTACGTTACAAACAAATTAAATCAGAGTAAGATTTGGCATGGGACACAAAATAAAATAAAAACTCGTATCTTGTACTAAAGACTCTCCAACACACTGGTGGGCTAAAGTAGCAGCTAATTGGCTCGTTGTGTTTACGTGACAAACCTTACTGGGTGGTGGAGGGTTACGAGACATATTCACGCGATCTAACCCAAAAACCTTTACGAAATGATCTTCATATCATTCAAATGGGATAACACGAAGAGACATCATCCCCCGCCCGCATGCAGCGTTGAACTTGACAGGATCCCGAAAATGAGTCTTGAGACTCGTTGAACCTCTTCCTGGGTAAACGAGTGAAGTAATGCAGCAGCAACAACAACAACAAAAACCTGACTGCAGTTATCGTTTCTGAGAGAGGGATGTTTGCACGGCACGTGCGCTGGTTGTGCTCTCGCAATTTCCCCGCACGTGCGCCCTAATTTAATCACCCCCCGGCCCTCGCGGCGAATCTCGCCGGCCTCTCGACTCCGTCAGGTCACGGAAAAGCCCGCGAGTGTCGCAGAAAAAGAAATATTCCCGTCTCAGCTGCGCGCCTTGGCAAGAAGTCGGCCTTAAGAAAATTCACGTTCAAGTGCCAATTTTCCTAAACGTTTGGTTTCTGTTTTGAAACGGTTACAATTATTAATTGGCAAATGTACAAGCGAATTCAAATGACGCGGAGCAAGAAGGGGGGGGAGCGGGTTTGGGGGGGTGCGGTGGCGATTGGAAGAGAAACCTTAAAGTTCCGTAAGTTGTAACCAATGTTCTACTTAATTGGACTCAGTCCTATGTTTCTTTCCCAGCATACTTTTAATCCCCATGTTATTTCGCTATTAATAATAAATGTCGACGATGCAAGTCGATGTTTTTTTTGGTGGATATACGCTGCGCGCTACGTCGTCTATATATAAACGTGTCCTGGGTAAAATCCCATCGCAGGGCAACGGGTCTTTGGCCTCGACAGATATGGCCCGAGTCCCAGATTTAATAATTGCCTTCAATTAACGGTTCACTTTACTGTAAAGAAAATAATTACGTCGTCCCTCTAATTACACATTGGTGGAGATACCGCACGGCACATCTCGACGCACTCTCACCCCGTCGTGCATGAGGGATTAATTGACGTTGCTGAGCGAGTGGAAGGCAGCGATTCATTTCTTGCTCATCAACTCTGGTGTAGGTAGCATGTGACCAGTATCCACACCCCGTAGCTAAGAGGCATACCCAATGTGGTGTTCTGGGTGCAGAAATGGTTTCTGGGTCACCGATCCGGACTGCCCCAGCTGATTTTAAGCCCTCGTGGTGGTGCGCAGGCCTGGTCCTGCAAGGGTTTTTAGTTGACGTCGCATTAAGGGCTGTGGTCACAGAGGGTCAGAGGTGGTTGACGTCGCCGCTGTACGGATTTCGTCCCGTTATTAACTCGTATGGAGGCTTTGCGAACGTGGAAACCGCCCTCACTCCGACACCTGATAGGTGTGGCCTCGACCCGTGCTGACGTGTGGCGCAGGGCGCGGACCCGCGGGCCCGCAGATGATCCGTTAAACGCGCTGCGATTCGCAGACTGAAAACGAGTGCTTTTTCTCCGAAAACGACCGCTTGTTTTGTGGATAACATTCCAGAACTTCGCGTTGGTTAGCCCGGATGGTCGTCACAGACTAGTGTTTTTAATTACGCGATGCCGTACCGTAAAATACTAAAACACGATCGTAAACCGCTGACATTTTTTTTCTTTCCGTAAGCCGCAAAAGTTTGCCCGCGGTGGGGGGAGGGTGGCAGGGAAAACAAAAAAGGCTGACGGAATATTCGAGCCCGGGGTTCGCTCAGGTCATCGTGGGTCATCGTCTGCATGTCTGCCGGATTGAGATGGAGGCTTCTGTCTTTTTGCTTCAGCTGGAAGTCTGTTACAAAATAATAGTAGTAATATAAAAAAACCTTGCCCTAATGCAATCTCCAGCCCCGGTCCCACCCTCTTCACTTTTGGGCCTGCTGTTTCTCCAAGCCATCTCGGGGCAGTAATGATAGAAGCAGATGTAGATACCACGTTTTGCCGGACGCCACTCAACCCCCCACTCACCAACCCCGCTCTTCCCTTTCCTCCGCGGCAGATTCCTCCGCACGGCGCGCTCGCTCACAGCGCTAACAGCGCTGCCTTTGTTGCCCGGGGAGGAATCTGTCTGTCGTGGCGCGCATCGCTCCGGCCCGGCGCGGTTGGTGCACCGCCCGGTGCGGCCGTCGCCGAGCCTCTATGGGGGGGGGGGCGGTCTTAGCAGCCAAGTGCGCTCACCATGGAGCCAGATTGTAACAGCACAGTGTGGTGGGGGGGGTCACTTATGTGCTGGAGTTGTTTGTGAATAATAATGATAATGCCCTTTGTTTATCCAGGAAAGCAGCCTCACTTAGTCTCGAGAGACTTTCCGCGGGGGGAGGGGGGGGTCTGCCACATCGGGATGTTTGGCCGTTTCCATTAATGAGTGTTTGGCTTCGTCACATTTTTCTAGCGAGTTTTTCCTGCATTGAACGTCGGCACCCACGTGACCCCCCCCGATCACAGTCGCGTTCTTCTCCTGCCACTTTACTGCTGCGCTGCAGAGAATCTTGAGAGAGCAAACCATTGTGTGCCAATGACTTTGCCAAAATCCCAAGCTTGAGAATTGCCAACAAAATGTAATTGTGCCAAGTTCATTACTGCGCTGTGCAGCTATGGGTGACCAGGTCTCCATTGCAAAAGATGGATTTTTGTTTTGTGAGATACGACCCTGATAAATAAAGGAAGCCAGTCGTGAATTGATTGTCCGTTAGTGAGTGCCTGATGGATGTCCTCCGGTTTTCTCCCGATTTGAAGTTTCGAACTTTACTCGGCCAAAAAAAATATGTTTTAGGCGAGGGCAAAAGCTTTTTTTTTATTGATGGCATTTGGAAGAGATGGCGACAGATGGCAACTGCTTGGGGAGGACTTCACGGCTGATAATCAAGACGATGACTATGACCTCCGAGACCTGGATGGTGGCGAGGAACGGCTTGGAGGCATCGTTCGGGTGCATTGAAAGCGACACAGCAAAGTGATTTTTGGGATAAGGTTACGAGGCTTGGGGGGGGGGGCGAACGTTGAAACTAAAACAAAACAACGGCGAATACTGACGTCCACCAAACCCAGCGACTCGGGTCCATCATCCCGGCTCGCGGCGGCACGAAATGGAGCGGAGTGGCTCGTCGGAAAAAAAAAGTTATTTTCTATCTCTTCTTTCCCTTTCTGTGGAAAATGAATCTGGTGACGGATGTCCCGGTCGCTTCGGAAAGGAAAGCTGCGGTCGGTGAGCGTCCCAAACAGACAAACATCTTTCTCTCGTGATAAGAGCCTAATACAGTACACATCACGGATAATTATCACGCATTTGCTCCTGAATGCGGCCTTTCATTGGGATCCTGCCCCAAGAAGAAAGGCTCCCTGTTCGCTCTGGCAGCGGCAGAGCCATTATAATGAGCTATAAACAGGGCCTGCTCGTTACGTCTCGCTCAACACAGCCTTTTATTTGGGGGCGGTGGACTACGGGGGGACGGGTGGGGGGGCGGCGGCCGTGGTGGTGGTGGTTGTGAAGGGGGCTCGTAGGCAGTGGGGGGTCGTTTTTCGGGCGTTTGCGGTGGTTGGAGTCTGCATGATCCAGGGGTTATGCCTGGCGGTGCGGAGAAGAGTTGTGGCGGGGGGGGGGTTTATTTGGAATAAGGGTGGGAGGAGGGGGGGCGGCTGGTAATGCGGTTGGGGACGTTGGCCGGGCAGAGCGAGTGAGAGGGGCTGTGGCGTCCAGCCATAATCATAACCAGCTGCGCGCACACGAGAGCGAGAGAGCCTCAATGCCGCCCTGTTTTGTGCCTGAAACCTTAGGCCATGCGGGGCCTTTACTCTGATTAGTGCCGATAAGTTGGTTTAATATGGAGCGCGGGAGAAGAAGGCCATGAGAGGCAGAGAGAGAAAGCCAGGGAGATTTTTTTCAAGTCGTGAAATAGAGGGGGGGGGGGGGGAGTTAAATGTACGTATTTTGGACGTGTGGTGTGTGCTGTTCAGGAAGATAATGAACAGTCTGGTTGAGTTGAGCGAGCGCGCGCTCAGTTTATGAACTGACGCGCGCCGTAGGTGCGGAAATGGAGCGCCGTGTTTTACGCACTTCCAACGACGCAGCACGGAGCCCAAGCAGCGATACCGACGGCGATAAACTTATATAATCGCTTCGGTTTTTACGAGCCCTCATTTTGCAAATTAGACGGGCAACAAATCTAGCTCGCCAGCGTGCGCGTCCGCGTGTGTGTCACGGAGCAAGTTTTACTCTTTAATTATCGACAACAAAGTTCGCTCGACAACTGAGCCATGCCGCCGGTAGTCTTGCGACGTGAATTCTTGTCCGGTGTGAGCAGCAAGCGGACCGGCGAGAGGGGTGGCTGGATCCGTTGGCGGGGGGGGGGGCCTGTGGGGGCAGCGAAACTGCTCGCAGAGAAACAGCTTCATCGGGGCCCCTCTTCCCCGAGGTCCCGGGGGCGGCGGTGGCAATAATTAAATCGTATTTTAAACACTTAAATAGAAAAACAAATAGTGGAGGCCCTTTTCTGAAATCTTACGCCCATCTTAGCGAACCAACTCCGGTTACAAAACCACCACTCTGCACGGAGAAGCCATCTGCTCACAATGGCTCCCACAGGACCCTCCCCAAGGGGGGGGGGGTCGTCTGTGCTTCCCTGGGGCTCCACACATTCCCCCTCCACCCCCCCACCAGCTATAACCTCAGCAACCCCTCGGCTCCCTCCGCCCCGCATGCCTACAGTCTGGCCTGCAAGGAAATCCTCGGAAGTGGCAGCTCTAGTTTGGAGAGCGGTGCGTAGTGGGTGTATAGAGAGGGCTTGTGATTTATGATCAGCGGTCGGTGGAGGGGAGAGAGAGGGGGGCGCAGCCGTCATGAGTGTGGTGGTAGTGAACTGGCCCCACCCGGTCGAAGCAGCGGCCTCAGCGCTGGGTTTGTTTTGGTGAGACCGCGGCGCCGTTTCACGTGCGGGTGTTTCTTCTTCTTCGCCCGTTTTGTGCGTGCGCGACCAGACAAATTGAGCACGAGCGGTGACGTTTTATTGCAAAGCCTCTCTCTGTCTCCCTCTCTCGCTCGCACGTCAGCCACAGGTGTTGTCTTCGGTAAAAAAAACCCATAAACATTACCTCTCTGTGCTGCTTTTAACCATCCACCCAGAAAGCAGGACTCCTGTCCTGAAGAAGACTCTTGACACTCGGTGAGGTTTTTCCCGGGTAATGAAATGGCATTGTTCCTATTATTATTATTACGACTTCTACTTAGTGTGACGTTATTGTTTACGCGTGTGGCGCCACGCGATGAACCGCCCATGTTACTCGAGACAGTGTGGCCAACGGCGCCGGCAGTGGAGGATGGCGTCGCTCGCCGTTCCCTCGTCCTCGCGCCCTGCGCCACGCCGCGGTTTGTCCGCCGTTCCGGGCGGCGCGCGACGGCTCAGCCCTGCGTGATATTTGACCTCTACCGCAGGAGCGTTCACGTTGTGGCAGCCGACAGAGCCACTTCACCGGCATTGTTTACTGTGCGGCCGTTCTCTATACTCCACTGGATGAACACTTCCCACATATGATCTCTAACCGTTGTTGCAAACTGTATTGGTGGAACTATTTTGTTTTTGGCCCATTAAATACAACAAACAAAATAGATTAATCATATTTTTTTTAATATTTTATGAATGTCTTCTCAATTTGATGAAGTCACTCGTGGTCGTCTTAGGGTCAGGCTGCTGCTGTTGGCAACCTGAATTCAATAGCGATGGGTATATTTTGGACATTCTGCTCACCGTCATCGGAATATGGAGGAGCTTTTCTCAATCCTCGTTTGTGCGTCAGAACAAGCGACTGGCTGTGATGATTACGGCTGCATAATTCACACATTACCTTATTATTAATATTACCATCGCAGGAGACCTTATCGAGAGAAGAAAAAAACGTAGCAGAGATGTGCAGTATTCATAAACATTCCACGCAGAGAGCCGCGGTGATATATACATAAATGAAACATGCGAGTAAAATAAAAAAAATAGCATTCGAGGAAACCTCATCTCAAACTTGGCGTGAGTACCTGGTGGCATCCTCAGACGGCCCCAATAATTCATGCCGTGTCGTGACGGGGCCGGCTTGAGCAACTCATTAGTGTAGCGCAGAGTGCGTGTGCGGTGCCGCTGCGTTTCGCCGAACGCGTTCAGGCCCGCGCGAGTCGGTGTGCGTTTTAACCGTTTCCTTGTGCCAAGCCGTGTACAAGCACGCGCGTGTGCATTATTGTTAACGTTTGTGTGAGGTGTCTCAATGTTAGGTGTACTAGCGCGAGCGTTAATGCGCGCGGAGTGCACTGTGTTTTGGGAGCGTGTGTATAAACGTGTGCGTTCCAACCTCGTCGCACCTTCTCGCGTGCGTGCGTGCACACTCGCCCGCGTACATTCTCACGAGCGGGGGGGGGGCTCCTCTGCCCCCCCCATCACCACCAATCTCCCCATCTCAGCAGCCCTTGCCTGCGTTGGCTGTCTCTGGAGGAGGCGGGGGTGGGGGGGCGGCGTTGGTGGGGGGGACGAGAGCATCGCGAGCGTTCTCTCTCTCTCCTCCGGTCTCCATCCGTGGCGGTCCTCCCGCCCTGACGTGACCGTGCCGGCCACGGAGGAGCCCCGGCCGCCGTGCGCGAGCGCGCTAACGAAAGCCGCGCGCGCGTCTGCCGTTGTGAGCTCGGCGCTGCCGCCGACGCGTTTGAAATGGTAATGGGATGACTTGCTGCTGCTGCAAGGTCCTGGGGTGAGCAAAAAACTCGTGGCAAATTGCGCCGCTCGGTCTTTTTTTTTGGGTCGTCCTCTTTTTGTTTTGCTTGCTCTCCATCTCCTGCCTCTCGCCGCGCTGATGAAAACCGAAAGAAAGGCCGGTGGTGGTGGCGGCGGCAGTTGTGGTGGCGGCGGCGGTCGTGGGAGGAGGCGGCACCCGTGGGATCAGGCAGGGTTAAGGTGACTTTTGTGGCACGATGATACATTAATTTGTTTCGGTTTGAATTCACGGTCGGTAATAATAATAACAGTGCTGACACGGTGGCAGTAATGCGAAGGCCGTTTCAGGAAGGGGCGCGCGTGGGTGGTGGTCTCATCGCGAGCGTCGCCGGCGTTGCTTCGTAGATATCGACGTGCTACGAAAGGAGAGGGCCATTGGCCGAAACGTCACCTGTTCAGTATGTTTTTTTTGTTATTTTAAGGCCACACACACAGTGTCATTGACGAATGTGAGTTTTTTCATTTTCTGTAAATTGTGCTCATGCACTGCTGCCAATGGAGCAGCAGCAGCGTCGCCAAATTATCTTTATAAATATTGACTTCTTGATGCCCAATTGAATCCGTTGGCAATTGTAGCCTTTCCAGTTTATAGGTTACTATTCATAGGGTGCACCTATACTAATTAATATAAATGCTCGTTTAATTATCAATATTGAGTCATTTGGTCTGGAAAAGCATTACTGACACTTAAGCTTCATGATCAGATTAACTTTTTTTGCAGGGTCACTTATTGAGTAATTTTGCACGTGGTAGGTTACAGGTTATGCCTGGAAAAATGCCACGCAGGCGATGGACCTACTTGCTGCACTGCATCATTTGTCCAATTTCGACTAATTCTTCAAGGGATTTTCGAATCTGCTCTTTTTGATCGCAGAGAAATTTTTATCAAGAGTCGGCATGATGGAGAAAGACTACCAAACGATGAGAGATAGAGGCACGGGGAGAAAGCCAGTCATATTGATAGAAATAGACGCAGATACATTGTGAATCGTGTTTGCACACAATGTTCACTCGTCTCCGTGGTCTCCTCACCTGGTTATATAGTAAGTTTGCGATGGTGACAGAGTGCCTGACAGAGAGCGAGACCCATGGGTGAGGAATAGAGCGAGTGGCGGACAGAGTGAGATGGACAGAGAGCGACTGAGGCAAGAGAGATCAGAGTGTGGGCAGGTAGTGGCAGGTAGTGGCAGGTAGGGCTGGCCTCGCTCGCAGGCCCCAGCCAAAAGGGCCCGTGTGACAGACGTGCCGGGATGGAGATGGAGCGAGCGAGCAGCGAGGAGCCAGGAGATGCCTGCAGGGACGGCTCTGATCAAAGCCGGCGTCTAATTAGGGCCTGGAGGTGCGTTGGACACGGCACCGCCACGGGCCTCGGTCCGTCGAGATCATCGCCGCCACGCGCTGACAGCCGCGCTCCGTCCAAGCCGGGTCGACCCCCCACCACCACCCCCCACCACCTCCCGCCATCGCTCCCCTTGCCCCCTCTAACCCTCCGCCCCATGCCACTGCTAATCTTTATTTAACTGCCACGCTGCGGCGGCAGCCACAGTTCGTTTCAACTCTTCGGCACGCCTCCCAGCCGCTCTTGTGGTTGTGTTGTTGTTTTGAGAATAGTGAATGTGTTGGTGATTAGTGTTGTCCCTTGTTTCTGCAGGTGGTAATGTCCTTGTTTATTGCTGCTATGCTTATTGTTTGGTCATATTCGTGTTTACCTGCTTTATGCATGGCGGTCACCAGTGCAAGCAATGCGCAAGCATCAAACCTGCTTAGCTTCAGAGATATGACGAGGTCATCGCACAAATTCTGGGTCATTTGGCCAAAAGGCTGGAGAGATCCAATTGCCAATCCACGATTGTATGAAGGACCGCCCCATGCCGCGTTGGTTACGGGGTTTATTTGACCATACTTCAGCACGCTGATCACCTTGATTCGGCAATAATAATGATTGTTTATGTATTTATCCTGGAGAGCCGCACTGAGCCATATGATTTTCAGGAGGGTCCTACATTGGGTTTTATTTTAATGTTTTCAGCCAAATAACGACGAGTTGTGTTTATTATACAAGCGAGAGGAGCAACCCGGAGAACAACCTCACGCACATGCAAGGGGGCAAAGCTCCCTCACCGCACAGATGGAAACGCATGGCGATTAGTCCCCTTGCCGTACTGCCTTCTCCTGGCAAGCCAGGGTACGGCACCTCGACCGGTCGGTGAAAGGGGCTCTGCCCTGGGCTGATCTGGATATCGACTCACCGCTGACGTCGGCCGGCCGTCTCTGCGCGTCGCTCCCATGTTTGTAACGCGGTTGAGCGCTTGCTGAATAAACGTCGGTTCGGGTTGGGCTGTGCGATTGAACGCGTGGCGGTCCTGGCGAGTGGTCTGACGAGGCTGCTGCTGGTTCCCCACGAGGCGCGTGGCTGTGCGCTCGACTCCCAGCCAGAGCACGGCGACCACTGACAGTGCCTCGGGGGAATGTGCTCACGGTAATTAAGGAGACCTGTAGAGACTCACTGCTAATAAATTACTCATGGGGACCCGTGGGTATCTCATTGCCTCACTCCTCCCCCCTATTAACACTCCCCCCAACGGCGCATGCCTATCAATTGTATGGTTTTGAAACGGGGATAGGGTCACACGTTGGAGCAATTGTAAGTGATAGAGCGCCAGGGGAGATCAGCCGGTTTAGCGGCGAGTTTGTTTTCATCACTGTGACCTCGTCAAAGTAAACTCCATATTGCAAGCTGTCGAATGACGGGTAATCCGTTACAATTGGTGCAAGGGTCTAGGACGGGGGGGTGGGGGGGGTGTCGGCAACCACAGTAACAATAAGAGCCGTTTTCCCAATAACTGTAAAACAACAACAACATCAATGTTTGATGTTTGAAGAGCTGCGGCGATGCACGTGAACCGTGTCACGAAGCAGCAGTCGCATGCTGCTCCGGAGAGCCGCAGGTTGCTGACCCCCTGGTCCCAGTAGAAGTTCTCCAGGGCAACGTTTGTACTTTGAAAAACTGTCTCGCGGCTCCCGAATCAGAAATATCCCCGGACATCTGCCGGTTCCCAATGTGTTTCTCGGCAAACTCCAGGGGACCCCGCCCCACGCTCAACCCGGTGCTCACGGATGATCGCGCTCGACGCTGCGGGACCACGCCGATCCAGAGGCCGCCTGGAGGGACATTCCAAACGATGGCCCATTGAATCAGAATCTAGATTTGGCTTGCAGGAGGAATTCGATGAGCTATGAAGCTCTTTTTCAAAGGTATTCAGTCTGCGGATCAATAAGTTACAACAGCAAACAATACAATTAATGGCGAAGCAGCTACTAATACTACCACCGATACCTTGCCTGTGTGTGTATATATATTGAGCTCTTGTGCTTCATTATCTGCTTATCACCGCATTCGCTGTTTTGTTTGTTCGGCGGTCCCCTGTGCCCGGTTGTCGCTGTATCGCGATGCCCATCGCCAGCCGCCGTGGCGAGATGGCCGCTAATTTTTTTTTTCTTTCCCCGGATGCTCGTTGTGGGTTTGGGCACGGATTTGCGATGTTCACCGCCGTTTCGCCTGCGTGCCCAATTAAGGCAGGTGAGGCTTTGATGGTGCCATCAATATTGCATGCCACAGGATTACCCGACGCGTCCAACTTGATCGCCAGGCTGCATTATTTATTTCGAAGCTATTCCTTAAACCAATACATGAAATTTGAGGGTCCTTGCGTTCGTTAAAATGTTGTTTTTGAAGCTAACTGCCGAAGCCGCTGTGTGAATTCTTTGAGAAAATAACATTTATTTCTAAGAGGTTCCCCGTTTTTTTTCCAGCGCCTGCCGCCTGCATGCGCCGTCGAGATTAAAGGAGATTTACGCTCCCCGCCTTTTAATAAGAATTTATAAAAATACAGCGGAGGCTTTCATGATGCGAAATTAGATACAAATGCAGCTCTTAGGAGTTTATTTCTAATTTACAAGTGTGTTCATTAAATTATTAATTTTAAATGTCTTTTTTTCTTCCGTCACCTGCAATATCCGTCCACCTTTGATTATTCGGAGCTCACAGCCTCCCTGCCCCCCTCAACCACGGGCTTACCGTTAGGAGGTACGCCGCCCGTTAGAAGGTACGTTAATAAGAGAGTTGCATTGATCCCGTTGTAGGTGGTAGAATTCCTGAGGCTTTGCACTCATTTAGTTGGTGCCGGACCAGTTGTCTTTGCCCCTTGCCAAATGGATCGTCTGCACGGCGTAACACGAGACTCACTGCCAACTGTGCGGGCACGCTTGTTGTCCACGTTAGGGCTGGCTAGAGATCGCACGTCGGAGAGCTGCTGGTCTTTGAAATTTGTTACAACGACTGCAGAGATGCCACTCGCTGCCATATGTTGTCGTCCTGGTGCCTGCCACTGTGCTGTAACTGCAAATGACATAAGATATGTCTTTAAATGTCAGTTGCTCTTAACAGGGGGAACTCGATTTTATTTTCACGATTCGAACACGAATCCTCCCACTCGATCTTAAAAACACATTTTCATCGATTTCAGCAATGGTATTACTGACAAAAAATAATTGTCACGAAATTATTAACTAAATCGTCATAAAAATTTGAAATCCATATTTTTTGTTGCCAAAGTGGCTGTCCTTTTCGGACCTATCGTGAGTTTTTCAAAGTAGTTAATTAAATGTTGGCTTCAACATTTATAATTCCTATGCGTACATTGGTCTTCGATGCACTCCTATTCCGTTCCGTGCCGGGCACCCAGAAGCCAAACATTAATTAATTAATTGACGGTGCTACCACACCATGTCTCGCCCCCCCCCCCTCTCTGGCCTCTGTTTTTAGACCAGCGATTTAGAATTCCTTCTGCTTAAGTAAGATGGGTTTCATTTTTTAAACCCATCTAGTTAAGTGGGACGTTTAGACGTCCTGTAGGCTAGTGGCGGCATCATTTATAATTCATTTATTGTTGCCAGCTGTGATGATAACGACGATAGTTCTTCATGAGTTCGGGCCTTTAAAGCAATAAACAAACTACCCTCTTGAGTGCCAATTTTTCGTGGATACAAGTAAAACAGTGGCCCTGATTATTGCCATCGCAACGTTCTCCACGGTGGTCGCTTATTGATTCATAGTATACACATAAAACATTTTTAATAAAAAATTACAAAAAATATACATCTAGTTACTAATGCTCACCGCAAGAACCCAAAACCGCCTTGTTATCCTTGAAACGGCCAGAGATGGGATCGCGGCGTGGGCAGATGTGATATTTGTTCCCTGGGTCTCCTGCTTCCTGTGCCTGGCGCGGCGTCTAAACAAGTGGCAGCGGCTGATGGCGGAGACAAAACAAGGCCTTGGCGGTTTGCGCGCTGCACAGAAATTGTGCCCGTTTCGTAGAAGTCGAGATTTCCTAGGAATCTGATGCCCGCCGTAAAATAATTTTTTAATCTTTATAAGTATGTTATACTCTATGTTGTGTGAACGGGTGACCACAGTGGTTAATGATGGCTCTGTGAGCCAGGCGATACCGAGTTCAATTCCGGGCCACGGCCAACATCAGCGGTGGGTGAAGTATTCCTGGCTTCCCTGTCGCTTCCCTGTCGCTGCCCTGTCGCTTCCCTAACCCGCACTGACTAGCGTGGCGCAGTATGGTCAAATAACACCTGCCCCCCCCCCCCAGTTAGCGGAGGTTGGGGATCGAACTTGGTTGATAGTGCAGTGTACTAACCGCTGTGGTACCGCTCCACCAACATGTTTGAATGTGCGTGCAGTCTGTTGCTTTTTAAGCTCCCGACACATCCATGGACGCGTGTGTACAAGAACTAACGTTTTTCAATCGGGGATGTGTTGTACGCAATGGGTTTGTGTGATTCCCTAAATTCGCTCGTGGCTGCTGCGTTCACCCACAATCCGTCAGTCTAATCGTGGTACTATTTCATCAAATCAAAGACGGATGGGTGGTGGAACGTTAAATCTCGAGCAAAAAATAATAATCCCCCATCGATGAGGTAAGATCATCCCACCTCGGTAAAACAGCCACGGGACGGCAACTGGCTCGCCCGACAACGAAAAGCCGACTTCACTCGCAGCAGCAGCAGCAGCAGCGTAACAGCATTTTTACTCGCCGCTGTTTTCTCGGTCGGCGCTCGGCAATGATTGATTGACAGGGCTGTGACCGGGACCTTATGCATTAAGTGACCTCCCTGCCCTAAAATCAGCTGCGTCTGTCAACTCAACGCTGCCCCGGCAGCAGTGAGAGCCGAAGTGAGGTTCACGCAAGTGCCCCTGTCAATGCGCCTACCCCCCCCCCCAGCCAAGGCCCAAGAGAGACCGCTCTCCACTGAACGCGGCAATGATCCCCGCTGTGCACAAGCGGATGCTCCTGTGCGCGCCAAGACGTCATTTTTTTTTCACGTCTTGACGCACGTTACTTTTGTCGGAGTGCGCCACGAGCGCGAGGCTTCCTTGCGATCGCCTCCAGAGAGGATGTTTAACTCATCGATCGCCGACTCGGGACAGCCTTGCACTGCTGATGAGCATCCTCCGCCACCACCGTCACCTTTCAGAAACCGCCGCCCCGTTCACCGCTGTCGCCACCAATCAATCATTCTCTCCACACTGCTGAATGGAGGACCATTTTGTGTTGCTGCCACTGCGCGCCACCCTCTTGTCGGACCACGTGCAGCTGCCCTTCCGTCTCGATTTTGGCTCGGGGGGGGGGGGGGGGGGGGGCACAATCCCCTGCCCCACAATCCCCTGCCCCACAATCCCCTGCCCCACATTCCCCTGCCCCACAATCCCCTGCCCCACAATTCCCTGCCCCACAATCCCCTGCCCCACAATCCCCTGCCCCACAATCCCCTGCCCCACAATCCCCTGCCCCACAATCCCCTGCCCCACAATCCCCTGCCCCACAATCCCCTGCCCCACAATCCCCTGCCCCACAATCCCCTGCCCCACAATCCCCTGCCCCACAATCCCCTGCCCCACAATCCCCTGCCCCACAATCCCCTGCCCCACAATCCCCTGCCCCACAATCCCCTGCCCCACATCCCCCTGCCCCACATCCGACTTGGTTTGAGACATCTGAATTGAGCCTTTGCGAACTGGATTGACACCAAAGCCAAAGCGGATTGATTATCTTAGTCTGTTGTCCACGAGACTTTACTGCCTTGCCGTCGGCTAACCAATCTGAAGGGCCCGCCTCGGGCCACCACCTCTTGCCATAGGCGCAGAATCTCGATACTGGCGAGTAATATTCCTCTGTCGACATTGCCACGAAGCTCCACGAGCCCCTCCGCTCGACTGGGCGTTGACTTCCCCTGTCACCGATTGCCGAGCTTGACGACGGCCGCGTCGGTTTATTTCATTGTGGGAACCCACCAACCCCTGCAGGAACTATCCCACTTGGATTGAGCTCTCAGGAGTGGCGCTGGCTTTTGTACTTTTTTAATTGACGGGACGATTCTGTTTTCCCCCGCGTCACTTACGCGTCACCCAACATTGTAAAAGTGCCTTTTCACGAGCGCAGAGCAGCGGCACCTTCGCCGAGTGAACTCCGCCACCTCTAACAGCGCAGCCTCGGCACTGATGACGCGTCTCGTAGCTCTCGTTAAAGTACAACAACAACAAAAGTCGTAAGAAAATGGCCAAGGGCTAAAACAAAATGGCACGAACCTTTTCTGTAGCGAGAGAGAGGAGTGACTCAATGTGTTTTTTAGACAAGCCTAACTGCATAATAGCGGAGGTCACTAAAGGCAGGGCTCCGAAACAACACGGCGCTCGCGGGCCACGCGAGGCGACCCGTGTCCGTCTCCTGCACGTGCACGTGAGCTCACGGACAATGTATCCCAGTACACAAAGACAAAGCTCCCCCCCCTCCTTACAGCCTCAACAGACTCTTGAGGGCAAGTGCTGTTCGCGAGGGCCGAATGAAAGCCGCGCGCGTGCGCATTACACGCACGCGCGTGCGTACACGTAAACATGCCCGTACGTATACACAAACATACATAACAAAGATAAAGGACCCCCGCATAGAGCCATGAACAGACTGTTGAGGCAAGTGCTGTTGGCGAGTGCCAGGTAAGGCCCACTGAGATGTACAGCTTTTTTTCAGAAGCGACCTGGCCACAAAAGATAGCTCAACAAAGTGCCTCTCGCACAGACGCACGTACACGGGGCTGCATGCGCACATGTGTATACAAACAAAGCTCGCACTCGTACAGGAATAATCGACTACGTACAGACGTGCGCACACCCCCGTATAACTAAGAGCACTTGGCAGGCATGGCCACGCACGACGCCACGCACGCGACTCGCACCTGAGCACCATTCGCCAAGCTCCACACTCAAACCCCGCATTCGTAAATGGGGGGTGTGGGCTTTGGCGCATTTTTTAACGAAAATGTCACAATCGCCGACGCACAATGATGCGACGACGCCTCTCGGTGGTAAATTGCGCCGGTTAAGCGTTGCGCAAGAGGCCCCATTGTGTGTCTCTCTCTCGGTGGGCCAAGGTTTCTGTCCCGTCGTGGGTTGATTGGGGACACCTGAACGTGATTATGGGTTCGACCTTGCAGCAATTAGGTTAATGGCGAAGCTGCGTGCCGCCGACTGCACGCCCCGCACGCAGCGGGGGTCATTGCCCCCCCCCTCCACATCTTTGTAAAACAAACAATGGACGGGTACATCGGTTTTGATTGTCTTTCAGGGTGGCTGCGTTATAGCGAACGCCCCCCCCCCCATCTCGTGTCTTGTGTGCCCCCCCCCCCACCTGACAGTGTTGGCTGCTGAGGTCGCCACTTTATCTCCCCGATGTAGACCAAACCCAGACGTGGTTCCCGGTCAGTCGGGACGTGTTTGCTGGAATTCTCTTGCTTTTAGATAACTTTTGTCCATTTCAAGCGACGCAGTTTGGTTTGGATGGGCCCCTCGGTGAGCGACGGGTGAAGTGGGGGACACCGGCCTGGCACCTGTGCCCCGGCGCAGTTGCACCGCCTGCACCCTCGATAGCTACTGCACCCCCACCGCTCGATGTGACGTGAGACACGGTCACCGTGTCATCGAGGGTCACCACGTTTCCCACAGACCACAAAACCCAGACACACTTCTCAGTCGGGACTAGGTCGATCCGAACAGCGCAGTCTACCGACATAAAGCTCAACAGTAGACCTCGGTACGAATCAATTTCTGCTGCCACCCGAACACCGATGACAAATTCTGGTACCGTCTGGGTCAAACAGGTGGCAATCCCCGAGGTGAGACGGTGTGATGTGTTGGTAACCTCCTCACCGAGCACTAAATACTCCCACATGGAAAAGTTGTGGTCTGCAAATAACTCGACACGTTTGTCAAATAACTACGTGGTCTTAAAATAAAATTTATTTATATTAAATAGATGACAATTTGGGCAATGGTCCTTCTTCACAGCATGATAATACAGAGGCCAGAGATCGAGAGATGGAGATTGCACTTTACATGTATACATGTATGTTGAACTTATTTCGTACCGTACATCGCCAACCGTGCTAATGAAGGGATGCGGGGGAAAGGCAATGAACTAATCACAGAAACAACTACATTATTTAAATATATAACTAAATAGTTACCTAATTTTAGTTATTGAGTAATAGACAACATTCTTGAAATAAACACATTCGCAGAAATTGTAAAATGTTGCTGGCACACTGCATTGTGGCAACCCACAATGCATTCCTCGGTCCAGTCACCATTTCAATAGAAGGAAATCAACTGCCCTACATTCCTGAGATGAAAAATAAGAGAAATAAAGAATATTGTGTGCAAAGATATGAAACTAAAATAAACAAAAATGGCACAAGGTTCGTCTCGTGCTCGACAATGAAGCTACGTTTGAAGTGACGACGAAGGCGTTCATTCAGTCCTGCCGGCTGATCGGTGTTCAGTTTTAAACATGACGCGGCCTTCTGTCCTACTTCTGGTCTCGTTCCCCCCCGCCCCACCACCGCCAGAGAGCAATCAAGGCCACACGACAAAGCAATTCAGCTCGAAGAAAGAAGTTTGAAATTTGAATGATGCTGACCTCTGATGTATTTCCAATAAAAATAGTTGCTTATCAGGTATTGCGTTGTTTAATTGAGTCATTTTTAACGCATAATTTGCCTTTCAATCATACCAGTAAGCAATTTTCCACTGATGAGGCTCTTGGTAAGCCAATTGAGCTATTAGGAAACATTTCTTTAGAATAGCTTGTTGTGTTTACTTGTCCTTGCCCCCCCCCCTGCACCTCAGATTTGCACGGTCGGCTACATACGGTACGAAAGAAGTAAAACGTCGGCCGTAAATACCGTGCAAGCCCACTCACGGTGCCACTGGTCGTCACGGTGGGCACGCACTCGAGTGAGTTGCAGGTATCTGGAGGCCAGTCAGAGGCCCACATCGCCCACCATCTCGTGGTTGCTGCTACTTAATACATTCTACAGACACCGATATGATGTCTTACACGCACGAGCGCTTGAGGTCAATGCTGCGAGTTGCAAAGGACGAGTCCATTAATTATTCGTCGTTGACCAGAAGCGTTCACCCACCAGCGGACTTTCGCCCACCAATGGCCGTCCCAGCACGTGTTGCTGCAGCGCTCGTTACAGGCGCTTCAAGGTTGTGGCTGTTCCGGTGCCACCTGAAAAGAATAAGAGAAAAACCTCCCGAGCTGAGCACCACCTGTCTCGTTAATGGACGTTAGCAGCCAGAGCTGAAGTCTGGGGGGGGGTGGCATTGTGTCAGCAGACGCAGAGAATGCGCGTTGGGGGGGGGGATGAAATCCCCGGCTTGTTTTTGCTGCGTTCCGCGGCGAGATTATTCTGCTGAGAAGCACTCCAGCCCCCAAGTGTGGACGTTGTGACGAGCGGGCTTCAAGAGGCAGCGGGCGCGCCTGACGCGCCACCGCCATCGCCGGCGGTGACTCATGCCCTCTGAGCTGCTCGAGTTTAGCACCAAACGACGACGGACGCTCACGTGGGGGGGGGCACCCCCCCCTTCTATGGATTCGTTGTCGTGAAAGCGTAACGAAACGTTGTGCAATCGTCGACGCCGCGTCGTGTCCTGCGGTGCGACGCCTTCCGTGTTGGGATGCACCTGAGGAGGCACGGGTCGCGGGGAGAGGTTCACCAGGGGGGGTAGGGGGGCGTATAAATGGAGGCTTCTCGTTTTTTCTTTGTTCTCTCGCTCTGCTCTGCGCACGAGCCTCGTGTTGTTGCTTCGTGACGCTGGGATGGTATCAAACGAAAACGCTGCGCCGTAATTTGCGCGCGTGTCCCGAGCGTGTGTACTCATGGTTTGTCGAGCTGTTTGGCATCTGCCGGGGGGGGGGGGGGTGCGGCTGGTTGTTGTTTTGGGGGGCGGGGGGTGCATAGGTCGAGGATGGAGAGGGCTCCTGTTCCTACCTCCGCACATATCGTGTCATCCAGGTTGTGTTATCTTCACAAAACAGCCTCATGATCTCACGGCCCCGATTCTTGCTACAAGTGAAAAGGGGCTTGAATGAACGTGTCCCACACATTCACCGTACGAAGCCAACAGTGCTAATCACACGTGCGAATAGGTCTCCTCGAATTATCGATAGTAAACTTTTGTACGTCCAATTTTACTGAGGGACTGTGTCTTGCTGTGGTCTGGGACTTGTTTTTGTTTTACTGCCTTGCCCAAGCTTGCATTTAGTGTCAACGAATCTGCAGGGAGTGATATACTTTAGCAATTTGTACTTTTAGACTTTATATGGATTTATTGTTGGTGACTTGCTTACCTTTCCTATACATTGCACTCCTATCGGGGTTTTTGTTATCTTGTTGTAACTTTCTGAGCCGCCCCGACTGGACAATCCGTGAAAAAAGATCCCCGTTGATCATCGGATTGCTCCAGGAATACATCAAGATTCTGATTCTCTTTGGGGCGTTCATCATCGCGGTGGTCGCCGACAAGCTTCGCTTCAGATCCCAATGCGGAGCGTGTCAGTTGTGACCACCTTTGACAACCGGATTTAACCTCAGTACCGAAAGCTACTTTTACAACCCCACCTAAAACAAAACAACAACCCAATACTTTTATCTGCTAAATAGGTAATGCCCCCTTCGCATATTTGTCTCTCCACGTAAAAAGTTAAATAATTAGTTTTATGCAACTCGTTGTCCGCATGGCCTTCTGGGAGTGAACCTTCGTGGCATTGGTTCAATAGTCACAAACTCTAGGCCAGTTTCGACATTCAATTTCCAATCCCCCCCCACCCCTCATGTGCCGTGTCGGCTTTGATAGGTGCTCCCTAACAGCATTTGCCCCAAAAGTCTGTTTCGGCCATATGGGGTGGGCGGGGGGGCTCCTTTGTGTATTTCCGTTTGTGCCTGTACCTGTGTCTGTACCTGTATCTGTGTCTGTGTGCCCGCCTGTGCGTCTTGCGCGCGTGCCCTTCAGCGGCCGCGTCGGAAAGCTGGCGCTGGAAGTCCCCCTGACCGCGAGCGGCGTTCGTGCAACGCGCACCCGCTGGCTGCTGGGGAATGTTTGCGGTTGCTCGTGCGCACGCGCGCAACCGATTGTCGACGCCCGCCTGCCCAAGTTCCCCGGCACGAGCATAGCGAGACGCATCCACCGCGAGTTGCACGGACTTTGCGACGGGCACGCTCGTCGCGGCTCCCTCTCGCTCGGGTCGGTGTAGCCGCGGTGAGCTCTGCTGGGGTGGGAGGGAGAGGAGGAGGGGGGGTTGGCGGTGGGAGGTATGCGTGGTGTGGTGTCGGGTCACGGGTCGGTGGCCCATGCTGTGCTACGCTGTAATTCATTACGACTGCGAGGGGAGGGACGGACTTGTTGGGGGAGTGGGGGGCGCACCGATTGAAACCCGATGGTGGAGACAGGGAGGGGGGGATGGGGGGAGGTGGGGAGGCGGCGGGGGTTGGGAGTTTGGTGGTGGTGGCTGCTTGCGATTGTGTGACCCCTGCCTCGGGGCTGAGAGACAAGAAGAGGGGGGGGGGTGCGGGAGAGGGGGGTAGGGCTTTGCGGGGCAGTGGCAAAACTCCACGTTGGCTCAAATACATTGGGAACCTATCGTCCATCGGAGGCCGTCACCTCGAGCCACTCATCCCACATGGGCTTCGTGCGAGGAGGAGGAACACGCATCCTGGCTACAACCCGTGCCCGATTGTGCGTGCGCACCTGCAGTCCACTGCTGCGTGAGGGCCTGCCGACGGCCCACGTGGGTGGTTTTCGCGAGGGATATTTCGCCACTCTTCATCACGCTCGTCAGTGCCGCCGGGTTGGTGAAAGTAAAGCCGGGCGGGGGGGGCATAGAAGTACAGTTCAACGATGGATCTCCCAGCACAGCCATAAGAATAGCTTTACGATAATTTCTGTGTGTACCCAATAAAGCGCTAATCCTTTAGACTCAGGTTTTCAGGAGGTGCTTGGCCACCTTCCTTTTTATTATTATTAAATGGGAATCAAAAGATTATTGGACCTACTTGCTGTACCGCCTCATTTGGTGATGGTGCCCATTGCCCTCCAGTCCAGTGCGCCGACGTGAATGATGGTTACACCGCTCTGGGACTCTCCAAGCCCACTTGCTCCGTGAGTAACACCAGGGTGTGGAACTATGGACCGTATACTAAACCACTGTCGTCTGCGCTTTTTCAACGGAGGAATCTCAAATCCACACGAGCTCTCTCCTGAAGCCCTCTCGTCGTGACTTGCAGACCCCGACATTGGCATTCAACTCCCAGAGGGTTTTCCGCCATAAGCGAGACCAGAACCACCTGCTGGAGCCGGTAGTGGTCTCGGTGCTGCGCTGTGAACCCGCTAACCAGAGTTCGATTCCCTTGCACGGCCAACACCCTCCCCCTGCACAACTGACTACCTTGCACGGGGAAGTATGGTCAAACAACCGCCGCCGCAACCGGCACTGCGCGGGGATGCCTTAATCCAGCAGTGGATTGACGTAGGGCTGACTGGTGATTTGTGTTTTACCTGCGGGCTAAATGTCCATACGCCGTTGGTGGTGATTATCAGGTGAATACAGCGAGCATCTTCATAATCCTTCATAATCCTCTTGAACATAGTTTTTTTTATTTAGCAAAAACACTCAATTTTCCTTGTGTAAACGTAGCAATGCTTTACGAAACTAAATTCCCCAAGCACAAATGTTAGCCTTGCAGCTTTGCGGGGGGAAATACAACTGGTGCGTGCGTGTGTTCACAATTGGGCTGCTGTGCATTGTTGCTGCCAGTCTGTCGGATTAACATTATCTTGCCAAGTGAGACATTTTACATGCAAATGTCATCACAGTGCTTGGTTTACGGCTCTATAATATTCACTTGTGGCTGTCTGCTCTTAATAAAATTAATTTAAGTGTTGTCACTTCAATTCCATAATTGTGCCTGGGGACTGCAAACAGACATCCTCTTTCGTTTCTCCAGCAGGGACCGATTACTCTTCTAAAGATCACACTGCAAACAAGTCTTGGTATTTTAAAATTTTAATTTGACCAGGTATAAGAGCTATATACTGAGCTATGTAGCTCTTTTTTTCAAAGCGACCAGGTCACAAATGATAGCTCCACGAAGTGGCTTATCATGTGGAAATTTATAGCGTCCAAATACTCTCAACACATGTTTCACAAATGTGGAGGGAAAAACTGGAGGACCCGGAGAAAAATCCAGACGACCACGGGGAGAGACGCGCAAACTCCACATATACGGGCATCAGAGTCGGGATCGAAACCACCACCGCCTGTATATCAGACTAGGTAGTTAACATCTCACCACCGTGGCAGCCCAAGACCAAATAGAAATTACCACTAGAATAGGTAATGGCCAGTGGTCGAGACGAATAACAGAGTGGCAGCCAATGGCGGGAATATGCCCAGAGGGGAGAGCGATGGCAATGAGCTCAGCTCTTGCTGGATGATGGCTAGTTACAGCGGTGGCTTTGGGAGGAGACTTTCAACCAGAAGAGGATGTACGTATCTGTATGTATGTGGAGCTTCTTTTGCACCGTACGTAGCCAGCCGTGCTAATCGGAGGTGCGGGAAAGATTATAGCTCCTGACGATGACCGTTAGGGTTTGGTGGCAATGCCAAGATTGGTTGAGCGCGAGGGGCCGGGCGGGGGTGGAGAGGGCGGGGAGGGGGGATGTTGTGAGTGGGTGGAGGACCGTCGCCCGGCAACGACGGGGGTACTCTTCCCGAAGTTTGTTCAATATTAAAACATCGTGCGGGAATATTCTGGCAAAGCGTCCGAACGTTCGGCGTCGTAAAGCCAACTTAATCGCACACCAAGGAGAGACACTTTTTATTTTAGCGGCGAACTCGCAGGCCTGGCCGAGCGGCCGGCTGGCCTGCTAGAAAGGCGGCACGCGGTGCTCATGCCGGGAGCCCCTCGGTCCGCAGCCTTCGTTCTAATCCCGAAAACATTCCAGAAATGTATGAATAATTAAATTGTCAGAGCGGTGGAGCCGCAGCAGTATTAGGGAAATGTAATGCCCAACAGTGTAGCTGTGCGAGCCGTCCCACGAGACGAGCCCTGATTTAGTGAATTCTGGAAACGGCTGTCGGGTCGCATGTAAGTGGGTTTGACAAGGCTGCCCCCCCCCGCCTCCCACCCTGTACCGCACCCCCCCCCCTCGAACCGCTACCTCCTGCAGGGCGCACCCCCCCCCCCTCTCCTCCCAAAGCCGACCCCCAACTCCCCGCCCGTCCTCACACACAGAACAACCCCCACGCTCGCTCACCACAGAGACCCCCAACCTCCAACCCTGCCCCGTCCCCACTCGCTCACTCTCTCTCCTGCAAGCGAGCTTCGTATTTCTTTGCTTCTCCGTTCTTCGACTCCCAACTGTGGTCTCCCGTTTTGTTTAAGGTCCTTCCTCGGCTCTCGCTCACTCACGCGCGTTCACTCACTCACGCGCGCTCACTCACACACGCGCGCGCGCGCTGCTATCTCGCTTGGACTCGCACGTTGTCATCCTCTCGTGCCCTCTCCGTCTCTCACTCGCGTGCCCCTTTCACCGTCTGACATTCTCGCTCACGAATCTTTACCACTGCCCCCTCCCGCACCCCGGGCCCCGAATCCCACCCACCACCCACCCACATGCGTTCATCAGTAGCAGATGGGGGGGGGGGTAGGTGACGTGTTGCGTTAACCCCCGCTAACAGCCCCGCGGTGCGAGGGCCATTCGTGGTTATCTCCTGCTGCTGACACAAACATCGCTGAAAGCGAAGAGAGAGAGACAGAGCGAAAAAATAATCCTTCTGCGGCCGAGTTTGCCCGTGACCCCGGGTTCGTGCACCTGGCCGAGATTTCCGTGCCGGATCCTAGTCCCAGCCCCCCCCCCCCGCTGCTCCCCCAGCCCCCCCCCCCCCGTCAGCTCGTTTTGAGACTCTCGTCTTGAGACTCTCGTCTTCTCGCACGTTCCACCAGCGCGAATTGCTGCAGCCGCTACGGATGTTATAAAAAAAATGACACTCTTGCGGTTCGCTTCTCGGGGTGGTGTTGCGTTCGCCGGCAAGGAATTGGAAGCGGGGTGGGGGGGGGGCATGGGTTCCATTGCTCGCTCCGGGCTCCAGATGCTCTCGGTTCTCGCAGCGGCGATCACCCCCAACCCGCCCACCCGGCCCCCACCCCCTACTTAAAAAAACGTAGAAATTTACAAGCCGCGTTTTCCTGCATGCAAGCCGCCAGGTTAAGGAACAATGCGTCGGTTTGTCACACGCAAATGTTCATCGGCTTGACATTGGCGATACGCTAGCGACGACGAGCGGTGGTGTGCTGCCTGGGCAAGTGGCGTTGTCGCGATTGGATTGCGCGCTGTGCGGCGATGTTGTCTCACCCGGTTCGGTTCCTGCTCTTGCTGCGCGGTGCCCCCCGTGGCTTCTCATGCTGGCCAGTGCGCGAGTGCCTTTGACCACTGTGGGGCCCACGCTGGTGCGGATGAAGACCACGTTAACTTTTCGTTCTCAAAGCACCGTGTGGGGGAAACGGACGCATTCTCTACACCCCTTCGCATTCTGTATAAGTTCACAGATTTTTAAACGCGTACACAGATTTTTACACATTTTAAACATTCGTTTTTCCAAACACAACGCCAATGAAATGAAACGAATAAATGTAACATCTGCGAGCCTCAAGGACTTGTCCACAGAACGGCCATTCTTGAAGCGCGTGGGTGCAACATGCAGCGTTCGACGTCGGCCAGCTGAGGTGGCTGCGAACCCCAGCCTTACATTGCCAATACACGCTCAGGACTACAACGTGAAAGTAAACCCTCGACGGTAATTCGTGTTCGGTACGGCGTTACGCCTGCCACTTTTATTTGCAACGCGCCCACAGTAAACCACCGCCGTCTGCTCTCTGTTAATTCTCCACGCGGTGTAGGAATGGAAGTAAAAACCTGGTGTCATGCCGAGTGGGCTGCGCTTGCCAGCACGGTATTTCCTCGTTATTCTCAAACTCGCCGTCCACGGTTTTGGCTATCCGCGAATCGCATCTGGAACTGCACGACTGCATCGAGAGAGAGAGAGAAATAAAGTGAGATAAAGTGATGATGCACATCATCGTAATTTAAGGTAATTTTATTTATCAACTATTTTTTTATACTTTTACACATATTTAGTATTTACTTTGTTTATTATAAAAACTAAATTGTGTTATGATAATTTCCATGTATTTAGTTGCGTATGTATTTATTTAAGGTTTTCATGGGCCAATATCATCCGCGAAATTGGCTATTCACGAGCATCTCCCGGAGCGTATCCCTCGCGAATAGCGAGCGGATGCTGTACCCCCGACTTCACCATCGCCCTTGCGCTGTCCAGGAGTGGATTGATCATGGAGCTCCCACCACAAGCCCAAAGCTGTAGCAAGTGGCATCTGTGCCTCGACTAGGCCCTCCTCAGTTAAGATCGGCTTGCCCAGGAGCCACTTCTCCAGATCTCACGTAGATTTTCCTTGCATGCGAATATTGGACAGGCTCTCTACTCTTGAGGGCTTTAGCGTGATCTTGGCCACACCAACATGACCTCGTGCGCTGTACCGTGATGAATAGGCGCCCGCTAATAGGGCTTTACGTGTAAAGCACACAAGGCTGCTCCTTTAAACGTGTGCGGTGAAGGATGGGGTGAACAAAGTTCCCTGTTTGGGAGAACAAAATATTAAAACTTCCTAGAGTTGGTGGTCGATTCAAAAGCGAAAGACACGTATTCAGATCTTCCGAGATGGTGGTCTACACAAGGCTGTAAGCAGTGTTCATGCGATGAGGTGGACACATTATATGCACGCAAGGCATGCGGATGGGGCATTGTGTTTCCCTGCTGTTTATGAGCAGCAGCAGCAGCACACCTTTGTGCGTTGTTAAATATGATCGTGTCTCGCCGGCATGCGTTGTCATTGTGTGATAAGTTGTCTCATTATTTACAGGAAGGTGTTGCATTTGAGTTAATGGCTGGGTAGGATACACGTGGCTTCGAAGGGGTTGACAGACGACGTCAAGATTAGTATTGGGAGTGACAGCCAAAGAACGGAACGTGCCTTGAAGGGGTTACATCCGCAAAGGAGATGGAGCGATAAAATTGATTCATGCGTAGGTGCTGGATGGATCATTGCGTCGCAAGATTGTGGCAGATGGTGACAAGCGGCTGCTTTGGCATGCCTTCATCCAGCTGTGGATAGAACGTGGTTGATGATGATGAATCGGCACGGTGGGGGGCACGGTGGGGGGCAGGGCGGGTGGGGGATGACGTTGCCGCGGGAAATTGCCGTGGCGAGTCGCTCGTTTCGCCGTCCAGGTCGTGTGTGGGCGGCAGGAAGTGGTTTAAGCTGCCACGCAATTATCATTTACAATAACGACCGTTTATTGTCATAAACAACAATGGTGATTGTTCATCGCTGCGGCAAGCCGGAGTTCATCCGCGCGGGCGGAGAGACGAGGAGGAGGGCCGCTGCTGCCTCCACACCTGTAGACAATCAGCCGTGGTGGAAACAACGGGGGTCGGTGGGAAGAGGAGGGGGGGTTGGACTTTGCTGGAGTCCTCGCGGTATTCCCTCGACAAGTTTGCACTTCACCTGCAAGAAAACCGGGGGGGGGGGGGGTGCTGGGGGGGGGGGTGCTGGGGGGGGGGGTGCTGGGGGGGGGGGTGCTGGGGGGGGGGGTGCTGGGGGGGGGGGTGCTGGGGGGGGGTGCTGGGGGGGGTGCTGGGGGGGGGGGTGCTGGGGGGGGGTGCTGGGGGGGGGGTGCTGGGGGGGGGGGTGCTCGGGGGGGGGGTGCTGGGGGGGGGGGTGCTCGGGGGGGGGGTGCTGGGGGGGGCTTTTCTTGCGGCCGTTGGTAGCGAATGGCGGCCCGGCCCCGCTGGTTTGCTCGTGAGCCCAAAACAAACAACGAGGTTTTCCAAAGTAACTGGTAGCGTTGTGTTTGGCTTGACGGGTGTCCAACACGCTGTGTGGGGGGGGGGTGTTCTTTGGGATTTTTTTGTGTGTTTGGAGGATTATATATATTTATTTTATTTCGACTCCCGCTGTTCGTGGTGGGATTTTTACGTTTTTTTACTTTTACACGAATCACATGCCCCTCACCTACTGCTTCTCTACCCCCGTCGGCTTTGCGGTGGTGGTGGGATCTTGGCCGGCCCCACTTCTGGTCTCATCGCGCCTCGTGAAGTATAAATGAGCCTTGGTGCTGGGCATGGAATTTGAATGTCTTCCTAAAATAATCGTTGTCGTCACTGGCCGTCGGATGATGATGAAGAGATGGTAGTGAGAGAGAGAAGAGAGCGGTTCGGGAGCGGAGTTGATAGAAAGGGAGGGAGGGGAACAAGAGCGAGGGAGAAATGGAGATGAAATGTGATGGGCCCTCTCCCACATCCCCCTCCGCCTCTCGCTCACCGCCCTCCCCTCTCCTCCCCTCCCTGTGCCGTCCCATGATTGAGGTAACACTGATGATTGTAACCATCTGCCCTGAGCCTCTCCTCCTCTCCAAGACCCCGGGCCCGACTCGGCAAATTGTTGAGAAATGCGAACATGTGTTTGCACTTAGGCACCGCAGTCCGCTCCGGCCGAGGGCTGTGAGGGATGGGGGGGGTGGAAAACGTGAGGGGGTGGGAGGCGGGGGTGGGGGGGTGCTCAGTGAATAGGGGATGCAGTGGGGGTAGGGGTGGGAAAGAAATTGATTACAAAATGGGACGATGTCACGGTGTGTGCGCGCGTCTACGTTGTTGTTTTGGCGAGGCCGCAAAGCGAATGCCCGGCCGCCCCAGGTTTCTTCAGGTGATTCCAAATGAAGAACACGACCGGTGACGCCGCAGCGCCAGAGAGGGGTGGGGAGGGGATGAGAACGCGTCGATTCCGAGATTTAACACTGTATTGGTTTCTGCAGTTGGCGATGCACGCGTCTGGAAGATTCGATGGGTTTTGATTTGTTGCTTTTCACCCAGTCGCAAGGAATGCGGTACCTCCTGAAACTAAGCAGGCTTGAGCCGATGGCACGTGGGCGAGCGACCACCATGAATAGCGGCGTGCTGTAGGCCGCGGGGCGATGGTGCGGGCAGCCCAAGGGCATTGCGGTACCATCCATTGTTGAACTGTACAATGATGCTCCCACTGCTACGCTCCCCACCTTCGCTAACACGCACCGACCGCCACGGTGCGGTATAGCAAGTAACTCCCACGGACTGGACTCTGACACTCCCCCAAGCCCATGCTCCCCATCTTCACGAGCCCGCACCGATCGACTCGGTGAAGTATGATCAAACAACTCCCACATCCCGCGCGGCATGGGGGAGCCCCTCATCCAGCAGTGGATTGACAAATGGGGTGAACGTGTGCGCGTTGCATGCAATGTCACCGTTGCAGTCACAAGTGCCCGCAAATTACTCCCCAATGTAAATATAAATTATTGTTGATCCGTGACAATTCCGCTGAATCCACTGTGTGTGTGTGTGTGTTTTTTTGGGGGGGGGGGGTTGGTGGTTCGCACGTGTTGTGAAACGTCCCTTCCCGTGGGCTTTGAGGAGGGGCGCTATACGCTGGCTCGCCAGGAGATGGCCACGGTACAAGTGTGGACGGATATCTTTTCCATCTGTACAGTTGTAGATCGTGTCTGTTGCCCACCGCCCCCCACCCCTTGCGCGCGTGGATTTTTCTCCGGGCCCTCGGGTATCCTCCCACTTGTAAAACCCTCATTAATCGGGTTGCAAACATCTTAATATGTAGAGGATAGCAGAGCTTTTGACGATTGTTGGCAGCGCCGGCTAACTGCGTGGCTATTTGTCTGTGGTTCCTCCGGGTTGTTCTCTCTGTCGGAGAGAGCGAGTGGATGCTGTGCGGCGCTTTACACGTTGACATTATTACGTGTTATAATTGTATCTGTTGACGGGTGACACTTTTCGCTGCCCCGTGGAAGCAATCACCCTCTCATGAGCACGACCTCGGTCGTTCCACTCCAGTGATCTCTCAAAAGGAAGACGGCTGCCCTCCTTCAAGCGAGCCGGATGTAACGTCTATTTGTACACAAGCTCTCTCGTGTGTGCAGGCGAGGATTGCCGCTCGCGTTTATATTGCGGAAAAGCACAAATTGGCGTTACATTGTTTTCATAATTAGGCAAGCTCCGCTGAGACTTTAATAACGTTCACACAGGGATCCTTGTGTAGGACGTCAAGCCAATTTTATTTCGAGTTTATTTTCTTGTGTTTTGTGTGTGACCGAAAGCTGCAGTACACGGAGAAAACCCGCACACACACACGTGGGAGGGGAGTACTCACAACTCCACTACACTGATAGGTCTGGAACCAACTTGCTGTGCTGCCTCTCGCGCTTCTGAAGCCTTGCAGACAGGGCGTGTGCACAACGCGCTTCATAATCTTAGCTCCTTGGTACGAGCGAGAGGGAAAATGTTACCACCGTTCTGGGAGGCTCAACCAGGACACAAGGTGACCTGCCAATCCCCTACCAATGTCATCCCCGCCGGCACAGCGAGTCGCCTCCTCCTCCTCACTTTCTGACATTGACCTTGCCCACAGCTCACAGGCCCCACCCACTGCTCAGGTAGCTCCAGACACTACTCAGGTAGCTCCAGACACTCCTCAGGTAGCCCCACCCACTACTCAGGTAGCTCCAGACACTCCTCAGGTAGCCCCACCCACTACTCAGGTAGCTCCAGACACTACTCAGGTAGCTCCGGACACTACTCAGGTAGCCCTACCCACTACTCAGGTAGCTCCGGACACTACTCAGGTAGCCCTACCCACTACTCAGGTAGCTCTTGACGATCTACTGCTCAGGTAGCCCTACCCACTACTCAGTTAGGCCCACCCACCCTTTGCCCTTATCATGAGTCGAGCATGAGGCCATGAATTTAAAGACCAGGACAGAAATCCGGATTTTGCAATTGTGTTCGGACTACGGGGGGACGGACTTCTGAAATCACGGATGGTCCCAGCGAAACCGGGACGTTTGGTAGATTTAGGTGAAGTTCCCACTGCGTTTTTTCCCTGCGCGGTCCACCAACCCCACCTCACGCATCGCTGGATTATAGACTCACGTGTGTGACATGAACACCACGGCCAACAAATAGAGGAAGTTTGGGACCCCGAGTTGACGAGAGAGAGCCTTTAGAGGGAGAGCGAGCGCGCGTGTGTAAATCAATATACAGAGCGAGAGATATTTTAATGCAGCCCGCATACATTTGCACGTGCACTATCCTAGGGCGCCTTTATCTCGTGAATCTGTCTCGGGAGAGGAGCGGTGCGTGGCGTTTCAATGGGTACGGGCAGGGGGGGCGTGGCCTCACCTGCCGATAAGGTGACGCTCGGGTTATCGCGTCCACAGCGAAACCGAGGTGGAGCCGAGGTGGAGCCGAGGTGGTTTGCGGTTTGGAGCGCGGAGAGGCATGATAGCTACAGGCACACGAATTGGTATCTCGGTGACACCTGTAAACACGGGGTAGATGTGTATCTCAATCTCTGGGGTGACGAGGCGATAAGAGACGTGCCCCGTCACGCGACTGTATGTGTGTGTGCCCCGCGCGCGCATGTATCCCTAGCTAACTGTCTGTCCATCTCGGTCACTCAGCCCCATAGCACCTGGGCCTGTCCTCCAGCCAGCAGCGAGCCTTCCATCCACACTCCACGCGACGGCCTCGCAGTGCGCCACGTCTGACAACGAACCCCGCGGTGACATCACCGCCACTTAGCGGCGAATAGCGGGCTGTCGTTTTTGGTTGCTGCTCTCTCTGGGTAGATGCGGGGCCAATGGAAAGTATTGTACCTCGCGGCTCTCGTGCTGCGGTGGTTGTTTAACCCGAGGGGGGCAGGGGGGGTGCGGGAGAACGCAACCACATGCACAGCACTCAAAAGCACCGATAGGTCACCGACCTGCTTGCTGTACTGCAGACAAAGGGAGGAGGGGAGGCTCACGTGCTCATCAAAAGTTCCACCCCCCCTCCCGCCCTGTCTGTGTCTGAGCTCCAGGCAACCTCAGTTGCCCCTTCCAGCTGAGGCCCTGGCAATCGGAGAGGACCTGCGCTCGGGGATTACCCGAGCAATCGCTGTAATTGTGGCAATTAAGACTGCGGCGGGGGCAGGTTGGACATTTTAGCGAACATTAGCGGCCGCGGGTACGCCCGGCCGATCATGGGACGTCTCCCCCCCCCGCCACCACCACCCCCCCGGTCCTTATTTGGCCGTGCGTCGCGTTTCACGTTCTGCTGGAGCTCGCAGGGGCGTGCGATCGCGTCCGTCGCAAGCGAGCGATGGAGCGATGGAGCGATGGAGTGCGCAGCGGTGGCGCGGAGAAGATGCAGCGATGAGGATCTGGTTTCACGTCCACACGCCGTCGTGTCAGTCTGGGTGTGGCGCTTTGGTGGAGAAACGGGGGGCGGGGGTCAGTTCGAATTGCTGCCAGGGTCAGTTCAGTGCCATGATCGTCGTTATTGTTGTTGTCGTCGTCATCATCGGCATTGTCATTAGCATCATTGTCATTAGGAAGCCACTGGAGCGATGCACTTATGAAACGAGGTTGAAAACTCCCAACGCTTGTATGAACATGGAGGACAACTGCATTTCCATAGCACGTGACACACTTTTTTTGATAATGATTTTAGCAGTGGCAGCGGTGACACAGTGGTTGTGTGTATTGCGCGATGAGCTGTGTTCTTTTTAGCAAAATCCAATTACCCCGCCGCAGCTGGCATCGGTGGCGAGCGAGTGGTTCCTCCTTTCCCGTCTCTCCCTTCATCAGCACACACTGACCAGGCGTAGTGAAATATGGTCAAACAAACCCCCACGACCGAGACAACTCGTGGAGGTGGAGTGCCTTCATCCCGCTAGCGGTTTGAGACGGGGACGACGACGACGACGACTGTACCTTATTATTTTAGGTCATTATTAATTGCTACAAAACAGCCGAGTGTGTAGCAGGAAACCCGACATGAGACGGGAGAAATCTGGTATGTTGTTTGAAAATACAGAGAGGGAGAGAGAGCTGGGCTCCCGACAGTTTGTGTAAGCAATCTGGCCCTCCCAGCATTAAAATACGGCACGTCTTTGTGAATAACAACCAGCAGGCCCTCGCTGTTTTAATGTGGGGAAACCTCAAAGGCTACTGCTGTTCAGACGGCAAAGCAAAAAGCGGGTAGCAGATAATTATTTGAAACGCCCAGAAAAAAAAAATTATCTCTTTAAGTGAAATAAAATTGAATAATGGATTGTATATCATTAGGCGGCATTACCAACGCGTTTTAAGTGTGCGACGCGGCATAGAATTACTTCCGAAAAGGGGGTTATGAAAATCATTCTGATTAATTGTTAACCGTTCCTTAAATGTTGCGTGGGGGGGGGTTCTCGTCGGCGTTCTGTAACCTCGTTTATCACAATTAAGGCGCGTGGTGGAAAAACCATGAAACGACGCAAAATGAAAGCGTGATGATCAGAGCCCGGTACGCAGCGGAAACGCGTGAGCGTGTGGCGTGTTTGTTTCGCGCCGGTACCGGATCGTGGTATGGCCATGCAGTACACATCGTTCTCGCGTGGATCACTGAAGGATTCGACGTATTGAGTCTAGGGCCTGCGTTGTCTATTGTAATTCGCACGTGAATAATCCCAAATCAGTATCGTTTCACCATATAATTATCGTTACAGCAGGGCAATAAAATCCATCGTCATTCCCTTTATCGGGGTGCTCGTTGCTCATCGTTTCCACCTCTTTGTCATTCTACTGCTGGATGAAGGCCTCCCCCATGCCGTGCCCATTATGGGGGGGGGGGGGGGAGGGGTTATGTGACCATACTTTGCCGTCGGTCAATGCGGGGTTTATCAAAGTTTGCCGGGGTATCTAAGACCAGTTTCACTCGGGTGGTGGCTTGTTTGTCCAATGTTTTGCCCCAGTATAGGACACTACTTTACATTGTAAGGCAATTCCATGGCATAGCAAACTCAGAATCGCTTCTGGAACAGAATCAGAATATTTATTTATACTGGAGGAATCTGATGAGCTATCGAGCTTCTTTCCCAGATGTCGAGTTAACAAGTACTGGGCTCCCTGTTTCATTAAGCGTACGTACTTTCACGTATAGTGGCGATTGTGTGTGTCATTCCAGCACCCTGCTCACTGCAGTCGAGCTAACGGGAGACCCCCCCCCCCTCTCCCCGCCAGTGGCAGCTGTCCCCATGTGGCGCAAGTTGTAACCGCGGCACCAGCTTGCGGATGATCACGAGCCTCGCAGCGGAGATAAAGAGAAGGGGTGGAATCATCCCGACTCTCCGCCGTCTTCACATTGTGCATTCTCTGCCTGCTTAGCGTCTTCCGCTTGCGTTACGTATTCATCGTGCGCCGTGTGCACTCGCAATAATTAATGGGACCGGAGACGGAGGTGAAATATAATTGTGGTTTGTTTTTTGTCCCAAACCTTGTTGAAGGAGACCTGCTCACGTCGGCTAGAGCCCCCCTCCCCGCACGCACTGCTGGCAACAGCGCTCAAAATCCGGAGCGGCGTGCATTATTTAAATTACACCGGCACTTAATCCACTCGCTTATTAACCGCAATTAAGCAGCGAGCGCGTGGCGGATTGGTAAACGAGACGTGGCACCGGCCAGGCTCCCTGTGCATCGTGGGTTTTGGCCCACGAGTGTTGCCAAACGCGCGCCTGCGTGCTTGTGCGAGCGACGAGCGAGCGTGCGAGCGCGATGTATGTCTGAAACTCGTAAGGTCCGAGCAAATGTGGAACAACTCATCGGACGTATCACAACCTCGCCCCGCAGTAGGTCGTACTTTCTCAGCCTGCCGCGTAGTTTTTTTTTGTCTTCAGGTAACGTGCCCACGGGGGCGAGCACAGCAGAGATGCAGCTATGCTATAAGATGGAGCTTTTCCGCAGGAGCGAGATGGATTTAACTATTAAACAATTTTTATTTGACCGGCTATGGCCCACAGAGCTGCGACCTGGCCGCAAATGATAGCTCTACGAGAAGTGACTTACGTGGACATTTCTCACGGCCAAATACTCTAAACCCAAGTTGATTCTAAATGTGGAGGGGAAAACGGAGGACCTGGAGAAAAAGCCACGCAACACCGTTGTCAAGACCACGACGGATTATGCCAACCGTGGGTAGGGTTTAATCCAGCAGTGGATAGATAATGCCCAGTGATGATGAAAGCATCATTTTCAACAGGGCTGGGCCAGGTGTTGCGGTACGCATCCCTAATCCAGCGGCTGGTAGGTAAGGGTTGGCGGATCACGCAGATGAGGTGGTGAAGCCTGCTGGGCTGCAGGTTTACCAGGAAATGGCACGATACATGTGGGTTATCGTGAAGCCTCTCTATACAGACCTTGGGTTGTTATCCCCCTCGTATTTGTGGATTTTCTCGAGATATTCGTTACATTTCTCCCCACTTGCAAAACACACCTCAGCGTGGAATGCCAGTCTTGGTACTCGGGAAGCTTCCTGCATAAATAACAAACAAATATTTTTTTATTTTACCTGCAACCATACTCTTTGGTTCTTTCAGTAAAGTCACGTAGGTATAAAATAAAATAAATAAAATCACTTTTTTTACTTAAATAAATTTTACTTACTTTATTTTATACCTACGTGACTTTAAATAAATTTTATTTATTTTACTTTCTACCTACGTGACTTTACCGAAAGAACCAAAGAGTATGGATCCCTGCAGTCACAAACTTCAAATCTACCTGCAACCAATAACACCCCGCTGTGTCAACACTGCGTGAAATGACGTACCGTGCGTGAAGCAAGACAGCGAGAGAGCGTTCCTGTTATTGCTTCGGGCGACGTGTGGATGCCCACTCACGGTCCAGCAAACTTTATCGCGCGGTTTTGGTGGATCGCGCGGAGATGGCCGCCATTGAGCATTGAAAAGCCAGCAAGGATTTATTCATTTGGTGGTCGCCGACACGCTCCGGGTAAGCTGCAGGTAAACTCCTTCCCTGTGCCGGACACCCAGAAAACATATTACACCGTAAATGTTTCAATGTCCCAGGGACAAGGGGGCCCACCTGCCTGCCTGCCCGCCCGTACGAACCCCAGATTTAAATGTTTGTATTTTAATTGGTTTCTGGGTGTCCGGCACAGAGATTGAGTTAGTTTGTGTACCTCTGCCCGGAGCTTGTCGACGATCGCCAGGTGAAAAAAACTAGGAGGTGAACAACAGACAGCAGAAGGAGGAGGGATGTGAAGGATGGGTAAGATGCGCGCACAGGGGAGATTAGCGGTAACTTGACACCGCTTGGGGCTGCGTGCGCGTACGTACGTGTGGGGAGTGATAGTGTCGCGGTTAGCGCGCTGCACTACGAACCCGGCTAACCGAGTTTGATTCCCGCTCACGGCCACCACCAATGACGATTATCTGCACTGGTCCTGGGCCGCACTTTGGTCGAATCAGCCTCAAATGAGTACCTGGCGCGGTGTGTAAACATCGCCGCCAGGGAGACAAAGGCGGCCGGGCGTGGTGCCTGCCTCACACCCCCTCGTGTGCCGTGCCGGCCTTCATAGGTGCCCGTGAACAGCACTTGCCCCTACAATCTGTTATGGCTATATGGAGGATCTTTGTCTTTGTGCGTACGTGTGCACGCTTCTCATTTGGCAGCGCAATCCCATGAACAACGACGTCGATGGCGTTGTAGCCCTTCCCGTCCTCTTTGTCCCCTGCAGGAGGGCCTGGTACCACATGCCCGTCCTCTCGCACCGATGCGATCGGCCTCAGGGCACTGAGCAGGGGAGGCTGTGGAAGAGGTAATCACCATTGCCCCCAACTGAGTTGCTATCAGGTGCCCACACCGCTGGATATTTGTAACGTCATCCTGCTAAATCCTTAAACCATTTAAAATATATATTTATAGATATATGTATATAAATATATATAAATATATATGTATATATATACACGCAGGATAGTGAGAAGTGGCGACAGCAGGAGATTGACCATGGCTGAGGATGATGATTAGGATGATAATGAACACAAGGCTAAGTTTTTTTTAACTTTTATAATTTGTTATTTGTAGGTAGCGGGTTGATAGTAAGTAAACAAAAAGTCGCAGGTGTCTGTTGAGACAATTTTTTGGGGAAAAAACCAAGTCATTTCCATACATAAGCTTATTTTGTCTGTTGTGTCCACGAGTTTTGGTCATATCCCTGTGTCACGGTTGGGGCTTAATGGCCATCAAGGGGTAGGTTGAAGAGAGGATGCCCTCGTGCAATGCCCGCAATCACCCAGAGGAGCCTGCAAATTGCACTGGGGGGGGCGACAGGGCGCGGTGTACATCGATGACGGTCCCACGCAGTGACTAACTCCGGTGTCAAGTCAAGGAGGCCCTGCCAAATTGGGGGCGTCCCGCGCGCATTGTAAAGATTTTATATTTCGGAAGTGCTTTTGCGAATGTGCACTTCATAAAAATGTTCGTTCGCTTCGTGAAGGTCCGAGCCATCGTAATGCACAATATGAGATCAACATGATTTTCCAGTGTGCGTTTGGGGTTAGTGTAGTGGTGCAATTGAAGCCGTGATTGTCACTTATGGCTGATGTTGATGCAGAGCAACGGCTGTAATTTTACATTGACGTGGTTTAGTCGGATAATTGCGTGACGTGTAGCGGAGCGGTGAATCGCTGTGATGCCTCCTTTGTGTTTGTGAATCGAGCGTTGAGTCGCGTATTCCATGGTTTTTGTTCTGGTGGCGACGGTCGCATACTGCTGGAGTTTTAAAACATTTTATTTTGGCATCAAGTATCATCACTGTACTTGGGTTTCATCATCAGTATTTGTCCGGGATTCAAACCTAGGACTAAGGATCCCAGGGTTCGGGTGCGGAATTCAATCCGCGGGCTTCAAGTCCAGGATAAAAATTCACGATTAAAACCCAGTAACCAAATCCAGCATTTTAACTCAATATCTCATCAGCACTGGCTGGCTCTGTGCCCATCTTCAGACAGGGCCATTGTGAACCCATCTGAGTCACCAGGCCACCTTTTCACCGGGCCACCAGATCTGCAAGCACCGTGTTCCGGTTGGTTTGGCCACTCGGCAAAGCGACGAAGGGGTTAGCGCTCGCGACGAGCGCAGGAAACCGGTTGCCGCTGTGCAGGGAGTAGAGCCGTATTAGTCAAGTCTGGGGGTTCGCATAAGCTCTAACGCCATGATGGCTGGCTCTATGAAGGGAAAGACCAAAACCTTGGTCAGTGATTCAAGGATGAAAGTTAAGCGTCCTGTCAGTCAGAGATAATTGGGTGTGGGTGAGGGTCCCTAGTGAGGAGCCTGCGGCTGCACAGCAGGCAGCAGACGCGTGCTGTATTAATATTTATTCTCACCTCTGGCAGCTCTCATTATGACACAACACCAAAGAGCGGTCTTGGCAACTTGCAGTCCGTGCTGCTGCACAGTCCTGGTATATTTAGTCATCAGCAGGTAGCAGGGTTTCTCTCGCCTGCTTTAACTCTTTCAACTAAGGATTTTAGTTATTCGACTGGATTCGCTCGCGGTCGGTAGAAGGGGGGGCTTCTCGAAAACGAGCCACGTTTTTTAGCGTTTATGTGTTTTGTTGCTGTTTTAGACACATCGTGGAAAAAGGTACAAATTATTGGTTCACTTACTCCCTTTATATTTGAAACCCAAGAAAGTCTTAGGGGCTCATTTATTAAGAAATTTGGGATGTTTGGTCGGTTAACATTCTTTGTAACTATTTTCATTTGATGGAGGAAATCAAAATGTCAGGAGAGAATCCTCCCCAGTGGCATAGCTATTGAGTGTGCAGGTCGTGCAACTGCACTGCAACCCCCAGCAACTGGCTACAAAGACGGGGGGGGGGGTGTTGCGGGGGGGGGGTGAATTGGACAATGATGGCCAATTTCATTCTTCGATTCAGGTCCCATGCCACCCACGGTACGCTACCGGAAATCCCACACACACATGACACGGCGCGTCACTCAAACCCTGGTACACCCACTTGCTGTACTGCCCTCCTTAACGGGACCCCTTGCTGCCCCTGCCCCTGCCCCCCCCGCAGCTGGCGTATTCGTCAACTCTCCCTCCAGATCATTAATTTACGGGCGTGCGTTACATCGCCAAAAAACAGCCCGCCACTAAGCGCCGAGCGTGCACGTGCGCACACAGAAAATGACACGCGCATTGGTTGCGTTTTCTACGCGTGGATCAGCCCCCCCCCCCGCCCCCCCCGCCCCCCCGGCTAAAGGGGGTCACGCGGACGGGCGATCGATAGCGCCAACCTCACGGCCACAAACAAAGCGAGCGAGCGGCGAGATGGTTGCCGGACTTTGAACTCGGAAGGCAGATGGCCATTACCGCTCCAGCCCGCGTGACCCCTCCCCCCCAAGTTAAATGGCGACGCATTAATAGTCTCCGCTTGTGTTGTGTCTCAGTTATTTTAAAATTCCTCCGGCGGGCAAATCTCCAGGGAGCTGTGTTTTTAAGCGCCTCTCGCGCGGCCAAAAGCTTCTTGATGGCGAAGCCTGAACAACTTACACGTTGGGTTGAGGGGGGGGGGGTGGGTTGGGGGGGGGGTTGGTGGATCTCGCAGAGATGGAGCTGTCACGTCAGCGAGGCGCCCGGCTGCGGGTAAAGAAATTGCGCGGAAATCCCAAGCGTGATCCTCCTGACATCGAGTCTTGAGACTCGGTGAGGATTTGCTGCATTACTCGGTTATATACGGATAGACACAGGGAACCGACAGATTGAATGATAGATGCCAAACTCGGCGTCATTATTGCAAACAAATGACTTGCCGTGTTGTCTCTCAGCACCCATGATCGTTCCTGCAAACTCCATTGAGTGTATTGACGGTTATTGCTGTTGTGCTCTCAACTTTACATTCTTCACATTCATTTTACAAATAGGCTCCTTTATTTTTTGCAATGTGCAGAACGCGGGGGCAGCAGTGGTGCAGTGGTTTGGCGCACTGTGGCTGATGCACATGAGTTGGTTTATCGGCGATATTATTTTTCACATCAGTGGTATATAATATAACACCTAATGTTTTACCTAAAAAAAATGTGCGCAAGTCACCCTCCGTGCGTGCTTGTATGAATGCCTGTCGTCAAAAATGTGAATAATTAATTGGTCTTATTTTTACATTGATTTCACATGGCATGCTGAGGCATAATGCATAGAAGTCAACTTTTGGGCGATTTTAATTAATCTAAAAACTTAAATATTTTTTTTTACCAGGTAAGGCCCCACTGAGTTGTAGCTCTTTTTACACGCTTTCTATTACCTCACTCAGTCTGTTGTCGTATCCTCAAATCTTGTAACTCAATTTTAACCCACTTCCCAATGTGGTATCGACTGCAAACTTTGTATACTTGTGTCATACTGATGACAATACCATATTCTATCATAAAAAATATATTTTTAAACCATCTTTTTTTATGTTATGTTTCGCCTTGGCTCTAATTGTCCACGCTCAACTGACGTTGGCTGTAAATCACCACGGTCCCTTACGTCGTGGCAAGCTTCGGGGTCACTTCCTGGAGTCTTGGGGTATTGCCATTACGAGTACGGTACATTTCATTAAAGCGTGTTTAAAAAAAAAGTATTTTAAAAATATTACTTATTCAGAAAGCGACCCAGCTTTCACAAGTGATAGCTCAACAAAGTGGCTTCTCGTGTGGAAATTCATAGCAGCCAACGTGGTGGACCCAGAATAAAATCCACGCAACCACGGGAGACCGAGAGACACGCAAACTCCAAATATACAGACATGTGTCAGGGTTGGGATCGAACCCACGACCTCCTGTATACCAGGCGAGGTAGCTAACATCTCCTAGCCACCGTGAAAACGCCTCCCCACAGTTACCGCCGAGCCCTTGCGCGTGCACACGGCAGCGTGGCTGCAATCGCAGCAACTGCGATCCTACATCAGCTTGGATTTGTTTTAACTTTGTGTCCGCTCCGTGCTTTAGAGAGCAAGTGAGCGTTGCGTGGGGCTGTGACACGTCTCTTTCTCTCTCCGTACGCCGCGTCTTTTCTCGAAGACGTCGGCGATTGTGGCCTTGCTTGCGTGCAGCTCTGTCCCGTGATATTTGCTCCAGAACCTGGCATTGGATACTGACTCCTGCCAGTTGCGTCCAATTTTTTTAAATTGCTCACGTGTTGAATTTGCTGTCTTCTCCCCGGCTTCTGGTGCGCATAAATTTCCCAGTTAAAAAACCTTACATTCAGTCTCGTTTCCTCATTACATCGCCTCTCTCTCATTAGTCCCGAGTTTATTTTTCTACATGTTATCCATAAAACATTTATGTGCACAAGGATACCCTCATGCAATGAGAAAATCATATTTTGCAGTCCCTTAATCAATCCACTGCTGGATTAAGGCCTCCATTATGATAAATGAAAAACTATTTATTTTACCAGATAAGGCCCATGGAGCTGCATAGCTCTCTTTCAGAGGCAACCTGGCCACAAATGACAGCTCATCACGTGGACATTTATAGCAGCCAAATACTCTAAACGCGTGTTTTCCAAATGTGGAGGGAAAAACCGGAGGACCTGGAGAAAAATCTACACGACCACAGAGAGAGCATGCAAACTCCAAATGTACAACAGGCGTCAGGGTCAGGATTGAACCCTCCTGCATGCATACCAGGCAAGGGGCATAACATCTCGCTACCGTGGCATCCCAATGATGTGTCGGTCGTGGCGGTTGTTTGACCGTACTTCACCATGCTGGTCAGTGCAGGTTGGTGAAATGGGGTGGAGGAAAGGGGTTAGGTGGGGGTTGAAAACCCAGGGCCGCATCACCTAATTCGTAGCGCAGTGCGTTAACCACTGCTCCACCCCAATGAAATATATTGCTCGGTTGTTATTTAAATTTCAAATTATATTCCAATAATCAATAATAATAATCGTACAGTGCTCCTTTGTATTTGCTGGTCTTGTGCCAGTTGTGGTAATTCCACATTACTATGGCAGGGGACCTAGAAATGCGATAGCAATGGTACTCTGGCACTCATTGCTTGGGTTGAAGATGATTAATTCTGCGAATAGCATTCGTTGTTTAAAATACATCAACTATTAGTTCAGTATATTTTAAACTCTGATTAAATATTGAACAAGGAGCTAGTTTTTAATAAACATAAAGCAAAAGGCAAGCTGTGCTCCCAGTGCATTGTCGGTTTTATGTGTACAGCGTGTGCGTGTGTGTCCGCGCGTGCGCACCACATGTGTGACCGTGTATTGTTAGCATAGTGGCCTGATGCCATTCTCAGCCTTGTTACAGAACCCCCCCCCCCCGTCTGTGGGTGGTTGGGGTTTTTTTTTAAGAAAGTAAACATTCTGAAGTGTTGTGTTGCCTTTTGAATGACAGCATCTCCTCTCCCGCCCCCCCACCCCGGACTGACGTGGGTGCATCTGTGACCTCTCGGCACACGGTGTCGTCCTTTAAGATCAGTCCCAGTTGGCCTTTCCTCGTGGCAGTCGGTGACGTTTTGTGCAGGGTGATGCCCCCAGGGCTCGCTGTCGGGGCTGCACACGAGGCCAGAGGAGTTCCGGACGGGTCTTATTTTTAATCACGGTTGCCAGCGACGGGCGGTGTGATTAACGTTGTAACTGGTAACCTCTAACAGACACCTGCTCGAGATACAGACGCGATCTTCATCCTAACGTTAAGATATTGAGCTATCTGCCCTCCGTATGCACGTGGACCTTGTGTCATCACCACATGGCAGGACTGTCGTAAGCGATGACGACAGCTTAGTGTGTTGGGGGGGGGGGGGCGGCCTTCATCCAGCAGTGGAATCGCAAAGGGCTGAAAAACAAATATACGCACATATACAGAATGCATGTGCCATATACACACCCACAGATGAGCACGTTTAAACCATAAATGTCGCCTAACGCACGAGTGGGGTGCAATTTTGTTTTAAATTGGGGGAGTCTTTTTCCACTACCTATTGAAGGCGGCGCGGGTGTGTGCATGTGTGAGCTGAAGTAATGAGATCTCGGTAGCAGCAAAAAAAAAACCCCACCGTTAAGACTAATACATAATCTTTAAATGCGCATTAAAGTTTGGGTCCATGAAAAAATATTTGAAATTCTCTTTTCTTTACTTTCATCAGGACTCTCCTTTCCTCTCTTCCCCCCCCCCCACCAATCTGTATTCCAGCGCCGCTTTCGGAAACCGTCGGGGTTGCTGTCACTCTCGCCAGCGAAACTACCTCGCGAATTTGATCGTGCCAAAAAATACGGGCCTTAAAAATAATACGTTCGGATGTCCGCGCCGGGGAAAGTGCCGTGACGTGCGCTCGTTGCTCTGTGCATTCTTCGTGCCGTGTTGTTCTTCATTCGCCGTTTCCGACGCGCGGTTTTACAGTCTCGGCAATAATCGCACTGCCCGGCCTTACACACGTGCCTACGGCGTCCTTATTACTTGCGCAGAGCTCGTTGTTGGGATTTTTACAGGGTTGGACTGAAACTTTTCTGAAAATCAAGAAGAATTGTTTATGTCTCCTGGACAAATCCGATGAGCTATAACGCTCTTTTTCACAGCTGCTGGGGGGGGTGGGTGTGGTGGACATATGGAAGGGGAAGGAGCTGCACGTGGAGGATGGGAGGGGGGGTGGAGGGGTGGAATTCGTACAATTAACGAGGTGTGTGTCTTGGTGATGCAGAGATTAGTTTTAAGTAGAGGAGAGGGTTTTGTTTTTAAGTAAAATTTCAGGTGGTCACTGTTAATATCATCAGCAAGAATGCTCCATACACTACTAGATGAAGGCCTTGACCAAGACTTTGCCGTCTATCACAGTCTTGTGGAGCAACAATCTGAGGCCACCTGGAAATGAAGAGCTGATTTCATTGCCCCCCTCTGTGCAGTGGGTGCTTTCTCCTTTGTTGAAGTTAACGCGAGTTTTTTTTTATCTGCGCAAGCAAGGCAACTGCTTTCCCAAACACAAAGACAACCAAGACAAAGATCCCCCTCCCCCGTATAGCCTTTGACAGACTGTTGGGGCAAGTTCTGTTCGTGAGCACCATTGAAGGCCGGCACGGCACACGCTCAAGCAGAACGGGCACCGTTTTCGTTCCGTGCGACTTGTGTGTTTTTTTTGTCGGTAACACAATCCATTCCGCCGGTAACACAATCCATTCCGCCGTGGTGTCCCAGCCACCGCAGAGGTGTCTCGCGGTGATCTCCCTCACCTGGCTGTGTAAATAAAGGAAACCCGTCCGTGCGCGCGGCGTGGAATGCCATCACAGAGCGGCCGAACCGACCGAGGCGAGGGTCGCTCCGATCCGATTAATAATTCCCATGGCGAGCGTGTTTGCATCTCACGTCACAACGGAGCCTGTTATCCCCCCCGCCGCCTTCTCATCTCGAGTACCGGCGGCCGCCGCAATGAGTCCATCCGTCCTCGGGCTCCTCTCGTTTACTTAAGGATCGCGGCTCCTGCTGTGCCGCGCCTGGGGTGGGAGGCTGCTGCAGTGTCAGGCCCCCCACCCCCCCCGAATCTACGGCAATGGAAACAATTAGTCGAGCCGTTATAACAACTTTTCACATGTCACTCAGCGGAATCTCCGTCTTTGTCCCGGGCCCCGGGTTGGCGGGTGGCGTGGGCTGCGCTCCTTTGTCTTTGGGATTAATGGCTGGGGGGGGGGGAGCTTGGTGGTGGAGATCATCGGGAGAGGGTTAGCGGCGATGGCGGGCAGCGTCAGCGGCGTGGCACTTAGGAAGGCAAGGCGGGCTCACGGGAAGAAGAAGGAAAAAAAATCCGCGTGGACACCCTGGCACGCAAGCGGCCAGATTCCGATCGGGACTTTGCAGCAGGTAGTTTGTTTACCGCCGTGCCCCCCCTCCCCCCCACCCAGGGGGATGGCTGGCCACTTGGCAGGATGGGAGATAAGGCTCAGGGTGGGTGGGGGGTGCGGTAGGGGGGTCGTGAGTGACTCCCCCCCCCGCTCGGTCGGCATGTCGCCGCGACCAGCAGCCCGACAAACAGGATGTAGAAACAGAAATAGGAGAGGGAGCGAGCGAGCCGGGCCCCCCCCCCCCCGGGTGCTTTGTCTTCTCCCAGCGCCGCCTCGCACCACCACCGGGGCGCTCTCCCGGCTCGCGAGGAAATGGAAGGGCTCCTTTTCCCATTGAGGCGGGGAGAACCCTCGCTCCCTGGGTGGCCCTGGCTCCTTGTCGCCCCCATTGTCTTGCGCCTGTAATTAGCCGGAATGGGGGATTGTGCCGGCCGGTGGCGGGGGGGCGGTGGCGGCGGCGGGGGCTATTCTAAGACTCGCGTTTGTCTCCGGCATGTAATTAGGCGCGGGGAATAATGTGGATGTGGATCAGAAAAAGCCCCACAGCCTTTGTGCAAGGTAAAAAAGGACCTCGCAGTTGACATCTTTTCATTGCCTGAACTTGATGAGGGATACTAAACAGCCTTCATATTTTCGTGGCTTTTGTTAGTTTTAAAAAAGCTTCGCAGGTGTTTTGCTGTGGTCCTTTTTTTCCCCTTTAGTTGAGTGCCTCTGGCTCAACCTCTTAGCTGAATTTTTTGTTGTTTTACACGGGTCTCTTTTTTTGAACAACTGTAATCTGATTTTTATTCGGCTGTACCTTGTACGTGCACATTTTTGTTGTCGAACAAAAGAGATTGTTTCCTCTTTCCGCCCTCTTTATTTATTTTGTTTTTTTTCATCACCAATGCGGCGTCGTGCAAAGGCTTCCGCCGTTTACTGTAACGCGACGACGGGACTCGCGAACGATGCTTGGCAATATCCGTAATGAAGGGATTTTTTTGGGTTACATCGCGTAAATACAAATGTGTCATTAACCCACCTCCACCCGACGTAGCCAACTAGTAAGGTTTGTCACAAAACGTGAAAATGAGTGACTACTTCAGCACACCAGTGTGTTGGAGAGTAAACCCACAATGCTTAGAATTCGAGTGTGACATTTCGCTGATGATGACAACCAGCGATTTTCCAAAATTGTGAAAAATCGCCTTGCTGACATCTCCGCGTGCCGGCGTGCGAGTCCGCATGGACGGCGGAAACGTGCTGGTGTACGACGGTATACGGCGTGCCCCACGGCACTTTCCGGGACACCAAACACTAATACTGGCACTCCCCAGGGACGATGATGTTTCCGCAGAGGAAAACGACGGCAGTGGACATGGCCTGCAGGACCGATCGGTTTCCGACCGGGACCTTTACAATTCAACCGCTGAGCACAGCTAAAAAGAATACACGTCGTCAAAGTAGCGTTCACTATTCAAGGGTAAAGTGATTCGACAGGTCTATAAAATTACACGTACACACGGCGGTGTGAATATTTTATCGTGCGAGCCTCATGCCGACCAAACCTCCGCGTGTCCGTCATGGCTCTGGCGACGCACATCGCGCGTCGAGATTTTGAGACCGAGTCCCAGGAGTTCATCAATATTTCAGGTTCCTCATCACTCGCCGGCTTGGCGCTTCTGACCCGTGAGCCACCCGGCCCACTTGCACACGAGGTATTGCGCCTTGCGTGACGCTCATTATCAGCGCGATTGACAACATCCATGCGCGTCGCGTCGCCGCATCTCGACGCATATCGTGAGTAATCACCGCGGTCGGCTGTGTCGCCAGCCAGTATCGCTGACCTGCCACGACCCACGCCTATCCATCGCGGCTTTTAAACCTGTGGTATGGCGGTGTTCGCGTTGGGCTGTCATGCGCGAATTATTTTTTTTTCCACCGAATCGTGCCTTTGTCCCTTGCAGGCTCCTTGCGACTCATTGCGACAAACTTGTGAATGGGGGGGGGGCCCTCTTCTTCGCTGTGTTTTTGGGTGGGGGGGTGGCTGCGCGGCGGGGCTCGAAATAGCACGAGGAGGAATGTCCGTCGTTTCATGCGACCACCCGATTCGTAATGCAGCCCCCCCCCCCGCCACCTGACCCTCCCCAGCCGGGAAGGCTCAAGTGGCTCGCATAACGCTGCGTTGCCGTTTGGAAGTGAAAAACCCGCTCGAGTAAGGATACGTGCGTGCCATCAGACGAAACGCGCACACGTGTCTCGAGAAAATCAAGTCGTCACCTCTAAACTTAGGTCGTTAAACTAACAAACCCCTGCCCGTGTGCAGTAGGTCACCCTCAGTTTGTGTGCAAGTGCTGATGGGTTTTTTTTAAACGGGTGACGAATTGGGTTCGGTAAAAGAGCTAATTTGCGTTTAGGGGTTTTATTTACTTCACCGTTACGGTGTGGGCTGGGGGAGACGGTGTTTGCACCGTAAGATGTTAACTGCCTCGCCTGGTATACAGGAGTCCCCGTGAGTTTGATCCCGACCCTGACGCCTGTTGTATATTTGGAGTTTGCGTGTTCTCCCTGTGGTCGCGTGAATTTTCTTCGGGTCTTCCCGTTTTTACCTCCACGTTTAGAAACACGCGTTTAGAGTATTTGGCAGCTATAAATATACACGGGATAAGCCAAGTTCGTTGAGTTATGATTTGTGGTCAGGTCGCTTCTGAAAAAGAGCTGTAGAGCTCAGTGGGCCTTGCCTTGTAAAATAAAAATAGTTTAGTTAAATTTTCAGTTTAGCGTGCATTGGATTCATTGTTACGGAGATGTTAATGAGGCGGCCAATAAGATGACAGTACAGCAAGAGGATTTTCCATCTGTGCGGAGTGTATCTGTCCTCGCATGCATGGTGGGACTTTTTTTCTAGTTCATCCAGTTTTTTTCCGCAATGGAATTGACCAAACATCGCAATGTAGGACCGTCCTAAAAAAAAAAGTCTGCAGACTCGGCAAAACTTTCCTGGGTAAATAAAGGACATTGTCAAGTTTCTACGCTTGTGGGAATATGGCCGGACGATACATTTTTTTTTTCACGGAGGGGAACGGGTGCGATTTTTTTAAAGTCACCGAGGGGGGCTGACAGTCGGTTAGGGAAGTGTGTCACGCGTTCTCTGACTGGACCCGAGTCGCCGGGCATGGTTATTTTTACAGTCAAATCCACACGTCAGTAAAATTAGCGATCGGCATTTCAGCGGTCGCGGTGCGACGCCGCGGCTACGGGCGTGACCTCTGTGCACCGTTTCCCTCGCAAGAGCGAGGCAATGTTCGTTAATTGCAGCGCCGATAACGCGTTTTTTTAGCTTGGCTTTCAATTACCGCAGCAATAAGTAGAGCTTTGAGAGAGGTTTTTAAAATGAAAAGTTGCACATGATATTAAAAGTATGAACTGCGTCGCGTAATGTAATGCCGCGTTGTAACCCTCCTGTTGCTCCCGGTAACCGTAAGCAGGGCTTAGTTTTCAGCCAGGTCTCTCTGGGTCGGTTAAACGGGGGGAAGAAAAAAAATGTTTGCGCCCAGCACACCGCATCCAGTATCCTTCTCGATTTGGCTGTGGCGCGTCATCACCTCCGATTCGCGTGGTCGGCTACGTACGGTGTGAAAGGAGTTCAGCATACGTACGTACAGGGCCGGGTCAAGGCACGGGGGCTTTAGGAGCTGCAGCCCAGGGGCCTCTCTCCGCCAGCTGGAGGGGCCTCCAGAGATAAAGTGAAAAGTAATTTCATTTGTGAATGCTGAATTGTATTTGTTGTTAGACTTGTAAAAATACATTTTTTTTTTCTTTAATTTTGTTTTCCTTTTGAAAATATTACTGGGGGCATTTTTACTTAACTTTCGTGACTGCAGGAATTAATATTATTGGTTCTTTCAGTAGTCACAGAGATAGAAAATAAAATAAATTTTAAATAAAAGCAAAAAACCCACGACATTTCGATCGCAACACAAGCATGCAATATCCCTGCATCTACAAACTAAGCTGTGTCTGTGGCAGCAGTTACATTGGGTAAACTTAACAACATGTCTCGGACCGTGTTCGTGAACATAAGGCAGATCTCAAACACGGCAGGACCAATACTTCTGCCATAGCTGATCATTATTTGAATGCAGCTGGCTCACATGAAATGTATTTCTCTAAGACAAAGGTACTTTGCAAGCCGACTGGCTATCAACAAAGATTCTTTCACGAAGCCATCCACATATACAGACACAGGCACATTTTTTTAAACTCCGCAATCATTGGAAAGATATCATCAACCACTTTGGGTCATGACTTGAATTTTAGTTTTCTTGTCAACCTCCACCGTCAGCAGTGTGGATGTGTGTAGCGAGGTGCAATTCCCCCCCCTCCCATCTCTAACCCCCCCCCATCTCTGCCCCACCCCCTCTTTCTCCCCCTGTCTCTACCCCCTCCCTCCCCCCATTGTCTAACACACTTGGACTGCGTCCCTCGCCTTCAGCTCCACCTCTATCTAGCGCTTTACTCCGACAGCATTGGCTGCCCCGCCCGCGCGGGGCACTCACTTTGGAGCCCTTATAAGCAGCTGCATTTGGAGGCTTGTCCCCACTTTTCTCTCCGCCGCCTGATGAAGACCGCTTGTGTTGCGATCGAAACGTCGTGGGTTTTTTGCTTTTATTAAACTTTATTTTTTTTATTTTTTTTTATTTTCTACCTACGTGACTTTACCGAAGAACCAAGAATATGAATTACTGGGGGCCTCACAGTACCTGTAGCCCAGGGGCCTACAAAATCTGAATCCGGCCCTGCGTACATACATGTGCCACCTACTCGAGTTTCCAAGCTAGCCGGGAAATATTCAGAGTGAGAAATGAAGCCCTGACCGCTGTCAGGACTGGCTCCTTGAGTGTCCACACGTGTTCCGAGCACGATGCAGGTTGCTCTCCGCGAAGAGCGAGGTTGCTCGCTTGCTCTGTTGCTCTCTGGAGCGAGGTTGCTACCCGCACGGAGCGAGTGATGGTTTTACGAAATTCACATCGACATGCAAAGAGCGCGACTGCAGCAGATGCCAGGTTGTGCACTCGTGTGCGTCTCTGCGTTCGCGTGTACGTGCGTGTGTACCATTCGCACCTACCTACGTGTACGTGCGTGCATGCGTGTGCATGTGCACACTCGTCCTTGTCCTCATCACGTGTGCGCTCTCGCGTACGCACGTACGCACGCACGCCTGCGCGTGTCTGCGTTTGCGAGCACGTGTCTAATTTGTGTACGCGAGTGTGTGCAGTGGGGGCCTTGCGCTGGGCCTTGCGTGACTCTGCGACCGTGTCTCGTGAGACGGGTGCGAGTTACCTCGCCGTGTTATTTCACCTGCCTGCTGTTTGGATAGCTCACTCGGGCCAATGGGAAACCCAGATGTGAATTTTAATTTCATTTGCAGAATTGGGGACTTGGAGGAGTAGGATTTAAAATATATAAATAATAAATATTGACTTCCCCACTGAGCTCACTTTTATACGGTGAATCTTTAGAAATAACAGCGCTGCCCTCCCCACCCTCAGCAAACAAAGCAGGGAAACGAAATAACTGGGTCACAACTTGGGAGATGGCGAATGCGAGTTCTTCCAGCATGCGTCTCGTGTTTGGGACGTCCGTCTGAGAGTTCCCCGAACCCACCGATGTTGTGGAGTTGTCGTCGCTCTCCCCCCCACCCACCTTTTTTGTGTTGGGTAGAATGGGAATTCTCAGAGGTGTTTCTTGCATGTGGAGTAAAGAATTCTCGTGGGTTTCTTTTGACTCTTCCTGCCTCAATCTACCCTCCACATCACTCTAACCTCCCCTTCCCCCTCCTTCCTTACACTCTTCACCAAGTGCTCCCCACCCCACTCACCCCTCCTCTCACCGCCCTCCCCCTCCCCTCCTCGTGACTGTTGTGCTTAAATAAATCTGCAGAGGAAGTGACTGGATTCAACAACATTTTGTTAATTTCTTGGCAGCGGGGGCAGTCGCGTCTGCGTGTAACTCGTACGCCCCCCCCCCCCAACAGTGACCCAACATCTGCAAAATTAATAACAGAGATAATGACGATGATGATGGTGGTGGTGATCGTTGTGACGTTGACAGGAGGATGAGAAGCAGCGACAATGAAACTCTTAGCGGCCTTGCCGAGTCATCGTGAGCGACTGTCCAAAGGCGGACTCAGAGTTTCACTCCTGCGTAGGAGTGTCACTCCTATGCTTGTGTGGCTCCCCTCTTGCGGGCCGCGCCACGTGTGTGGTTTGCCACAACGACCACCGTTTGACCCCCCCACACGCCGCGTCCTGAGAGTTGCCGTCGGTTTCCCAAGTAGCTCCCGGCACGTGGATTGAAACGTCAGACGTCGCCCTGAACGACGCGACAGCGCATTGGAGCGCTGTGTGGTGTTTTATAAATCACATTCGTCTGTCGTAAATGCTGAGGAGCGCGGTGGTGCAGTGATTGGCGTGCTGAGCTGCCAACTCGGACTTTGATCACCTGCTAACGTCAGTACCAAGTGATGTCTAAAATCGGTTCTGTCATTCCCTCCACCGCCACCACCATCATGGCTCATGGCTCATGAGAATGATAATTAATCATCGCTGCTTTAAACCCATTTTAGGCGAACCGCATTTGTGTACATAATGAGGGCGTTTTAATTAAATCGATGCTCTGTGCGATGCAAGAGTTCACCGCGAGCTTTAACCAATTTCCTGGGACAGAACCCCGGCGTCACGGTGCTGCGCAGCAGCGGTAAGCCCCCGGCATGTGGCGAGCTCTCAACGAAACAAAAAAGTTTCCAATCCTTCTTCGTCGTCCGACTGGCCCCGGCGCGCTGAGCAGCAGCAGCAGGGTTTTAACAGCACCCTCTAGTGCGGCGCCTCCATATCGCCGCACGGACCACGTTCCACCGTCACCGCCGCGGCCGTGACTCGCAGCAGGAACCTCTGCGGGAGAGTTAACGGTGCCTCGGAGATGTTAACTCCCTCGCCTGGTATACAGGAGGTCGTGGGATCGATCCCGCCTGACCTTGATGCCTGCTGTATATTTGTAGTTTACGTGTTTTTTTCTCCCCGTGGTCGTGTAGATTGTTCTTCGGATCCTCCGGCTTCTCCATCCACATTTAGAATGAACACACGTTTAGAGTATTTGGCTGCTATACACATTTCCACGCGTTAAGCCACTTCGTTGAGCTATCGTTTGTGGCCTGGTAGCTTCCAAAAAAGAGCTACATAGCTCAGTGGGCCTTACCTGGTAAAATAAAAAAAATGTTCAAATAGTCGTCATCTCTGCTCTCATCTCGTCGTTAACACGGCGCTGCGACTCTTTCCACGTGCGAGCCACCCCCCCCCCCACGTCGTGTTGAAAAGGCCAAAATAGACTGCGCTTCACTGCCAGCCACCAGAAATCCGCTCTGCAGTAAACATCGCCGACAGGCAGGGAACCACCGCGTGTTAACGCCCCACGGCTGCAGCGGTGTAGCTCCTGGAGCTAAAGAAAGAAATAAAGAAATTATATATTGTGGTAAAGCCGCTCTTGATTTTTCCCAGGGACAAAGCCTTCCGTGTTCCTTTCGCACAAAGCCAACGATTGATGTCCTTCCGCGGAGGCAAGCCACATGTTTGGGAATACTTTAGTTGCTTCAGCTGATGAGCCCTGTAGGGTGTCTGGCAATCGCAGATGAATGGACTTACAGAAAGCAGCCCCCAAGACTCATTCCCCATCCCGTCCCACCGCTCCGAACAGATATGCGGTAATCTATGTTTATTTATTTAAATTCTCTCAAACCCCCAATCTCCCCGAGAGAAAAACACTGCAGCAGGTCGGGCCTTTTGGGCAGGGGGGGGAGAATCTCTGACGTAATTAACGATGACATGTCCACATTGTGATTGGTTGTTTGGGGACGGCCTCTCTGCTCCTGACCAATGGCGGTGGATGTTGAGTGAGCAGCACTTCCTGTGGCCTGCAGTTGTAGTGGGTCTCTTTGGCGCACAGGCCCCAATGTTGGCTCCCCCCCTCCCCCTGACATACAATAACTAAATTAGGCCCATGGCAATTGTAATTAATTGCGATTTTTTTGAACTCTTACAATAAATGTGTGTGTGTGCGTGCAGACTGTCAGTACTAGATTTAGGAAGATAAATGGGCAGGTGAGTTAGCCATTCCCACCTGCTGCCGTGGTGTCCATGTGCCTTGCTGCTGGCCTTAATAGGTGCTTGCTAACAGTCTTTACATAAAACCTGTACCGCTGAACGGGATTATCTTTGTGTGCCTTTGGTCTGTTGTCAATAAGGTGGCTTTTGAAACATTGGAATAAGTTTTTCAATGCTGACCGAGTGCTGACTAAAATGTAAACATTGACACTAATTATTACTCTCGGGCTACGGGAACGTGCATGGCGAGTGATGGAGGTGGAATCAATCGATCCAAATGACAACCGCTACCCGGGGTGTCAAGGAAACGAGGGTGTTTTTTTTAATAAACCCATGCTAACTTGCGGTGAAAACACACGCCAATCATTGACTACGTTTGGTAATCGTTTTTTGTTTGGGGGGTGGGTGGTGGTAGTGGTTAGTGCATTTCTCTCTGAACATAGTGTAAGAGGAATAATAATGGCCTTTATCTAGGAAAGCCTTGGGGGCGCATCTTAAGACCCCATCTTTTACATTGTGTGATGTTCTAGTATTTGACCCGTGGGGGAAAAAAATCTAAATTGTAGTAAGCGGAGAGAATGCGCAGGTTTAACCATCTGTTACTGTCCGGACATCTTCTGGCCAACTGTGCAGCCAGGTTCTAAGACACTTGGGGTGTTCAGGCAATCTCCCATCCCAAGTTCTAAACCAGGCTCCACAGCTCTGTCCTTGGCTTACAACGCGTGCGATGAGATCCGGCACATTCGGGGGAGGATGTTTCACAAAGGTCAGGCTGGATCATCTCATCTCGCTCATCAGCCGCGCTTCGCCAACGTTAAAAGTGGAACTCGGCAGAGAGACACTCAACATTAGGAATGCATGCGACGCATGAGCACACGGCAGAAATTCCAATCACGCATTCGGGCGAACAAAATAGCAATTTGCCAATCCTCGCAAAAAAAAAACAATCTTGGTCTGAAAAATAAGATATACCTGGGCTTTGATGATTGTCCTTTTTGCGGAGGCGACAGCTATTTGAAAAAAATATAGTCACCTTTTCATAGACCGATCTCCTATAATCCAACCATGTGCTGAAAAGGTCAGCAACTGATTTTATTTTTTGTCACACACCTCTATTCATATTTATAATATCCAGCGTTAAATATTTATGGCATATATTTCTGCGGCATGGCTCAATGAAGTGGACGCGTGGCTCGCATACATGGGGGGGGGGCTCAGCTTGTGTCGAGTGTGGGGGGGGGGGATTGCAATATTACTTATTTATCCACGAGGAGATGGGAGGGGTGAGGGGAGTAACGTGGTTGTGACGGTAGCCACCACGGTGGCCACCGCCTCCCTGTGCCTCGAAAACTTTGCGCCTCCGTCACCGCGCGGTTATCAATTTTTTTCGCGAGACGTCGATCGTTTTAATGCAGCCGGTAACGAGCGAGATGTTCGATCGCGGCTTCCGTGGTGTCTTATTAAAAAAAATCCCACTGCGGCTCGCGCCAATGCAGTTGTGGATCTCTCTGCTGAGTGTGATTAATACTGCCCAGTGGTGGTTACTGCCACTGCTGAGTAACTGTAGCTCTTCTATGATGACAGGGAAGGGGAGGGAGGGGGGAGGCCTTCAATCGTGCGCCGCTTGGGCCTCGACCTTTTGCCTCTATGACCTCGAGGGGGGGAGGGGGCAGGGTGCTAGATGGTGGGGGGGGGGATGATCCCAGGGGATATTTTGTGGTCTCGGGTCACGGCAGCCTCTGTTTGCTCAGATTGGCCGGGGACGGATAAGGGAAGAGATGCATGCAGACGGGGGGGGGGCGACTGACGAGCGACTGACGAACGACACGGTGACACGGAACACCCACAGCGGCACGGACGTGCGTGTTGTCGGTATATATAATAAGTCGAGTGACGCGCCAAGTTTCTTGGCAAACTCCGTCCATCGTGTGGGGAGACCTTGAGCCGGAACGAGCTGCAAATCTAAAATACGCGGGGGAAGGGGGGCGGTAATTGATGACGCGAGACGCATGCGGATGCCACTTGCGTCGAAGGTAAAGCTGCCACCGCCACCTGTTTGCGCTTTTGTCGCCGCGCCGCTCGTCACGCAAATTTTCCGTCGTCAGTCGGGCCGATCATGCAAGCCGGGGGTGGTGGGGGGGTCGTGTTGTCTGGAAGCGTCTGTGCCGATGGGCAACAAGGGCGTCGTGTCCTGGAGAATTAATAGTTTTTAAAAAGACCGGTCGGAAAGCGAGGGTGAATGCGAAGCACGATGGCAGAGATCTTCATGAAAATCTGGCTGTGCTCAAGGAGATTTGGAGTTACAGGAGCCAAGGACGAGTCCTGTAGCAATTATTATAATAATAAAAAACCGCCCGTTCAAAATACGAGGTGAAGGATGAGGTAGGTCACGTTGCACGGCCGCCTCTGTGTAAGGTTACCAAAGCCTAGTGGTGCAAGGCCCCATTACGCGTTGTCCATTGCTGCCAGAAGTCGTTGCAACAGTTTTTGTTTAGCGCGGAATAATCTCAGCTTTGCAACCCGTGCAACCTACTTTCTGTACTGTAAGGCACACATTGATTCATGCCCACGGTGGTTCACTTGATGAATTCATCATTTTCTGTCTGGTACAAATGCGTTCGAAATGCATTTGCATGAATCGTAAATCGCCAGTCATCGCACTCACAGTTCAACGCGCGTGCACGTTGGGAGCGCCAAGAATCGATACACGTCCAGGCACCTGGCAAGCCTGGCAGTTAGGTGTGTGCACGATCCACCAACCCTACGTCCGAGCTGCGCTGGCTCATGGCTAACGGGCGTGTGCCACTGCCACGGGAGTCGTGTGGCTAAAAAGGTGGTTGGGGGGGGGCAATTGTGCTAGCAGCGTTAGGATGGGGGGGGGGGCGGCAGAGTGCCCAGGGTCAGCTGATTCCCTTGCTCTCCCATGTCTGGGTCAGAGGTCATGTCTCCTCAATAGGAGCGGCAGGAACAACGTCCGTTTGTTTGGAGTGCGCCCACTCGCTCTCCCCTCTCTGTGCCTCCACTCGCTTCTCTCTAGCTCGAGAAGAGAATAATGCCAACCTTTGTGCCCAGGAAAATGCCCTTCAAATGCAGATATGCTGCGTGATATTTTTAAACCTCGCCCAACGGGCACAAACTTTGGAGCGAGCGCGAGCTCTCCTCTCTCTCTGGCTGTGACGCGGCTGCGATTACGGGGGGGGGGGGGGTTGAGGTTTTTTCCGCCGCACAGCTGCTCTCCAGGAAATTGTGTTTGTTGGAAGCCTGAAACGTTGTGTTTAAACGGGGGACGTAAAATTAATGATACAGCACAAATAAATAATGTGGCAAATATAAATAATTGTTCCACGTTATTGGCGTATGATGAATAATGCAAAAATCACACGAGGGGAATTTGTTTGCGGTATACTCTCCAATGCATACGGTAATATGTACACATCATCGTCGTCACCAGCCATGATGGCTCAAGCCACTGCTGGATGAAGGCCTCAGATATCCTACCACCATCTCGCACATTTGTGCTGCTAGAACGCTTGTCCGCTTGCCGCTGCGGTCACTGCCAGGAACGCTCCTGCATTAAACAAAGACCTTGCACCAAAAAAAAATTGACGCAAACTGTAACTCCAAGCTTCTGTGACAGCCATTGTCATTTCGACGGGCTGCAAGATAGCAGCAGCATCTTTCGCGATTGTGCAATGCCACAATTCATCCGGCAACCTTCGCATCGAATCGTTGCATGCCCATATCACATGTATACAACCGTACCCTGCTCGAATCTCCCTGTGGGTATATGTGAACTGGTAGTGGCGCTACACTCCCACTTCCCGCTCACGGCCACCACCACTGCGAATATTTGCACCGGTCCAAGGCCTCACCTAGATTGACTTGTTCTGAAATGAATACCTGGTGCTATGTGTCACCAACGCCCCTAGGAAGACAAAGGCGGCTTGGTGTGGTGCTAGCCACCCGCCACCAACCCCCTCTTGTGTCGTGCCGGCCTTCATAGGTGCTCGCCAAGATCACTTGCCCCGACAGTCTGTTACGGCTATACGGGGCATCTTCGTGTGTAGAGCGCGGGCTTGAATGACAATAACTCCGTAGTGTTACAAACGTTTAATTCAATGGCCCAGACCCGGGGTGTGAGTTTACAGACCCACATCGCGTGTATTAAAAAGTCGCTATGTCCTGCGTGTGTGTAGTGCGTGCGAGCCGGGACAAACGCTTGTTAGCGCCGGTGCGAGTGACGGCATCCCCCTCCCCCCGCGCGAGTTAATGGGCTCATTGACTCTCTCGACGCATGCTGGGGGGTGGGGGGAACGAAAACGTTCGCCCGTCACCCGCGAGCGGAGCGACCGCGGCTTGCGTAGAAACGCAAGCGGGCGGGGGTGGGGGTCAGAGGTCAGGTCGCGATGACAAAATATATAAATAAAAGAAAAGCAAAGCGGCAGAAATGTAATTTCCTGCCGTGGACGCGAGGAGCTCCGCGCGGAGTGGGCGGCTGCAGCAGCGCGACGCGATGGCGAGGAATGCCAAGTCGGGTCCTGCGCAGCTCGGCACATGTGGCACGGGGTAAGCAACATCAGCTCGGGGTTTTCTGTGTAATTTATTTGTGTTTCCGTGCGGGTCAACCCACTTGGTCGTGACCTCGTGTCAGACAGTCGTCACGGCTGCCCCGTTCGGCAGAGAGCTGAGAGATGTACGCCACTCCCAGCGGCGGTAGCAGCAAGGGCAGCAGCAACGCCGCTGCCCACAACGATCCTGTCGGGCGATTGGCCAGGAGAGTTTGACGCTCTGTTAGTCGTACGTGTCAAACCGTTGACTTGCTGCATAAATAAATACATTTCTGAAAATATGGGTTTTACCGTCAGAATTACTCTCCATATGTATGACGTGGATGATTTAAAATTCGACTGTGAGGCCGCCTGATTTGTGGAACTGCCTGTTGACAAGTGCAAATAGTGAAGTTTACCAAACAACTGAATTAATGCGTGTGTGTGTGTGTCATAAGCTGGGGGGGGGGGGGCTTAGGCGTGCGCTAAGCCAAACGTACATACGTCAGTTTCAAATCTGTTCACACAAAGTAGCCACTCATTCCTTGCCACATTTCCGTAACAATGGTAAATAAGTAACACGTGATGGGGAAACGGGACACGCGCGAGGAGCCCCACTTAGAGATACGGTTACGGAGTGGGTGGAGTGGGTTTTCGTCGTCGTTTACAAATTGCGCAGAACGAAATTCCTCCACGCCGGCGTCGTCGCTGTGCGACGCGACCCCACTCCCCCCCCCCATGCCCCCCCCTACTCCCGGCAGGCCCTCGCATGTGTTTTGTATTTTATTTTATTTCCAAAACGGGGGCCCTCGAAATGGTCGCCCCCGCGTCGTCATTCCCCAACAGGAAACGGCCACAGAAAGTCCCACGCAGGGAAAATGCGAAATTGATGCCCCATGCTCCGGCGTTTAAATAATGAGAGAAGAAAAAAAATCCCCAACCCAAAAGAGAGTGGGTGGGGGGGCGCCATGGGTTTCCTTAAAAAACTCAACTATTTTATTTTACCGCGTAAGGTCCGCTGAGCTGTAGAGCCCTTTTTCCAGAAGCTGCCTGGCCACAAATGGTAGCTCAGCGGAGTGGCTTATCACGTGGAAACTTATAGCGGCCATAAACTCTAAATGCATGTTGATTATAAATGTGGAGGGGAAAACCAGAGGACCCGGAGAAAAATCCACGAGGCCACGGAGGGAGGGGTGATGGACATGCAAAATCCAAATATACAGGCGTCAGGGTCAGGATGGAACCCACGACCTCTCGCCACCGTGGCGAGATATTAACAGTGGCCGTGACAAAAAAATATTAAGGAGAATTCCCCCCCCCCCCCCCCACCGAGTTTGGCGGAAAATGAATTCCTTCAAACTTTCTTTGGTAACTTTCCTCCTCGCTCTTTTTAGCTCCTCTTCGCCGCTGCAGCGATGGGGAATAATTTATGACCACCTCCGCGCGCTCTCCGCTCTGATGACCTGTGGCACACACGAATGCGATGCCGACGCCGTCCTTGTTCTCAACGAACGCGGCGGCCCCCTTTCCGGAACTACGCGATGGGGCATCAAAACAAATCCTCCACTTGCTTCCTTTTGAATTTGCTCAAAAACTTTTTCGAGAGGCACAAACTGTGGATGTTGGAAAAAGGGAGAACCTCGCACGTTCGGTCGCCGCTCCATCGCGAGTGGCAACATAAAATCATCGGTGGGTGCATTTGTCCCAGCTTTGACCACCATACTTCAAGTCTGCCCCCCACCCCCTACAAGTACCAGCCAGCCTGCCCCATGGGGTGTATCCCATCAGTGGCTGTATCCATTTGTTACTACAGTATGAATACATTTTAGATTTTTTGTTATTTTACCTGTAGTTCTTGTGAGTATAAACTTAAGGCCCCATGCGGTAATGAGAATTATCACTGCTTTACAGAAAATCTATTTAAACGATTAAACTATTTTTGATTTTACCCGATCAGGGCCACTGAGCTATATGGCTCTTTTTCAGACGCGACCTGGCCACAAATGACGGCTAAACAAAGTGGCTTATTAAGTGAACATTTATAGTGGCCAAGTACTCTAAACGCATGTTTCTAAATGTGGAGGGAAAAACAGGAGGACCTGGAGAAAAATCCACGCGGCTACGGAGAGAACATGCATACTCCAAATAAACAGCAGGCGTCAGGGTCAGGAGCGAACCCACGACCTCCTCTATACCAAACGAGGTAGTTATCATCTCGCTACCAGAGGATGCCCTCAATTTTCCATCTGCAAATTGTCACTTGTGCACAAGTTAGTCGACTTGTTATCTCGGCCTTACGCTTGTTTTTTGTTGCTGGTGCAAGCAGCGGAGTTTGCTATCCACCGATAGACGACGCCAACTTTACGATAAAAAATATATCGGTGCGTCAACGCGTATATGACGATTTCCTTCCCTGCGCTCTCGGTGAATTTCAACTCGCGCTGCAAGCGGCCTGACGGCTATGTCTCTACCACCACTGCCACCGGGGGATGGGGGGGGGTAGCGTGGGGCAGCACGCGGGTGGAGACGATGGTTTGGTGCGATGGTGTGGAGTGGCGAGGTGCGGCACGCGCGAGGGGGGTGGTGTGGCGTGTTCGCGAGGGTGTGACGTGCGGGCGAGATTTGGTGTGGTACAATGGTGTGGCGAAGGCCCCTTAGACGATGTCCCCGCTCGTCCAGAGATCAGCAGCGGCCGCTGTGCCCCGACTTCAAAAGACGTGGAAAGTAGCCATGAATATAAATGCGGTGCGATGGTCGCGCCGTTAAAAATGAATGTTCGAATGCATTATCCCCACGTGCCCCCCCCTACCCCTGACTACTCCCCCGCACCCTGCGAGTTTATTTTATTTTCTCCACCATGCTTCTGCTGGGGCAGCCGACAGAATAATTGCGGCATTGCTTCCCGCACGCCGCAAGTGTTTTTTTGACGTCCTCTCTTACTGTGTCTTTCTGACTCTCTCCTCTCTGTCCCCTCTCTCTCCCTGTGCCCCCTATCTCTGCTCCCCGGACCCCCTGCCGTTCTCGGTGGGTGGGAGCGAATGGAGCCATGAAACGTCCACCGGTTTTGACGTCCTGGGGGTTTGTGTTGCGGAGCGAGCTTTTCATTTTTTCATTTGTAGTTAAAACAGAGAGAGTTAAAACATTCATTTTTATTTTATCCCCCCTCACCACCCTCACTCCACCATCCTGGCTCTTTTCATACCCTCCCTCGGGCAACTTTTTTTTATTACATTTTTTTGCTTTGCGCCAAATCTTTATCCCGTTCGTTCTCCGGCGCTCGTGTGTTCCCCGTGCATCGATCCCCGGGTGTCCCTTTGTCAGAGAGACTCGCTGTCTTGATAATCCTTTCACTTGCTAATAATCGGAGGCTACCCGGTGACTTTGCGCCTGAATACCCACACAGTAGCATCGCCGTCGCGACGGCCGTGCGCCATACGGACGGCGTGAACATCGAACGCGCTCAATTATATAAAAATGTTACTGGTGGTAATAATTGGCTGTGGAAGAGTTCTGTGACGAGGTGCGGGGCAGAGAGGGGAGCGGCAGGGAAATGCAGAGGGGAGGGAGGGTGGCGGCGGGGGCCATGCGGCCGTTGCGGCCCCTCTGGCCGCCGCGGCCCGGCATGCTCCGTGTCGGGTTTCTGTCACCCGGGAATGAGCCCCGGCCCGGACCTCTGACTCATGCCTTCCCTAAGCCTCGCTCCGAGCGCTCCCCGTGGCTCTGGTTTCCAACCGCAATCCCCGACGTCCCCCTCCCAACCCCCCTCGCCCCACTAACTCCACCGCTGAAGACGTGATACGTGCTTGCGGATTCGCGTGATTTGTTTTATTCACGTGTTTTTTTCACGACGCAGGATTCCGTAAAAAAGTGTGTGTTGGCCGTGAACGAATTCTAATCATCAGAATCTTTATTTCGCCTGAGGAAATCCGATGAGCTATTAAGCTTTTTTTCACAGATGTCCAGTATGTTGGGCAGCTGTTTGAATAGCACGGTTGAAATGTCGACAAAGTGTTCCTTGCGCCTGATTTTTTGTTGTTATAATCCAGGAAATGTGGGTGATCTTTAACAGCGCATAACACAAGCATTCGAAATGACCACAAGCAGGTTTTGGGGTGGGGGGGGGGTTATTGAAAAAACTTCAACTTCTTAGCCTCCTCGTTCCTCGCTCAGCTCTTGCCAGGGGGCAAATGCGCTCTCAGAGCTGCGCTGGTTTTTAGGGTTTACTAAGATGCGCCTACTGGGACAAAACTGCCACAAGTGCAACACTCAGCACTCTGCTTGAACCAGCAATGAAAGGTAACTGCGCACTGCTACTGTTCCGCCCCGGTGTGTGAGGGGCAGGCCGACTTAAAAATCTACCCCCGGGGTGGCGTTGGAGAATTGCGGGGTCAATTGCGGGATAATTTGGCCGTAACTCCGGAAAAACAATGGCCTGCTTCAGCAAATATCATCCCTCGGGGGGTTGCGTGTGTTGGCGAGCGGGCATGGGACATGCAAGACTGGCCTCTCCCCCTGACACACGCACACATGTGCACACGCACATGACTCGCACCTACACAGATCCCTCCCTATAGCCTTAACAGATTTTTGGGGCAGCACCACGCCCAACCGCCTTTGTCTCCCTAGTGTGCGATGTTTACACACCGCACCAGTTACTCATTTCAGGCTGAGTCGATGGAGGGGAGGCCCAGGACCGTTTCAGATAATCGTCACTGGTGTTGACCGTGAGCGGGAATCGAACCCGGGTCGCCAGGTTCATAGCGCAGCGCGCTAACCGCTACACCACCACTCCTCACCCACGTGCAACACACACGCGCACAAATGTGAGCAGCAGCGGGTGGTGACAGCGGTGTAAACCAGCACTTGCCAAATCGCTACCCCCGCCTCTGCCCGTGCTGCCCATTTTAATATTTGTGAAAATTTAAGACGCTGCTCTTATTTTTTTGGTTGCTTACGAGCTGCATATTTAGAACTGCTTGTTGTGTTTAGTTTGTTGTCCTTCCCCGCGTAGCCAATTTGCATGGTTGGCTGCGTACGGTGCGAAAGAAGTTCAACATACGTACGTAGTCTGTACCAAATACTTGAGTTGATAGGTACGAACACTTTATCTGTATTTACCCGAACTCCGCATGCTTGCATAAAACTTGCACAGTGGTAGCGCAATGTGCTAAGTGCGCAGCGACATTGGAGTTGATTCTCTGCCATGGCTGCGGTGAAGTGGTATTTGTGGCAAGGCCTTCTTCCAACAGCGGATTGACAAATGTATTCCTTCACCTTACTCTTGACAGCGTTGTAAGCGCTACTTACTGAACCAACTTTATCCACCCTCGCTGAAAACCTGATTTTGTATGCTTTTAGCAAATGCACGGATACGCTCTACGTCTACTTCTATGCATTCGCCGTATCCATTACCTTCCCGACTACTTCCAACTCGTTTGGCCAAATCTGCGGCAAGCGGCCATGCAGATCGGCACTTTGCTCCGCGAGCCCACGGCGTGGATCAGCGCGGCTGGCTGACCCAATCCTCCCCGCCCCCCCCCCCATTCCGCCTTCGCGTTGTTTTCCGCGGAAACCCGACGAGTCATTTTTGCGCAAACACGGCGAGTGGCGGCGGTGGCGGCGGCGGTAGCGGCGCCCTCTGTGCCCCGCGATGATTATTCACGGGGCACAGTGGCTCGCCAGAACGAGTCCGCCACGCAGGTGCTGCTGCGCCACTCGCCGGCGCCACCTCCCCCCCCCCTCCACCTACGAACCCCGAAGAAGACAAAGAAGCGGTCGCGTGAACGGCCACGTCGCGGTTCTCGAGTTCCGATTGGTCGCGACCGTCTACGGACCGCGAACCTTTCCCGAACATCGCCCCCCCCCCCCCAGCGCTCGTCTCAAGTTCGCGCTGCGTTGTACGAAGCCGCCAGCCTCCTCTCCCGACGGCGGCGGTGGTGGCGTCCAGACGGGAGTTAGATTTTATCAGTGGCTCAAGTCTGATTACACCCCCCCCTCTCCTAGCAAAGTCAACAAACGGTCGTGTTGTGATCAACTTAGGCTTGCTTCTCCCCTGCTTCGGAGGGTGGAGAGAGAAAAAATACATTTGACACTGGCAAAGTTAACAGAAAAACGGCGTGGGTCACAAAGCTTGTTTGATTGCGTGTCTCCCCCGCCTGAAGAGTTTGTTTTTAATTGAAACGGCCAGAGCTTAGTACGACGACGATGGCGGCGAGAGAGAGCTCAGAGTGATTTGAGTGAATTATCGTTTCATTCGCGAATTGCACGCCTCTAATTGCGTCTTTTGCTCATCGTTTGATTTCCCTCCACCACCACCCCCACTGCCAAAAGAAACAACCTGCAATCGCAACTTTTTAATGGAAGAATTTAGAGCATCCGCGGATTTATTTTGGCCGGCGTTTAGGCGGAGGGGCGCATCTGGCCGGCGAAACGTGAGCCTGCGATTCTTCTTGGGCAATCCATCAAACCGGCGCTCCTGGAAGGTGTCTCGCAGGAATCGTGCCGCTCTATCCGGCTCTCGCGCTCACTGTGCGGTTACGCAGCCCGGGCAGCAACTGTGCCTATCCAGGGGCAAGAGAAAAACCCTGGAGTAGAACCAACACGGGGGGGGATGCCGCGGTGGTGAGATGTTAACTTCCTCGCCTGGTATGCAAGAGTCATGGGTTCGATCCGGACCCTGACACGCCTGCGGTATATTTTGAGTTTGCATGTCTCTTTCCCCCTGGTCGCGTGGATTTTTTTCCGGGTCCTCTGGTTTTTCCCTCGACATTTAGCATCGATGGTCGTTTGGAGTATTTGGCTGCTATACATTTATAGGAGAGTGGGTACAGCGGACGGAGGGCAGCGTGTGACGCGAGCGAATAGCACGCACCTGCTTGTGTCAGAGAATGTCCCTGGAAGATGATGTCAGGCCTGCTTCTAAAGAGGCAACCGCATGTTGCGCCTTTGTCCACTCCCACCGTTTACATTCCCTGCGGGAGGTGTGTTTGTCGTACGTCAATCATCAGACGTCGCCTCCGAGTAGCACGCTCGGCTACGTACGGTGCGAAACAAGTTCCATGCATACGTATAAACCGTGAATCGGTAGAGGGGAGACTCGGGACCAGTTCGGATGATCACTCGAACCTATGTCGCCGAGTTGATAGCCCATCCCTAGCAGCACCCGTGCAGTAATGAACGTTGCGACGCTTTCCCAATAGATGCGGGATTGTGATGTCAGCTGATGGGTGTATTGGTGCCCTGTGGCCCTCTGTCCTGATGAAATAATGAATACATCGTCTGCTCAGTGAAGACCAATTTCAATAAAGAATAATAATCTCACTCCGCCTCCGTCACGCCTATGATAGCTCTGCGGTCCTGGTCATTTGCCACCTTTATAAATAATGTGTTTTTGCATAACAAGGTTGATTAATAATTGAAAAGGGGATGAATAATTAATGTGAAATGGAAACCTGCAGTATTTTGTCAGGAATCATAATCAAGGTGGCACATCGGTAAAGAGTGCGATACCCTTAATCGGAACTCGAGCGGAGGATAATGTCGTACCGGATGCATAACATTAACTTCCATTGTAACAAACTGAAAGTGTGATTTGAAATGGGTTTATCATGTGCAAGATACACGCGAGAAAGTATTCGTTCAGCATCGGTATACTCGGTGTGTAACTCATATACGTTGCGTTCGTGTTGGAGGTGAAGCATTTCAATCCATGCCGGGGTGAACTCGGCCCAATTATAGATTATTGTTATTATTCCGTTCCTCATCATCGTTATCATGGCCATCACGTTGATCACCATCTGTAAAATGAGCATTCTTCAGTGAGTAATGCAACAATGATTAGACTGTGGAGATGCTGGTCACCACCATCGGCACGTGGAATTTCCACCAACAAGAGATGAGCACCGCCAATTGCCCATCGTCTCATGAGCGCGCACGGTGACTTTGTAGCGTCATTGGCAGTGGTGGGGGGGGGGGCGGTGGGGTTGAGAAATGTGTTCCGTGTGTGACTTGATCGCTAATTCGGCTGTGTCCTCTGTGTGCGTGTGTCTCTGCGTCTGCTCTGTAGTCCAACAAGGTTCCAGTGGTACAATCTCCGCACCACGTCCACCCCCTGGCACCCATCCTCACCTATGGCGGGGAGCGCTTTGTGCCGGGCACGCCGCCACCCATCCCTACCGAGGTGGACCCCAAGACCGGTAAGTTCAGCGCCCGCCGCCGACGCCGTAGAAGCGGGGCGGGGCGGGGTGGGGCGGGGCGGACGGGGTCGGCGAAGGCCGAGGTTGGGAGTCGGTCGAGGGCCCATGTGACGCCCGTGCACAAACTCGGCCGCCAGTGTCCGTGCTGCCAGCATCGTCGTCGCCCTCTCACGTGCTCGCCGTACCCAGGGTCGCCCTTGCCAATGAGACTTAATCCCAATGATCTCCGGAGTTCCCACCTGGTTAAACAAATACACTTGACTTGTGTTCGCCATTTATGTCCTGGTGTTCAATGCGGGTCCTATGCATAGACTTGCCCTTGCCATACGAATATGGAATTGGCACCAACGGCTCAGTGCTGTGACGAGGAGGCGAGCGCTCCCCTGTGTTCGTGCAAGCGGGGAAATAATTTAAACATCTGACTTTGTCTTAAAATTTTTGTTAAACGATCCACCTCCTTCGCCTCATGATTTGATGACTATGAATGATTTGGCAGTCATGGAGTTCCATTTGGGAATCGGTACGGCACCTTTAGTGGCTGCAGGGGTCAAGTGAACCCATGTAAAACAAACTTATCTCAAACCTCGCAAATGAACTAAAAGCGCTGTCATCGGATCTCGCGCAAGCAAATTCCATTCATCGTGAGTATAAGAATCGACATTAATTTTTTAAATCGCATTTTACGACGTGTGGTACATTCCATCAATAAACACGGCCCGACGTTACCGAGCTTTGTGGTGCGATGCTACGCGATTGGCTGAACAATTCTTAATGTAAGCACATGAGCGAGGGGGGGGGGTAGTGGGCTGACACGTGGGAGGACAAGGAGCTGCTCATGTTGGCTGGGCGCGGGCGATAAAAATCTATTGTCATTCAATAAACCGTCGTAGCGTCGTCGGCTACGTCCAGCGGAATTTCTTTCTTTTAGACCCGTCTCACCGCATCGCGATGCACCCGGCCAATGGTTTGCCGCATCGGCAAAAAAAACAACTGCTGCTGATGCTTCGAAAAGCTTTTGTTTACGAGGTGGGGGGGGATGTGTGCCTAACCTCGTCACGACCTGCACCCCCTTTGACACCGACAACGAGGATGGGTTTCCTCCCGTTTGTGTTTTTGCGGCCACCTTTTTGTTCGTCGGTTTTCTTTGCGCCGTCGCCGCCGTCCCCTTTGTCTCAGAGCTGGAGAACAAACAACGGCCGTGCAGGCGTTGGGCGCGAATGCGGAATCGGAATATTTATTTCTACCGGAGGGATCTGCTGAGCTGTGAAGCTCTTTTTAGCACGTCGGCTTTCGCGACCAATATCATCCACCAGCTGACACAGACGGTCACGTGCACGTGACAAACCCCTCACTAATCGGCTGTGTCGGGTGGTGGCGGGTTTAACGACAAATGTATATTTACTTCATGTATGAAGTTATTTTTCGCAGACGTCCCAATGCGCGCATGTGCACGTGTACGCGCCCCGCTTGCTCGGGGGGGGTGGGGGGGGTAATACGAGTAAACGCGAGCGCTTGGCGTGCGGTCTGCGTGGCCTGGCGGGTGGGAACAGCGGAGACCGAGGTCTACGCCAAGCGGCTCAGTGGTCCAGCGAACGGCTCGCAATCAGAAGGTCGAGTTCAAAATCCGGCTCCCCGGAGGGGGCGGTTGACTCAGTCGATCATCCCTCCAGGGGTCGATACAATGAGCAACACTTTGTTGGGAAGTCAACAGTGGTTGATTTATCGATGTTAAACGAAACTAAACCAGATTTATTTAATCAGGTAAGGCCCCCACGGAGCTATTACAGGTCTGTGTTGGAAGCAACCTGGCCACTAATGTGTCGCTCAACAAAGTGGCTTATCACGTGGACATTTAAAGCAGCCAAATACTCTAAAACGCGTGTTTCACCATTGCAGTGCGTCCTGATAAGTGAAGTCGAACAATGGATTTTCCTGCACTTACCTCTGCAGCCCACAACGTAGGCCCTCAGCCGCAGCCTATAACACCCTATCATAGGCACGGCGGTCATCCATCCAAGCGCTATCCGGTCTGAAACCTGCTTAGCTCATGGCAGAATTTCTGTGTTAATCAAGCGCAACCCCAGTTTACCTCCAAAACCTCGCCTCTCCCAAACTCTCCACTGCCCCCCCCCTCCCACCGGCCCTGCCCCCCCCCCCTCCCACCGGCCCTGCCCTCCCCCGTCTTGCTCCTCCAGACGTGACTTAGAAGCGACTCGGCACGCGGGATTCAATCACCGCAGAAGCACGCTGGGAAGGAGGCGAACAAAACTACATTGTCTCGGAACAACATCTGTTTTCTATAGTTGTTGTTGTTCAACACAGCTATTAAATCAGTACAACAAATCTCTCAAGAACGCATCGCTCGTAGCGTTGCGAAAAAATGCGAAATTTTAGTTTCGTTTCATTTTACACACTCGCATTTGTTTCTAACGCTTCAGTCGCTGGCTCGGAACCGGTCGGTCCCCGATAGAAAGTCGAGCGAGCAGCGCATGAGCAAAGGCGACGTGGAGCGACCGGCGTAGCAGCGTGCGCTTGCGCGTCAGCTGGCAGTGGGGGCAATTGGCCGATGCCTTGGGGGGATACGAAGCACTTTTAGTTCTTTTTACGGCCAGAGGAGGCAATTCGGGCCACGTGCCACCGCAACGGTAAAGCACTAAAGCCACGTGGACTTTGTGCTCCATTCGCCAAATACAATTGTGCACGTGCGCATATATAGACAAAAGGCAAAGATCCCCCACCCCCGTGTAGCCTTAACGGACAGTTGGGGGCAGGTGCTGTTTGGCGAGCACCTATTAAGGCCGGCGTGGCACACGAGAGGGGGCGGGTGGCCAGCACCACGCCCGGGCGCCTTGGCCTCCCGAGTGAAGATGTTTACACATCGCACCAGGTTCTCGCTTGAGGCTGAGTCGACCTTGCAGGGGCCCAGGACTGGTTCATCATCGTCACTGGTGTAGGCCATGAGCGAGAATCGAATGCGGGTTGCCAGGTTTGTAGTGCAGCACGTTAACGGCTCCACAACCGCTTATCACTTATACAAACACATGCAAGCAGTGCATTTTCTTGCAGCGTACCAGTGTAAGTAACAATTAATAAACAGTACTTTATAATTTCACTGCTGGATAAAGTCCTTGCTGCGCCATATTGGGCATGGCGGTTGTTTTATCACACTTCACCATGCCGGTCAGCACAAGCTGGTACATGGGGATGCCCAGGACCGGCCCAGGTATCGCTCACCACTTGGTGTTAGCTGTGGCCTGGGAATCTTTACACAACGTCCTCCCGCGTTCATAGCACAGCGCGCTAACCACCGTGCCACTACTCCGCCCCTTGTCGTGTGTGCGTCAACTTATTCTCGTGACGGACAAGACGACGTTCGTGTTTTCTTCTCTCCTTAGCCAGCGTTGCGTGGCAAGGTCACCGAAGCGTTTAGAATGCAGCAGTTGCAGCAACCAACATTGCGAAGGGCAGAGACGCGTCTGCCCGCCGTAGTCTCGCGCGCACCGTGGCGGCAGTCAAATTTCACCATTCGACCTCAACGTCTCATTTGTATGAACCTTGACCCCGCGGCCACCCCAACCCGATGGTGGAAAGACCGCCCAATGGGCCACGCAGAAGCCAGCGGGCGTTAAAGGCTCCAAATCTGTCCTCCGCTCTCATCTGGGTCGTCAAAACGATCGCAAGCCTGACATTGCGGATATATGTGTCTTAAAAAAAAAACAATTGCTCGAGCGAGTAAAATACCGTCTGAAACGGGGGGCGGGGAGGGGGGTGATAACAAAAAAGTGAAGAAGATGAAAAAAATAGTCGTAGAGAGATGAATGGATGCGAAGATGTAAGAACAGAGACACGTGGAGATGAATTGCGGCGGGATGAGCAGGTAGCCCGACGCATTTGAAGAGGTGCGCGGAATAAATGAGTGGGAAGCCCAGCTGGGGTTCCAGCCAACATAACCGTCTGCGAGCTCGCGTAATTGGCACCGTTGTGAGCGGACAAAAAGCGTCTCCCCCATGGTCCGCGAGCGCGGCATCGACTAATTGTACGGCTCTATTCCGCGGGACGGTGCTGGAGCGAAAAAAAGGAGAAAAAAAACCCTGTGGAAACTCAGAGCAAGGCTCTCTCCTCCCCCCCTCCGCCCGTACGCCCGTACACTCGCGCCCATGCTGTACCCCCCCCACCCCGCGCGAGCCGGTTAGTCTGGCCCAGCGCCCACTTCTCAAAAAACTACGGCGCTTGGCAAATAGAGTGGAACCTGGCGAATGTCATCGGTCGTTTCTGAATAATAATATATATTTTTCACACGCCGTTTTTCGTTTTGCGCCGCGCCTGTGTTGTAATGTGCTCCGTGACGTTGGTACAATGTTTACGGCGTGGTGAAATGGAGAGTCGTTCTTTATTTGAGCCTTGCCGACCGAGGTGAATGTCTTCCTTTTAACATTTTAGCGTTGGTCCACCTAAGCGTAGCCGTTTAGCCGGGCAATTCCCACTCGCAGAGAATCATTTGTTGATTGGAATTATCATTAGGAGGTGTTCGTAGCATGCACGCACGCACCCACCCACGCACCCACGCACGCACGCACGCACCCACGCACCCACGCACGCACGCACCCACGCACGCACCCACGCACCCACCCACGCCAGCACCCACGCACGCACCCACGCACCCACGCACCCACGCACGCATGTACCCACGCACCCACCCACGCCAGCACCCACGCCAGCACCCACGCACCCACGCACGCACCCACGCCAGCACCCACGCACGCACCCACGCACGCACCCACGCACCCACCCACGCACGCACCCACGCCAGCACCCACGCCAGCACCCACGCCAGCACCCACGCACGCACGCACCCACGCACGCACCCACGCACCCACGCACCCACGCACGCATGCACCCACGCACCCACCCACGCCAGCACCCACGCCAGCACCCACGCCAGCACCCACGCACGCACCCACGCACGCACCCACGCACGCACGCACCCACGCCAGCACCCACGCACGCACCCACGCACCCACGCACCCACATGCTTTCAGTTGACTCGTGCAACTTGTCCGAAGTCCAAATCACTACGCTGTCGGACGCGGTTTGAAAGGCACTGCTGAAATCGCCGCTTCGTTTCGAGGGAGATTTATTAACCGCTCCCTCGCATTTAAGCCCCTTTTTGTGTCGGGGTTTTAGTCGGCGCTCAATGATTTATTTGACGTGGCCGATATTTGATGCCCGTGCACTCGTACTCGTAAATTAATCGGCGAGGTCGCGCACATTCACGGCTTTCTAAGAAAAACGTAAAAGGAGTCTAATGTTCTTCGGCGAGCCTCGCCTCCTGCGCGCGTCAACGCTCTCATCCTCCCAACGGCGGTGCCGTGGCATTGCCCGCTCGGCAGTCGAATCTCGTGTGGTGAGGACCTGGCGCGGTTTTCTTAAAACCCCCAGATGCGTCGTGAATGTCGTTTGTCGTGAATTGGACGAGCGCGGTGGCCCGGAAGGGGAAGGCTCGTTTGATGAGATTTACTCGGCGCAGATGGTGGGAAGAATTGGCATGAGGGAGCTGGGATTTAGCAAATGCAGTCCGTGAGTGGTAATTGATAATGACGATGATAATGATGTCGAAGAGGAGCAGATGCTAATACTGCAGCGGTAGTGAAAGTGGTTCTGTCATTGTAGGCGATGCGTTGTCACTCCCGCTAACCGTTATATTTTTTACGCATTTTAAATTACATTTAAAAGATTAACCGGCACATGGATAAAACAGTTTGCACGGACAAAACCGAATCCGAGCAACTCGAGCGACTTCGGCAGACAGGGGTCTGCACCCTACTTGATGAGCTGTCCCACCCCCACCGCATGAGGAACCGGAGCGTGCATCCGGCGGAATTGTTCCCGCACGCCTCTCTCGCCGTCGATCGCTCGACGGAACGAGGAAGCAGAGTCGACGGCGCCCGGCGCTTGACTCTCAAACCCCGCCGGCTCGCTCCCCCGAGAGGCCGAATTCACGGCTCGAGGAGACTCGCATTAATTGGCGTGCTTTTGGGATTCTCCGGCACGGCTACCCCCCCCCCCCCCCCCCCCCCGGGGTGATTACCGCTGCACGAGGTCGCCCGCCAGTAAGTCGTAATTAAGACGCGTGTTTGCCGCTGAAGCGCCCGCGTGCAGATCGTGCATGGCAGCGCGGTGTCGGAGGCTTCTCGCGGTACGGTGGTAGTCTTGGTCAATCCACTGCCGGATGAGGGGCCTCCCCCACACCGTGCCAGGGAGCCGTATATCCAGGGAGCCCCACGGAGTTACGTCGACCCACAGGAGCTATCTGAGCTTGTGTGTGATGTGTCGGCTGTAATAGGTGCTCGCTAGCATCACACGGTGGATGCGTGTGTGTGTGTATTAGTATATGGGCGTGTATTGTGTGTATCAGATGTATGTGTGTTTGTAGATGGGGTGTGTATAGTAGTTTGTGTGCATGTGTGTCTATATCTGCCTCTCTGAATGTGTGCATGTCTATGCGTGTGTTAGTTTGTGTGGAGAGCAGCAGTGTCGTGGTTAGCGTGCTGCACTACGATTCCTGCTCACAGCCAACACCAGTGATGATTTTTGAACTGGTCCTGGGCCTATCCTAGCTCGACTCGGCCTGAAATTATTACCTGGTAAGGTGTGTAAACGTCACCACTAGAGAGACAAAGGCGGTCGGGCGTGGTGCTGGCCACCCACCCCATCGTGTGCCACAGTGCCGGCCTTCATAGGTGTTCGCTAACAGCACTTGCCCCAACAGTCTGTTAAGGGCATACGGGGGATGTTTGTGTTTTGTGCCTCCCTGGGGCGCCGTGTGTGACATGCCGCTCTGTCTGCCAGGTTTACCGCGGCCCGGCCACACGCCCGAGCTGTCGCCGTACTACCCGCTCTCCCCCGGCGCCATGGGGCAGATCCCTCACCTGGGCTGGTGAGCTCCGCACGCAACTCGCCAAACTCACACGCACGCTCACTCACACGCTCACCCGTTTGCTCACGCGCATGCAACTGACGCACTCACTCAATCACGTGCTCGCTCACTCACTCACTTACACCCAACTCACATGCTCAGTCAATCACGTACTCTCTCGCTGAATTACTCGCTCGCACCCAACTAACGTACTCACTCAATCACACGTTCGCTCACTCACTCGCACACTGACATCCTCGCTCAACTCGCACGCACTCACTCGCCCACTCACCCATTCAGTGACTCACCCTCACGCTCATTCACTGCCACCCAATCCACCCACTCATTCCCCTCCAGTTGTGACGCACGCGCATCTCGCTCTCGTCCTACCCTCGCCGCTCCCCAGGAATACAAACTCAACATCTGTCATCGGCAGCTGTGGTGATTAATGGTTTCGCTCGCTCGTTTGTGAAAACACGGATCTCGCTTTCCAAACCGCCGCTGGTAGATGCGTCGCTTGTAATTGATAGGCCTAATTGGAAACGTCGTTATCTAAAACATTTGCCGCCATGCGAAAATTCACGCGTCCGTGGCCGCGTTGCCACCGCGGTTGGGGATTTGGTCTAAAATGTAATTAATACGCGCGAGCAACAATAAATTGGAGCACACTGTTACTCCGTAACTGTCCGATGACTAATGGCGCGTAATGGGCTACTCGACGTTTATACCATGCATGACGTTCACATTTCGTCAACGCATTTGCCACTGACGCTAAGAGCCGGCGTTTAAGAAAAATAGTTTTTGTTTATTTCATTATTAACCTTGCACGAGGGTTGTAATCGTTTGAGCGTTATGTTTTTTATCGATTGCTTACATTAGTATGGGATATTATGATTTTATAAAATATTGTGTTCATTGCACGAGACCTTTTACGTTTTTTAGCCGTTTTCATGCCGCGATGTTCGTCATTAAATGCTGCGAATTAGCCCCCTAAGTGGGCACGTGAAATTTTAACGCGTGGGATTTTTGCGAATAACGTAAATGATTCCCTTATACATTTTTTGGGTCCGGATCGCCACTTAGCCTAAAATTCCGATGCGCGTGATACACCCTCCTGCACCCAACAGCCGATTTAAATTAAGTCGTCACGTGAACAAACGCACCAGTTTTACTTCTCTCCGCCGTCGGAGAGCGATCCACACACGTCAAACAATCTTGTCTGACGTCTCGCTGGTCGTTACATCCAGCATCATGAGGCGGATGCCGGAAATGCGGGACACCTCGTCGGGTCGTGGGCCTTCTGTAGGCGGTGTGATGTCTTCAGAGTGATGCCCATAGGCCAATGTATTCGCAAACAATTGTGATGTGTTGCAGTAGCTTGCAATAAATTACATCAGCCATGTCGACATGAAGATACGTGTGTGTATAGTTCCGTGGCGACCAGGCTACTCTATAATCGTTAACGACCCTAGACAGTACTGCTGTCATAATATTAAGTAAAAAACGATGTAATGTATTTTATGTCCTGTATTAATAGGGCCATCAAATTCACAAGAAATGTATTACTCCAAATACATTAGTTAAAGGCAGCAAAAATAAAACGTAACGTATTATCCAGAGTGCAATAAGAAGCAATCATGCCATAATAATGATGAACGTATTAAAAAAATACACCCGCTGTTTAAGACATGATTTAGCCATTTGCAAGAAAATAATTGCGTGCGTTTGCGAGCAAACGAAAGAGCCCCGTGTGTCGTTAACGTACTTGGCCTGCACTTCTAACGTCGCTGCAGGGACCGTCCGTGTGTGTCTTGACACCGGGGGGGGGTTCGAGCGTTCGGACGATGTTTTTTTTCGCACCGCGTTTCATTTCCATCCACATGAAGAAGAAAAAAATCTGAACGACGCTTAACGAGCTTTGCGGATGTGCGCTGTGGCAGCAGCGTCGTAATTACCGTCGCCTTCTCTGTCCGTCGGCCCCGACGAACGCGCGCCAATACGCGGCGATTCCTGCCAATTGGGGGCCATTAGCGTTCCGTTAGCGTGCCGTTAGTGTGCCGTTAGCGTGCCGTTAGCGTGCCGTTAGTGTGCCGTGAGCCGATACCCGCTGCTGCCTCGCGATGATTCGTTTCCGCTAATAGATTCAGAGATTCAGGTCTCTGGTGGGATTAAGCAAATTTAGAAAAATTTAATTATCCGGTTGTGACATTTGATTTTTTTATTTAAATTGCCGGTTATTTGCATACTTTGATCTGATAACAGATTGTAACGCCCTCCCAGTAGGTGGTGATTATGCTTCCAGCTGCTGAGCCCACAGCTGACACCTGACATGCCCCCTCCCTGCTGTCCGTCTGTCCGTTCCGCTTTCCCCTCATATGCATCGAGCGCACGTAAAACTAAACATACACGTATATACTACGCGACCCGTCCATTGTGTGTGTGCATGCGATGTAGCAACGAGGCTGCAAGGGTATTGAGAGTAGCGGTAATGGCAATTCAACTTAACCGGGAGTCGGTTTTCGCTGACAGCATCATGATTGATGATCGATTACTGTGTTTGGTCAACGTAACGGATCTGGTCAAGTTTTTGTGTCGTCAGGAGCCTTCACCACCTAACACAGCCAAACAAATTAAATTGTCGAATCCCGTGCCAACTTTACCTGTGAGATGAAACGACAGTGATTGCCGAGTTGTTAAACGCTCGGGCACCACGTGACAAATTTATTTTTAGGAAAATTAAAAATAGGTTCTCCCCTTTCTGGCAATAAAACTTGTGTTAAGATGTTCAAACACCAAATGAATACCTGTTGCAAAGCATTAAGTCTACATTTCCCACATGGACTTGTGGTGAACATGCAAACAAACATGCTCTGATAATATATACATTGTCGTTGAAACTGATTTGGCCTACACCAGATTAATTTCCTTTGCCACGTTTGGTGGTGGAGGGCCCTGCTGATGCACATTTATCCAGATCAATTACGTTGCTCTAATCCACAAATCTAACTATGAAAAATAACGTCATTTTATTTGCCCAGGGAAGCCTTGCCAAGTACCAGGCGGGTCCCAACTACGTTGCGAACCCCTGCTACTTTATGTATAAAACCGATGACATGAGTTCATTTCCTGGCTATGGCTAACATGGGTGGCGAGCGACGTCCGAACCGGTTCTGTAGGTCCCTGCCCTTCGCCCCAAATCCGCGCTGGCCACCGCTATGAAGTACGATCAAATGGGGCCACCCATGACCACGGGTCGACAACCTGCAGCTCTTTGAAGCACCGCTTCGTGACGTTGTCTATTAAGGACTGCCCTCCCGTGTTCACATGCGTTGGGGCACTTGAAATATCGAGTTAGTTTTTTTTATTTACAAAATTCTGAAAAAATCGCCCTCTTGTTATTTTTGGTTTTCCGACCCCTGCCCATGACCCAATATGGCGTGGGGAGGAGGCTTTCATCCAGCAGTGGATTGACAAAGGGTTGTGCGTTGTCGTAACGCAAGGGTTGGGGGCAAGTGCAGTGAGGCAGGTCAGATGCAATGGTCATGAGAGTCGATCTTGATTCATTCCGACTCGGGCCCCCTGAGTAATCCCCACCCATGCCACTCAGGTTCTATTCCTTGTGATTTATACATCCCCATCGCATAGGCCGGGGCTACCTGTAGGTTGATTCTGCTGTAAAATCTTTACCTGCTGCAAAGAGTCGATGTGACGATGTTACTGCTCGAGAGATGGAGATGGCCTCTCACTCGTGGCGGTCGCAACAGTTTTGCTCTTCTCTTGCTTGCTGACCTTAATAGGTGCTTGCTAACGGTTTGTTCTCTCACCAGCTGCCAATGCTAAATAAACTGGAGGCCCTCGTATTTTTAAACACGTAGCACACGCGCACATGCATGCGTGTATTTACGTTGATGTGGGGAGCGGCGTCGCAGCGCTTAGCGCTCTGCGCTACGGAACCCGTTAACCCGACTTAAATTCCCCACTCGCTTCTAACACCAGCGACATTTATCTGAACCGGTCCTGTGCCTCTCCTACATCAACACGGCCTGAGATGAGTGCCTGGTGCGGTGCGTAAATGTCAGCACTGGGGTGACAAAGGCGGCCGGGCGTGATGCTGGCAATCCACTCTGTCGTGTGCTGGCCTTCATAGGTGCTCGCAGACGGAAGTTTCCCCAACAGCCTGTTAAAGTCTGTTAAAGGCTTTCTGGGGATCTTTGTCTTTATTCACATTGAGCTGTGGCTCGGTGGTTAGCGCACCACACCATACTCAGTGACCTGCGTGTGGGTTCCCAGTTAACAATGGAGGCGAGTAATCTTTCAAGTCGGCCTCTTATAGGTAAACTCAGCCTTAAATAAGTACTCGGTGCGATGTGTAGACAGCATGATGCGAGTGTGGAGCTGTCTACAGCTTCCCCTCCCACACTGTAATTGGTTTGAATAGGTGCTCGCTAACAACACTTGCCCCAACAATTGTTCTAGGTTACACGGGGGCGGTGGGGGATCTTTGTCTACATGCAGACATTTTTGTTGTTGGCGTTAACCCCGACTCTCTCCGCTGTCTGTCTGACCCCGGCCCCACAGGCAGGGGCAGCCCCTCTACCCCCTGGCTGGGGGCTTCCGCCCCCCCTACCCCACAGCGCTCGTCAATTCTTCCATGTCCAGGTGAGACGCTCCTCGCTATCGAACCAGCGGCAGTGCGCTGTAGCCACCGGACCACCGCCCCCCGTACGGATGTAACAAAAGAGGCACGTGCGCGCAGACCGATGCGCAGACACGCGTCCGCGTGCTAGCGTGTGCCGATCCGTACCCAGGTGGAGTGTCGCGCGTGCTTAAGACGCCTCCGCTGCGGGGAAGCAGGCGCAGCAAGTAGCTCGCGTCGTGTCTTCATGCCGCAGCAGCGCCATGCGTTGGGTACTTGTGTGTGCCCAACCCTCCAGTCGGCTTCCTCCTGTAAGCTTCTAATTGGTCAAAACATTTCGGGGGCAGGGACCTCTTGAGATTGAACCCTGAAGTACCCGTTGACACCTGCAAGAGAATAGTTTTAATTGTTAAAACTGGAGCTGGGCTTAGGCGGACACAGACAAGGAGGGGGACAAGGCAGCGAGCGAGAGACTGAGGCAGGGAATAAATGAATTGACCACACACAACGCAGGAGAAGACGACGATGATGGAAGAGTGGAGTGGAAGAGTGGAGGGAGAGTGGCGGGGAGGGCCGCTGAGTGCCGCCACCACCGCGCGTCGGCTCAGTGGGGGGGGGGGGGGGTGCACCTCGCCGCGTCGCGGAGCTGAAATTGGCAAATTCGGCTAAATCAGCCCGCACAGTGGCGTGTGCTGGGAGAGGTGGTGAGTAAAACCCCCGATAATGCTCGCGGATAAGAGGCGCGCATGAGTGGCTTGCAGGATTTACTTCCCAGGTCTCCCAGGCCCCGTGTTTATGGGCTCAGGCTTGTTTTTGTCACGCCAGACGCCCCTCACTTCTCCGTCAGGCTCGATAATAATAATGATAATCCGTGGAAACGGCTAAAGCATCGCCCGGTAGTTGTTAATATTAAATAAATAAAAACATGTCCTTGGAGTATTACGGATTATTTCACCTACCAGTGATCTAACATATTTACACCGTCACAGAGCAAGCAGCTGTCTTATTGTTTCGTTAAAACGTTACGGAATTCTTCTGTTGGTTTATCAGACTTTACAACGTACACTTGAGGGGCCTCTCTCCTCATTGTCTTAGCCAATGTATGCCATATATGGGAAATGTAAGACGTTCTCAAGTTGTATATGTTTTGAAATGATTAACGGTGACGTTTTTGCAATCTGGAAGAAGAAAAAAATGACGGGAGCATATGTGTTCATCCACGTACAAATCATTGAACTTATCAGAATTTAAATACTTATTTAAGCTGCAGGAGGAATCCGATGAGCTATGAAGCTCTTTTGCACAGATGTCCAGTAGGGTGAAGTTGATAAAAGGTGGGTAAAGGCACAGCCCTGAAATTTCCTGCTCACACCGCTGCTGCCAGAAGGAACGCTCCACTAGAAGCAGCTCTTGAAAGCACCTCTCTCTTGAGGATATCTTGGCCTACTCTTTCACTCATAATATTACAAATCTTATCTCGATGTAAAAAAAATGCGAGCTGAAAATAAATCTATTCAACGTCAAATACCGATGACAATAATAAAATAAAAACACACTTGGACTTCACCGGGCATGACCAGTGCTTCCACAGATTTCTACCCATTGTCGCATTAGTAACGGCAAGTGGGCCGTTATAATGAAGGCTGGCCCTGGGGTGCGATGGCCCCCCTTGCGTTGCGATTGTTCAGCATGTCCCCCGGCGTTCGGGATACCTGCGCCATTTGCATCATCGACGTGCGGCTAGCGCGCACACGCTCGGTATCTCGCTCGCTCGCCAGCGCAGGATGAATAATCCATGGCCCGCTCGGGGCTATTCCCAGCGCCGCCGTCGCCCTCGGGCGCTTGAGCGGCTCGCCCGCCGCTCATCCGCAGGTTACCGCGCAAAGCGCGCAGCTGCCTCGTCCCGTTTGTTAGGAACTCCAGCAGGTAATTTGCACGGGGAACTGGAAGAGGCGTCACGGACGAACGAGAGAGAGAGAGAAAAAGCCATCGGTGGCGGTGTCCGTGTGGGTAAATGGCAAAGATTTGTGTAGCCGGCTTCTCGAGCGCGCCGTTTGTAGTGCTAACCATGACAGTAATTAGCATGAGGTCAGGCCGAGGGATCCCCCAAGTGGCACGCTGCTGAATATTTGATAACGCTGCGTAATTAATTTTGAATGAATCGTTTGACAATAAACTCCGTGCTGCCGCCACGGAAAGCTGCTGAGAGGGAGTTTGCTTGGGGAGGGGGGGAGGGGAAGTACAAAAATATAATAAATAATTTTTGGAGAAAGTGAATTGATGTCACCATGATGTTACCTTGGGAATTTGGCCAGAGCCGTCTCAAACTTTAGTTGAAGATTTGAACCAAATGGCCTCATTTTATCCCCGAAACTGCCACTCAACAGTTTTCTTAAATAATTATTTACGTTTTAAATATATATGCAACCTTTTCTTGATTGTAACCCACCCGCATCAATGCAGTGTTTTTGGCTTGCGATTTATTTTGGTTGTCATGTGTTCTCGAATGGCGCTTACTTTCTTTGGTTGTATTATTATTCGCTAAGTGTGCCTGTGGACATGCTCGCGTGCTGAGTGTAGAGGTGGCCACCTGGTGTTTGTGTTGGTGTGCTCCTGTGAGTGTGCATGCCGCCGCTGTGTGTACGTACATCTGATATGCCTCGCGTACGCTGAGACCTGTGTGTACCTTGTGCGTCTGGCCGCGTGTGTGCACATCTGCGTTTCTGTGCCCACGCACATTTGTACCTCTGCGTGTGTGTGTGCCTGCGTGTGTGTGTGTGTGCCTGCGTGTGTGTGTGGGGAGCGGTAGCACAGCGCTTAGCACCATGCGCTACGAACCCAGTGACCTGGGTTCAATTCCCACTCGCGAACTGTACTTGAGCCTCCCTCCCCCCCAGGTTGAGTCAGCCTCAATGAGTAGTGTGGTGTGGTGTTTAAAAATCAGCACTAAGGGAGTGAGAGAGACGGACAGGCGTAGTGCCGGCTGACCTTAATAGGTGCTCGCTCACAGGACTTGCCGCAAAAGTCAGAGGCTATACGGAGGATCTTTGCTTTTGTGTGCGTTTGTCTCCGTGCACGTGTGTTTATGCCTGTTTGCACGTGTGTGTACGTGTCTGTCACAAGCACATGTTTTTCTTGTGCTTGTGTTGCTTGCTCCCGTTTGCTTGCACCAGGGTGCGCGAAGTTCACCAACGCTGCCTCCCACCCTGCCCTCTCCCCCTCCAGCTTCCTGTCGGGCCGGTACCCGCCCCACATGGTGCACCCGTCACACGGCCTGCCACCCACCGGCATCCCGCACCCGGCCATCGTCACGCCGCCCGTCAAACAGGAGGCTCACAGCGGCGCCAACGGCTCGGAGCACCAGTAGGCATCTCGATCCCCACGCGGGGGGGCGGGGGGGGGTCACGGGCACCGCCACCACACTCGCGCCCGGCGCTAACACTCGGCGCCACGCTCCCTGCTTCGGAGGAGTTTTGCCGACGACGTTGTGTTCGGCTCTGGGATCCCCCGCGTACTCGGAGTTTCATTTCAACCGGATTTTTTGAGCTGGGTCAGCGACCCTGGAAAATATGTCTTCACCCGGCACTCCAAATCCAGTGTGCCTCTTGCCTATGGCTGTGGCTACCGAGTCACGTGCCCCCCTACTTGCGGCCTTGCAAGCTACGCGGAAAATATCTTAATGAGACATGAAGCCCTGAGCCTCCTCGTATTATAGCTGTGGTGGAGAAACCTCCAAGCCGCGGACGGTGTAGCCACCCACAGTTCGTTTTTTCCACGAGGCCTACCACCACAAAGCAGGCTGAAAACGATATCCGTCGCTGTGGAGGGGAGTATTTTTTGACCTGGCAATGCTGTGCTGCTAATTTTAGCGGTGCTCAGTCCAATGCATGATCAAAATTTAGTGGGAACTCAAGTGTGGCACGCCCAAAGGTATTTTGAAAGTCCTATTTCGGGGGTTGTTTGACCAAACTTCACCACGCAGGTCGGTGCAGGGTAAGTGAAGGTAAGGCGCCACCCAGGACCAATTCGAGTATCACTCGCCACCGATTTTAGCCGTGGTTCAGAATCGAACTTGTGCATGCCGGGTTTGTCGCACCGTGTTTTAACAACTGCACCACCGCTCGCCCGTGAGCAAAAAGACAGACACAGATACAAAGCGCTCACACAGACGCGCACACAGACACTCGGCACGCACAGTATGCAGTGTTTGTGTGTGGAGTGTAGCGCGTTGGCGTGCTGTGCTACTACCACCGGTGACCCGAATTTCATTGCAGCCTCAAATGAGTACCTAGCGTGGTGTGTCAGCATCGCCACTGGGGAAACAAAGGTGGTCGGGCGTGGTGCTGGCCATCCACCCCCTCGTGTACCATTCCGGCCTTCATAGGTGCTCACGAACAATACTTGCCCCAACAGTCTGTGACTGGCTATGCGAGGGATCTTTGTACGGCACATTGGGGATCTACGGATGAAATGCGCCTTACAAATGTAAATTATTAGAACACCTGGGTCTGCCCCGTGACCTCCCCGTCAGCGAGCCTTCGACACTTCACATGGCCTCAGGCAAGATGCACCTAGCATGGCACAAGCGCTGCGGTAACGCCACCCCGCCACTTAGTGGCGAATGGCGGCGGCTGCTGCTGCCGTTGTTGGTGCGTGTGTGTGCGCCACACGCATTAAACGCTCCCATGGGGGCCAGTGCACTTGGATGAGACACCCTTGAAGCGACCACCGCCACCAACCAGCTGCCCCCACTCCCCCCCCACCACGCTTTCCGACAGGTGCGCGTGCCTCGCCGCCTGCCGTACTTCGCCACCTTCACAGCACCCCCCCCCCCCCCCACCGGCCCCCCCCCCCCCCACCTCTACCGAATGCGGATGAATTTTTCCCGAGAGCCCCGCGGTGTTGTTCACATACCTTTCTCGGGCCGCACAAACGACGCAGAGTTAAAGCTCCATTATTACTCTTCACTGTCATTGTCGTTGTTATCGGCCGGGTGGCAGTGGTTGTGCACGTGGCTGCTTATCATCCAGCGTTGTGGAGGCAGCAGCAGCGGGGGTTGGTAGATGACCGCACAGATGTTGTGATACTTCCTTCCCGTGGGCGCCGAGGAAGACTAGAGTGTTGCCACCTCGCGCATGTCGGTTTCCTCCGGGTGCTCCGATTGCCTCCCACATGGAAACACTCGTTAATTGGCCGATAACACCTTCATTTATAGTGGAACGTGGAGCTTGGGCAATTGTTGGACCCCGGCCGCTGCTTTCCCGCTTCTCCGTGGTTCTCCCTCGTGGCCCGAGCGCACGCTGGTCTCGAGTGAACGAACCCTGCGTGGCGTCGCGTCGCAAGTTGATAACGCCGCCGCCGTCCTCCTTCCCACCAGGAAACAGAACTCCAAGAAGGAGGCGGAGGAGAAGAAGCCGCACATCAAGAAACCGCTCAACGCGTTCATGCTCTTCATGAAGGAGATGAGGGCCAAGGTGATCGCCGAGTGCACGCTCAAGGAGAGCGCCGCCATCAACCAGATCCTGGGCCGCCGGGTACGTGACACCACTGCCAGCCACCGCCCCACGCGCCGCCTCACGCGCCGCTCACGCTCGCCCCGTCGCCACGGCCATTGTGCCGTGGCCCCCGGGACGGTGGGGCCAAGCAGAAGAGTTGGGCGGAGGGTGGTGGAGGGGGGCGGGGTGCCCATTTTATATTCCTTGCACCAGGGCACATGCCAGCCGTGCTTCGCCATTCACCACCGTGTTTGTACGGCAAATCTCTAAGCCGAATCTCAAAGTACGTCGTTTGTGCGTGTGTGTTGTGTCCTGTGTGTGGGCTGTGTGCTTTGCGTGTGTTTGCTCACCGTGTACCGATCATCAGTGGCACGCCCTCTCACGAGAGGAGCAGGCCAAGTACTACGAGCTGGCGCGCAAGGAGAGGCAGCTCCACAGCCAGCTGTACCCTGGCTGGTCCGCGCGCGACAACTACGTGAGTATGCGCAGTGCACGCAGCCCAGACTGGAGACAGGGTGGCCTAGTGAAGGCCTCGTGGTGGCCTAGAGGTGGCATCAAAGTAGCCTAGTGGTGGCCTAGTGAAGGCCTAGTGAAGGCCTAGTGGTGGCCTAGTGTAGGCCTAGTGAAGGCCTAGTGAAGGCCTAGTGGTGGCCTAGTGTAGGCCTAGTGGTGGCCTAGTGAAGGCCTGGTGGTGGCCTAGTGAAGGCCTAGTGGTGGCCTAGTGGTGGCCTAGTGAAGGCCTAGTGGTGGCCTAGTGAAGGCCTAGTGAAGGCCTCGTGGTGGCCTAGTGAAGGCCTAGTGGTGGCCTAGTGAAGGCCTAGTGAAGACCTAGTGGTGGCCTAGTGAAGGCCTAGGGAAGGCCTAGTGGTGGCCTAGTGAAGGCCTAGTGGTGGCCTAGTGGTGGCCTAGTGGTGGCCTAGTGGTGGCCTGGTGAAGGCCTGGTGAAGGCCTAGTGGTGGCCTAGTGAAGGCCTAGTGAAGGCCTAGTGAAGGCCTAGTGAAGGCCTCGTGAAGGCCTAGTGAAGGCCTCGTGGTAGCCTAGTGAAGGCCTAGTGAAGGCCTAGTGGTGGTGGCATAGTGGTAAGTTTACTTGACACTGAACCGCATCGAGCATTGTCCGCACACTCCAAATCCCACCGGTGCCCAATTTATTTCTGTGAATAATCTAATTATATGGGCATCAATTATTAACCGCGCTGCTAAAAATGTAGCGGTAGCCAGCCTGCGTTTGGCTCAAGAGATGCATGTTAATGAGATGCTGTGTCTTCAGAGTGTGCAGACTTCTGTCGCATGCAATGATTGCATCTTCAGCCCCGGCCCAGAGCCACACTTGGCCGCGAGGCAAATTGAGGCGTCGTCTTGTGCCGCCAGCGTTGCACGGCCTCGTTCCGGCGCGGCATGGCAAAGAGCTTGCAGTGGAAAAACCACCAGTACCACGAGGGCCCGGCGCCAGTGCGGCTCGGATGAGCCATCGGGAAAGGAGTTATAGGGTAGAACTTGTGCCTTGGGGGAGACGGCCCAATTTCAACCCCCCCCCCCCAAGGTGCTCAGGCAGGCCAGGTGAGGTGCGGTCTTCAGGTGAGTGTGCCGAGCCAGTGTGGCGGCAACCGTGAGTTCGGTGTGGTGAGTGTGGTGACTTTAAGACCACTGGTTTTCACCAGGGCAAGAAGAAGAAAAGAAAAAGGGAGAAGCAGCCTGCTGAGCAGCCAGCCGTGATTGGTGAGTGATTCTCGTACAGTTTTGTCCGCTCACCACTCCCCCCTCACCACCCCCCCCCCCCCCACGATAATCGACTTGATTCTCGAACGATCGTAAAGGAAAGTGACCGACGATGCAGAGAAGCCACCACCTACTGGTTGAGCGGCAACATTGGCCCTTCGGGGGAGAAAAAAGAACAGTGCGCTAATCGACAGCAAAAAAGCCTGTTTGCGGTGTTCACATTTAAGGACCCGGCGACATTAACACATTAACAATTTACATCGATGAGATTGAGAAACGGCATTAATGTAAAAAACATACTAATTGAAGGTAATTCTTAAAAACCGTGAGGCCGTTATCTGCCATGGAAGAGCGCTTGACCACGCGCGGCCGCACGTTTTAACGCCTCTTGGTCCGCAGTTAAAACGATGCCGAGTGGGCAAACGCCTTCACTGAGCGCTGTCAATCAAAAACTCAGCCCTTTCTTTTTGCTTTGGCTGTGACCGGGGCAAATCGGAATATGCGGAAGCGCTTACTTCATTTAACTAAGTTGTGTTTATTTTTTCAATAATTGCGGAAATGTAACAACAGAAGCTTGTTTGAGAAGGTACCTGGGCGTGTGATGCTGCCCAGGAACTGTTTCAGACTCGCAAAATAAACAGAAATTTCGAGAGAGGAAATTGGCGCTTCCGTGCATTTCCAGCGGGCCCCGGCCGTGAAGAGTGCTCTTTGTAAATCGCTGGATAAATTCTTGACGTGTAAATTCATTCTTATTCGATTCTCTGATATAATTCTAATTTCTAATCAATCCTGAACAAATCCCAATCATTTATTTTTTTTAAGTCTGTGCTTGGTTTTGATTTTTCACTCGGAAGTTTTTCCTAATGTTTTTAACGCTCGCTGGTTTGTGTTTGTTTTTATATTTAATTTTAAAAAAGCCTTAAAAATAAACGCGACAAATTTGGCTTTAAAAAAAACATGTACGCGGCTTGCGCTCCGGCGAATGGCTCGAGACCGCCGCTCTCGTCGTGCCGCCGAGACGCCGCGGAGGTCCTCTCGCTCCAAGCCTCCGTTTGCGAAACAAAAGTGCAAGCGACCCCCCCCCCCCCGCACTCCACCCCCAAGGGAAATGACACGACGTTCCGAAGCAATTAAATGCGATCACTTTGCCAAATTGCTAATTACGTGACAAAAAAACCGTGAAGCAAAGTAATTCTGAAAAAATTACATTCTTATGATTTGTCCGCGGTGGGTTTGCTTCGCGGAGTTGTTGTGGATGCCGCCCTGTCACTTGCATGCCGAGTGTCCCAAAGGCTGCATGAGCAACGTCTTGCTTGCTGAGCATGGACCTGCCTGCGTCTCCCTTCCCCTCCTTCCTCCTACACCGCCTCCTCCACCGCCTCCTCCTCCTGCCGCCGCTGCTGCTGCTGTGTTGGTTTTTTTTTTGACGCACGCTCCCAACCCCCTCGGGGTGCGTCTACCCTGACAGTCGCAGACAGCGAACGAGAACCCTGGCCCATACGAGAGAGGAGAAACAAATAAAAAAAATTCTAATGAAATTAATTACAAAAATAAAACAACGTGCAGGACCACTCTGCGGTGCCAGCGCTGCCGGACTGTTGTCGCTCACCCGCGATCACGACGCACCGGTGCGGCGTTTGAGCCCCTTCAGAATCGTAATCTTTATTTATACTGGAGGAATCCGATGAGCTATAAAAAATCTCTTTTTCACACATGTCCAGTAGCTCCTGGACATCGTAGACGAATTCGAGGGGTTAAAGCAGTCTGGGGGGCGGGTGAGTGGTGGGAGGGGCGGCCGTAATGTTGTTATGCCCTTCCACCTTGACACCGCCGTTGCCGCCAATAACCGTATAAATAAACGTTGTGAAACGCGTTTCGTCGTAGACGTTAATCTCAAGAGTACGTAGCGGCTGTGCAGCGCGACGAGAGGATTTGTGAGGATGGAGGCTCTGGCGCTGATCTCTGCGGCGGCGGCAGCGGCGGCTGGGCGAGTGGGGACGGCTCGAGGCATCGTTGCACTTTGAACGACAATCAGTCACGAGGCTCCGGCGGGGGGAGGGGAACGGAGCGCCAGGGCCCAAACGTAACCCAATAATAATTACACAGCAATTAGCCGGTATTTCCACAATATTACACATTTATTGCTACCTTGGGACATAAATGGCTTGATTTATTTTCATTTCATTTACTTTCTTTTTTTCGTTCAACCGTAAGTACACACGCAACCGTTGGAATCTCGCTTCGTAGTTCTCAGCTCTTGTTTAGCCACACGCATGTAGTTTGTGAAAAAGGCCGCCCCCCCCCACTCCTCCTGTTTGTTTTGTTTGGGTTAAATTCATAACGTGGCGTTAACCTACATCATTGCGGGGGTGTGCTGGCCGCGAGCTGGGCTGGACGGAGCTGGTGGAGGGGGGGGGGGAGAGGCGTGGGGGGTGATTGAGGGAGGAGAGAGGGGAGCCTTGGCAGTTGAATGTTGCGGAGCGGTCGCCAAAGCCCCCCGGCCCCTTTCGGCACAGCGAGACCAACAAACGTGTCTCCCCTCCCGGCCGCAGCGTTCAGCCTTTGCATTTGAACACTCGGCCTTGTGTGAAGTGAGCCTCCCGAGAAAGACATTATAATTGCCTGGTGTGTACGTGTGTGCACATTTGTGTGAGCGTGTGTGTGCGTGTGTGTATGCGTGCATGCGTGTGTTTCCGTGTGTGCGCGTTTTCCCCCCCTGGTGGAACAGAGTTTTGTTGTTAGTCTGAAGGGGACAGAGCAGAGTAACGAATATTGCCATAAACCGAAGAGGCCCTTTTTATGGTTAGTTTTTTTTTGAGGGGGGGAATGCGGTACTCCTCTAGACGGGAGAAGAGGAGTTCAACTTTTATTAGTAATACACTTTTTACCTTTTACGGTTAAAGCCACATTTTAGCCTATTTTAAATCGACACGCAGCAGCTCTCCAGCATGTGTTTAACGGCCAAGTCAGCCGAGAGCGGGACGACACGGTGAGCCCACGCTCGCGTTAAAGACCGCGTTGCTGGTCGAGCAGAGACGGTGGACTTACGGAAGCCCCGAGAGAGAGAGGCGGGAGGAGAGGGGTTTGGCTCACTTAGTGGACTGGCTTGGCCCAGCTTGTTGCTTCCTGTTATCCCTCACACCTCCTCCTTGCCTTCACGCCGTCTCCCCCCTCAGAGCAAGAATCCGCTAAGAAATGCCGAGCTCGCTACGGGGTTGACCAGCAGAATAACTGGTGTAGCCCTTGCAGGTGTGTATCGCCACTTCTGCAGCCACCTTTCCCCCCACCCCCGCCCCACCCCCGCCCCACCCCCGCCCCACCCCCCCCCCTGTCGCACGCCACGTTTCGTCGCAAAACAAAAAACGAACGTCGACCAAAATGAGTAAACGGATAAAGGTTAGCGCAAACGTGTAGCGTGATGTTGCCGATGTCGCGCGCGCCCCTGCGGCTGGTCTGAACGCCTCGCGCGCAACCACCGTCTGGTGGTCGGGAAGAACTCAATGGCTCAATGGGACGATTTTCCTGCGTGTGTGTTTTTTTATGCTTATTGGTTATTATTTGGCTGAAATACGAATTGGCGGCTGTTGGTTTTTCGCGCCTTGCAATGAGAACTGCTGCCCGCTTCTGCTCTGGCGTACGAGTAAAATAGAATGTGCTGCCCATCCCTAGACTCGCCGCTGCCAAACACCAGCGTACATAATACACGTCCGAGACCTTGGGTCCACGATAGAGAGGGGGAAATGATGTTGAACTTCAGACACCGCCGCCCCCTTTCGAACGAGTTGGGTTTGTGAGCAAACACGAAGGCAACGATTGCTTAATGTGTCCGACCTCGTGACCTCTTGGCGTGGCTCTTGTTGGCTGAGGCACACTTTGGCGCTCATTGTCAACAGGGCCAGGTTGATAGCAGCTGCTCATAACGAAGGAAAACGGACGTTTTTATTGCGTGTGCCTTATGACAACGATAAAAAGCAGCTCCGAACATTGTCATGAAATTGCCTGGAACTGCTATGTAATCACTTATCGGTTCCAGGATATTGGTGGTGGTGTGTGACAAGCCAAAGGTGAAATACTTATTAAATGTAAATAATTAAACCGAATGTTTAATGCGCCATGAAGGTGATCGGCAGACCATTGCTGGTCAGCCACGTTGCCAATCGGGGATTGCGCAATATTTGTGACGTCCAAACTGGACCCCGTCACCCATTTGGTCTTTGTGTGACGACGCCCAACCGGAGGTTGTTAGTGGACAAAATAGGTGTCAAGTGACCGGTCGTGTGAATAATTGGAGGAACGGACCGTCAATTACACCGCAGTCACGTACCTTGTGACTCGCCGCGTCTCAAACTAGACCTTAGGGATACTAGTGATTTCAGTCGGTCAAAAAAAACCACACACACAGATAACAAAAATACATTCCGTTTTGAGGTTGGTTGTTTCTTGACGGTGTTGTGAGGCATTGAGACCATCCGAGCCAGCTTCACCATTTGCCGGCCGGCGGTTCTAACGGAGACGGCGCTCGTAGATAAACGTCTCGCCTGCTGGTTGCGCTCGTGCGATGGAGCCACGTGGTGGCACGCGCCGCGCGACACGCGGGCGGGCAGGCGGGACAGAGTCGCGCACTCCTCTCCACGTCTCCCTTGCCCCCCCCCCTCCCTCTCCGCTTGCCTGCCTCTAACACCTCCCGTTATTAGAGAACGCCTCTCACCCATTGAACATGCTACCGCGACACGTGCCGACAAAACGGCAGGAAAAAAAAACGTTGGAAACTCTCGAAGGTACATGTTTAAAGAGGATTGGAAAGAAAAAAAGGATCCTGCCGATGTTACTAACCGAACCCTTCTCTAACCCCCTGCCCCTCCTGTTTTCTCGTTTACCTGTTTGGCTCTCTGGACCTGGTGGTTTGTCAACGTTGGCTTGGGGTGGCTACGGTGGTTTCGTTTTGTTGCCCTCGCCCCCTCCCGAGGTCGCACTCTGCGTCTCGATCTCCCCAATTAAACAAAGCGGTGCGCCGCGAGGGGCGGAACTTCACGAGCGTGCGGTGTCCCTTGCCTCAAAGCTCCTGCTACGTTATTTTTGCAAGAGAAGGCACGCTGAGAGAGACAAATAGTGGCGAATACTAAAATTTCACGTGTAATCTTAACGTGTCGAATCCCCAAAACGAAGATTAAATCCAGTTGTTATTTTCATTTTGGATGAATGTCTGCAGTCGGTGTGTTCGCGCAGACCGTTAAGTTTGCGGAACATTTGGCCGCTACGGGAGTGCGCCCCGGCTGCCAACTCTTGCAAAGTCCCGCGGGTCTTTAAGTGCAACGGAAACGAGGCTTGCTTTTGAGGATGCAGCAGCAACAACACGGCAACATTGGGACACATTAGGGGGCGGGTGCGATGCATTGGACAGGTCCTCAAAGGAGCTTGTCTCAGAATGGGATTGACGCTGGTGCAGGAACGCTTAAGCCATCGCCACAGCGTAGGTTCTGCGGCCGTGCTGTGCGCACGGCCGTCTCGATGCGTTTACGGGGGGGTTGTAACCGCGCGTGTTGTCCAGCACGACGTCCGACGTTTCGCTCCACGCGCTGGCAGCTGGTGACTTTTTACGATCGTCGAGGGAGAGAGTTTGGCCGCTTCCGTTCGGTTTCACGAAGAAAAACTCCCGGCACGCAGCGCGAAACGTCGGGCGTCGTGCCGAACGAAAAACGAGCGGTACGACCTGACTAACGACATGGGAGAAGTTAATTCATCACTGCTTGCGGTTGTCAATCAGTCAGTCAGTCAGTCTGCTGCTGCTGCTGCCGTAGTCATTGACGAGAGCGCTATGTGGCGAATGCATCACAATGTCGGGTTTCTTTCCCACGGACGTGGGAGTAGAATTACTCGGGCAGGTTTTTTTTTGCCTCGAAGTTTCCCCATGTCAGGTGTGACCCGTGGAATTGAGGTGAATGTCGGGGAGACATATCGCTTGCCTCCGCTCGCTTGCCCCAGCCGCTCGCTTGCCCCAGCCGCTCGCTTGCCCCAGCCGCTCGTTCGCTAAGCAAGCCTCTCCTGCTGGGAGCAACTCGGGCTTGCCGAAGGAAAATGGCGCTCTTTATTGAAAGAAAAAAATAAAATCAAGGCTCGGCTTTCACGCAACCGCAGTTAAAGAGAGGTAATTTCTGCTCGGTAAACAAGCGCGGGCCTTGAAACTAAACTATTCAGCTTAGATTTGGGAGTTATTTATAGAGAACTTCCCCCCACTCTCCCCCGCCCTGCCTTCTCCTCCATGAGCACATTTCACGTAATTCGATCTAAGTGAGTCAAAATGTACTCCATAAAACTCGCTCTGCTCGCGCGCATAGGTGCTGTTTTCTTTTCTAATGGCGTCTTTACTCCGTGGTAAAAACCCGGGGGGGGGGCGAGCACAAGTGGCGGTGAAGTGTGGCTGGTAACAGCGTGGGGAGAGCGAGAGAGAGAGACACGCACATCTCGCAAACGCCAGCAAGCTTGTAACGCTTCCAGAGTTGCACACGGCGCTTAATTATCCCTCAAGTTGAACCTACCGGCACTACCGGCAAAGCCGACCGTAACACTATTAATGAATATGCTACGCACGTAAAACAATTATACTTTCTCCGAGCGGTTAGTGATTCAAATTTCATCCTACTTGGAAAAAAATAAGTTTGGTTCACAAAGGCCACTTCGTTCGATGGTTTTCTTTTGACCACTTTAGTCTCCGTGCTGGTGAGGTAAAGAGTAGGTGAAGTGAACGTCTAACTCGCTCTGCTTGCAAGTCCCACATGCCGTTAGAACATCGTCCTTTAAAAATAAAACTAGCGTCGCTACATTTCCTCGGAACAAATGTCCTCTCTTTCCCTTTTTTAATAAGCGGACGTTTTATCAGATGCAGTTGTAATAGCAGCAATCTGCTCGCCCTTGCCGCTAATGACTGCCGCGTGTGCGACGAGCGAAGCGTTGGCGGGACAAATACTCAAAGCAGCGACGCTGCAGCCACCGTGCAAGGTCGCATTGAAGAGGCCATTTTTGATCGATAACATTAAGAGACAGACATTTACTTTTTTTTAAGATTTAAGGGTCGTAAATATTTGCCTCGTGGGTTATTTTTTTAGACGAATGTTTAATTCCGCCCCCCACCCCCCCCCCCTAAAAAAATAAACTTGGGCCTTGCGTGGAGTTATTAAAGCTAGACTCTGGCCGGCCATTACTTTGTTGGTGTTGAAGTCGCCTTTTTGGCTATTAAATTTTCCGCTTGTTTAAATGTTTTGTTATTGCCATGTTGCTCACAGCACCGCTGGTTAAAGAGCTGTCCTATTCACGTTGTCTTTAATCTATTGACAGTAAGTGCAGTTCTTGTGGGCTCGACCCGACTTGTCGTACACTACAACGTCGTACATATGAACGTTCTTTCTTTTCACGAAGAAAGAACATGCTCAAAGCACCGATGTGAACGATTATAATGAAGGGTTTTTTTTCTTTTTTTAAGCGTGTAAATGCACACTTGATTAACTGGGATTTTGACGATCAGCCACCCCAGCCACGTTCTCTCGCTGCCAAAGGTCGCGTTCGGTCCTTCCTAATGCTCTGACTTTTTTTCCCTGGGTGCATGTCCACAGTTACTGACTTCCTTTGCCCCTCTCCCCGCCCGTCTCTCCTGTGCCTGTGTCTCTTCCCCCCTTTTTTGGCTATGCGGCAGTCTGTAATGAGGATAATTAGCCTGTGGTAGGTACTCGCTCGATTACCGAACCTTCTTTGTCCTTCTCTGTGCCTCCTTCGTCCGTGTCTCTTGCACCCGATAACCCCCCCCCCCCCCCCGCATGCGTTAACCGGCTCCCGCGCGTCGCCGTCCACCGCGAGCCAGCGGGCTCTCACGCGCGCGTTAACGCTGCCGGTTCCCCTCGTGCTTGGCAGCAATGGCTAGGCCACATCCACCACCAGCGACGGTGGTGAAGCAGGTAAACGAGGATGTTCCCGCCGCCGCGTTTTAACGTTGAACGGAGTGTGCGTTTGTATGTGTGTGTGTGTGCGCACGCGCGCACGCGATTGCCTTGCGTCGGTTGTGTGCCAAACATTGCCCTGAGCCCGTTTCGCCCTCAGTGATGTCACCGCCCAGGGTGCTTGGCTTGCAGACGCCTCCCGTCCAGCCACTGGCCAGGCTCAACTTTGCTTAGCTTCCGAGATCAAGTGAGGGCACTCTTAAAAAAATTCAACTACTAACAAAAAAGCAATGCTTGTTTATATTCTGTTCTATGAAAGTGGTTACAGTAATTTTAGAAGGAGTGGCTTCTTCTTGCATTGCACATTAAAAAAACCTATTTAAGTCTTTGCTCAAACAATACCGTACAAAGACCTCCCCCCATGTCCTTCCTGGTCATGGGGGTTTGACTATACTTCACCACGCTGGTCAGTGCGAGTTGGTGAAGGAGGGGGTTGGGGGGGTCACCCAGAACCGCTTCAGACATCGTCGGTCACCACTGATGTTAGCCGTGGCACGTCTCGCGAGCTTTGTTGGCCAAGGTAACCGTGAGCCATTGCACCAGCTGACGAGCACACATCCGGCCCAGCGACACGCAACCTTCCGCAAGACGAGTGACGTTAAAACAACGTCCGCTTATTTTATCGAGCGCGATTGTTTAAATTGTCTCCGCCCATCCCCGCTCCCTCGCTCGCTGGAGCCGGTTGACCCATTGCCGACTCACGAGCAGCTTCGTGTGAGCCTAAGGGCCACGCGACGGCTGTGGAGTCGACATCGATCGCTCCACACGCCATCGCCCTCCGCGCAGATTCGTCTTCTCGGCCAGCGCTTCCAACTCCTCAGCGACCGTCACATTCAGCTCGGCAATGTTTGGCATCACACCTTCATTCGCCTCAACCTAAACGTTTTAAATTAGGTCGATTATTATTGTTTTCTCACTTTTACAAATTATGTTTCAGTCCCATTGTCGTTCACCAGAAGGGTCATTTAAAGCAATGCTGTAATCTCCGGATTGTGAGATGCACCGTTAAACTTTGACCCGGTATTGGTAAAGTGACGAATTAATTGGCTAAACAGGCAGAAAACCTGGACATGGTGTTGAAGTCACCCCCAACTTTAGCTTTGATAGACGTGGAGGGAGAGAGGGGGGGATGTGTATCATATAATCCGGAGAATACAGCAAATGTTTAATTTGCCATGTGTACGAAGTGAAGGATTGTAAAACGAGGCTCAAAGCTCGCACCATATTGACATCTGGTTGCCATTTTGAGCGCTACCTGGAGCGGCGAGTCGGTCCGCTCACGCCGAACATTGCTGCCAGGCTCCAGGGAACTCGAGTGGTAGCCCGCGGCGGTGCGTTGCTCGTCGCACAACCCCCCAGCGTACTCCCCCATCCCCCCCTCCCCACTTTACATCCCATTCCGTTCTTCGACAAGTGCAGGGAGGGAAAAAGACGGATTACGCGTGGCGAATTGCCAGAGGCCTCGTTCCGCGTAAAGAGTCTCAAAACGTCGCAAAAAGAACCGACCCAAAACAAAACGCGCACGCTTTGCGTCACGAGTTAAAACGATCGCTCAGGTCTCTGTGTGACGTGGCGCTCCTGCCCCCCGCCAGTCCCCCCCCCCCCCCCGCCAGTCCCCCCCCCCCGCCCCCCAACCGACTGCCCCGCGCGCACGAGACGCTTGTCCCAGCGCTCGCCCGCCAGACGGGAACCACGTTCCATGCCGCGACGGCCCCATTGGCATTCTCGCCGGTCGTAAACTCCCGAACTTCATCGCCGCCGTGAGGGCCCTCGCTCAGTTGTTTTCTTCAAGCGCCACTCCGACTTCTGCCCCGTTCGCGAACAGCGACGGTGAATCGAGAATCGCGACCTCCCGAGTTCGCGCGCTTTACTGCCGTGCGCGACATCCACGTCGTGCACGGCGCAGCCGGTTCTTTGCAGTAAATGAATTGACATTTCATTCCAAACAAAACTAAATTCTGATGTGCTGCTGCAATATTTACATTAGACACTGCACTCTGCAAATGTAGCGATATCCCGCGTGACAGTTTAGCGTCGTGTTAATGTTGCTGCATTGGCCAACGGTACCTACGAAAGTGGCACAGTTACTGCTGACAAAGCACGCTACGCAAGTAAACAGCTACAAAGCAGTTGTTTACAACTGGATACGTTTAATTTCGATACTGCAGAAATAATATCAATTCCTGTTTAACTTGGCAGCTTATTGATTGGCAGTTAGCTTATTTTGTCGTCGGTAACATGATTATGCATTGTCAGAGTTTTTATTTAAAGACGAGGAGTGTGCCTTGTTTAGGTTCAGAGCTCCAAAGCGTTGGCCCAATTGTAACAAACTACGAGAGAACAGCACTCAGAACTATAAACTTAGACCAAAGAAAATCAAAGAGATTTACAATTGGCAGCACAAAAACGTCCATGTCGTATTGAATACTAAAAATTCAACCTGCAAATTATTTTCATTGGCAATAATAAAAATTAAATCTCATTTCAACTTGGAGATTTCACTTCACAAACTCCCGCTCATTTGCCGCGTGTCGTTGCCATTCGCACATTCACTTTCGTGTCGTTCACGTGTCGCTCACGTGTCGCTCACGTGTCGCTCACGTGTCGTTCACGTGTCGCGCTGTACACCTTGAGGACAAATTCAGGGGCACTAAAGCTGACGGCTAAAGCACTAAAACATTGGGCCACCTAAACTGGTCTGGCAGTCAAGGCTTGCCGGGCAAAATCCTCGATTTCACCGTCTATGCCAAGTCCCTTGCATTTTTCCCCCGTTCGTTTTGTCAGACACAGAGCGCACACTTCAAAACTGCGGGTGAAATAGGTAGCTACTTGTTGCGTTCCGGCGTTGCAGAGCAGTGCATCACCTGTACGGTGATGACCTGGTGCTTTATCGGGCCCGCTGCTGCCATTCGAGGCACTGCCGGCCCCGCACACCGCACACAGGTGTTGCACTGCCCGGCCGCCAGATGTCCAACAAATGAAATGTTGTCCGAGACGTGGTAACGCTTGATTGGATCGCGTCGACCGCCTGATGTGTGCCATTAGTGACTCTGCGCTTTATTCACAGATAACTGTTTGCCTGTTTTCAGGAGGAAAAAGAAGTGTGCTCGCTACCCATACGACGATGACAGCTGTGCCAGCAATAACTCTTCTGACGAAAGCATGACCGACTCGCTCCCCGGCTCGCCAGCGCGCTGCCTGTCGCGCGGGCGCCTCCACCCTGGCGCCGGCGACCACCCGCACCACTCCCCAGCCACCTCCACCGCCGCCGCTTCGTCATCCCAGCGAGACAGAGACCCGCGGGATCTCCCGCACCCGGACTCGGCCCCCAAGGAGAGCCACGGCCCGCAGCAAGCCGAGCGCCACGGCTTCGAGCAGGTCCGCTCGCCCGCGCACTCCCACCCGCTGTACGGGCCGCCGCCGTTGCTCCCGCCGTCCCACGACCACTCGAACCACCACCAGGGCGCCGGCCCGGACCCCTCGCGCCTGGATTACCTGCGCTTCGAGCGGCCCGCGGTGCCGGAAGCGAGCCGGAGCCCGATGGCGCGGCGCGCCGACAAGCCGAGCCACCACCACGCGGAGCCGTGCCAGCCGCCGCGCTCGGACTTCGCGTGCGGCGAGCCCGGCCAGAACTCGACGTCGGATAAAAAGCAGCGGTCCTCGCACGCGGAAGCCGGCGCGCCGGCGCGCACGGAGGACGGCGCTCAGCAGCAGTCGGAGCGCCCGGGCAACGCCCCGGCTCACGGCAGGCACTCCCAGCACCACAAACGCGATCACGCCGCGCCCCCGCAGATGAGCCCCTTCGAGCAGACGCGGGCGCCCAGCAAGGACAGCCCGACGCACGCCGGCGCTCAGAAGTCGGCGCCCTCCTGCTCGTCCGACTACAAGCGCCTGGGGCAGCCCTACGCGGAGCACCCGCACGCCGCCCACCCCAAGTCGCCGCGGCTCGACCCCGCGCACGCGCCGTCGCCTCTCGCCGCCAAGCCCGAGATGTTCTCCCCGTCCTTCCCGCTGCCCGTGCTCGGCCCGCGGATGATCCCCGGCGCCACCTCGCTCCCCTCCGCGCCGCCGTCGCACGGGGGCCTCGGCCGCCCCCTCGCGCAGCCGGCCGCGGGCCTGCCCTTCTCGGCGGCCCCGTCGCCGTTCTCGCCCGGCGGCTCCCTGTCCTACTCGCCGACGCAGCACGTGCCGCCCTCCTCCGCGATCGCCTTCCCCCCGTCGCACTTTGCGCTGCAGTTCCACCACGCCATGCTCCTGGCGCAGGCGCAGCCGCTGTCCCTGGTCACCAAGCCCAGCAAGTGACGGCGCCGCGTAGGCCCCCCCGCGACGACGCCACCCTCCGCAAGTCCCTCGCCCATCCCCACCCCCCACGCCACTCGCGGCAACCGTGGTGCCGGCCGGCCCTGAGCACACCAGACCCCCCCTCCCCCTCCCCCCCAAGTCAGTACCGATCCCCTTCGCTCACTCCAGACCTAGAGCCACTTCCCGACTCACTCCAGCCTCTGCGCCAAGTCCACAGACAGAAAACTGCTGGTCAATATTTGACCTTTTGCTTCGCAATTTCTGAGGTCCTTTTCGTGTGTAATCATGCATTTTATGAAAACATTTTATAAAACATGTTCCACAGCGACTATAGAAGATATGTTTACCTGATTTCTACATGTATGATATTATTTCCTTTTTGGATTGTTGGGTGTTTAGCTTTTAAAATACAAAATTGAAAAAAGTTTCAACGTAAACTTGATCCGTTTGTTTTTATTATTTTTTTAATTGAAGACTTCCAGCGCAGGAGACCTTGAGTGGACGGTGGTTATTTTTGATATATATTTGTGCCGACGTTTAAGCCAAGTCATTGTACATTGGTTAGAAATGTGTGTGTGTGTGCGCGTGACTCTGTCAAGCTCCACCTTATTTTGGCTTTTGTAATATGTAAGCACCCATTTCCTCTCAAGTTGTTAGCTTAACGTCTCATGGCAGTGGACACCTGCACAGTTTGTAGCTACTATGTATTTATTAACCTTGCTTGATGGTAACAATTTAGCTTTCATTTTATTTTATTTTTTCAATCGTTATTGCATTTGTTATATTTTGTACGCTTGTTTTTGCGGAGAGCGAGAGAGAGAGCGACCGTGCGAGAGAGAGAGAGAGAAGAAATATTCTGTGGCCAAATCTATGAAATTTTAAAAGTGACAATTCTTTTTTTTGGTAATAAGTGCATTGTTGTCACATAAAAAAAATATATTGGGGGGCGGGGGGGGGGGTGGGGCGGGGGGACGAGGAGAGAGACGATGTTTAGTACAAGTTATGAATTTTTTTGGTGGAATTGCATTTTAACACATTGTACATTCTATGGGTAAACTTTGACAACGTGTCGAGATGTGTAATTTGCTGTTGACCTGCGAAAATAGGACGAGCACAGAATTCAACCACAGAAGAGAAACCAACCACACGAACTTGCGATCCGTACTCGGATTCGAAAAGAGTTGAAATGCCACCTTGTTAATATTTGCTGTTTAAAAAAATGCTTTGAGAGTTTCCTCGTTGAGATTTTGTAATTTGCTTATTCTGTACATGTCTGTAGCATGCTTTTTTCTCCAAAAATAAAAAAACACTCATTCTGGTTTTTTACCCTCAGTATTTTTTTCTTCTGAAATCTTTTAGATGCACAGCGAGTCGCTCAACTGAGATTAAACGTGTGTGTGCACGTGGCGAATGAGAGCACGTTGGTTAAGGTTCCGTCTCGAGAGCGTAACAAAGACCCTCCGTGTCGCTCTTAACGGATCGTTGGGGTGGATGCTCTGAACGATCACCTAATGAAGGCCAGCAAAGGCACACGAGGGGGCGGGTGGCGAACAATCACGCCCGACCGCCTTTGTTTCCCCCGTGGCGATGTTCACATACCACACCTTGTATCCATTTAAGGCCTGGGACTGGTTTGTATTCGCCGCTGTTATTGGCCGTGAGCAAGAACTGAACTCGGATTAGATCGTGTTAATATTGTGTCGTGGAAAGAGAATCAGAATCTTTATACTGGAGAAAGCCGCTAAGCTGTGAAGCTATTTTTTCAGAAATGTCCAGTAGGGGCAGGTCAGAAAGTTACAACAACAATACAAAAACACGATAGGAGTGCAACGTATAGGTAAGGTATAAATCACGGAAAAAATTAAGCTCAAACCAAATAATATTTACCAGGTAAGGCCCGCAGAGTTATAGAGCTCTTTTTATTATGCGACCTGGCCATGAGTGATAGCCTAATGAAGGGCCTTCACGTGCAAATCTAAAGCAGTTAAAATACCTTAAACGCATGTTAAATGTGGAGGGGAAACCGGAGGACCTGGAGACAAATCCATGCGACCACAGGGAGAGCGCCATGCAAACACCAAATATCCACGCGTCAGGGTCTGGATCGAACGCACGACAATAAAAAAAGTGTTCCTTTCGAAGATCTGAAGGGAGAAAAAAACATCGTGATGGTGATGTTGATAATATTTCAAAATCAATTAATCAAACTTTATTTCTGTAAAGGCGCCTTTCTTAAAACCAAGACCCCTGTAAACAAAAGGATCGTCCGTTGAACATGTGAACCCGTGCAATAAAAAATGCCATTTAGGTTGATCTTCGACCATACACGTCGTTACATTAATTTAGTTCTCATCGGTGATATGCAGGATTGATCCGGGTACACGCGAATTGAGTTCACGTTGCAAATGTGGATGTAGCGCGTGTGGCTCCGTTTATAAATAATTATAATAGCCTCTATGCATTTGTGTGGAACCAGCTAAGAACCAGCACGCAATGGAATGGCAGCGTGGAGGGGTTGGCGCAGTGGTGAGTGCACTGTGCCCTGAACCCAGACGCAGCCACGGTTAACATCAGCGGTGATGGATAATATCTGAACCGATCTTGAGTTCCCCCCCCCCCCCAACTTCACCAACTCACACTCAGGAGGGCGGTGAAGTATGGTCAAAACATTGCTTATGACCGACACGGCGCGTGGAGGGCTTCATCCAGCAGTGGATTGACATGACTGAGTCTCGGCATGTGGGGGGTGGGGGGGATGTGGAAAGGCTATATTTTAAACTTCTTGACTTAGGCGTACGTTAACAACGTCCTCTGCAGCTGAAACTCCAGGTGAATGTAGTTAAATCACACGCCGGAGTTATTTTGTTATTCCTTTAATTATTACAAAAAATCCACAATTATCCTAAAAATGGGATAAGTGTTTAAATCTATTAGAATCAAGTTTGCACTCCCACGGATTTATTTTGGCTCTGACGGATCGTGCACACTCCAACATATATACAGCGCACACTGAAATTAAAACAAACCGGCATAATTTGATTTACAACATACGGCAATGTTAATGTATTTATTTTCATTTTGAGACGCCCTGTTAATGATATCCAGTCAATTCTCGATTATGCAGAATAATGCGCGGTTGTAATGGCCCAAATAATTCACACACTGATAATTAGTAAGAGCAGAACTGAAGTTTTTTTTTTATAATAACAATTATTAAGCGTTAACAGAACTGCAGTTTTTTATATCCAGTTGCAACTCCACGAAGGTGACGCTGAATATTAATGAGCAGCCTGCACGTCTTTTGGATGTGACCGTCCGTACATCCCTCCAGCCAGCCAGCCAGCCAGCAAAACTTGTTTTCGATTACACAGTTACAGAGCCGTGGCACGAACACGGCTCAACGCTGTGGGTGACTGCGTCATGGAGGCGTCCTGCGTGACGTCACACCGCTCACTGGCACATCGCCCGGCCGCGTTGCAGTCAGCCAGCCATGAATCATGAATCCAGCCAGGAACCCAGCCAGCAAAACTTTTTTTTAAGTTATACTTAGTATGATCATTTACATTTGTAACACTATTCGCTCGCTCTCGAAGAGAGAGGACGACTCGGTGCGGAAGGAGGAAACGCAGACTCAGCGGGAAAGGCAGCGGTCACGTGGTGAGCCGGCGCATACACATTACCCAAGCTCTGTGATCCTCTATATATGACGGTGTTATCGGCCAATTAATGAGCGTTTACATGTGGGAGGAAACCGGAGCACCCGAAGAAAACACGCGCATGCGAGGGGGAAACGCTGTATCCCACTGCGCGCGCTCTGGGTAAGCCAGCTCTATTCCCACAAGGCACGGCAGGTGGAGTCAACATTTGTTGCTGTACTGCCTTCTCCTGGCAAACCCAGGGTATGACACCTCGTCGCTTGGAAGGGAGTTTGACAACATTTAAACTGGTCCTGGGCGACCTCTTGGTCGACTTAGCCTTAAATGAGTAGCTGACGCGGTGTGTGCCGGGCGTGGTGTTGGTCACCCATCTCCCCCTGTGCCGGGACCAGCCTTTAGGTGTGCTCGCTAACAGCACTTGCCCCAACAGTCTGCGGAAGGCTATGCGGGGGGTCTTTGCCTTTATGTGCTGCATTGGCTGCTGCACAGCAGACCAAGGCCATGCGGTCTTCTGTAAAGACAAAGATCCCCCCTATAGCCTTAACAGACTCTTGGGGCAAGTGCTGTTAGAGAGCACCTATGAAGGCCAACACGGCACACGAGGGGGTGGGGGTAGCCAGCAACCACGCCCGGCCGCCTTTGTCTCCCCAGCGCAGATGCTTACACACCGCACCGAGTACTCCTTTGAGTCCGAGTCGACCTAGGGGAGGGCCCAGGAGCGGTTCATATATCCGCCACCTCGCGAAAAACCGCGCAGCAACTCGCGAACGACGAGGGGACGTGTGCGGAGCGCCTCGCGAACGACGAGGGCATGCCGCAACGCCTCGCGAACGACGAGGGCATGCCGCAGCAGTGTCATCGAGCTCCCTTGCCGCAGTCCCCGCAGCCCGCACGAGGTGGCATGAATCCTTGCTGATTCCTGTGGTGGCTTCCTCGGCCTGATCGGCGGGCACCTTGAGGGTGACTTGGCCATAGGCCCAGGGAACTGTCCTGGGAGTGAGTGCCAACCTTATTGCAGACCAATTCAGACCTTACTGGTCACCCCGTGCCCATTATACATCTCAGCGTTCATCCTACAACGTCCCATCACAAGGAAGAAACACAAACAAATAGACAAAAACATGTTTGGCCAGTAATGAAATGGCTATACGTCGTATGGACCTGAAAACTCAATTTCCCCGTACAAGAACACGGGCAAAGCGTATGGGTTGACAGCGATGTGAGTGAATGGTAAACCCGTTCTGCATGCCGAGCTTGGCCTGTGCCCATCTGCACGCAGCGCACACACAAAGTCACATTTAGTATTCCCCCAAAAACTACAACTGTAGGTTGTGTTCGTCAGGGCGGTGTGAGGACTGGACGCACATTCTTGTTTACGTCTCAGGGGCATCTTAATTCACCACACACACACAACACTCACCGTGAGCCAATACCCTTTCTTGTTACTAAACAAAAAAAAAATCGGCAACTTTTATTTTACAAACTGACGCGCGTCATTCGTAATCGGTGGCAAGATCCTAGTTTGGGATTTAATTGCCGCATCGAGAGCCTCGAAGCGTCACTCGCGTCGGGAGTGGCGCTATCAAACGGTGCCTTTGTTGTCGACTTCTTCTTCTCCACTTCGTCTCCCTCTCCTCCGCCACCGCGAACCTCCCCACCCGCGTGGCTGCGGCACAAAGCCGCGAGTTGTAACGCCACTTCTACCCCCTCCCCTCCCCCCCTCGACATTCCCACACACCGAGCCCGTGGCGGTGGTGGTGGTGGACGCACTCGAGTCGACCTGCGTGCGGGTCTCTCACTCTCTCCGTCTTTATTGTAAAAGCGCCTTTTGTGTTTGACCCGGGCCCGCTGGCGCTGCGAGGCGAGCCTCTTCTCCCGAGGGCAGGCAGAGTGGTGAGGAAGGCTTCCATGGGGGTTTCACGCGACCTCAGAGGGCCCGTGAGCCAGAGTAAACGTGGCCTCGGCCAAGTCGAGACCCCACTGCTCCTCCATGTGCCAGCTGCCACTGCTAAGGACAACATTCACCCTCCTCCTCTGCTTGCCCCCGTGTCTCTCACCGCCGCAGGGCAACGCTACGGGGATATGATGCCAAGTCGCTGTGTGTGTGGATTGTGGGTAACGTGGCCACCTCGACAAACCCACAACAACAACTAAAAAACCCAGGAATACATTGTGGGAAGAAGAAGAGCATGTTGAACTTCTTTCGCACCGTACACGTAGCCAACCGCACTAATCGGAGGTGCGGGAAAAAGACAACAAAACTAAACCCAAAAAGCAGTTCGAAAGAATTAGTGTTCAATCTCAATTTAAAAGTGCATCGCTCCAGTGCACGATCGGAATATCTCACAACACCAGAGGGCGAGTGAACTGCACGTGAATGCGTTGTCCTGAGTGGTGCGTTGCATTATGATTCTAAAGCAACTGGCAAAACCAGGGAAGACTTTACAGAATTCCCATGACAGCTGCCCCAACAAGAGGATGACCTTGCAACCACATTTATATCATTGTTAATTGTACGGCTCTTTGTCAATCGACCGATGCGTGAAGAACCTCCCCATGTCGCGTTGGTCATGGAAGTTATTCTTGACCACAAAAGCACTTCAGTGCAGATAAACTAAAACTATTATTTTTATTTTACCAGGTAAGGCCCACTGAGCTACGTAGCTATTTTTTCAGAAGCGACCTGACCACAAATGATCGTTCAAGGAAGTGCCTCACCACGTGGAAACTCGTAGCAGCAAAATACTCCAAACACATCGAGGTGAAGCAAAGGAGGCCCAGGACTGGATTCGGATGTCACTTGCTAGTGATGCCAACCTCGGCTGGGCATCGAACTCAAGTCGCCGGCTTCATTGGAGCCGTGTGCTAACCTAAGCACTGTGCCACCACTCCACCCCGATAATAAGAATAATATTCTTAGGTTTTTTCGGTAAAGTCACGTAGGTAAAAATTAAAATTAAAAATTTTTACCTACGTCACTTTACCGAAAAAACCTAAGAATATGAATCCTTGCAGTCACGAAAGCTTCAAATCTAGAATAAGAATAATGCTAAACATATACAGGGAGAGATTTGTGATTCCACAACCCAGCAGGACGTGCAACAGGCTAAGGGTCTGCTGATGAGTCTCGAGTGGAGTAGAATTCACGGCAGGATTTAGTTTCCTTTGGATCTCTTTTTTTTTACGACCATTAAAGAGGTTTATTTTTCTTTCGCAATTTAACTCTTGTTGGTTTATTGTGTAAAGATGGGAACGTTTGTGAGGAGATAAGTTCCCTTCAGTTCTTGAGCGTGAGCACGATTATGTGTTGACAATGTATGCTTTTTTATTTAAGTTTGCAACCCGGACAGGAAACTCGCTCGCAATAATTTACTTTGAAAGCGATTTAATGATCGTAAAACAAAATGAAAATTTGAATATTTATTTTTAGATCGGCTTTAACATCGAAAATGATTGTCAGCAAACCGCGTGAGCGAGCGTGTATTTTCACCTGAGTTGTACTCCGGTGCAGACACTTTACACAAATCTTGATCAAGCCTCTAGAGTTGTTATTTCAGTCAGGCAGTGCCAAGAATATGACGTGATACTCATTGTTTACAGCCCTTTTGTCGACTCAATGCTGGATAAAGGTCCCCCAACACATCGTGATTTGACCAAACTTCACTCAAACTCAGGGGCGGTTTCTTGATTAGGGCGATTGGGCGACGCACCACCAATGTCATTCAACCACAGAGTCACGCTAGCCGTCACTGTGCCTCTGGATATAGTCCAATCAGCGTCATGCTACGTTCTGTGGAGTACCGCCTCTTTTTGGGCGATTTCCCTCCGGCTGAGAATCGCCCCGAGTGGTCCCATAGACTTACATTCAAAGATGTTTTTTTTCGAACGGGGGGCGCTGCAATGCATTCTCTATGGCTTCCGGGAGGGCTCGCCCTAACGTGCTTACGTCATCATACGTAAGCACGTTTCATCCAACAAAATTATTTGTTGCCACCTAGTGGAATCTTTAATAAAAGAAACATGAGTGGATTGTATTAATAGTGAGTATAGAAACAAACAAGATGTATTGTAAGAGTCACTTTATTTTTCATTAATATTAAAGAAGTGAAGTTGCCTTTACATGCTTAAGCTGTTAATTTATCCTTTGCATGGGTGGACCTTATCCTTATCAATCATCCAGACATTTGCCCCCCCTGAGAGATTTTGCAGGAGCCGCCACTGCTCAAACTGATCAGTTGGTGGAGGAGTGGGGCGGTGGGGGGGGGAGACATGACCAGTCACCACTGCATTGACCAGCGTGGTGAAGTATGGTCAAACAAACCCTCACCAGCCACCCAGCATGCATATGGAGGCCCTCATCTAGGAGTGGATTAACAAAATGGCTGTAACAGTATATTATTATAATTTATGTGTATAATGGTCTCTGATCCATATCGTAGGTTATATACAGGGTGTTAAAAAATTTGTAACACTTATATAATACACGATGACATGATAACAAATAGTAATAGCTTCAATAAGTCAAAGAGTCTCCACTGGAATCTGCTCCGGGTGGTCTCCAGAGCCCGGAGACACATTTATTGTGGTTTTGTTGCAAATTCTCAGAAGTGGTAACATTTTTTTAAGCACCCTGTATATTTACTTTAAATGTTTTTCTTTAGGCACACTGGTGTTGCACAATGACTGCTACTAAAATGACGTAGGCTTGAGCACAACCTGGCGCTCGAATGGATGATGTATGTATGTTGAACTTTTTTCGCACCGTACGTATCAAACCGTGCAAATCGTGGCCGATGGTCAAGAGTAACGACGAGGAGTGGCAGAGCCCAAACGACGACCACCACAACCACCAGGGCGGAGAAGGAGGAGCGAAATCGAGTCGTGTGCAGGAGGATTCGTGGGAGCCGGCGACGCCTTGGAGAGGGCCTTTGACTGCTAGTGGGTAGATCACACAGCCAAAGATGACGATTCAACTTGCAATTGAATCACGTTGAAATTTTCAAGGTCATGATCAGTGAAGGGGAATCAGAATATTTCGCACGAGAATAAACGATTCATCTTCTGAACGCAATTGTGTTTTTTTTCTCTCTCTCAAAGGATGAGAGTGGCGCGTGAGAAATGCGCGCGCTGCCCTTTGGTGGGAACATCCCGTCCGCCAACTTGTGCATGTAAAGGATCCCGTGATGTTGCAGCCACACGTCGGCCAGAGTGAGGCTGTCACGTCCTGTGACCAACCGTGTCTTGAAATATTCCCAGAAGTAAATATTCCCAGTAACAGTCTTCAAAATAAAGGAGCGTAAAATAAAATAAAAGTTCTTATAAATACACGTTGTACTTATTTTCTGAAGCTTAATGCACGTATCCTTTTATTGTCATCAGCAATGATTCATCCACTGCTGGATGAAGGCCTCTCCCGAACCGACGCCACTCGTCACCGTCCTGATTTCATCGTTCCATCATTCACGGTGGACATCCTCTCGGGCAAATTTCTCTCCTTTGACTGCCACTCCGTTATTAGTCTCGACCGCTGGTCCCTTCCAGCGGCGCGCTTTGCCCACGTCTGTACTGGACATCTGTGAAAAAGAGCTTCATAGCTTATCGGATTCCTCCAATATAAATAAATAATCAGATTCTGAAGTCACTTTTATGAACAGTAAAAATCATGTCTCTAGCTTCTGTATATGTTCTCTTATCCACAAATTCTTCTGTCTGTGTCACTCATTTACACTCTTTTCAACTTTAGCTGTATTTTCCTTGTCAGCGTTTGAGTAATATATATTGACATATTTGAATCTAGATTGAAAACTAATTTCTTTAGAACTGCTTTTGTGTTTAGTGTGTTGTCCTTCCCTCGCACCACCGATTAGTAAGGTTGGCTACGCACGGTGCGAATTAGTTCAACATACAGCCATACGTAATATTTGCGAATCAAAACACTGTACACAACAGATGCCTTTCTCGCAAAAGTGCCATGTGCGGTTTGGAGTCGATAAAAACAACACATTGGACTGCTGTGCTGCATGTGCTAATTGGTCACCAAAATATCGTTTTGGCGTGGAATTAACCCAGAGGAATTGCCAGCGTGTCCCCTTTAAAAAGAAACATATCGCATGATGCATAGCGATATTAATGATGGCACAATCATATTAACCAGACACTTCAGATGTGTGGGTATGATTAAATTATGTCCTTGTGTGTTTGGCTAACGTCCAGGCAGCTGGGTCAACTGAGTGTGAGGAGTGCATGTCCCATGCCAGGTATTTTCGCCAATTCCCTCCTAATCGTGCAGTCGGGGGGAGGTGATGAGGATGCCTTCATATAGCAGTGGATTGAACATGGATGATGGCGATAATAATTAAGACAAAAGCATTTACCACATGTGAACAGAATGCGCAGTATTGATGACACCCGCACCTCCGATTAGCACGGTTGGATACGTACGGTGCGAAAAAAGTTTTACATACATATACGACGTGCACAGCAATTTATCCTGTAGCCTGACCTTGTTTAAAGTTAAAGGGGGAACAGGAGGTCGGGGCAGTGTACGAAAACTAATGGGGGCATTACAAGCTCTGTGAAAAGCGCTTAATAGCTCATCGGATTCCTCAAGTACAGTATAAATGCATACTCTGATTCTGAATGTTAAACCCTGACAATCAGAATTAGTCATGATCCGGTCTGCCTGTGTCTATGGTGCGATCTGCCGTAGCTCTCACCCCCTGTGTATGTACGAGGAATGGCTGTATGGTACCTACTTTTTTACTTGACGGCCGCATAAGAATGCAGAGGGGGCATCGCCCTCCCCGGCGCGACGTGTCTGAGAGCAACTCGAGGCGAAGGAGGCGAAACAACCGAACGCACTTGGCATCACGCCGTCCCCGTCTGCAAACGTGACGGTTGAAATGTCGACCAAGGCATTTAGTATTAGGAGTAATAATAATTTACTTATTTATTCATGAAAACCACACGGATTCGTATAGGTTTATTTTTTCCGGAGTGTTTTGCATTGGGTTTTAATTTTACGATGTGTCCAGCCAATTTGTGATGAGTTTATTATACGGGGATGGAGCCGCAGCACCCGGAGAAAACCCACGCTCGCGAGGGGGCAACGCTCCATCCCCGTACAGATGGAAACATATGGCGATTAGTCCGCTTGATGGCCAGCACTGTGGCGATGTGCCATACCCTGGTAACATAACGCAGAATGTGGCACACACCCTGCCCACGGGAAGGGTGTTTCCCAACCTTTGTGCGGTGATCGACCATCCCTCGCTGCTGCCCCGACAGCGCTGTATTACAGGGCACGGGCATCGCCACCACCGCCTGGCTTGTGTTTGGTTGACCGCAGCCACGCGACTTGAGTATTTCTCCAGCTGATCAGAAATTGCTGACATAGCAGCCAGGAACATTTTTCTATTGAAACCAAATGTTTCGTTTATTATACATTTTTTTCAACGTGCCACTGTAAAGTGTTTGTTGTTTTGCGACGGTAATAGAACAAGTTGGTTTATTAGCGAAGTTAAACAAATAGTTCGCCTAAGGAATGTATAGTGTACCACCAAATTAAACTGCACTGATTTGTGTTTTTTATTGTAATGTATCGCGCAGTATATTGTTAGCAATCAGTGCTAATGGTCTGCAGATGCGTGGGGTGTATACACAGAACTGAACCACTGCATGTTACGATATTATATTGAATAAACTGTACAGATGAATGGACTCTAAACGATTAAGAACCCTTCGAGATAAACATTTAGAAGAATAGAAATGCCATTTAAAAACATACAAAAACGTAGAAATGCACTTATGATTAACAGTACATTACCAAAAATAATAATTATGTTTACACTATGCTATGTGTAAGAGAGGTTAAAACTCAATGCCTTATTTAAAATTCCATGATGAAATTTAAATAGGTATATCCTGTAATTCCACATTAAAGAGTGGGGTGATTATTGTAGACATGATGAAGTGCTTAGCAGTGGTGAAGAGCTACCTGTGTGTGATATTCAGAGTTCACAGTAATACAGCGCAGAATGTTATATATTGCCAACAGTGCTGTATAATGGGACTTAATTGAAACAGGTAAGAGCCTACTGGCAGAGAAATTTGGCATGTAAATATCTAATCGTATGGTAAGCATTGTTAGGTAATTGTCCCACATGTCAGCTAGATGAAGCCATGCCCACAATAGTGTGATACCACAGCCTCGTGATGCCACGTGAGGCGACTTACTCCACTGCAGGCGTCGTCGCAGGCATCTTCCTGCCTTTGGCTGCTATTCTGTCACCAGTCTCTCCCATTGGCCATAGAAGTTTCCTCCTCCTCCTCCTCCTCAAGCCCACTTCTGAATCAGAATATCATAATCCGTTGAGCTTAAAGCTCTTTGTCATATGTTCTTAGGTTTTTTCGGTAAAGTCACGTAGGTAAAAAATTAAAATTAATAAAAGTAAAATAAAAATAAAATAAAAAATCACGACGTTTCGGAGGCAACACAAGCTTCCGTCTTCAGGTGGAACTGTCACAGCACGATTGCTGTATCAAGTGAGATAAATTCCAAGAACACAGTATTTGTATATATACTGGTTGAGGGTGGGAGGAGCCAAGGTAGGCCCTGAATATTATTTTTGTGAGGTTCGGTGCGGCTGAAGCAGGCTGTTAGGAATGAGCCTTTGTCAGATGTCCACTTATATTCTATAACAGTAAATCGGATTATTTCAATTGGCGTTTGTTCCCTGATTCATGTGTTACTCTTTCTGCATCTCGGTGTAATTTAAAGCATGCAATTCTCCAATGCCTCTGCATTTTGAGGTGTTTTTCCATTATATGTGTTAGTTGTGCATGTCTCTCTCCATGTCATAGCACACGCAACAAAAATACTCAACATATTCGTCAAAAGCAGATTATATGCACGGATTGAAAACTTTCTCCAGGCATGTTGCATTTAAATCCAAATTGTATTGCATTGTTAATGAGAAATAGTTAGAGAGCAAGACAGAACCAGACCATATGATAGACATAAGAGTAAAACTCGTGAAGGGACTTTATGCAGATCTCTAAAGAAAAAAAAAACCCTAAATCTAATATTTTTTTCAGATGAGGATGTTCCATATGCCCTTCACAATATGAATTATGGAAAGCCCCTGGACTGGATGGAATCAAGTCAATTTTATTTTGTTTAACCCAGGTGAGAACGCAAGAGACCCAGGATAGTCTCATTTGCGAGAGTGACCTGCAATGAGAAGAACGCTGTGGTCACCATCATGAAAAGCACAACCAGCTGCTGGGTTAAATTAGTTGAGCTGTTTACAAAACGTATATCCAGAAGCGAAATACGTCTCACGTAATGATTCCTGAGTCATTATACTCTTGAACATAAAATACACGGTTACAATGATGCACAAATCAACAGGGCATTGAATACCAACACCAAATCAAATAACACGAGCATTGAAACTTCCCAAGTAATTAAAACTATCAAAATACCGTACATTGCGGGAGTAACTGATAAACTAGCCAGATGTTTGGAAAAACAAAACATCCTAGTCCGATTTGGCATAGTACATAAAATACAAAATTTATATCTGGTACAAAAGATGTCTTTCCGAAGCTATCAACAGAAGGTGTGTACAGGATTAACTGCACGTGTGGTAAATGTTATGTTGGGCAAACAGGACGATGATCAACACGAGACTAAAAGAACATCAGAAAAATGTTAAATTATCCCAAATACAACTGTCAGCAGTAGCAGAACACGCGTGCCAACAAGGACACTCAATTGATTTTGATATTGTTGAACTTTCGTGCAAAACTAGCTACTACTGGCCAAGACTAATTAGAGAATCTATCGAAATTGAAAAATCAAAATAAATGTAACCGTTCGGATAGCTACCGTCTTAGTTCTACGTGGAAGCAAATCATCAAATAATACATTATTTAAATGCATGCCTACAAAGGGCAGCGTACTTCAATAGGGATTACCGTTGGGAGGGCTATTTTAGTAAACACAATAGACAGGAAGGACAAGTTCAAAGGGTTCGCAAAATGCACATGCATAATGTACGTTGCCTCAGTAATCTCCCCCCACATTGTGCAAGAGCGCAGAAGCGTGGTCACCACATCTACGCCTCTATATAAGGAACGAAACAGGTGGACTTCTCCACAAATCTGGCTGTCGCCTGATGAAGCTAGTTGTAATTACTGGCGAAACGTCGTACTCAAATAAAAAATGTTCTGGCTTGGCTCTCCAACACACCGGTTAGTGCTGTACTAGTGACGAATTGGCCACGCTCTGTTTACGTGACAACCCTTACTAGTTGGCTGTGTCGGGTGGTGGCGGGTTTAACGACACATTTATATATTTACGCGATCTAACCCAAGAACCTCTATTATGGATAAAAGACAACCCATTTGCAGAATTACAGATGCTATTTTGCTGTTTATCACGTTTACCCCATATAATTGTTCACAAAGGTCACACAGAACTGAATAACGCTAAATTTTGAGGCCAAACAACCAACCGAGCAAGCTACTGGTAGGAACCTCCTGGTTACACCAGCCCACAGGGGATTATTGTGTCCGTCGTGCAGGGAGGGGCTGGGTGGGGGAGGGAGGGGCTGGGTGGGGAGGGTGGGGAGGGGCTGGGTGGGGATGGTGGGGAGGGGCTTGGTGGGGAGGGTAGGGGGGTGCTGGGTGGGGCTGGGTGGGGGGTGGGGAGGGTGGGGAGGGGCTGGGTAGGGGGGCTGGGTGGGGAGGGGCTGGGTGGGGAGGGAGGGGCAGGATGGGGAGGGGCTGGGTGGGGAGGGTGGGGAGGTGCTGAGTGGGGAGGGGTGGGGCTGGGTGGGGGAGGGGCTGGTCACCCCGTGATGCCCTTATCAAACTCAACATTTAACCTACTCACGCCGACTTGTGCCCGCCCTCACAGTCGGCCATATTTGCGGAATACACCACGCCGCCGTTGACCCTGGCCATTGACCGAGCAACCCAACGTTCCTACCAGCTCCCTCCGCAGGAATGTGTTCTACCAATGGCTAAACAAGTACTGTGCTATCAGACGTCCAATGATGGATATCATTAACATGTGATGATGTCCATTGCTGGGCGGTGGTGGCTCTGCACGTGCCCTGTAACCTAGCACTGTGGAGGCAGCAGCGGGGCTTGGTGGATCGCTGCACAAATACTCTTTGTTTTTTCGGTGAAGTCACGCATTTTATTGATTATTTTACCTACGTAACTTTACCGAAAAAAACAAAGAGTATGAATCCTTGCGGTCACGAAAGCTTCAAATCTAGAATCACTGCACCAATGTTGGGAAACAGCCTTCCCGCAAACAGGGTGCGCGCCATCGTCTGCGTCCTGGTACCAGGGTATGGCACGTCGACACAACGATGCACAGCAAGCGGACTAATCGCCATCTGTTTGCATCTGTATGGGGATGGAGTGTTGCACCCTCTCGAGCGTGGGTTTTTGTCCGAGTGCTCGGGTTTCCTCCTCACGTGTCGTCGTCGGCATCGCAGTCGTGAGAGACCATCGATGTCTTGTGCCTTGGTTGGTGAGGTCTCAGCGCAGCGTCTGCTGCGGCTGCCAAGTCCAATCCGTGAGAGGCAGACATGGCCGCAGTTTTCTTGGTTCTTTCGGTAAAGTCACGTAGAAGGGAAGTAATAAAATAATAAAAATAAAAACATAATAAAATAATTCTCACGACGTTTCGGCCACAACGCAAGCAGCCGTCCTCAGGTGAAGACCAGGTCTGTCGGGGAGACAGCGTCTGAATGAAACACCACCACGCTTGGAAAGTCTATTTAAGCTGGGTTGGAAGGGGGGAAGGGCGCCTTGACAAAATAATTTGCATATCAAGAGGAATTTAGCATATTTATGGGAAAGCAAGTATGTGATTAGTACTACTTGTGAAATGCGTAGGAGGTGGGCGGGGGGTTTCAAAGTCATATTATGCCCGTGCATTATGCAGGATTAGCAGCATCAAAGGGAGGGGATAGGGGGTAGCATTAATAAGGGAAGGAATGTTAATAGTATGTAGCTGCAGTAACTAAACAACCACGTAAAAAACTAAAGTATAAACTACATAGTATCATATTCTCAGGTTTTTTCGGTAAAGTCACGTAGGTAAAACATTAAAAGTAATGAAAGTAAAATAAAACAAAACAAAAATAAAATTCACGACGTTTCGGAGGCAACACAAGTCTCCGTCATCAGGTGGGACCGTCACAGCCAGATTAGCTGCATCAAGTGAAGCAATGATTCAAGATGTAATCCCTTATAAGCAAGTTGAAGGGGGGGAGGAGAGGGGGGGGGAGTTCATCAGAATGTGGTAGCCAATGAATGGAACGTATCGGGAGGGAGGGGGGTGGGAGGGGGAGGGAGCCAACAAAACATTTGGCGACGGCTTGGACGCGGCTGCTGCGCACGCCAACACAATGGGCAGAAAGGGGGGAGGGGAGGTCTGATACACATGATAGAACAAAGGAACGAAAATGCCCATGTTTATACCAATGCAGGCTGAAAAATGAAGAGAGTACTGTTAAAAATAACTGGGGATGTTAACACTCGGTGAAGTAAATTAAAATAGTGCCTGTCAGATAAGATGGTCCAAAAAGTGTAATTAAGTCTTTTTTGCGTGGTTAATAACATCTTTCCAGTGATTACTGAGTTTGTACCCATCATCACGGTTGAAATTATGTCTGTGTTTGTATATTTGTATGGCTTCGTGTACATAGTATCATCAGTATACTAAATATACTCTCCAATACGCTGTTTTATTTTTATTATTTTATTACTTCCCTTCTACGTGACTTTAACGAAATAACCAAAAAGATGAATCCCTGCAGTCACGAAAGCTTTAAATCGAAATAATAAAATACAATTCTCACGACGCTGTCTTTCCGACAGACCTGCTCTTCACCTGAGGACGGCTGCTTGCGTTGTGGCCGAAACGTCGTGAGAATTGTATTTAATGTTTTATTTTTATTATTTTATATTTCCTTCTACGTGACTTTACCGAAAGAACCAAAAAGATGAATCCCTGCAGTCACGAAAGCTTTACATCGAAATTTAACGTCCCCTTCGTACATCAATTAAATGTAATATCATTTTAGAGAGTTTAGTAAAAGTGACACGCAATGGATCGTGAAAGGGTCGCTGATAAGATTGGTCAAGAATGCCTGTATCGTGTGCGTTACGTGACCGATCAAGTTATTCAGATTCAACACGAAGCTCTGTCGGGCGAATCTTGTCGCATAAATTTATTCTGAGGCCAAATTTTGACTTACAACTTTCGTGACTGCAGGAATTCTTATTCTATGGTTCTTTCGGTAAAGTCACGTAGATAGAAAATAAAGTGATTTAATATATCACAGCCTGTTCCTGATGACGACCGCTGGTGTTGCGATCGAAACGTCGTGATATTTTTAATCATTTTATTTTTATTTTTTATTTATAATTATTTTTTCTATCTACGTGACTTTACCGAAATACCATAGAACATGATATTATTCTGAAGCCCCCCTCGCCCCCCCCCCCCACATCTCGCCCCCCCCCCCCTTCTCGCCCCCCCCCCATTCTCGCCCCCCCCATTCTCGCCCCCTCCCCCTTCTCGCCCCCCTCTCACCCTCACCCCTCTGCCCCCTCTCGCTCCACTCCATCCCCCCCTCGCACCCCCCCTCTCGCCCCCCCCCCCTCTCGCCCCCCCCCCCTCTCGCCCCCCCCTCTCGCCCCCCCCCTCTCGCCCCCCCCCTCTCGCCCTCCCCCCTCTCGCCCCCCCCCCCCTCTCGCCCCCCCCCGCACTCCCCTCTCACCCCCTCCGCCCCCCTCTCCCCCCTTTCGCCCCCCCCGCGCTCCCCCTCTCCTCCCCATTCGTAGTGACGTCACTGCCGGCGCACTGTACACAGACTGTACGGCATCACGGCTCGCCTTGGACCGCGGCGTCCCTGCCGCTAATTTCTTCACTTTTAGTCGCCCTCGACTTGAATTGATTATTCCGCTTTTACTAATCCTCTCGCTTTGTTCGCAGTCGTCGTCGGTGGTGAGAGGGGGGAGGGGGGACGATGTCGGCTCCAGGTCGCGAGCTGCAGCGCGACAACGGTGAGCGGCGCTCTTAATGAATGGAGGGGGTGGGAGACGAGGCGATTTGGGCCCTCTCACGCCTCTCTCTCTCACGTCCCTCAGTCAGACACTCACTCTCTCTCACTCTCTCACGCCTCTCTCACGCCTCTCTCTCTCACGTCCCTCTCTCTCTCTCCTCTCTCACGTCCCTCAGTCAGACACTCACTCTCTCTCACTCTCTCACGCCTCTCTCACGCCTCTCTCTCAAGTCCCTCGCTGTCAGCCACTCACACTCTCTCCTCTCTCACGTCTCTCTGTCAGACACTCACTCTCTAACGCCTTTCTCACGCCTCTCTCTCACGTCCCTCGCTGTCAGCCACTCTCTCACGTTTCTCTGTCAGACACTCACTCTCTCACGTCTCTCTCCTCTCTGTCAGGCACTCACTCTCTCACGTCTCTCTCACGGCTCTCTCGCCCCTCTCTCGCTGTAAGGCTCTCACACATTCTCTCGGATTAATTATTATTTAAGGCGGTATGAAGCTGTCATTGCCACACACGTCGATAATCGATAATGAACGATGGGAGAGGGGGTGATAAGAAATGAGAAAGAACTGGGCTTTGCGCCTAACCTCATTTCTATCTCGGTGTGAGAACTGAGCTCTACCCGCCCTGTGCTGGAGAGGTGCTGGCGAGGTTACTGGGCCAGGATTAAGCGCCTCTTTGTCCCCACGTGTCCCTAGCCGGGCTCGGTCCTTTCCCAAGCCACCAACATTTAACGTGGATATTGTGTTGGTGCCTTCTTTGGAGAGGTGGTGAGGGCACTACGCTATACGTCCGGTGACCTAATTAAACTCCCAGACACGGCTCACATCAGTGGCGAGTAATATGTGAACCAGACCCGTGCCTCACAACCCACGCTGACCAGCGAAGTGAGGTTAAACAATCTCCGCGACGAACACGGTGAGGGAGAGAGGCCTTCGTATATATGTACTATACTTATCTATTTATAACTTTTTTCGCACCGTACGTAGCCAAACAGTGGATTGACAAGTGTCTTATAGTTCATATTTTAAACCCCAAACATGGCTGAAGAGTTAAAATATCAAGTGATGTCACAGTACTCACGTATTTCCCCCCCTACATTGACCCCTCGTGACAGCATGGATGGTTGTGGAGTTGGTCTCACTCTCACTTGTGTGGTCATGTGCCAAGCCCTACTGGTTGGTGATCGATTTGGTCCTGGAAAGCCTCTTCCCTTTGCGGGAACAGTTTTGTTACCGACTGGTCGTGATGGAAACGTGGCAACTGCGATGACAAATTATGCCAACACCTGCCTACGTACGCTTTGTGGGGCCCAGCATTTGCTGTGTTTGTTCTGTCCAGCTGCTTGTATGTACACTGTAGTTAATTTTACTTAAGCCTTAGCCTAAGAGCAAAACAATTGACTTGGTTGTCCTTCAGACAACATAACACGTCTCTCGTAGCTGAAAGGCAACATTTTGTCGGCACGTAAATTGCATTACCCGATTGTAGTGGGGGGTGGTGCTGTTAATATTGGGTCAGCACAGCTGAGTTTGTTCAGACATTGTTGTTATCATATCTTTGATTGAAAGCATTGTTCTTGTTTATCCTCTGGCAAAACACAGCCTGGGGGCTAGTCTATTATCCACAGTTATCAGAATTGCTAATTATATAATAACATTCTGCCTTAACCCTTTCTGCACATCTTACCCAACTGTGGTCTCTTTTTGAGTTGTATACATTCTTGTAACAAAATTCCAGTGTATTTATAGAACGGATAATCTATTTTGTGGGATTAATTCCATGCATATCAATGTATGGTTTCTTGATAGAATACCACAATTAACTTTTTAAAATCTTATCTGTACCTGAAATTCCATTTATGTGTACTATCCCCCTACATTTACCAATCTCGGACATGTTTTGTTGAAGTAATAACAGCGTATGGAAATCTACATTATACATTATAACCTTGAAATGTGATGTTTTGACTCAAAATAGCAAAACAAATTTTTTCACATGAACACAATTTTAATTATCAATATGTTTGCTTTAATTGAAAACACCAAGGGATGTGGAATGGACAGATGTCCATAAATTATGCAATCTCTCCCGTCCCCCCCTCACTTGCTCAGATTATAGAAATAAAATATATTGCTTTTTCGGTTTCAGAATAGCTGTCAAATTTTTGAGCAGGGATTGCTGGTCACAGGATGTGAGAAAAGTGTCTAAATAGGGACACATGTGTCTTTTTGTGAAGCGAATGTGCCAGGAAACGAGAGTTGCAAAACGGAGAAATGTGGAAAAGGTTGGAATTGGAGCAAAGACTGCAAAAAAAAATATTGCCACTCACTGTCACATGCACCGAAATGGTTTGGGATAATTCCAGTGAGATGTTATTAAATATGCTGGGTTTGAGATTCCAGTTTTTAAAATGTGCCTTCATGACAACATTTCTATTGGAGGTTAATCTCAAACTCAATATATATGTGGTCCAAATATGCCAGAAACAGTGTTTGGCAGTGTTTGGCATACTTCGATCTGGTGACCTGAGTTTGATTACAAAAAACTCAACACATTGCTCAATAACACTGCTTTGAAATAAGAATATGTATGTATTAGGGGTGCCACATTGGCGAGATGTTTACGACCTCGCTTGGTATACAAAGTAATTCCGACCCTGACCCCTCCATATTTGGAGTTTGCATGTTGTCCCCGTGGATTTTTCTCCGGTTTCTCCCTCCACTTTTAGAAACATGCGTTTAGAGTATTTGCCTGCTATAATTTTCCACACGATAAGCTGCAAAGTTGAGTTTTCATTTGTGACCAAATCACTTCTCAAAAAGAGCTTTATAGCTCAGTGGGCCTTACCTGGTAGAACAAAAAGAAAACAAATAAGCGACGTTTCGGGCAATGGCCCTTCATAGCGCAGTTTGATTATCATCAGTGGTGAGTGATATCTGAAGTGGTTCTGCACCCCCCTCTACCCCTTCATCAACCTTCACTGAGCAGCGTAGTGAAGCAAGGTCAAACAAGCCCCATGACCGACCTGCTGAAGAGAGGCCTTTGTCCAGGAGTGGATTGACAAATGGCCAAACATTTATAAAATATAATTTAAGCAAATATTAAGGAGCAGTATATATATAATTTAGCGTTTTATTTTTGTCAAATCGGCTTGTCTTGTGAGAAATATTTGTTACCGCAACATACATACGCTCATTTACACGTTTATGTTTAAAATGGTTTAAACGAAACAAAGCACCTCTTTGCCCAATATACTGTTTGGTTGCTATAAAGCGTCTGTATATAAATAGGGATTTGTATTAGCATTGTGGAATTTAAAATATATTCTGATATGTTGTTTAAAATAAGTCAAAACTGGATATTGGCGTGACGCTTGTCAAGTTTATCTTATATTTTCGTGTTACTTTTTGCAGGTTCTGCACACAACTGGTACCCAGCCATCCCACAGCCTGGCCCCTACAATGCTTACCCCTACCAGTCCCAGCCTGCTCACTCGGTGGACACAAACGGCCTGGTATTCCCTCCCACGTCCTACCACCACCACCATCACCACCCTCCAACTTCCGCACAGCACCCCTACGGGCATCACACCATGCCACCACTGACCAGTGGGCAGCCACCAGGGAGCCGAGCTCCTGTGGTGGTGGGGCAGCCGCCCCTCCCGGGACACCTCGCCAGTGCCCCAAGAGGCCTTCCTCCTCCCATGCAGCACCGGATGGCGGCACCTAATGTGCAGGCAGGGGAACCGTATGGACCAAGAAAACCCTCACAGCCTTACCCGGCCATGCCTACGTCTCATCAACGTTGTCCTCCTCCTCAACTGGCGACCACACGTGGCCCACCCCTCGAGCCGAATTGCTACCAGAAAGGGCCCGCCTCAAGTTATGGCTATCAGACGCATGCTGGGTTCTTCCAGCAAGTCCCGAATGTGACGGCAACGACCCCGTACGCTTTGCCGCCCGGCCACCAAGCGGCAGCAACGGTGGCGCCCGCCCCACGGCCGCCGGCAGCAGCAGCAGCTTCGGCGACCCTGCGACCCCCAAGCAGCAATGCCGCTGCTCCTCATCGCTCAGCGCTGGAAACTGCTGCTTCTGCCTCCGGAACGCAGCAGCAGCAGCCGCCCAGGAGCGAGGCTGACATGACCACGAGACAACATCTGCCAGCAGCGAACTTCACCGCCGGCGCGCATCCACCACGGTCGCACGCTGCACCAGGCGTGGTGCCACCGGCCGCGCTGAACGTGCCGGACGCGGAGTCCATGGGGCCCGCTCACTCAGCCGAAGCGGCGTTTACGAGTCATCAAACGCACCTGAGCGCCGGCTATCCTACAGGTGATACTTCTCCACTTTTACCCACAGGCCCCATTGAGTGCCAGGAACCTGGCAAATTAAGTAAAGCTGTCCGCAATGCACCGCAGCTCTAGATGTAGCAGCCGCTCCCGTTGTTTTATACGATGTGCGATGTGGCGCTTGTACTGTAAACGTATGATATCTGGGTGCGAAAAACTTAAAGGAGAAAAATGGTCACGAAAGTCACAGCCACCTCGCCATTATTTTTGTATTTGCCAAGAGTAATTTCCATTTCCATGTTAAGTGTTGAATCAGCTGTTTGATCAAGCCAACTGTCCCCAACTCCCCACTTCCCCCCTCATGATGTCATTGTGGTTGGAAATTCCTGGCAAGTGTTAAGAGAGGAAAGCTTTTTAATGGCAGGATCTTTTCCTGGTTTGGCAACGGCATTGGTTCGCATCCGTGTGACCCGACTTTTCAAGTAGTCTCATGTAACCTGTAAGATTTAAATATAATTTGGTACACAGTGACGATCGTGGATTAAATAATGGCACAGTGTTGGTATTGGGTTATTTTAACTGTTAAATGTTGCGTGTGTGGTTTTTTTTATGAAAGCCACTTAAAGATATTTGTGACAGGCCAGCACTTACTTAAGGCCTCATTTGCCATGCGATTAAAGAGCTGTTTTCTGAGCGAGTTTGGGCTAGAAGCGCGACACACTCTTTCATCGTTTTCATCCCTAGCTGCCGCTTTCATATTAACGAAGTTGTGACGTTACCGTCGTGAGTGTCGCTGAATGTTTTGCCGCTGCAACGTCGTCCGAACTGCAATAAACCCTTTTCATTGCCACAAAAAATACAATTCACATTTATGTTCCGAAAACACTTGCACAAGTGTGCATGCATCTAGCCGTTGGTTCACTGCACCGTGTAGCTTTGGCTTAAATTTCCTTTGCTGTCTACGCTGTTCGTTAGCACAGCACATAAAATAGGGTAAGAAAGCATGCGGCGTTGGCAGCAGGTTTTGGGATGGTGGTGGGTGTGCTCACCTCCTCTGGCTAATTAGTTGGAGTCGACGTCTTTCTCTGATTAGCTTCGTGCACTGTGTTCTTAACTTCGCATGAATGCCAATTATTTTTTTGGTTTTGTGACTAAGCCGCTTGCGTTTCCAACAGGGATGAGAGCCGTCAGCTCATCATACTGTGACGGCTCCGGCACCGCTACGCCTTTATCCTCCTCATCTGCAGCTGACGACGACTCAGGTGATGACACGCTCACCCAGACGTCAGTCATTGTCTGGGCAAGTGTTATCATTCTGTTCTTTAATCGATCGTAGAAGCCCTATCTTTTTGGCTTTAAGTACATATAAGTGTGTCTTTGTCTACTCCAGTAGTGTAGCGGTTAGTGCACTGCGCTATGAACCCACGATCCGACTTCGATTCCCGCTCATGGCCAAGACCAGTGACGATTTTCTGAACTGGTCCTGGGCCTCCCGTAGGTCGGCTCAGCCTCAAATTAGTTAATGGTGCGGTGTGTAAACATCGCCACTTGGGAGACAAAGGTGCTTGGGTGTGGTGCTTGCCACCCACCCCCTTGTGTGCCGTGCCAGTGTTCATAGGTGCTGGCTAACTGCACTTGTCCCAACAGTCTGTTAAGGCTATACGGAGGTCTTTGTGTTTGCTCTAAAGCTTATTGGCTGCTGATGGTGGGTATTGGGGATAACAGAGATGTTGGTGTTAATGCTGCGAAATGATGGTGGTTACGGTGGTGATGATGACTAGATTCAGACGCTTCCTGCAGCAGTGACCTTCAAGAGAACTGTGGTTATGATGCCCTGGAGGATGGTGGCTATTCTGGTGAGTAATACACATTAACACATTTATTAAATGTCAGTATTTTATAGTTTTTTCAGGTTTGTGCATGCGTGTGTGTTTGTTGTCTTTTTTGCGCATTGCGCTACAAATCTGGCGACCTGAGTTTGATTCCCACCCACGACCAAGAAGAGTGACGAATATCTGAACCGATCCTGGGTCTCACCTAGGTCAAGTCAATCTTAAATTAGTACCTGGTTCGGTGTGTAAGTATCAGCACTAGGGAGATAAAGGCGGCGAGACATGGTATTGGTCACCCACCCTCTCGTGTACTGTGCCTCCCTTTAAAGGTGCTAACAGCACTTGTCCCAAAAGTCTGTTAAAGCTGTTGCGTGTGGGGAGCAGAAATGTCGTGGTTTTGCAAACGGCACTGCGTTCCTAGAAAACTGGGTTCAAATCCAGGCCTCATGCAACATCAGTTGCAGGACAATCTGCAACTGCTCACTTGATAGTCTCAATTCCAAATCACAGTTCTGAACCAACAGAGGTGCCTTGAACCCATTACACTCAACATCTATGAATTGAAAACAATTATTCCATACTCGATTCAATGTGTGCTATCTGCAGCCTAAGACTCTATTAATTGATGGACTGACATATGATTCCATTCCTAACAATACAAATGACCCTACATCAGGGGTCGAGAAAAACTCAATATTTCAAGACCCGCAATGCATGTGACTACGAGACGGCGGTCCTTCATTGATAACGTCACGAAGCAGTCCTTTAAGAGCCGCAACTGGCTCCGGAGCTGCAGGTTGTTGACCCCTGCCATCTACAATGTGTGCTTGAGCACCTTCACACTAAGGAAGGCTAAGTGTCTGGCATCTGTTGCCTGCACGCGCACCCCTCACTACACGGCGGGTAACTCGCGATTATTCGTGGGTGGATTAGCCGGGCTGGAGATTAACCTTGCTTGCAGAAAATGTGCAGTTGTATTTTTTTGCACACACCGCTGGTTTAATTATCACTTGCTCATCACTAGTCGGGAGTCTGCGATTGGTTTAATCAAAAGACAAATACAAAGAACCCCCGTATAGCCTTACCAGACTTTTGGGGCAAGTGCTGTTTGTGAGCACCTATGATGGCCGGAACAGCACATCAGGGGGTGGGTGGCTAACACCATGCCCGGCCGCCTCAGTCTCTCCAGTGGCGATATTTACACATCGCACCTGGTACTCATTTGAGGCGGAGTCGACCTAGGGGATGCCCAGGACCGGTTCAGATAATCATCACTGGTGTTGGCCGTGAGCAGGAATCGAACTCGGGCCACTGGGTTTGTAGCGCAGCGCGCTCACCGCTGACTGTATACCCTGCAGAATAGTCGATATAAATATATAAGAGGGACTTGTGAGAATGGGGCCCCGCAGGATATAAGGTGCAAAAAGCAGCCCTGGGGGTTCTCCCTTCATATGTAAACGTCCGGAGGTTGAACCCTTGGCTGAGAAGATTCTCATTAATGCAAACACACGGGGCTCAATTGAATGTGCAGCCACAGCATGCAGAGTGGTACAGGAGTTGACGGCATTGCGGCATTTTTTTGTGGGCGCCATGCTGGGAGATGGAAGTGCAAGAGTCGGCCAGTGTTTTGGCCTTGACAGACATATCACCCAGACCAAGATGGGGGCCCCCAAGGCATCGTGTAACTCATGCGCATGTTTGTTTTCCTTAGCATATATTAGACGCCCTGTGATATTCCCAGCCGATGCGGCGTAATTGAAGTGGAAATTGTGCGCAGCCGGAGTCTATAATGAATGCGCTCCACATCTGCTAATTTATCACTGCACTTCGTGAAGATACTTGTTGAATGCTATGCGATGAAAGTGGCATTTGGATGAAGTTTTTATTGGTTTTTGCTTTCCGCTCCGCTGCGCAACAGACTTGGATGCTACACACACCTGCCTCGATCGCCCCCCAGGGTCCAACACCCAACGGAATCCACCCCAAGAATCCAGAAACACGAAGCTCAATTGCCAGCAGTCTACCTACTCGAATTCGCCCGCACACATTGGAAGGCCTGCTCAACAGGTACGTGCAAAGTAATTATCTTTGCGGCTTTGTTTCTGCCTACGTGCCTTCGCATGATCCCATTGGTTTCTGATTATGCTCGATTAGCCACGCATGCGTGCACCGTCTCCTCGCCACTATCCATTCGAAGGGAGAACAGTTATTGTGCGTTGATGTAGGACTTTAATGACACTCGCCCAGAAGGGATCTGAATTGATACCTCGTACCATAACGTGATGTAGCACAATCGTGATGTGACATGGATTGCACAGCTAGGAAAATATTTGGGAAAAAATATGAAAATCATTATTATCTGGGCTATTCTGTGATACACAGCATTGCCTGCCTCTGAAATGATACCAATAATAAAATTTGGATAAAATCAATATTCCTTGACCTCATTATGCATTTTAAAACATTCAGTTGTGGAAAATGTCGCAGCAGCTGCTACCGTGCAGCAGCTGTAGTGATTTTGCAGAAGGCAGAACGTGTTGAGGTACAATGTCACCGGCGGCTTTGGCCACGATGGCACCTCTTGATCTTGACTGACAACTTGTGGCTGCTTGACGACACTGAAATGTTCGTTCTCCCCCCCCCCCCGGGGGGGCCCTGTCCTCCACATGTCGCCCACCCCCCTCTGCCAGGGCGGTTACTCCGGGCTGGGCGAGCTGAGCGCACGTATGCAGGGTCTCGCGCTGCAGCGGTCTCCACGCGACTCCTCGGGGATGCCCTACGACGACATGCGACCCGTTGACCTGCTGCAGGAGCGCTTCGTGCTGCCGCCCACGCCGATGCCCGCCCCGAGGCCCCGCATCCACACGCACCTCAGCAAGCGCAACTGCAGCCCCGAGTATTAACCGCTATTCACAGCGCCATCATTGTCTCCAACCGTCATGATCATCGTTTAACTATTTTAACTTTTTTATTTTACCGGGTAAAGCCCATTGAGCTATGTAGTTATTTTTCCGAAGTGACCTGGCCACAAATGATAGCTCAACGAAGTGGCTTATCACAGACATTTATAGCCGCCAAATACTCTAAACACATGTTTATAAATGTGGAGGGGAAAACCGGAGGACCCGGAGACAAATCCATACGACCACCAGGAGAACACGCAAACTCCAAATATGCAGGCGTCAGGGTCGGGATCGAACCCACGACCCTACTGCATACCAGGCAAGGTTGTAAACATATCGACACCATCTATTGGAGAATTTCAGCTAGTGTTGACACTTCTATGCTGGATAACTATTGATAGGGACCAGGACAAAGTGATGCAGCTACTCGTTTTTCTGAGCCCAAACACGAGTGCAACCTTGTATATGAATACCAGCAGCACTAGCAACAGCACTGTCATCATCATCGTCATCATAGCCATCATTATTGGAGAGCTTCTACTCGTGGCAATAATTTCACACAAAATAACTTGGGTAAGGACCGGGGCAAATTATGTAGCCTTCGCCAGGTAGTGCACATGGTTCTGTATGTATGTTGAACTTGTTTCGCACCGTACATAGCCAACTGCGCTAATTGGAGGTGCGGGAGAAGGACGACCAACTGAACACAAAAATCTAAATCCACATTTAAAAGTGCATAGCTCCAGTGCCTTCCTAAAATCGGAAGGAAGAGCGTTCCAGGCGGCCGCAGAAACGCATCTGAAAGCGCACAATGCAGTGGCTGTCTGGGTTTGATGGCTAGCCAAAAGCCGCTGCGAGGATGACTGGAGTCTGAACCTAAAGGGAACATACATTCAGACAATGTCAATCATGGGGTTATTTGACAAGCTGGTGAGTGCGGGTTTCTGAAGTGGGGGGGACAAGATGTGTTCAAATGTCGCCTGCTTTTATTTAACTGTCTCAGATCACCTGGTTCATAGTGTGGTGCACAGAGCACTGCACCACTGCTACTATTATTTCATCAGCTTTTAAAGTTCAGTAAAGTTGGTGGACCATCTACTTGTGCACTCAGAAGACAATTCTGTTGTCATAAACTCAAATTCAGAATCTCAGCGATGCTCAATCAGTACTCTGATGACACAGCCGCCCGTCTATTTCTCGTCCTCATTACCGTTGTAATAACGCCAATAACGACGGTGACGGCAGTGAGGTGATGTTCTCATGCACAACTCCTTTTGCTGCCTCCAGGGTTCTGCGGTCCACGCTCATGAACCTGCCCCAGTCGCCGGCGCTGCTGGCCAAGGCCAAGCTTCCCCTGGGTCTGGTGCTGCATCCCTTCAAAGATCTCGCGGTAAAGGGTTTCACTCGGGCGAGCACATGTGAAGGTGGTGCCCTACTTGTGCACGTACACAGCCTTTTTGCGTCAGTCCACTGCTGAGCGAGGGCCCTCCCTACAAGCCGTCTTGGTCATGGTACTTTGATCATACTTCACCATGCTGGTTTTTGCATGTTGGAGAAAGGGGGGGGGGTACCTGGACAGATTCAGGAATCGCTCACCAATGATGTTAGGCGTGGTACATGTGCGACTGTTATTGAAGGGCCAAAAATAAAAGAGATTCTTTCTTCGTTCGGTTCTCATGCATGTCAGTTGTAAGTTGCCGAAAGTGAGGAGCATCGTTGTGGGAGCACGGAAGTACGGTACACGGACGGATCTGTTTTCTATAGAAAATTAGGCATTTACGATATCTCGGTTCAGTAGAGTGGCGCAGATCTCATCTCACAGGAAGGTTGCCCCCCCCCCCCCCCCCGTGTTCCGTCCATTGGGTGGATCATCCGCGGGTATTTTTCCGTTGCAAAATTGCCCATGACATCCGCCGCACAATGGCTTGCCCTCATGGTGAATAGCGCGGGATCTTCTCAAGTTAACGGCCTGTGGGTGTGCATTCCCACACCGCGTAACCGAGTGCCTTTAGACAGGGGCTGAAACCCAGTTATAGACCTTGGCTTCCCAGCGAATGCGTCGGGTTTTTTTTTTTAAGTAGCCCGTGTTTTTTGGGATGATCATGTGGCCTCCATGTGGTGCAACCTCATGTTGACTCCCAATGAATGAGCAACTATTTGAAATGCCAATTTCTTAAGCTCATAAGTCAAATAAAACGATTAAATACAAAAAATATGTTGTGGGTTTTAGGGATTTGGCTGCCAAACTTGACAATACAAATCGGAACACAATTGGTGCAGTCATAAAAGAAATTAATAAAAAAGTTAAGGGGTTCCTATGTGAAATGGTGCTTTTTTATGTGCAGTCTTCGAAGCCAGAAAAATGAATTGCATTGTTAGAGCTTCATACGCCCACGTGAGAATTTTGCATGAATTGTAGTGTGGAATTTTTTTTACATTTCAGTTCATCACCACAGGGGGGTGGGGGTACAGTAATAAATGTGCACCGTTACGCATCGGCTCTCACAGCACTCTCTTAATGACCTTTGCTGAAGTTTTTTCACAATTGTATCCACAAGAGTGCAACAGAAATGGCTCGTAACTGATTATGTTACATCCACTGCTGGATGAGGCCCTCCCTGTGCGTGGTGCGGGCCATCTGACCGCACTTCACCACGCTGATCGGTGTGTGGGTTTGTGTAGGCAAGGAGCATAGTACGGTACAATAAAGGATTTGCTGCATTGCTCTCTGCTGACTACATAGCCTCGCAGCGGCCTGTGGACACCCGCTTTGTTGCATGCAGTCACTCATAGAAGCGCTGTTCAGGATCAACTCTACTTCGTTTCTGATCTCTCTTGAGGTCAGGTGCATTCCGGCTGATTTTGTCATATGTTACAAGAGATCTTGCTACGTATTGTTATACCACCATTCCGTAGCAGCAGACCCGTGTGAAGTCACTTTTTAGTAGCCCACCATTGGCGTGCAAGACTTTGTTTCACAAGTGAATGAGCCAGATGGGTGGATTGCACTTATCTCAATTAAATGCATCTCATGAGGTATAGGGATCTTGTGATTACAGCACTTGTGTCTTGGTTTTGTTTGTTTAGCAGGGGATTAGATGCGCTTAGCTCTCACAGTGATGATGTCCAACCACATCTTTAGCAATTTGCCAACAACATGTGTGGGCTGGGTCGGTGGGACACAGACATTTGTCTCGAGATTTTTTAAGTTGTGCTTTTTGTCTTTCATGGTCATGGTGGCTTTTTGTTTAATCCCATTTTGTGTTTTTTCCTTCGTGGTTGTTGCATTTTATTCACAGTGTTTCTGCAATGTTTGTTAATGCCCGGGCATTCATTGCAAAATACCGTGTTTTCTTCCTCTCACTGGACCATGTGGTCTGAAGTTAATTGCATCATTAATTTCTCAACATCAGTGCATGTAATACTTGTGTTAATGAATATATATACCAAAAGCTGTTCATGAGTATCTACTAAGACTGGCATAGCATACATGAAATTTGTGGATTTTTCTCCGGGTCCTCTGGTTTTTCCCTCCACATTTCAAATCAACGTACGTTTAGGGTATTTGGCTGCTTTAAATGTCCACGTAATAAGCCAACTTCGTTGAGCTATCATTTGTGGCTATTTCGCTTCTGAAAAAGAGCTATGTAGCTCAGTGGGCCTCACCTGGTAAAATAAAACATAGTTTAGTTTAACCTCAGTTGCTGGACACCGACGCATGGACTGCAGCAGCCACGCGCTGTCCCAGAGCTTCCCTTGACCCGGCGCGTCCGTTCCATGGGTCGCGCGCGTGCAGCAGCTGCCCGTCATCACGTCGAGCGTCATCGTGCGATGCCGCTCGTGCAGAACGTACATCAACCCGTTCGTCGCGTTCATCGATCAGCGGCGATGGCGGTGCAACATCTGCTACAGGATCAACGACGGTGAGGACAGCTCGACGTTGAGAGCTGCGTGCCGCGGCGGTTACTCTCTCCAGATCCCCACGGGCCAGTGTAGTATTATTTGATTTAAAAAAATCTATTACCAGGAAAGGTTCACCGAGTTTAATGACTCTTTTTAAGGAAGTGTCTTGCCAAGTCTTTCGCAGTAGGGTGTTCGATGATTTCTACGTATATTCCAGTTGAGTAATATGCAAGTCATCTTTCAAATTTGGCAAATTTGGACCATGATGCCAGCCCACGCAATGCCCAACGCTTGCGAATGGTGTCACGGGGTCTTTGGCGTTCACCACAATGCGGAGGGAATTGTGTTGGTTAATACACCCGCAGTCATAACCAGGGCAGCCGCTGGATTTGAACCATGAACCTCTGCAACAAGTGGCAAACGCACTACAGCTGGGCCACGTCACCGCCACGTTAACATAATGACCCATGAACGTTTTTTGAGTGGCTCCCGGACTTATGGCCCACCGAAAGAGATGGCTCACTGAGCCATACAGAGATTAGTTAGATGAGAGATATTCAAGGGGTTGGACATGAGAGAGATGTAGATTCGTGACCACATGTACAGAATGATGCCATAACGATCCTGCCCCTCCAATTAGCACAGTTGGCTATGTTTTGTGCGAAAGAAGTTCAACATGTACATGACATGATATTGTACATGCGCCATGTGATGTCAAGTGGCCTGACAGCAAACACTAATTTCATGATGTGGCCCAACACTATATAGAGTTGACGCACTCTCCAGTATGAGAAGAGTGTAGCTCTTGAGTGCCATCTTTACTTTTGGTCTGTGTGTTGCTAGCAACTTTGTGTGGAAGGCCTGTGTTTAAACCAATGTAAATAATGTTAGGTGTCATTGAATAGAGTAAGAGAGATACGTAGATTACTATTGATCATGTCGCAATCATTGAAGAGAGTAATCCAGATTGTGTTGAATGCCTTTAACATTTTTGGGGTTTTTGTTTCCCGGCCCCAGCTCCCGAGGAGTTCATGTACAACCCGGTAACGCGCAGCTACGGGGAGCCGCAGAAACGGCCCGAAGTGCTTAACTCCACCGTCGAATTCATCGCTCCCTCTGAGTACATGGTGAGTATGAGATCAGTGTTGCGGAAGCTGGTAAGGTGGCTCGGCGACCAAACACCCATGCCAGACAGCTTATTGCCTCCACGTGAGTGCTGTGAAGCAATTGATGATTGGCCCGATCACCACAAGTTGCACACAAAAACCCAAATATACTTACCTATGCACGTTAAACTTCATTTGAACCATACGTAGCCATTCGTGCTAATCGGTTTGATGAGGTATTTTCCACACTGTGTAGTTTGTGGGGGTTCATTGACCATACTTCACTGCTAATTGCGGGTTGCTGAAGGCTGGGAGCATATCCATTGAAACATGGTACAGTACAAATATGGATTTTAATGCACCACCATGTGCTGCCAACGTAGCCCGGCAGGAGCATGCAAGCGCCTGTTGTGCATTCTGGTTATCCAACGCTGCTTAGCGTCCGAGATCTGATGAGATTGACCGCCCTTCTGGATGATTTAGTCACAGGCACACAGCTGGTGCGGAGATGGTTAATTCAGCCAAGACCAGCTATGAGGGGTATTAATTGGTCAAAAATGAACCATGTCTGCATGGCTAGAGAGAGAATTGTGGTCTATGGGTAAAATAAATCCATAGATGGAGTATCATGTGTTGGTCCGCTCTGTGGCTCGGAGATTTGTCACTGCTGTTAGGGAAATCAGGACAGAATAGAATGTTTACTATAACTCATTCTTGCGGTATGATTTGTACAAGTGAGACATGATTTGGTTTGGTTTTTGTAATTTATTTTTTAATTAACGATTCTTACTTTACGGGCTATTCGTTTAGAATAGTCGTGTTGAAATGATGTGGAAAAATTATATCAAAACAACATTTTATTATTTTGAAGCCTGCACATGCCTCTCTCATGAAATCTCATTAATTCTATAAACATTCTCCTATGTAAGCTACTGCAGAGCTATCACGATATTCAACGAAGCTGTTAGGAAGAGAGTGAAGGGCGTCATTAAAACTGAGTGGGCGTTTCTAAGAATGGATCACCCTGTACTTTCAAAAGTCACTTATAGACTGCTGATCTCATAATTGTTTCACTAAACTTGAGTTTAACTCTTTATAAGAATCACAAAATAAAGTTATTCCTTTGCCATTGAAGCGATTGGCTATACTTGGTTTCTAATGGCTCTTTAAACGCCAGCTTTATTCAGGAGTGTTTGTGGCGTAAGTGACTCCCACGAGTGAGAAGTTTCGTCGTGTTGCAAAGGGGCGCCACGGTGGCAAGATGTTAACGACCTTGCCTGGTATACAGAAGGTCGTGGGTTCGATGCTGACCTTGACGCCTGCTGTTCTCCCCATGGTTGCGTGGTTTTTCCTTCCGATCCTCCGGTTTTTTCCCTCCACATTTAGAATCAACATGCGTTTAGAGTATTTGGCTGCTCTAAATTTCTTTGTGATGAGCCCACTTCATTGAGCTGCCATTTGTGATGGCCACGTCACTTCTGAAAAAGAGGTCTATAGCCCAGTGGGCCTTACCTCGTAAAATAATTAGTTTGTCTCACCCCATCCGCGTGACGTCTCTCTCGCAGCTGCGGCCGCCGCAGCCGGCCGTCTACCTGTTCCTCTTCGACGTATCGTATGGCGCCATCGACTCAGGATACCTCTCCATGGTCTGCGAGTCTCTGCTTGAAAACCTGGACAGGTGAGGTTGGGCGGGGCGGTTCGTGATCCAATTGTGACCTTCATGCCCTGCCGGCTGAACACCAGACGATGTCATTAGTTATTGAGTGAAATTCGATATTTATGTACGTATATGCTCGTGAGATGTGCATCCAATTGTTGCGCATAAATATCCGTTACAATTTCAGTGTGTGCAACCGTCGTATTTCGGGAAGCCGTTTTTACGATTCGGTTTTTAAACAATTAAAAAAAGTCGATCAAATAACCCAACAGTTGAATTATATTCTTTGATTTTTTTCGGTAAAGTCACGTAGATAGAAAATAAAATTAATAAAAAATAATAATTAAAAACCAAAATCTCACGACGTTTCGATCGCAACACAAGCGGTCGTCATCGGGCGGAGAGAAAAGGGGGGCAAACCTCCAACTGCAACTGTTTATAAAGGCAGAAGGAGTGGAGGACAAGAGCTGTGGAGCAGCATAAAATGACGAACCAAAGCTGTGAGTGGGTGGGGCACAAGAGCCGTGGAGCCAGCGCTGAGCGGCGAGCGGCACAGTCCAAGTGTGTTAGCAGCATGAGCGGGGCAGCCAATGCTAAGGCAGGAGAAGACAAAGGGGGGAGAGAGAGGGGGCAGAGATGGGGGGAGAGAGAGGGGGCAGAGATAGGGGAAGAGAGAGGGGGCAGAGACGGGAGAGAGAAGGGACAGAGATAGGTGGGGAGAGACAAGGGGGAGAGAGATGGGGCAGAGATAGGAGGAGAGAAGGGGCCCGAGATAGGGGGAGAGAGAGGGGGGCAGAGATAGGGGACAGAGAGGGGGGGGGGTAGAAATAGGGGGAGAGAGAGGGGGTAGAGATGGGCGACATTGCACCTCGCTCCACACACCCACACTGCTGACGGTGGAGGTAGACAAGAAAACACAAATCAAGTCATGACCTAAAAGTGGTTGATGACATCTTTCCAATGATTGCTGAGTTTATAACCATCCTCTCGGTTGAAATTGTGTCTGTATATATGGATGGCTTCATGAACGAATCTTTGTTGATAGCCAGTAGGCTTGCAAAGTACCATCGTCTTAGAGAAATCAATTTCGTGTGAGCCAGCCGCATTAAAATAATGATCGGCCACGGCAGAAGTATTGGTCCTGCCGTGTTTCAAATCTGCCTTATGCTCACGGACACGGTCTGAGACGTGTCGCTTAGTTTCCCCAATGTAACTGCTGCCGCAGGTACTGCTTAGTTTGTAGACGCCGGGATATTGAATGTCAAGAATCTCGTCCTTCACAGATGGGATCAGGTCACGAATTGTATGTACTGTGTTAAATCGGACCTGGATCTTGTGTTCATGATTTTGGAAATATTTTTGGTTACGCCTGCTATGTATGGCAAGGTGATGGTTTTGATTGTATCCTCAGATGGCTCCTTCCTCATGGTCGGAGTGATGGCTTTGCGGATTGTGTAGTCAGAATATCCATTCGCCTTGAGTCCTAAACTCGGTGTTCCTGGGTTTAGGGGAGGAGAACAAAATTGAGCTCATTGCCCCAACCAGGTGGGGACCACGAGCGGGAGCATGGCAGGGGAAGATGAGGGAAGAAGAACACACGCAGGGACGGGGGCCCCTGGGGGATCCATGTCTTTGTGATGTATATCTACATTGTGACCTGTGCGTACCATTGCAGGCTGCCTGGAGATTCCCGTACCAAGATCGGCTTCGTCACTTTTGACAGCAGCGTTCACTTCTACCAGATGCACGAGAGCCTCTCGCAGCCGCACATGCTGGTCGTTCCCGACATCGACGGTGAGTGTCCATAATGGCCTCCCTGTTCCACCGTGGCGGTCGGTTGGCAGAAGGCGGAGGGGGAGGTGATCGTGTAGCTTAGGGAAGGCATGCTGGCGCTAGCCTGTGAATCCACCTTGTTGAAACATGGTGTGGTGGATCGTACAGATGTGTGAAACGCCCAAACCCATTCAGCCGTTCGGTGGAGGTTGACCATGTGGCTCGGAGGGGCACGATGATGCCATCCATGCCTGTGATCCACCACTCTGAAGCAACGGTTGGTAGAATCGAGCACATTTGTGAAACTCCAAAACTCACGCAACATCTCAGTGCAGGGCCTTAGTAAATAAGTAAGAACATTTGATAGTGTGCACTCTTATGAGTCCAGTCCATCACGAATGCGCGTTGATCACATGTTGAAGTCAGGCTCTCTGAACCAACAACACTGTTTAGAGTCTGTTTTATAACCGGCTCAGACTCAGGGACGGTCTTTGGGCCGGAGACCCCGAAACTGCGCTGGTTGTATCGCACGAGGTTTACACGTGGGTACAGCAGGTCGCCTCGGATCGTAGTCGGAGTCGATTTGGGTCTGTTGAAGCTGGTACGCACCGATCGGTGAGATAAGACGGAATAGATTGATGGAGACTGTTGAAGACGAGTCGGCATAATTAATGGCAGTTTTCTATTTAATAGGTAGCCAGTGCAACTCATCACGTATCAAAATCGTGATCGGATCATATTTCTGTTTCCTAACCGTCAGACGAGCTGTAGCATTTAACACCGACTGGAGTGGCCGCAGGTGAACAGCTGGTGCAGCCGAAGATGTTGCTGCAGTAGTTCAAGCAGCTAATGATGAATGCGTGGATGAGCATCCTCAGTCTCCACAGTTAGAACACGACGGACTGTGCGCAGTGGTCGAAGCTGGTCGAAGCACTGTCCAGTCAGGTGCCGGATGTGAGTGGCAAACAGTCTTCAGTCTTGATTGAGGCTATCCTCGATAATTAAATTATGATATACTTGCATTATATATTGCCTGGAGTGGAGCGGTGGTTCAGTAGTTTGGTGCACTCCTGCTATGGACCCGGCAACCTGAATTTGATTTTTGGCCACAGCTCACATCAGCAAACATCAGAGTGATATCTGAACTGGTCTTGTGTATCCCCTTCCTTACCAACCTGCACACTATGGTCAGACAGCCTCGATGACCAACACAGGATGGAGAAATGCCCATCCAGCAGTAGATTCACAAAAGCGCTGTTTCTACACAAACAATGTGAACGGAATTGAGGGGGGGATAATGAAAAACACAACACATTTTCAACGTAATCTTTTGCCTTTATTTTGTTTCTCTGCAATAGATGTGTTCATCCCAACGTCAGAACATCTGCTTGTCAATCTGCAGGACAGGAAGGAGGTAATGTGCTCAAACAAACCACGTACCGTCACGCCGTGTGTAACCACGATGCCCCACCGGCCCCACATGTGTGGTCATCGTGTGTCATAGCAACAACGGTCGCAATGAGTGACGGCAACGTTGACACAGAACTTGTGTCAGGCTACGTACACTTTGAGGCCATTTGAAGTCTCGAAGTCTCACTGGCAGGAGATCACGGGACAGACCAAGTTGTCATGGGTTAACTGGCTGAGATATCCGGCATTATGCACCACCTGTACTCTCTGCTATGCTTCCTTGCTGTGCTTTAGCTGCCATCCTTCCATTTATTTTACCTCGAAAAAGTGCGAGTTGACTGTAAATGGATGGGAGTACGAATATTATGATAACGATGATGGTGTATGTACGTATGTTGAATTTCTTTCGCATAGTACGTAGCCAACCTTGCTCATCGGAGGTGCGTGAAAGGACAACAAACTAAATACAAAAAGCAATTCTAAAGAAATTAGTTTTCAGATTAATGATGATGATGATTTTGGTACGACACAGGATTATGACAATGCATAGTATGATGATGGATGGAATCATAATGAATATGAAAGTAGCGCACCATTCAATAATTCCTGGGATGTTGATGATGACGACGAAGTGGACTGACGAGACTCGTCGTGCGTGGGGCAGCTGGTGCGGGAGCTGGTGCGAGCGCTGCCCGAGCGGTTCCGGCGCACGCACGAGACGCGCAGCGCGCTGGGGCCCGCGCTGCAGGCCGCGCACAAGCTCGTGGCGCCGACGGGCGGGCGTGTCACCGTCTTCCAAACGCAGCTGCCCAACCTGGGCCACGGCGCCCTGCAGTCGCGCGAGGACCCCAACGTGCGCGCCAGCACCAAGGCGAGGGAGCGCCGTGCACGCCCGCGGTCGCTTGCGTCATGGACCCAGTCGCATCGTCACTTCACTTATGCTTGGAGTTTGCATTTTCTCAGTTGGGCAGTGGTCGGTGTTACAACACTTCAATAACACCGCTTTGAAAGAAGAATATTGTATTTATTAGGGGCGCCACGGTGGCGAGATGTTCAATAGTTAGTCTGGCATACGGGAGGTCATGGGTTCGAATCTGACCCTGATGCCTGTATATTTGGAATTTGCATGTTCTCTTTCCTTGGTTGCTTGGATTTTTATCCCAGTCCTCTTCTTTTTCCCTCTACATTTAGAAACATGCATTTAGAGTATTTGGCTGTTATACAATTCCATGTGATTAACCACTTTATTGAGCTATCATTTGTGGTCACGTCATATCTGCAAAAGAGCGATATAGCTCAGTGGGCCTTACCTAGTAGTATAAAAAGTTTAGTTTAGTCTAACCGCGTGGCGCTTTAAAAAATATTGTAATCAGTTGTCCCAAGTATATTATCCTGTTCGTACACCTTCATCAAAAACGACAGGCAGTGATTTTTTCTGTAATAAAATGCCATTACGTGTTTTCGTCTTGGCCTAATTTGAATATTTAACGTAGAAAGCTAATATAGAATTGCGTCCATAAGAGCAGAAGTTGTTCATAAGGTGGGCTTCAGCCCAGAAAGCTCCCTTATGCATTTCTCATTTCGTAAAGCTGCATTTGTTTAACGATGCTGGTATTTTTCAGCTGGTGCTGTTAATTTTAAATTCTTTCGTCTCGCCTACAAAGTCCAACTTGTCTTGATTTTACCCTTCAATCAAGCGAACAGTCTTTATTTTTTGTGCCAATATCGATCTCAGTAAAGTAGCCATCGGTGCACATCACAACAGAATGGTAACGGTACAAGGGGCATGGAACAACAGGAACGAAAAAAACAACCCATCTCAATCTCAGCGGCTAACACCGACCGAGCAAAGTATATTTAAACCGCGTGCAAAATAAAGTGCAACTTTGCGCAACGAATGGCATAAGAAAGTTTAAGTAGTAAATACAAATAAATAAAAGAAAAGTAAAGAGACAGTTTTTTTTTTATGTTGCTCTAGTATTGTCTTTCCATCCGAACGAAAACAAAGACCCTACGTGGATATGAGCACCCGGATCATTGAAAAGTCAAACCCATCGTTTAGAAACCACTGCTCTGAGATATATTTCACAGTGTGGGGTTTGCGAACCAGCAGCGGGGTCAGGAATAGTCTGCTGGTAGCGCTCACCGGACCTCTTTGAAGTGAATCCAGCCAGATCTGATATCAAGTAATTTGGGGGTAATGTCGGTCCTGAATAATTGAACCATTACCAATGTAACGGTGTGTTAATGCAACTTTCAATGCTCGGCTACATCGGCCACCGTGGTTGCCTTTTTGGGCAGCAGACCTCGGTAATTTTGCTCGGTGAGCGCCAAATGGGCACCCAACCAGAGTTACATTCCCTGGGACAGATCCGTTTTCCACATTGAGTAGAGAATGAGGTCTATGCAATGTTTTTTTTGTATCAAATTCAAGCCTTGACACAAGTTAAGATGGATTCCTACTTAAAGGATTAGCTTTTGAGTAACCTTTGTCTCCCCATAGAAATTTTAAAATTCCTTCCCCTTTAAAATAGAAAAAAAATCAATTTTCTCGTTTCATTTTAACGGAGGGCAATAAGGAATGCTTGAGCGCCATGCGCTCGCAATTTGACGCGAGCATTCATCAGGCATTATAAAACCCGGGACGTTTCCTCAAAGACTTCGAGTGGGCTTTGTCAGGAGCTGATGAGACTATGAGGCAGGATATGGAGTGGAAGTAGATTGCATTCCTCAAATTCAATTTCTACCATTATCTACAGTAATGAAAATACTTGCCTTTCAATCGAATGTGTGTTAATTCTTAACAGTATTTGCATTTAAATTTAACCTTCGCATTTCTCCAGTTACGGTCATCTTAGATCATCTTGCCATACATTTTCCGCGGGTGCAAGTGAATCAATCCACAGGTGAGCCCAGGCATGGTGGACGTCCGCCTATATTCCGGCATTTAGGAGGCTAGCGTTGGTGTTTTCACGCCAGTTTTTCAGATTGACACGTAGGCTTTCACCATCAATATTCATAAGAGAGGTCATTTTTTGGGGGTTAGATTGCATAAGTACAAATTTGGCAAAATCGCCCAATGATGCTGGATGTAATTACCAGCAAAACGTCACAGTACAAAATTGTGAACATTGTGGATTTACTCTCCAATACTCCGGTGGGCTGAAGTAGTAACTAAGTGCCACGTTTTGCTCACGTGACAAAGCGATTTGTCAGACTTTACAACTGTGCGGTTCTCCAAAGGGGCGAGGGGGTTGTGAAGCCGTCTGTGGATATTGGTTTTCTCCCAAGTGCAAAATACATGTTGAAGTTCCAGTTGCCCAAATATGACAATGAAGGATCTTTGAAAAAGAAAGTGTTAAAACAATCCTGGATAAATATGTGATATTGTACGACCAGGTTTGGTTCCAAGTGCACCGTTCCCTTTCTCTTCCCCTTTAATGAAATTAATTGTCTGCGGTAATATTGTTGTATGAATGCTCATGCTGGGATAAAGCGTAGGAATGCATTCACATCTTTAACATCATCGTCGTTGCATGGAATATCAGCCTAAATGCAACCTACACAGGAAGGCTGCCCTCTTTTAATGTTACGAGCAATGCATACAAGGCTGATATAAAAAAAAACATTAATGTACTGCGGGTCTATTCTAAGTCTACACAGAAATGACATTAAGCATGCGTAGCCACCCACTTCCTCAAGGTTGATGATTGAATGCATATTGATTGCAGAATGTGCAGCACTTGCGACCTGGAACGGATTTCTACAAGAAGCTGGCCCTGGACTGCTCCGGTCATCAGATTGCTGTGGACCTTTTCCTGCTCAGTGGACAGTATGCAGACCTGGCTACCTTAGGTAAATGTTCACTTAGAGCTCCGTCTAGAGCTCCTCCAGTTGGCTACGTACGGTGTGAAAGAAGTCAATGTACGTACATGGTAGGTCCTTCCACCAGCAGTTACATGAGCAAGCAATTGAAGAGCTGTAGCTTGACTTTTTCTTAAACGATATATGTGGATCACAAATGTATACTTACAGCTCTCCTGAGAACACTGCTGGATAAGGACCTTCCCCAAACCCGTGCGTTGTCGTGGGGATTATGTAACCGTACTTAACCGTGCCTATCAGTGCAGGTTGAAGGCAGTGCACCTATAGATGGGAGCATGGAAGTGCAGCACAGAAATGGATTTGACCGCACTGCTGTCCACAACGTAGCCCCACATCAGCCTGATACGGCCTTTGTTATTTTGCACGTTTGTCGCCCATCCAAGCACGAATCAGACCTGAATCTACTTCCGAGTTCTGACAAGATCGCATACATATTATAATAGTTTCAAAGACAATGCATAAATTACCAGAGCATATTTTTGTTTGTATGTTCACCACAAGTATGTGTGGATAATGCACACAGGATTCCTTGCAAAAGGTTTCTGTTTGGTGTTTTAACATTTTAACTCCTGTTTTATTGCCAGAAAGGGTACAACCTATTCCAAAATTTTGATACTGGCAAGAAAGATCACATACGTTTCAAGCGTGTGGCTATGAACCATTTAATGGTTGACACAATGCAAATAGAAAAACAAATCTCGAATTGCCGACTGAGGCAGCGGCATATCCCAGCCTGCCTGATGCTCATTGTCAATCTTTGTCGGTATGAGAAAAGAATGAAAAATCATGGTTTAATGCCTTTCAAGAGCGCCACTATAGCACCCTCTAGTGATGTCAGCCGCAGTGTCACTGCAGTGACCTACACTATGAACCACGGTGCATTCTGGGAACTATAACAAACGTTACTCCGTTCGATGCTCCGTTCATTATAAATCTAATGGAGGTTTTTGCATTGGACAACTTCAAACCCATAATGGCTGGGGCCAATTGCATGGGCTTTCAGAGGTGAATATGCATTTTATAATTAGTATAAGTGTCTGCAGCATTTTGTCAATGCACTACTGGATGAATACCTCCCAACGCCATCTCAGTCATGGGGGTTGTTTGACCATACTTCACCAAACTTGTCAGTGCGTGACTGTGAACCGGGAGCCACGACCAATTGTGGTTGCGAATCTTAACTCGTGTCGCCATGTCCGTAGTACAGCGTAATGGCTCGGTGCACTTTTATTGTCGTGAGGATCAAATATGAACGTAGTATTACGTCGTGTTGCTATTGAAAACTGGCCAAATCGATCAAATGGTCGTCCAAAACTGAGACTGCTGGTGGACGAGCTTCCACTAGAGGGAGGTGTAGAGCGCCTATACTGACTCAGCAATGCTATAAGCGAAGCAATTTTTAGTTTACCGGGTGAAGCCCACTGAGCTATATTCCTCTTTTTCAGAACCGACCCGGCCAAAGATGATAGCTCAACGAAGTGGCTTATCACGTGGGAATGTATAGCAGCCAAAGAATCTAAATGCATGTTGATTCTAACTGTTGAGGGAAAAACCAGAAAAATGTACACGACCACGGGGAGAACATGCAAATTTCAAATATACAGGGGTCGGGATCGAACCTAGGGCCTCCTGCATACCAGGCGAGGTTGTTAACATCTCCCCACCGTGGCACCCCGTCACAGGGCGCCTGGCAGGGTTTAGCCTGTTGCATCTGTAAAGGAATAGTGTGGCACCCAGTTGTTGTTGCTTGATTTACGTCTAAGCCTGCTACGGTGATTTATCTGTGCCACGTGTGTGCCACGTGTGTGCAGCGTGCGTCTCGAGGTACTCGTCAGGCACGGTGTACTTCTACCCGTCGTTCCACCGCGTGCACACGCCTGTGCAGGTGGAGCGGCTGGAGAAGGACCTGCAGCGGTACCTCACGCGCAAGATCGGCTTCGAGGCCGTCATGAGGATACGCTGCAGCAAAGGTCGGTCTACGTCGGCGCTCCCACAGCCACGGTGGTGGAAGCCCCACGGCATTTCGAGCGGTAGTCTCAAAATATCTGGCCAATTTGGTGGTGGGAAGCCCACGGAATAGCCGTTTTCTTAAAAAAAAAACAGTTATTGCCGTGACCATTAAATTTAGGCCATTTCCAGCACGCGATGTATAAAGAAAGGCAAATTAACACCACACAAGCCAATTCGAGAATGCACAGGTCCAATGCTGGAGTGTTTATCGTGCAATGCAGCACCAAACTGGGACCGCCTGGCGCGTGGCATTTCTGCACAGCGTGGAGATGCTGATAACAAGTCCGCATTGTTTTGAACGCTGTTCACGCCCTGAGCTTCAGGAATGTGGTTTTCAATTATTTTGCTGATCACGCTACCGGGCATCTGACCAGCATCTGTTCAATGCGCCATACTTATAGGTTAATCGCAGACGAATAAATCAAAACCAGTCTTGAATTTATCTGATTCAATTCTACTTTTTTCGTGGAATATTTCTCACCCGTGTGGGGTCTGCCTTGACTGTTTTCTCCACTCATGCCTGTCCTGGACCATCTGCAAGCTGCTGCTTTAAAAAAAAAAAAATTTGTCCAGAAGTCTCATTGTCCGAGGGACGCGTGTGTTATTTAATTTTGGCGGTGAAAGCCTCTTGCCTGCGCATTGTCCGTGATTATAAACGTTTCGTTCCGTCTGTCGGGCGATGACTGCTCAGGGGTGTCTATCCACACGTTCCACGGGAACTTCTTCGTGCGCTCCACCGACCTCCTGTCGCTGCCCAACGTGAACCCGGATGCCGGCTTCGCCGTACAGATGTCCATCGACGAGACCCTGACGGACACGACGCTCTGCTCCTTCCAGGCCGCACTGCTCTACACATCCAGCAAAGGTGGGGGGGCGGCGAGGCGGCAGGGGCGCGACGCGCTGACTCGCTTGCACGGACAGTCAGATGCAGCGCCCATATCCCATGACGTGGTAATCACGCTGCCCTATTAACCCAGAGACCTGCGTTTGATCCCCGGCCTTGGTTAACATCGGAGGCGAGCGATTCCTGAATGGGTCCTCGGCACCCGCTTGAATATACAGCGCCGAACATTGTGTAAAAGTATGGTCGTACAACTCCGTTGAGCCACATGGTGTCGAGAGCTATTTATCCAGGAATAGATTCACAAAGGGCTGTTTATTCATTTTTGTTTGAACTGCTTTAACATGGATCGCCGGCAGAAAAAGGTTATCCTATCGTACCCGTCCTGCGTTGACATTAACATCTGTATTGTGTTTAATGTCCTCGTGACTGTGTGGTGTGTGATTGGTTAGGCGATCGTCGAATCCGGGTGCACACGCTGTGCCTGCCTGTAGTGAACACTCTGGCCGAGATCTACCACGGAGCAGACGTGCAGGCCATCATGGGCCTGCTCGCCACCATGGGTGAGTCTAGATGATCCCCTACCCCCTGCAGGATTGGTAACAGCATTGTGGGGGCTGAACTCTTCGGTGTGGTGGAGCAAATGATGCCATTTGGCTGTACTCCATACTATTTGGTTCTTTCGGTAAAGTCACGTAGGCAGAAAATAATAGATCACGACGTTTCGATCGCAACACAAGCGACCGTCATCGGGTGAGACAATCACAGCAGGGAAACTGCTGGAAAGCCTTTCACTGTCCTGCAATGCGATGCGTACGAGTGGTGTTGGTTGCGGAAGGCCGAGAGGCCACTGCGTAGGTCTTTTTGCGGTTGTGCTGCTTAGCACTTGATGTGTTTCCGGGTTGTGATCATGCGTTCGGGCAGAATAATACACTTGCTGGGAGTGTCTTTAGGAATTTAAACAGAAGTTTCAGGCATGTAAAAGTATCACATCAAAGGATTTCCGATGACCAAATTACCCAGATTGTATCGGACATGTTGAATGTCGGTATAACACGTGGTACGCGTGGGAGAGCGGTAGCCCAGTGGCTAGCCCAGGAGTGAATACAAGACGGTGGTCCTCAATAAATAACACTACGAAGCAGTCCTTCAAGAGCCACAGGCTGCCGACCCCTTGGCTAGCCATTTCCGCACCTGAGGCGTCGAGAATCTCGGCGCGGGCGTCAACTCCTGCGTGCGTTTCTTTTTTTAAACGTCGCTGCCGTTTCCTCTGGGCGCTCCCTCTTTCCCCCGGTCACCACTGCCGCCGCGGGCCGCAGCGGTGGAGCGGTCGGTGACGTCCAGCCTGCCCGACGCGCGAGACGCCCTGGTGAACGCCGTGGCCGACTCCCTGTCCGGCTTCCGCTCCACGGTCTCCAACCTGCAGCAGGGCGGCCTCGTCGCGCCGCGCTCGCTCAGCCTGCTGCCGCTCTACGTGCACGCCCTGCTCAAACACGTGGGCCGCCACCTCGCACCGGCACGCAACGCTGTGGGCGCTGGGGCGCAGTCGGGTCATTTCGTTCCCTTGGATAGGCCAGAGGGGGGGGTCCGTTGTTGTTGATCTGCGATGTCCTCCATGTATGACCTAGTCCCGAGTGTCGTTGATTGTAGCAGGTGAGGAGTCATCACCGATTTAGATGGATTCGGGATAGGCAAGCGTGACGTGTGACATCGTCATACGACATCACATGCCGTGCGCCCGCCTCCCCTCCCGATAACATGATATTCCACGTCCCGTCATCTCCTTGTGCAGCTAGAAATGTAACATCACTGCTAATTAAATACTTCCGAGGACAAAATGCCCGTTAGAATGTTTTTCTAGCAGCGTCGTAACCAAAAGCATCCTGCACCGTGTTCTTCGGCGCCAGTATGCGAAGTGGTTTCCAAGCTGGAACTGAAAGGCCTCCGGAGCATGCTGGGCTCTCGTGGCTCCCGCGTGGCTCCCGCGTGGCTCCCGCGTGGCTCCCGCGTGGCTCCCGCGTGGCTCCCGCGTGGCTCCCGCGTGGCTCCCGCGTGGCTCCCGCGTGGCGCCGCTCACCGCTGCCCCACGACCTCCGGTTGCCCACAGACGGCGTTCCGGCTCGGCACGAGCACGCGCCTGGACGAGCGGGTGTTCGCCATGTGCCAGATGAAGAGCCAGCCGCTCGTGCACCTCATGCCTATGATCCACCCACACCTGTACCGCATCGACAACCTCATGCAGCAGGTGGGGACATTGCGCGCGCACGCACGCACGCCTCACCTGCGAGTCCGGGTTCACGGACGGGAGCTGTCGGATCGTAGGGCAGTGTCGTAGTATTTTATATTGCGAGGCTGCCAGGTTTTTTGTTTGAGTTGTTTTCTCCCAATTCTATTCTAACAGTGTTGTGAGTGCAATGTGAAGAAATGTCCATTGGGAGCGTCATGAGATGCAGAAATGTTCACAAGGAATTTGCATAGAAAGTAGTGCATTGCCTCGTCTGTGAGAATGGTCCCTTGAACATAATGTTACAGAACTACATCTGAGGGCCCTTTGAATTGCTCTTCCTGTCACAAGGCGGTGCCTTTTACATGCTCGGCTATAATTGTGTTCATCACTTCGCATTCATGACGAACACGTTTTGGTTCTCAGAGCTGTAATGCACTGACTTAACTTAAACAAATTGAACAGAAAGGAGGTTGCCACCATCACCTTAATGCATTGGCAAATCCAGTTTAATCATGAATGTCCAATGCCGATTTAAATCGAGAATCTCACTGGTGTCAGCTTAGGGCTCTGACCAGGCATTAACCGAAAGAGCCGCCCGGCCATCCCCCGTTGGAGGAAGTCAGCGGTGATCATCCCATGAAAATGTGGAATGTTCATCACTGACTGACAGCCAGCCAACAGAGATGAGAGCCACTCCATGTTTATTTGAGCGGCTAAACAATTTAACTTTATTTTCATGCTTTGTGGCAGGTTGGAGTCAACTTTTCATTGGTGCAGTTCATAGAGTGTTGGAGCATTGCGGCGAATATCTGGTGGAGCAGTATTTAAGATCACAGGAAGCCAAGACAAGAGTGTAGAACTTAGCTTTGACAGTTTCTGTGATAGTCGTATTGCGATGTTCATTCACGTAGCGATGAGTGAGAACGGCAGCTTTAATACCCAAACGGGCGCAATATTTAACGTTTGCAATACAAAATAGTTCTTGTTTTCGACGATAAGTCTTGCGTCCTGGAATTTCATTGACGTGGTTGCTTTCTATGTGCACAATCTGCGGAGTGACGGTTGGGTTCTCCACGTTTTTCACTTCAGGTGACCATGAATATCAACGACAAGAGCGTCCCACAGCCTCCCATCCTCCAGCTGTCGTCTGAGCACCTCAACACGGACGGGGCCTTCCTCCTGGACTGCGGCAGCGTAAGGAGCGCGTCTAGAGCTGGGAATCTCCGAATATTTAAGCCGTCGATTACTCTTACCGATGATCGGTTTGATTACTCGACTTATCGGAAAACACGACTTCAGATGGAGATGGAACACAAAAGTCTCCCCTCTGTTCCTTCATGTCTGTCGCTGGACAGGAAGTGATATGGGGCAAGGTTTGGTGACATTACAGTCATCATTGGTCGTGTCATGCTGGGCCCGTCTTGTTGGGGTGGCCTTAAAACTTAAACGGACCCAAGTAATCGACCCCAATCAAGTAGACGGTTTCAACTTTTAGTTGATTAATTGACTCGCATGCTGTCTTAGCATCATGTGGCCTTGAGAGAGCGAGTGAATTGTTTGTTGTGTTTTTGTGTTTCCCAGTTTTACTTTAATTGCGCTATCAACATCGTGTCGTGAGACAGAGCATCCATTATGGAATGCCCAGAGGGCAGTGCAACAGCCTCATGCGAAAGAGAACGACCCGCAGAAGCGAATATAGTATCAACACTGCTTCTGAAATTTCTTGAAGTGACCTCTTTCATTTAACCACACACTTGGGGGCAGCACTTTCCCATGCGCCGTGCTATTGAGAACTGTTGGATGGCAGTCAAACCAATATTTTCAGTTTACTAAAGATATGTCTTTAAATATATATAGGGTGGCCCAAAATCCAGGACACACAGAGGTAAAATATTTATTTTAACAAATCACAAAGGGTTATGGCATTTATTTTAACGTTTTTCGAACTGACTTGCATTAATATTCATTTATGTTTGTATGAATTCCCTTTTGAATAGAATTTAGGACTTTTTCAAGAATCCAGGTGTAAGTGTAATCTTGAGCATTCATCATTTATGTTTTATCTCAATTCATTCAGAGTTCTCAGGTGAGGCTTGTAAATTATTATAGGTGACCCCCAGGAAAAAATATATTAATAACAGCTAGCTACAATATTTACGTAATGAATAGACAATTGAAACATTTTAATGCCAGTGTTAATAAAAGTTAAATAACCCTTTGTGTCCTGACTTTTGGACCGCCCTGGAGATACAGAAAGACAAAGATCCCCCGTGTAGCCTTAACAAACATTTGGGGCAAGTGCTGTTAGCGAGCACTTACGAATGCCGGCACGGCACACGAGAGGGGGTGGGTGGCCTGCACCATGCCCGACCGCCTTTGTCTCCCCAGTGGCGATGCTTACACACCGCCCCAGGTACTAATTTGAGGCCTAGTCGACCTAGGGGAGGCCTAGGACCGGTTCAGATATTCGCCACTGGTGTTGGCCGTGAGCGGGAATCGAACGCGGGTCACCGGATTCATAGCGCAGCGTAGCGCTAACCGCTACGTGACCACTCCCCATTGTATAGGCACACACACAAACACACTTGGTGCTTGTGTGTGTTTTAAGTTGCACCTTCAGAGTAACATACCAGGTGAATACGGGGATTTTCTAGAAGTGGCATCACCGCATGCTGTGGACATTGGCAAAGTGCTTTTATTCATTCCCACAGCAGGATACCATCCTCAAATGGAGGTGTAGGGGGTGTTTTAGAGTTACCTTGCTGTTTTGATTGCAAATAATAAAAAAAAACTATTTTATTTACCAGGTAAGACCTACTGAGCTGTATCGCTCTTTTTCAGAAGCGACCTAAGCCACAAATGATAGCCCAATGCAGCGACTTATTACGTGGAAATGTAAAGCAGCCAAACACATTAAACGCATGCTTTATAAATGTGGAGGGAAACACCACAGGACCCAGATGAAAAATCCACGCAACCACGGCGGGGGGGGGGAGAGAGAGAACACGCAAACTCTGAATATACAGGAGGCGTCAGGGTCGGGATTGAGCCTTGCCAATGAAAATATGCCGGAGGGGGGGTAGTGTCCCCGAGAGTCCAAAACCAACATGTCGCTGCGCTGCGCCGATGCTGGGATATTACACAAACAAGCCTCGGGAGAAGCCCCTGGGGGGAATGTTGCATTTGCAGGTGTTTGCTGCTGGCACCGTTGAATGAATGCGCGGGGTTGTTTCGACGTGCAAGGCAGTGGGAAAATGGCTTCAGAAGCCGTAGTTGTACCAATTCCCACCTTCCACCCTCCATACTCTTGGCCAAATAGCAGTCTGGGACGGAGTCGGGCACTGGAACTTGTAATGTGGTACTTTCGCTCCACTTGTCCTGCAATGAGTATTCCCAGGTGTGACCTCATATTCTCGGTTTATGCACCAAAACGTCGATGTAGAGCTTGGGGACCCGTTACCAGTTTCTAAGGGGTCGAGTGGTGGCGCGGTGGAAAGTGCACTTGCTCTACAAACCTGGTGGCCTGTGCTCGATTTGCAGCTTCGGCTAAAATTAGTGATGGGTGATTATTGAACCGGTTCTGGGTCTCCCCCGACCTCTTTCACTTGTATGGACCAGAGTGGTTAAATATGGAGAGGCCTTCATCTAGCAGTGGATTGACAAAGGACTGTATAATTACCAATTACTACAACAGCAAATTATTAAACCGATTTCAGCATTGCAGTATGTTTATCAGTTATCATATTTTGTTTGGTGTTTAAATAGATTTCCTAGTGAACAATATATTTATATTACCATGTGCTGGCAGGCCACATGACATCTTACATCATATGTATGGACATGATGACATCATACTTTATTTGGAGCTTTCGTGACTGCAGGAATTACTCTTTGGTTCTTTCGGTAAAGTCACGTATAAAGAGAAAATAATAAATTAAATACATGCCATGTGATGACATCACATGGCATCATGACGTCAATAGCTCTACATGTGGCCACTGATATTGTCTTCAGGTATATTGTCTTCACCTTGTACATCTTGCGTTCATCTCACGAGTCTGTATCCCTTGTCTGCAGCTCTCTCATCTTTGTCTATCTCCCTTTCATCTCAATAATATGTGTCTCGCTGGGTCCCAGCGAGCCATGTCTCTTGACAGGCCATCGTTTTGGTGGGTCCACTCCAAGAAGCTTCGTAGGCTGTATCTGGCCAGCGGGCCATCAGTTCGGGAGAACTCTGCACAAAATGAATGAATGGAACAGCGAACGCATTGGATCTCATCTCCCTCATCCATAGGTGCTGTACATTTGGGTCGGGAGGAACTGCAGCAACCGATTCATCAAGGACGTCCTTGGTTTTCCCAACTACATCTCCATTCCGAACACAATGGTGAGATTCATTCCCGCTGCTTCAAGTGACGTTTCTCCCGGGCTTGGGCCACACATGGCCACGCACCAGTGGCAGTGTGCGTAGGCCACGCTGTTGTGTGCCATGCTGGCTCCAAGTTGATGCTCTCTGTGTAAGAATAGATGTTTGTCTTTGCGCACACGTGTCTGTGTGTGGTTTGGGGAGTGGTAACGTAGTCGTTCATTAACTTTGCTATGAACCTCGTCAACTGAGTTTGATTCCTGGCCACAGCTGATGTTAGTGGCGAATATCTTGAGCCGGTCTGGGGCTCTCCTCTAAGTGGACTTGGCATTAAATGTGTACCTTGTGCGGTATGTACACATTATCACTGGGAAGACGAGGCTGTCTAGGCATGGTGGTCATACCACCTCAAGCACTGTGCTGGCCTCCACAGGTGCTCACCCACAGCACTTGCCCCAACTATTTATAAAGGCTACATGGGGGGTGTTTTGTATTTGTGCGTGTGTGCGAGCACACGTCTTGGTGTTTGATGTGTGCGATCTTGAGAGGCCACTTCTGTGCGGTGCCCTGATTTCACGGTGCAATGGTGCGGTGAAGCAGAGTCCCTGGCGATGCGATCTTTTCGCAGGTCGATTTGCCCGAACTGGACAACACCACGTCGGAGAGAACGAGAGACTTCTTGTCGTGGATTCGAGAGCCAAGGCCCTTCCATTCCACGCAGCACGTCATCAAGTATGCTCCCCACCAAAGACGCATCGCTCCTGATCGCTAGGCTGATTTTCAGAGGCGTTTTAAAAGCCACTTACGATATTCTTTGTTCTTTCGGTGAAGTCACGTAGAAGGGAAATAATAAAAAGAACCAAGAATATTGTAAGCGGCTTTTATAACGCCTCTTTACCGAAAGAACCAAGAATACGGATCCCTGCAGTCACGAAAGCTTTAAATCAAGATTTAGCCGCTTACGATGTTTATAAAATAAAATCGTCACATTTATTGCATCGTGCAAGTTGAATGGGGACCCGATGCTCAGGTGCACGAATTACATCTCATGTTTTTCATTTCTTTTGTCGGGTTAGCCCCTTGCACGCAGCTAACAAGGGAGTCAACTATAAAATAAAGAATGGGGAAGGTCACAGAGGGAAATAAACGGGAGGAGTGGGGGGGCACGGTCTGGTTAGGGTTAGTCCCACATGTGACATGTGTCAATGCTGATTTCAGAAGCCACTTTTTCTATTTAATGTTAGCGATTAATACGGTTGTGTGATACAGCATGCACGTATGTTCAACCAGATGCACATGTACAGCCCATTTAGCAGTCCATTGCTGGATGAGAGACTCCCAACGCGATGTGGGCTGCGCCTCCAAGTTGGCCATGTGCTGTTGTAGTCAGCATGCAGTCGCCCGTCGGTGTATGTTGTGCATTATGTAGTAATGGTCTCTCTTGTGCATGCACGGTGTGTGTTATGTCGTTATTGCGTTTAATAAGCATGCCCTTGACTGGCACTTGAAACGTGTCCACGCAGTGTAATTTAGGCCTGTGGTCTATTAGGTGTGCTCATGTTTCTGTACGAGACACCATGTAGTATACGCTGCCTATAGGGTATTATCAGTTACACGTTCATGTACAGTCTTTGTGTGCAATTTAGATGAAAAAAATCATTTCAAATTTTTTTTGGTCCTGTCGTTGGTGACTGGGCTTAGACCATCAATTCGCTGCAACTGAAAATCCGGTTTAAATCGTGAGCAGCTGAAATCCAGCATTGATGTATTTTGAACTTATTTCACATCGTTCATTGCCAACCATGCTAATTGGACTTGCGGGGGAAGGATAACAAACGAAACACATAAAGCAATTGTTAAGAAATTCGTTTTCAATGAATATTTAAAAGTGCATAGCTCCAGTGGCTTCATAATATCGGTAGGAAGAGCATTCCAGACGGCCGCAGAAGCGCATCTAAAAGCGCGCGATGCAGTGACCATCTTTGCTCCATGGCTAGCCAAAAGCCGCTGTGAGGATGACCAGAGTTCGCGTGATGGTTTATGCTCCTTAAAGAGATCAGCAAGGCATTGCGGTTAATTTGTGGCAAGCACTTTTTGTGTATTGAGTGCGACCTTAGAATGTATTCGGCGAGCACTGGACGGACGCAGTCAGATCATGCAGTACCCGTCAGTGTTTTGACCCCTGAGCCTCCCGGCCTCTTCTCTCAAGCCTTCGTTAACCCTGCACTTGGCTGCTTTCTATGACATTATCTTGCGGTAGTTGTCCCAAAGCGTCATTGCGCCACTTCCCTGTGTTCTAACCGTTGATGTTGCCGCTTGCAGGGACGACAGCACCAACAGGACGATCTTCATCGAGCATCTTGTGGAGGACAGGTCCGAGTCTTCGATGTCATACTCTGAGTTCCTGCAGCACATACAGCGACAGATCTGCAAGTAGGGAATGGAGTTTCGCTGGTGCTTATGGATCCTTGGAATCGGCCTCAAGTGGAAAAGCAGAGATGCTTTTTTTTGTCAGCTGGTTCTTATTTGGCTACAGTTTTTTGGATTAGGTGTTCTGTCAGAGCTCATAAATGTTGATGTGGAATTAACTGGTTTAACGGCGAGAGGCCAGTGGACTTGTGGTGGTGCTGCCTTTTAAAATGCAGGCCATTCGTCGGCAAGGAATGGCAGGACCATTGTGGGGCTCTGCACAGTACATTTCGGAGCACAGCTACACCAGAGAAACTGTCAATGCAGGAATGTGTGAGTCATCAACATGTCGATACACTAGAATCCAGACTAAGATATTGTGAAATATAAAAAAGTAATTTGCTGAATGTGCCGTATTACATATTCTCAGATCAATTACGTGGTCTTAACCTTGAATGCATCCGACACAGTTAATTCCAGAATTGATGAGAACGTTCGAAAAATGTATCCAAAAATTGATCCAAAAATTTATTAAATTGTTTCGCAACAACTTGAATTGCTTGGCGCACAGCCCATTAGGCTCATGGCTTTTTGGATTGAGGTGCCATGTGTTTTGGCCTTGGGGCCAAATACGATTTCAAAAGCTGATTAATGTTGTTTTTTGTTTGTCAAATGGCTGTGTTTTTGAGGATGAACGAACCCCATGCCTGGTTTACTTAAAGATGTGCACGTGTATAATTTATATTCACTGTTTCTCAACCCTTTCTCACGTGCCGAGTTAATTTTCCTCTCTAAAAAAATAAATCCACACCTGGCATTTTTTACCGTTAGTTGCAATTAACTTCTGTTATGAGACCATCCTTGCTCTCACAAGGCTGAGCAGTCTCTTTTTTGAGGTCTTATTTATTGATCATATCGCAACGTGAGCTGATGCCAGAGGACGGCCTTCGTTTGCTTAGAGGACCCCGGCAACATTTAAGATATTGAATCGTACAGAAATGTGAAATGTTCGTCTCATTTTTATACCGTATACTTTTTTCTATGAGTTAGAATAAGCTATAAAGTACATAAGGAAATAGCCCTTGCTTTGCTGGAGAGCTCGACACCAAACGGAAAATAACCCCCAGCATTAAAATGGATTTAAAGAGACTGCATGTCTCAAATGTTCATGATTATAACATGGCATCGCCATTTGATGAAGTGTTTCAGTAGGTTCCAGAGAAAAGTCTTCATGTGCGGTAGAATCGTGTGCTTGTTCTCAACCTACACAGGGAGTCTGAATAACGATACAAGTTGATTTAACTTTCTTTCCCACGTAAGGAAATTCGATTGTCCTAACGAGACTAAACTTGATTTGAAGCTTTCGTGACTGCAGGAATTACTCTTTAGTTCTTTCGGTAAAGTCACGTAGAATGAAAATAAAATAAATAATAGAGTACGACGTTTCGGTGGCAACAAAAGCAACCGTCATCAGGTAGAACTAAATTTGAGAGAGAGACACAACATAGACACACAGAGACACACAACATAGACACACAGAGAGAGAGACAAAACACAGACACACAGACACACACAACATAGACACACAGAGACAGAGACATCTCTGTGTCTATGTTGTGTGTCTCTCTGTGTGAGACGTCTCTGCGTGTCTATGTTGTGTGTCTGTGTTGTCTCTCACTGCCTGTGTGTCTGTGTCTCCGTGTCTGTGTTGTGTCTCTCTCTCAAATGTAGTTCTACCTGATGACGGTTGCTTGTGTTGCAATCGAAAGGTCGTACTCTATTATTTAATGTATTTTCTTTCTACGTTACTTTACTGAAAGAACCAAAGAGCCGAACGAGATTAGTTGATACAAATTTTCCCCAGCTGAATGGACAGCTCAATGGCAAAAGATGGATTTTTTTGCACGACGGTGCTAAGTTTGGAGAAAACGATGAAACTTATGGTTGTGATTTATGGCAACAGAGGCAATTTGCAGACGCTATAATTACAATTCAGCTGTCGTGTTAAACCGTGGCTTAAGCGTGAGCACATAAAATGAGGGCACTAATCCTTCAAAGACGACACCACTTGAATTGAATTATAAACACTACTTAAAACAAGAATGAAGTATTTTTTTTACCAGATGCACATATCTCTTCAGAGTGGGCTGTACCTATCGAAGCAGCTATTTCTATTTCATGGAACATTCTCATATGGTATTTGTAAAACGTTTAAAAACAAAAAATCACTGCACTTTCTTTAATAACCCTGAAATGGTGTACACAAGCAATGCTTTTGTTTTTCATGTGATCTTCGTTAAGTGGCTGCACGTGATTTTCTTTCCTCTCACTTTTGACGTTCGAAGCTTTGTTCCCTCTAGATGGCATGCATGGACTTAACTTTGGGCCTAGGTGCACGTGTCTAATAAGCCTAGTGAATGTGACTGACCAAAATGCCATGCTGTGGCTGCATTTGCTCATCAGAAAATATTAGGGGGAAAACCAGGAGGGTTTATTTATATTGGTCAGGTTTTCCCTGGTGACACGTTTCGTGGGTACATCTTTTCTACACGTGCAGCCCATTTTGTTAACCTGCTGCCAGAAAGGGCCTCCCCACCACTCACACCTTGATGGCCCTGAAGGATATTGGTCCATTCTTCACCACGCCGGTCAGTGCGAGTTTGTGCACTGCGGTTGCGCATCCAAGCACTATCCAGGCTTAAAGCTTGCTTAGCTTCCCAAGTCTGGTGTAATCAGGCGCATTGTGGGCGATTTCATCACACAGGTGGCACCTATATCTTGGGAAACAAAAATAAGGCGAGGCTGCGATTGGCGTAAACACTACGCAAGCATTGCATGTCTCTGACGACGTCGGCGTGGACTATCGCGTAAATGTAACACATTTTCCCCAAAAATAACATCAGCCTGTGGGCAAATCCCAACCCATTGTCCCACTGCTTTGCGCATTCTTAAAATAAAGCACAAACCTGCCAGTGTTTTCACGTTGTGGGGCCACCTCCGAGAAAACCACAGGCCCCGCCAAAAAAGTTCATGAACAGTGGCATATCCTCACATTGTCATTCGTAATATGTGAGCAGTACCTCTTAATACTAAATTGCAGAAGGATGGCTTTAGCTATGGGGCTCGAATGCTTGACTGCAGGGGGGGTGGGGGGAGTGAGACATTTTTAACTTGAAGGATGCTTTTGTGATATTCTCTCCGAGTGTAGTCCTTATAATCCACAGCCGTTCATTGCTTTTGCCGACTGATGGAATACAAATACTTGATGTTTAGCATTTCGTTATACAGTATACTGAAGCTTGACCAGCAGGGCAAATACATTATAATTATATTCATCAAGCCGTCAGCGTTTCATGTTTATGTCCGTGTGTTTATGCTTGTTGTCACATTTAGATGTTCAGTATTTGAGTGTACTTGCAGTATATAAGGTAAATGGTTTTTCCTTACTCTTGCAGGCATAGCAAGCAGGGCTTGGCATTGCACCTGAAGGGGCGTTAACCGGGCAGTTGTGGGGCGCACAAGACTAATGTAACTGTGCCGGAGATAAATCGCTCAGAACGTCTGTGGTTCAGGGTTCAAGCCCTGGTTTTGGTAAGTTAATAAAAAGAAACAGAGTCCAGACATGTGTTTTTTTACACACGCTGCATTTTATTCTCTCAGAACCGTCAGAAACTTAACGAGTTCTGAGTATATTGTCACAAGTGGTTGAACTCGATTTATCGCAGCTCAAGTCCCCGAGAGCAAAAAGTTACTTGCGTTTGAGTGTGGAATTCTGTTTTATTTATAAGGGAAAGGCATTCCTTGCACAAGTGCGTATTTTTGATCAGTTTGAAAATAACTTTTAAAAAAGTCACTATCAGTTATACAAAACAATTGGACCAACAGTGTTCCTTCCGTTCATAATTGTTACAGCAAATGCTGTTCGTGATTGGCATCTGCTGTAGTAGCTTTAAAATAACTCTGGCTCAAAACGCCAACGAGCATGTCTGCGTGCTGGGTCTTACATTTTTAACAGCTTGTGGTTTATTGGACCATCTTTTAAAATGCAGTCTAAAACTTTTGCTTTAAAATAGATTTGTTATTGTAAGTTAAACAAGCAAAAAAACAATGAAAATAATCCCACACAAAACACTCTTGCAGTAGATATGTGGGAAAAGAGTTGTGATAAAAACCAAAAATGGGAATTAACGATCATGGAACTCGTAATGTGGCCACTTTTTTAATCCCTATTTTCAGTTGCATTCAAAGAAAAGCTGACACACAACTCGGCGCTTAACCACCGGTAAGAATAAGCTTAAACAACATGCGGGAAAGCTGATCAGCTCGTACTTATTTAAACGAATTTGGTCCCTCCGTGTTACCCGAGCCGGCTTTTTTTTGCACAACTTTTGTGCAGTTTACATCGAACCTTGCGGCGTTTAAGTGCCGCGTGCGACGCAACGATTCTCACACCACAGCGATCGGTCACCCCCCTCCGCCTCAAGCGCAGCCCTTCCATCGCTGCCAGGATGCACAGTGCACACGTGCGGAGGTGATGTGAGACACGCGCCTGGAGTGGTAGCGATGGGAGCTTGGCTAAGGTGGTGGGGTACACGGTGCTCGCAGTTTGTGAACTACTGACACAAGGTAACTTGTAGCATAGTGTAACTAAGAGTGAAGGCTCACCGCGTCCTGTATTTTACTAACGTGTCTATTTACACTGGAGATGTGAAGCGTTTTATACAAAAATTGTATAGCGACAACCAGGTAACATATATAACTTATTTCCATGTTTAATCAAAATAACAGCAGCCTGCTCTGTTAACTTGTTTCCTTTGAGCTTTCAAATTAAGTGCAGAGTTTGAATAGTTAGCATTGGAAAGATCGATGGCATTTGAAAATTGTTGAAATAAATATTTTCTGGTCACGAGTTGATGTGTTGCCTCTTGATGCGCAGCTTCAAACGCCCGACATAAAAACCGAATATCGCTTGGCTTGCTACAATTTACCTATTGCTTCAAATAACTCCAAACATAGATATGCACAAATAACCTGATTACAAATATGTATAATAGCCTCTCCGATGTGTGTTGAGGTTGCACTGCACACGGCCCAACGTCAAAACCCGAAAAATAAACACCGGAGAGCAATAGGCCACAATCGCAAACCTAATCCATAAATAAAGTTTTGTACTGGGAGGAATTTTGAGAGTTTTTTTTGGGTGGGGGGGTCACGCTTTAAGGCAAGGCGGCTACAGTTTCACCATTATTTCAGCTTAACAAACCCGCTCAGCAGGGGGTAGACCACTCTGCTCATTTGCTGCTCGGATTTCCAGAAGACGGAAAAAAACCACATCCTCAGGTGATGTTCATGCAGTTCACGTCTGACAATGTTCCTGGCTACCCTGTATGTTGAATTTCTTTCTCACCGTACGTAGCCAACCGCACTCAACGGAGGTACGGGGGGAAGGACAACTAAGCACAAAAAGCAGTTTTAAAGATGTAAAAGTGCAAAGCTCCAGTGGCTCCTAATATCGAAAGGCCATTCCAGGCGGCCGCAGAAACACATCTGAAAACGCGCGACGTCTTTGTTCGATGGCTGGCCAAAAGCCGCTGCTGCGTGGATGACCACCGGAGTTCGCTGCGATGCTTCCTGCTCCTTGATCAGCGAGGTGCCGTGGCTCATTTGTGACATCCACTTTGTCCCATCGTGCTGCGGCGGCAGTCACTGGCAAGACGGGCCGTTTTTAAGTTGAAGTCTCCTCGCTCACATAATGAGTGATGGCAGCTTAAAACGTGCCAGCAGCTTTGGGGTCACATTGCTGGAATTTATAATTTATATTTGTATAAAGTGCCCGCCGAATGGGAAAAATGTCAAAGACTGTACAGAAATACAGAAAATGTATGCAGTGCCACGTTCCAAGTTACCATAAGTGTTCATCTAAAATCCATGCATTCTGCAAATTGCTTGTTTGTAAACAGTTTATTTGAGCTTCTATTGTACTATTAAAGAGTAACGGATGCAATAAGCTTCAAGATTTTTAGGAAACCATTGGATACGTTTTGTGAACTTGGCTGATTTCCACTGAATATTGGTCTCCGGCGTTAAGTGAAAGCAGTGCTTGGCAGTAGAGGCCTTGTATTTAATATTCACCGTATATCTGATACCTTAACATTTCATACCCATTCCTGAATCACAACAGCTGGGAAATTTTTCTACCAGTGTATCGCACATTACAGGAAATACCTTGGTAATGAAAGTCATGAAATAGATATTGCTCCATGAGCAATACATTTGCAAAGGGAAATAGCAAAATAACGTTTATCAAGACTCCCAGTATCAAGGTGATACCGAAAATACTGATAACTATATTTCTATAGCACAACATATGATCCAGTCTTGAATATTGCCAGTATCACTCGTTATACCATGTGTGTGTATGCACGGTTTCCACTGCTGGATTAAGGCCTTCCAACAGCGTGTGGGGGTTATTTGACCATACTCCATAACGCTGCTCTGTGTGGGTTGAAGGCGGTGGCAGGGGGGGCACAGAGGGGGTACAATACTACAATATATTTAGCTGCACACTGCCCTCTGCTGCCCACCACATAGCCCAGCAGAACTGGAATGCAGAATTCTCACCACAGGTTCACGGATGCCAATGGTGATGTGCACCACTCACCATGACTTGGAGAAAGGAGACTAAGGGTTGGGGACTGGGTTTTTCATAGTTGTGCCGTATAGCTCGGATGTGCTTTCAGGCTGTAACCGTGGGGTTGTTCGGAATTATGTCCTACGTTTCACTACATATCTGCTGGGAACCTCTTCACAACCAGAAGGTAGGAAGATCTCGAGAAGCTCCCAGCACGTGGGCCAAATTGTCAAACATCATGCCAAACAACACGCGGTACAAACCGAAAACAATTCAGAGCTAAGGGTTGCGGTGGAGGGGGGAGCGGAGTTGGTGGGATGAGTGCATTGCAGAGGGAAGGCCGGAGGAGAGCGAGAGAGAGCCGGTGCTCAGTACAGCTTGAGGTGCCCCGTCACCTCGCCCACCGCGCGCACGGGGCCGGGCCCCACGGCCAGCACTGTGCACGACCCGGCGGCCACCTGCGTGCGCCCGGCGTCGCACACCACGGGCGCCCCGAGCCCCAGCGCGCGCGCCCTCTCCTGCAGCTCCAGCAGCGCCGCCTCGTCTTCCACGCGCGTCACGATCTTGGCCTGCCCGCCGCGGCGCCAGCGTCTCAGCGCGCCCGGCTGGCGCGCCGCCGCCAGCCGGTACGCGGCCACGGCGGCGTGCGCGCACTGAGCCGCCGCCTTGCCCTTGCCCATCTTGAGGTCGGCGCGCACGACCAGCACCATCTTGTGCTCGTCGGCGTCGTCGTCGCTTCCTGTGTCATCGCCGACGCTGTTGCCGTCGCTGTCCACGTCGTCTCCGCCGCCGTCGTCGAAGTCGTCATCCTTGTCGTAGCCGTCGTCGCTGCTGCTGCCGCCCCCCTCGCGACCGTGTGCCTGGCCGGCGTGGTCTGCCGGAGGACCGTGGGCAGGGGCGGTGGCCAAGCGACCTCGCAGGAACCACGCGAGTGCGAAGCCGCAGCCCAGGCTGGCGAGGAGAGACGCCGCGGAGGCGTGGAGCGGCATGGCAGACATCGCTCGGGGAGGGGGTGACGCTTGAGATTTTTGAGATCGCGTCCTTCCTGCCCACCTTTAAAAAATGACAAAGAACATTAATTGCAGCACTTCATGAGATAAACAAAAGGCGCACACTCACAATGGTTTTCAAGTTGACAGGAGAAACATCCTCGTCACTGCCTTCGACATGCATTTAAAAAATGTGGACAAACTAAGCTTGATTCTAGATTTGAAGCTTTCGTGACTTTACCGAAAAAACAAAAGAGTATAAACTAAGCTTGACCAAGTTTAGTTAAGTTTACAAAAAAACATCCCATGTAATTTTTAGCTGTGTAGGGTAATTTATAAGGACCATTAATGTATGTAAACAAAACATCCAGTTTTTGTTTATGAAATATGCGACATGTCACTAAATCTTGTGGGTTTTTTCCCAATGGTCTCGACTCCAGAACAACATTGCAGCATGTTATGTATCGGCCCGTGGAATCCGATTTTGCTGTTCTAACTTTCTGACCCGCCCATAATGGACATCAGAGACAAAGAGCTTCATAGCTCATCGGATTCCTCCTCCAGTCTAAATCAAGATGCTGATATTTTACAAGGGGTGTGTAATGTTATTGTGACTTGCATTTAAAACATGTAAAATGTCACGCTCGATTGTTTTAATGTTTATGCACCGTTGCATTTAATTAGGCCAGTACTGTACTAAGAATAAATTGTATAAACTTGACACTGCCCTGACGTTGATCACTGCTGTCACAGCCTTTTCCGTTTTTGTCTCTTGGGATTTGGTGTTCGAGAAGGGCAAGAGAGATGAAATTGTACACACCCTAAAGTGTGGTGATTATCAGTCTGAAAACCCATCGTCAAACTTAGGCTCCCAAACGGCCCAAGCTGGGCCTAAAATGCAGCATTACATTGATTAGAAAGCAGGTCACGTGTAACAACAGGAACGTGTATCAGCCCCTTTGTCAATCCACTGCTGGATGTGTGTCTCACCCAGGCCGTACGGATTCGTGGGAGTTACTTGACTATACTTCACCGTGCTGGTTGCCGCCGCCACAGGTATCACTCGCCACTGATGCCAGACGCGTCGTCTGTGCCGTTTGAAACGAGATAGCAGCGATATGAATCACGATATCCGCACTTGTAGATACGCATAGGTACCGTACAACAAATTCGCCAAACACGAAGAGGTAATTCACTTCTGTGAATGCCTTACTTTATACGGTACGTGAAGAGGGGGTGCAGTGTATAGCGATGACTAATCCGGCGACCCGAGTTCCATTTCCGACCACGGCTAACGTCAATGGTGATATCCAAAATCGGCGCTGGGCCACCAATAACAACTCTATCCACTGTGCCTGGCCATGTGCACCTTGAGGCCACGTGAAGTGCTGACGGCTCGCTTACAGGAAGACCTCGGGAGAGACCCAGCAGGTGCCATGGGTTGGTTGAGATGACTGGTAGATGGAGCAGCTGTACCCCCTCCTGTGCCAGGCTAGGTGCAGGTCACAGGACAGACCCAGCAGGTGCCATGGGTTGGCTGGCTGAGATGACCAGTTGATGTACCCAGCTGTACCCCCTACTGGGCCACACCACGTACTGTATGTCACCCCTCTCCCCGTACTGACCAACGTGATGAAGTATGGTCCAACAATGCTGATGACCAACACAACGTGCGCATTAACTACAGCATTGTGGCAGACGCGTGGCTGACAATGACTGCTACTGTACACCCACGTGGTTCGGAGCACGTGGCCGAGTTAAAGATTCGTGGATTCGGCTTTAAGGCTTCATTACCCCCCCCCCGCGTCTCGTTCCGTGCGTCGTCACCAGCTGCTAACAACAAGATGTTTTAGTGTCTCTTGCGGTGTAAATATTTCGCGTTTCGTCGTCAATTCCCCCAGACACGTGGGTCGAGAGAAACCTAAGAAACGCGACCCGCGCGCGGCTTTTGACGCCGTGAGCCGATGGGAGTGGAGGCGGCGATCCTCGCGCGATGTCATCCGAAGGCCGCGTTGTTCGTCACCGCCGTCGTTCTCGACAACCCATCAGACCCGCACGGCGCACGAGGCAAGAGCAGACGGCGAAACAGAACGGAGAGACGAGAGCCGAGACGAGCGCGGTGGCGCACACGGACGCAGTTTTACCTGCAGCCGCGTTGCGCTAACACCCCCCACCCCACCACCCCCACTGTGATCTCGTATTAAAGCTGTCGCCTACACGGTTGTTCGTGTTCCCCATTAACCCTCGCTGCTAATGCGTTGATCAAAATCGTCAGTAACAGGAGTGGTAGTGGTGGTAGGAGTGTTGATGCCAACCATGGAACGACGTTCTTCGCTTGAAGCCGCCTGCCCTCCGCGCGGCGGCGAAGTCCCCGCCAGAGCGGGCGGGGGTAGTGGGGGGAGCCGAGATCCACTGACATCCCCCCCCCCCTGCTGCCTCCATCGTCCAGGCTCGATCCACTGCTGCCGGATGAAGGCGACCACCCACCACGCGTCCACTCACACAGCCCGTGGCCAGAAAGCCACCGTCCCTGCCGATGTAACAACAACAACTCAAATTTTCGATTTAAAGCTTTCGTGACTGCAGGGATTCATCTTCTTGGTTCTTTCGGTAAAGTCACGTAGAAGGGAAATAATAAAATAAAACAATAAAATAATTATTATGTTTTATTTTTATTATTTTATTGTTTTATTCTTATTATTTTATTACTTCCCTTCCACGTGACTTTACCGAAAGAACCAAGAAGAACAACTCAGTGCAGACGTATCACAAGTGCACGCTTATCCGGATTGCTGGTGTGCACACACGAAGTGTGCTTATATCCGCGACGTACGCTTGTGTTTAGAAGTGCACCATTGGAACCTCCTTTGCCAGTAGCAAAATGTAATTGTTTTTTTTTACCCTTTTATCTGGCAACAAAACTGACACCTTTTGGCGTCATCTGGTCCAACACCATGTGAGACTAGGCTCTAAGCAAAGCTGTCTCGGGTGTGGACCAATCAATTTCAAGGACAGTGCATACATTATCAGAGTTGTGTTTTTTGTTTGCATTCCGACCGCAGGTATTGTGGTCAATGCAAACATGACTCCTTGTAAAAATGTGTCAGTTTAGAAGTGCGCTTATCAGAAGTGTACTTGTACCAACGGTGTCCTTATATTCGAACTGCGCTCGCATCTGATCTGTGCTTATAGGCAAGGTGTGCTTATATGCGACGTGTGTACATGTGTTGGTCTGCTTGTATCAGAAGTGTCCTCATTCAAAGTGTATGTATATCCGAAGTGTGCTTAAATATAACGATCGAATGCTGTGCCTCTGGCAATACTGTCAAGACAAGAGTCGTTATAGCTATTTAAGTCTAATTTTTTAAGCCAATTTAAAGGTGAGTTTAAATTTAAAGGTGAATGTAAATTGGCTTAAAATGAGACTTAAATAGCTGACCTTTAAACTCCCCTTTAAATTGGCCTTTACCACCACGTGTCCTGCTTTCAAAAGTCTACGGATGAAAAGCGCCTTACAAATGTAAATAATTATTAATGACAATATTTATAATTGAAGTTTTATTGCAAAAGAGTCTCCCAGCTGGCCACCTCAATTCTCTCCTTCAGGTTAATCAAATAAGCGAGACCTGATTTGCCTGTACCATGAGTCTACTTCGGCAGCAGAATCTTTACACTGCAGGAGGAATCCGATTAGCTCTAAAGCTCTTTCTCACAGATGTCCAGTGGGGACGGGTCACAAAGTTACAAAAACAACAACAAGCAGTACAAAAACACGTGGAACAAATATTCCTCTTATCGTGGGCGGTTATCGATTGACGGAGTGGGTGGGTGAGTAGATGGGTGGGTGTGTGAATGTGTGAGGAGGTGGGTGTGTGAGTCCGCTGTGTGTAGTTGAATGTGTCTGTGTGTGTGCAGTGTGTGTGTGTGCGTGTGCACAGTGTGTGCAGTGTGTGTGTGCGGTGTGTGCAATGCGTGTGTGTGGTGAGTGCAGTGTGTGTGGTGTGTGCGGTGTGTGTGTGCGGTGTGTGCAGTGTGTGTGTGTAGTTGTGTGTATTTGTTTGTAGTTGTGTGTAGTTGTGTGTGTAGTAGTGTGTGTGTGTAGTTGTGTGTGTAGTAGTGTGTGTGTGTAGTTGTGTGTGTGTAGGTGTGTAGTTGTGTGTGTAGTTGTGTGTGTGTAGTTGTGTGTGTAGGTGTGTGTGTAGTTGTGTGTAGTTGTGTGTGTAGGTGTGTGTGTAGTGTAGTTGTGTGTGTGTGTGGTTGTGTCTAGTTGTGTGTGTGTGTAGTTGTGTGTGTGTAGTTGTGTGTAGTTGTGTGTGTGTAGTGGTGTAGTTGTGTGTGTGTGTAGTTGCGTGTGTAGTTGTGTGGTTGTGTGTAGGTGTGTGTGTGTAGTGTAGTTGTGTGTAGTTGTGTGTGTAGGTGTGTGTAGCTGTGTGTAGATGTGTGTAGTAGTGTGTGTGTAGTTGTATGTGTGTAGGTGTGTGTGTAGTTGTGTGTAGGTGTGTAGTGTAGTTGTGTGTGTGTGTAGGTGTGTGTAGCTGTGTGTAGTTGTGTGTAGATGTGTGTGTGTAGTTGACCACCCACACCCCTCGTGCGTCACAGTGCCGGGCGCTGCGCCCCGCCCCCCGCACTTGCCCCAGCAGCGCTGCGGCTACACGCGGCGCCTTTGTCTTTGTCTGACGCGCGGTCACGGCAGCCAGCGCCGCGCTGCATTGTGGGACGGCGCCATGTTGTCTCTCCCCAGTGGGGAAGTGAGTAGAAGCAGCGGCAGCAACGACAACCACAACAAGCACAACAACAACAACAGCAGCGACAACAACAACAACAAGACGAGGAGCAGGAGGCTCGGCACCCGAGGCCGCCGTTTGAATCAGAGCCGGCGAGGGGTTTTTTTAATGTAAATTCCCGCCCCCCACGATCTCCACAGCGCGCCGAGGCGACCGCGAGCGAGGCCCCCCTGGCCCGGCCCGGCCCGGCGTGGGATGTCGGCCTGGCCCCGCATGTCGGCGTGACGACGTGGCCCGGGATGTCGGCGTGACGGCGTGGCCGGGGCCGCGGCCATGAAGAAGTTCTTCGACGCGAGGCGAGACGGGGGCGGCGGTGGTGGAGGTGGCGGTGGCGGCCTCGTGGGGAAGGCGTTCGGTGTGGGCAGGTTCCAGGTGACGGTGGAGGATGTCCTGGCCGAAGGTGAGGGCGCGGATCGTCGAACCGCTTTGGACGTTCGAGGAGGTTAGGGCAGCAGCGGAGAGAGAATGGGGGGGGGGACGTTGAGGTCGAGCTTGGACGAGACGCGGGAGGGGAGATGGGGACGGAGACTTTGACTCGAGGATTCACAGGCGGGGAGTATCCCCACTCGCCATGATACACCAGCACGCAATGCACTGCATTGTACAGAATGTGTATGGTGGCAGCAGCTGTAGAGGACGCGTAGCGACATGGCAAGACTGCCAAGGAGATGGTTACGAGAACGTGGCACGGCGTGAGCATGTCACTCACAATGCACCACATTGTACACCGCGCGGACGGCATGTCAGCTCCTGTGGCAAGACGTGAAACAAGAGGGGACGGCGTGGACAGGTGAGGGCGAGGGACGTGGTGGCCGAGGATAAGACCACAGCCTGTGTTGTGACATGCTACGTTGCACAGACGATGCAACAGCTGCAGGGAGACGACACGGTAGCGGGTGGTTGGGAGGCTGGGCACGGTGTGGTGGAGAGTGGCGGTGGTGTGGCAGTGAGCACGATGCGCTACGAACCCGGCCACCCGACCTAGATTCCGTGGCCAACACCGGCAATGGGCCTCCCCCTAGGTCGACTCGGCCTAAAACAAATTAGGACCTGGTGCGGTGTGTAAACATCGACACTGGGGAGACAAAAGCGGCCGGGCGTGATGCTGACCATCACTCCCTCGTGTGCCGTGCCAGCCGTCATAGTTGCTCGCTAACATCACTTGCCCCAACCTTCTGTTGAGGCTTTACCGGGGGGGGGGGGATCTTTGTTTTGTTGGATGACGTGCTGGTCGAGAGTAAATCAGCAATATGCACGATGTAATTCTACGTGTAACACAGAGTGCACTACACACAACAGTGTACCAGCTCTGCAGGGCCCCCCATACGACTGTGCAGGCCAGAAGCAGGGAGAGACCCTGTCCAAGTGACTGGTAGAGGGCCTTCTGTCTGGCCTTGGGTTCATCGCTAACTCATTACAAGACAGTCCACGATATTCAAAGTTAAATACAATGTACAGAATATATGTAACCAGTCTATATGGCGCGAAGGTGGCGGGATGTTGACTACCTCGCCTGGTGTGTAGGAGGTTCTGGGTTTGATCCTGAACCTGTCTCTCTCCCCGTGGTCGTGTGGATTTTTCTCCAGGTCCTGTTTGTCCCTCTACGTTTAGAATCGACACGCGTTTAGAGTGTTTGGCTGCTATACATTATCGCGTGTCAAGCCACTTTGTTTGAGCTATCATTTGTGGCCAGGTCACTTCTGAAAAAGAGGCAGAATACAGGAAGAAAATGTTACACATGACGCGATGTGGAGTGAGCAGTGTCCCGTGTGAAGGTGGAGGACTTGCTGACCAAGGGTAGATCAAAATTAAATATACCATGCCATATAAAATATACTTAATATCACATAGTGCACTTTACATAATGTATAACTGTAAATAACATTCCATTACTATACAAGACAGTAGGAGACGCTGGGGATACATGACCTAATGTGAGTGGGCTCTAGCTCGACTCAGCCTTAAAAACGAGTAGGTGGTGCGGTGTGTAAACATCGTCACTGGGGAGACAAAAGTGGCCGGGCTTGGTTGTGGCCACCCACCCACTTGTGTGCCCTACCGTCCTTCATCGTTGCTCGCTCACAGCACTTGCCACAACAGTTTGTCAATGTCCATGCAGGGAATCGTTGTCTTTGGCCTCCGGGTGACTGGGAGGAACTGCAGGCTGAGAGTAAAATCTCCTCCTGGACATCTGTGAAAAAGAGTTTCATAGCTCATCACATTCCTCCAGTCTAAATAAAGATTATGATTCCAATTAAACACGTGTTAAAATGAACCGTGTTTTTTTACACTGCTGTTGGTATATAATAAAGGTCTACGTGACATATAACATCTCTACTTGACATCGTCACACAAGACGCGGAGGATATTACACGCTTCACACCGCAACTCTGTAATGCTCTCCACAAACAAACACAGTATCTATACACAGTCACACAGAACTAAAGCCTATAAACACTGTGTATAGTCTACAGAATGTGCTCAAGGTGCAGTAGGTAAAGGCAACGCACAATACTTGCAGCATAAACGTGCGATAGTAAACATCACGCTATATATACGCCTGTGACCAAAATCACCTGAAATACTCCTCACCTCGTCAAGTTAAGCAGGTTTGAACCTGGATAGTACTTGGATTTGTAACTATTACGCACAATCAGCTTACCTTTGAGGCTGCCCGCCTAACCTGTTGGTGAGCAGAGGGTAGTGAAATAAAAGTCCATGTTGTTCTGTGCTCCCTACTCTATGCTCACCACCTTATCCAGCCCATAGTAACCTTCGTGGAGAATTCTGGACAAATAAAAACCCCACGACCCGCGCAGGGCATGGCGAGGCCCCCATCCAGCAGGAGATTGACAAAAGGGCTGCTGTACATGCTCACAGCATGTGGTGTGACATGCAAACATGTGAACCCCACGAGACTAAGTTACACCGCGTGGGCATGTTTCAGGGGATGGTGAAGGGCACACTCATCAAACGAGATGCATACAGAAAATATCTAACTTGATTTAATGAAAGCGAAAACATTGTTATGTAATGTGAAAAATATACCTCTGAGATTAAATCTAACGCCAATGCATCATAATTGGATAATCTTCCCGGTGACTGCTTGAAGACCTCCAGGGTTAATGCACTCTAGGCAACAGAAATACAACAAGCATAGCAACACTGCCAACACAGCAGAGTGTGCGTGGCAAGTCACACGCAATGGAACAAGATCCCCCACGAACTCCCCCTTCTCGCATCACTCTGCTCCCCCTTCACTCTCATACCTTCTTGCCTTCTCATTTCAATCTGTTCCCTACCATGCACTCTCCGCTCCCATCAATCAAAGCTTTCTGTTGAAGCCGCCCGCCCCCCCCAAAGATTTGTGGCTTTGCCCCAGGTAGTGGCCGCCTCTCAAATATTTTAAACGGCTCGCACGAACGTTATCACCGGAATAGCTCAACACATCCTTCCTGGCAAGGCCACGGAGAGACCTTCCCAGAACTATTTCCTTTGGGCTTAACTTCCTTCACCTAAAGCTTCCCTTGTTTATTTGCGTAGGACAGAAGGAACCTTTGGGGTGGGGGCGGAGAACTATTGCTAACTTCCAGTCTGTGTGTGTACCGTTTATGGTTATTGCTTCATTGACAACGATAAAGGAAATACTGTAGATGTATTTTAAAACGGCTACCTCCCTTTGTACAAATAGTCAACACGGGAAGTCAAAATTGCAACGCGGTAAGATTGCGTGTCGAAGATGATGTAAACATCTGATATGTAGATTTCAATTGCTATGTTGCTATGTTGCTATGCACCCGTGCACATGCTTGTCGAGTGGCTCGCCTTCACTGCGTAGAAGTTACATGTCAACAGATTCCATGCATATTGATGACTTTGATGAACTTTCAAAATTAACAACTTAAAATTAACAACTTTTGCAGGCGTGTTCAAGGTGCCTACAATTGTGTAGAGGTACATGTCACGCAGCCCATTCTTACTCCACTGCTAGATGAGTGCCTCCCCACACCTGCGGGACATGGGGATAATTTAACCGTATTGCGCCACACTGGTCAGTGCAGGTTGGTGATGGCAGATAACGGATGTAGGAGCATGCATAATAAAACATTTTAAAAACCCACTCTTTACATAGAGGCTGCACAGCAGTGCCTTTGGTGCTGCTTTCAAGCCACCTTCACGGAACATCGCCACCGCTGGAGTTCCACGCATCGTGGCGGGGATTTTTGCTCGCCATGGTAGCTGCTTTTCTTGTCTTAGGATTGCCACAATGTGGTGATTACTATGAGCTATCATACAAAGTACAGGGGGGCCACGATAATCATGTTGTCTGTTTATCAAAATGTCGTTATAATTGTCAGTTTTATATTTTTTAAATCTGTAATTATCGGAATATTTCAGAAATAACGAGCACAATGCAATTTCTGAATAAGTAGCTGTTATCTGCTAAATTAGTACTTTTTGAAAAAAAATCTTGAATAATTAACGGAACGACGTTAATATGACATTATCATAGATATATTCACCCTTAGTTTAATCATTTCCTGTGTAGCATGTGCGGTGTAAGGGTTACAGATTATGATTTTTCAATGATTAAAGACTTATTACAGGCTCCAGTGAATGAACTGTGACCGCACTAGAAGTCGGGCGAAGCACACCAAAGCAATACTAAATACATGTACAAAGTTGTGGAAAACTGTTGGCACAGTCATCATATCTTTTATTGTCGAATCGTGCATTGAAATATCACGGCAACCCTGTTCTGTCCGCAGGTGAGACCGTGGCTCGTGCTTGTACAGTGCCTAAGGCGACGTTACCCCTCTCACAGGGCGTGCAAATCCTCGCTGACCTTGACTAGGTTTCGCCATTTAGGCCAAATAGCAGCTCGGCGAGCCAAACCTCTGCTGCAATTAGCCTCGTGAGACTGCCCGCTTTGTTAAACATTGCCACATCAGGCACGCTCAATAAACTTGGAGCAAACAGCATTTAAAGCTACATTTATGTGCCTTTTATGTGTTTATTGGAGTTTCTAAATAGCAGACGTGCGCACTTGTCACAAGTCGGCATTTGTACACGGTTTGCGGTGGAGTTGACTTGCGTCTTTTTTTATAATCAGATGTGGGGAGCAGTAACACACTGGTTGGTGCATACTGCTAAATAGAGAACTCATTTATTTAAAATTGCTTTTCATGTTCAATTTGTTGTCTTTACCCCACACCTCCGATTAGCAGGGTTGGCTACGTACGGTGCGAAATACGTTCAGCGACCTGAATTTGATTCTCAGCCATAGCTAACAGCAGCGAGGAGTGATGTCTGAACTGGTCCAGGGCCCCCATCTTCACCAACCCGTTCTGGTCAGTGCGGGTTGGTAGGTTACAGACACCCAACACTGGTTCAGGTATTACTTGCTGGTGTTGTTGGCCTTGGTGCGGAATGGAATTCCGGTCACTATGTTTTTCGCGTAGTGTGATAACTCCCTGCAATACTACTTCACCCCCTTTCATTGCTGAACAACTCAGAAATATTTTTTCTCAACAACAACAAGATTCCAGATTTTATCACAATGACTTTAGAGAATGTTAAACATTTATTTATGGCGCAGTTGTGCGCATGTGCATTGTAGCCAGGTATTATGTCCGCATTCTAGTGTAGTAATTAACACAGCACTGCCATCCTGCTGCCTTGGGTTTCGCTTATTGGCGATGGATTTCCCTAATTCATCTCTGTATAAAAATAAGCACCTGGGAGGTTGTGGTCATGATCGTAAGGATTTGGTGGACTAAGTCAACTGGGCACGCCAACAGCACCATCCCTTCGTGCTCCCTCACGCGGTTGCTCCACCAGTCGCAGACTAAAAGTCGCCTATGTCTCGCTGTGTGTGCGCGCGTGGTTTTGCAGGGGGATTTTCCGTCGTCTTCTTGGCCCGGACTCACAGCGGAATTCAGTGCGCGCTGAAGCGCATGTACGTCAACAACGAGCACGACCTCAAGGTCTGCAAGCGGGAGATCACCATCATGGTAGGCGCGGTCGCTCCCTTGCTTGGTTTTAGCACAAGATAATCCACACACTGCAGTCACCCAAGGGATTCTGATTTCTTTTTTTGTATTTCTCAATCGGCCGTGTGCCAATCGTACTACCCACGACCAAATCACCGGGAATGTGCCTGATCTCGGCAGATTTCGGAAGCTGAACAAATTTGAGCTTGGATAGATACTGCCAGTAACCTGTTGTTTCTACAGTGGTCTCCTGTCTGAGCACCCACCGGGTCCAAGCTTGCTTAGCTTACGAAAACCGACGAGATCAGACGCATCCTAGATGACTTGACAATGGGATGTAAATATAATAAATGCAAGGGGGGGAAATCAAGTTACGGGAGTTAGGGGAACACAGGGCGTGGGCCACAAGTATATACGGAAGTTGCGTTCAGAATTTTAGTTGATCGTTCGTGCGTGGCTGTGTGCGAAGACTGCGGGTGAGCACTAGCCGTTGTCCGGGGTCTCTGCGGTTGTTTTTTCCGTGATCGCAATCGTCAGTTTGAAACAATGCTTCAATATTCAGTTGAGTTGCTTGCCGTGTTTTTTTTTTTGCCGAATGAGTGACTCCGGTGCCATAAATGGAACATTCTCATCCAGACTTCTATACACAAGAGGCCACAGAGAAAAACCCTGTGGGAGGCAATCTGCATTCCAGCTTGACTCTTGGATTATAAACTTGAGATTTTAAGCCGGTGGGCAGTGAAATAGCTTCACGGTTATTCGGGTTGATAGTTGATCGTCGTTTTTTTCGATAATGGTTTCAGAATTGATTTTGAGGAGAGCTAAAATGCTCATGGTTAGTGTCCTTTCCGCATGGTTTGCTAATTGCTTTGGAGGAACGGTTGGGATGCCCACAGCATGAGAGAAGAGACACCCACGGTTGTGCACTAGACATCACGATGTCTAGACAGCGGGTGAGTCTTTGCTCACAATCTGGTTTTTGCCACATGTTGTCATATGAATTTGATTTAATTCACCAACGGTTGTGAGACTCACTGGTTACGTTTAACGGTTGATGAAGCCAAGAATGTGGGCTCTACCCAAGGCAATAGAGCACTCACTACCCCTTTCCTTCGGCTCCATATCAATAGTTTGATTAGCAATAGCGAGCAAAGAGAAATAAATAAACAAAGCGACGAGGTATTTTTTTAGGCTCTGCTGTGGTCATTGCGAACACATTGTTCCCCCTCTGCGTCTGTGCAGCTCTCAAAAGTGGAACAAAAAACGCGGAATGGCTGTAGCTAGATTGGCTGTAGCTAGATTTGATAATGTCAAAACTGACAATGGCGCAAAAGCCTTCAAGCTTTGCTAAGGGTTCCGTGGGAGTGCACACTCTGCTTTTATCTGGTCTCTGTGTCGCCTCACTTTTGCTTAGGGCCTCAGCTGGCAGTGTAAGGAATGTTTAAGTTATGTGTCAGCCTAGTCACAGGTTATAAGAATAGCTTTTACCCTTTATTGCAATACAACGGTTGTGTTAAGATGTTCAAACACCAAACAGAAACTTTTTGCAAGGAATCCTGTCTATATTAGCCACACATACTTGTGGTGAACATGCAAACAAAAATATGCTCCGGTAATGCATATAATTGTCTTTGAAGCTGATTGGTTTACACCAGAGACAGCCATCATTAGGGACACGTCTCAACCAGTGTTAGACCAGAGAGGGCCAAAACTAGACATTGCATATATTACCAGAGCATGTTTTTGTTTGCATGTTCACCACAAGAATGTGTGGTGAAGGCAGACATGATTCCCTGAAAAAGGTTTCTGTTTGGTGTTTGAACATCCTAACACAACTGTTTTATTGCCAGGGAGAGTAAAAACCTCCTCTTATACTCTGATACTGACAAGAAAGGTCCCATGTTGCAGTCATAGATTACCCCCACGCACGAGTGGCTCTCAATTCACAGCCCGTGCTCGGTAAAAGCTAATGTGAATAAGTTTAACGCTCTTTTCAGAATAAGCGTGCGTGTTTTCAATTTTTTGTCGGCTTCTTGTTTTGTATACCTAAAAAGAATGTTGTTGTGAAACTTTTTCCGATAGTTGTCAGTAATCGGATCGGATTCATGAGGCTGTGTTGGAACATAGATGACACATTCTGCGTGTCTTTGACACATGACGCATGGTCTAAACCAAACTCTTCCCATGTGCATACTCGTAAGCGCAATACTAGATTCAATCTTAAAAGTTTGTTCAAAGAACATTAAGGCTTTATCTCTCAATGCATTATTTATTTGTGATTGTGGATTGCCAATCCATAAAATCAGTGAAAAACTAATTTTGGAATGTTAAATGCAAAAATGTATCTTAAAAACTTAACTTTTCATGGATCTGTGCATAAAGTTAGAATGTGTTCACAAAGTGAATATTAGAAATAAACCAAATTACATGCAGTTTAGTGGGTGGAACAAGATGTTAAGTGACATCGCAGAATCTCAATGTGGTAGTTTTAGCAGAGACAGTCACTCTTGAGACGTGGCAGGAGGTGAATCTGTGGCCACAAGTGACCTCACATCGCGTGCACATGGAGACACCCCCCCCCCCCCTTTTCCGTGAATTGCGTTTTTTGGATTTTTTTCTCCCCTTTTATTCGACTTAATCCAATACCCTTCGGTTGCGGTGAACTGTGGAGAAATCCATTGCTGCTAATTTACATTCTCCAGTGCAGTGAAACGTGACACTGGAGCGGTTTGGTGGGAGGTTCTAGGTTCTAGAGAAGTGGTCGTGTGCTTTCCAAAACGTGCGAGTTGCGAGCTTGGTTTAGTGTTTTCAACCAGACGACCTGGTTTTTAAGATACATTTTTACATTTAACATGACGAAATGCTTTGGCACGTGGTCGTGACGGGTACTATAATATCGAGCCATGCCTGTCCAGTTCTCACTGAGCTGTATTTGCTTCCGGTTACCGAATTAATACATTATAGGGTTGCACTTATTACACGCATAGTGCTTGAAATAAATTAACCACAATACCCTTGCTGATCTCGGCAAAAGGCATAAACCATCACGTGAACTCCGGTCAATCTCGCAGCGGCTTTTGGCTAACCATCAAACAAAGGCGGTCACCGCATCGCGTCCTTTTAGATTCTCTTCTGCGACCGTCTGGAAAGTTGTTCCTTCCGATATTAGGAAGCCACTGAAGCTATGTTCTTTTAAATCATTAGATTGCAAACTAATTTCTTTAGAACTGCTTTTTGTGTTTAGTTCTGCTCCCCCCGCACCTCCGCTTTAACATGGTTGGCTACGCACGGTGCGAAAGACGTTCAACATACTTGCACGCATTGCCTTCGAGGACCAGTATGTTGTCCCACTTTAACTCGGTGCTAGGGCCATGAATACAAATCTGAGCACGATGGGAGAAAATATTCCAAAGTTGCAAGACTGGTCAACTTGCCTCCACTTTGTTGGCGTATTAAAAAAAAATGTTTGCTTGCTAATTTTGGAGCCTGTGACTAAATCGCCTAGAGTGCACTGTAATTTGGAAGATTAGCACCATTGATCCTGGACGTGATTGGATGGGGTGACCACCATGTTTGACACAGGTTGTTACAGGCTGTGGTTTTGGCTGTGGACAACAAAGGGTACGTCAGCAAAGTTAATTGTTGTACAGTTTGTCTGTACTGCCAAGTTTGTGCTTCCCTTCACAAACCCGCGTTGACCGGCTTGGCGAAGTCTGAACCCGCACGGCGTGGGGAGGCCCTCATTCGCTTTAATGCAGCATGTGCTGCCTCGTTTGCCCGTGTAGAAGGAACTGTCCGGACACAAGAACATCGTGGGCTACCTCGACTCCGCTATCAACGCTCAGGCAGTCACAGAGGTCTGGGAAGTGCTCATCCTCATGGAGTTTTGTAAAGGTAACCTGGAGGCTGAGTTGCCTCCCTGCACCTGGCAGAGAGGTTATTATGTCACTAAGTGTGATACGCATGTTTTGGTTTGGTTCCAATCTCTATTTCTTCATTGCTGTAATGTTTTTTCAATTTCTTTTGTTTATGATATTTTGGTGACCCAGTTCACTCCTGATAATGAGACTACAGTAAACTCTCGATTATCCGCGTGCGATTTATCCCATTTGAGGATTAACTGCACACCAGAGATTTTAACATAAATAACTCATGCATTTTCCCTTAAGCCCAAATTAATAATCTAAAAACATTCGTACATTTGTATTCTTTGAATTTTATTTTACAAGTCACTTTCTGAAACCAAACAAATTTGTTGCTCTGGTTAATCCAAGAACCATGTGATTGCCTCTACAGTACAGTAGTTGCATATCTTTACAAAAGTTGGCGGAGTTTGATTTTGATCGGCATGTCTCTGCTATGCACTTAGAGGGCCGAGTCTTCTGCGCGGGAGCAGGAAAATGTTGTCGAAAGAGAAACAATCAAAATCGTCAGTGGTGCATCACTTTGAGTGATTTATTTGATAATTTATTTTGCGAGTTTTAATTTATGAAATTGCGATGTCAGAGAAACGGAAGCGTGTGATATTCACTTTAACTTGGGTTTTTGGCTCGGAGATCCATGGAAAATTGATATTTTTGGTTCACCCGTGATTTTGAAATATCCGTGGCCGTTCCTCCCTGTCATTAGCGCGGATAATCGAGACTGTACTGTATATCCTGGTCTCTCGAGTTCTCACCCATTTAAACAAAATAAACTTGAAAACTTAACTTATCCTCACCAAACACAAGCACATTCCTCCTCCAGCAGCCTGCTCACCATGCCGCATTGTTGTACATCACACTACCCCCGCTTGTAAGTTTTCTGTGCACGTGATTTTCTTCCGCGTGATCCTCACCAACTCCTCCCGACTCATGGGGGTAGACCCTGACTACTGGCGTGTTCATCTTTGTCGGTGCAGCGGGGCAGGTGGTGAACCAGATGAACCGGCGTCTGCAGAACGGCTTCAGCGAGAGGGAGGTGCTCAGCATCTTCTGCGACACCTGTGAGGCGGTGGCGAGGTTGCACCAGTGCAAGACGCCCATCATCCATCGCGACCTGAAGGTGCTTTGGTTTCTGCCGTCGCCGTTAGTGCCGACTCCCGTCAGTTTCCGTCAGGGGGGGGGGGTGCGTCTCAGGCCCGCGAGCACCAGGGATGCGTGAACGCTCGGCAAGCAACTCGGACGCGCTGTTCACGGGCGCCCACTTCTGCTGGCGGGTTTCACGTCTCGATCTTTTAAGTTTCCACGCCACCCTCGCAGTCTGTGGGGGGAGCTCAGAGATTCTGACTGTGACCTGTGCTCGAAAAAGGGTTGCGCACGCCCCTGGTAGATGCGGCTTTCAGGTGGTCCTGCCACTGCTGTTCCTGCTGCTGTTTGCAGTTCTCGCTGCTGCTGTTGTTGACTTGCTTTGATGGAATTTTTAGTTATAATGTTACGCATTACCAGTTTCTTTACCTAGGAATGACTCGCACCATTACAATTGTTTAAAAATGTTCTGCTTAGATTATTTGGCTAATTATTCCTTTTTTGAGCCTGTTGTTTTCTCGTGAAAGATAACCAGAATGTTCGGAGCAAGGTACACTGCACAGTTTGACTATCACTCATTAACTTCCTTGCTACACTGCCTCCTGCAGTCATCTCTCTGCCCTCTAGAAAGACGTTCCACATACGTGCTCTCAGCTGCCTCCCAATCGCTAATTTGAAAATCGCGTGTCGCCACCATAGCTGAGCAGGCACAAGATTATGCGCGGGAATTGCGCTTTGGCGAAAAGCCATTAGTTTGTGACCTCTGCTGGCACAGCCAGTAATAATGCATGGGATATGACATTGCTCCAACAGGTGGAGAACATCTTGCTTCATGACAATGGCAACTACGTGCTGTGCGACTTTGGCAGTGCCACAAACAAGGTCCTGAATACTCAAGTCAGCGGCGTCCCAGCTGTGGAGGAGGAAATACAGAAGTAAGTCACGTGCGTCATTACACACTGATAGCGGCGAGCAGGCAACCGGAGGCGAGTGTGCAGAGTGTTATTGGTAACCCGCTTGTGGTTGTCGCGAGGTTTGAAAGCAAGGATGCGTGTTATGAAAACAAGCATTGATTTGTGTGTTGTAGGTACACAACTCTGTCCTACCGATCCCCCGAGATGGTCAACCTCTACAGCGGCATCCCCATCACCACCAAAGCAGACATATGGGTTTGTACTTCTGCATCGCGTGTCACGCTCAACGTTTGCTGCGAGCAGGAATGGCCTGGCAATCTACCTCCCTGCAATACAATTGGCAAGGAGGAGGAGGAGGCAATGGCGCAGTGGTTTAGAGCGCTGTGTTCTGAACTCGGTCAACTTGGGTTCAATTCCTGGCTACGGCGAGCACCAGTGGCGAGTAATTTCTGAACCGGTCCTGCCCCCATTCAACATTGAGCATTGCTATATACAGGTAAACCTGCCTAATTGTCAATAAAAGTCCGGATTCTCGATAGGTTATAAGTTTACATGATATTTTTTGTGAGGAGGTGGAATGTTTATGTTTTAACTTTTTCAGTAGAAATTAAAAATGCTAGACATAGCATTACTGCCATTGTTTTTTTTTATATCTCAACACTTTACCCCAAAGTATGTTTTACTCTGGCATGTACCAATGTCCCTTAGCTGCAGCAGATTGTTTTTAAATTCTACACCACAAGGGAAGTAGGAATATAGGTCCTTGATGTGAATACACACTCTGTGTCATTGTGTAGATCTGTGTATGTCTATACGTGCTGCCAACATTATTTGGACGAGGCCACATGCACAAAAGAGGGATTGAGTTCGAACTCAGTACTGTGGAAATGTGTAGCAGTCAAATACTATAAACTCACATTTCTAAATGTGGAGGGGAAAACCGGAGGACCCGGAGAAAATCCACATGACCACGAGGAGAGAGAACACTCAAACTACAAATATACAGGTGTCAGGATCGGGATCGAACCCACGACCTCCTGCATACCAGGCGAGGCAGATGACATCTTGCCACCGCGGCGTCCCTAACTCGGCGCACCCATCGGACGCTGTGGACCAGCGCTTGTCCAGCTCACAGCCCGCAGAGCAGATGTGGCCTGTGAAGGCTTGCGGAGATGTCGTACTATGATATATGGCTTTCTGAGAAAGGTACAGCTTAGCAAGATAAAAAATATACAGGGAACCTGGGGCTAAGAGGTGCATATTCGTGGTAACGTGTACAGGCTTTACGACGTCATGACGTCCGTACACATGACATGACGTCACATGGTTTGCCAGTACACATACTCAATTTGTTATGTGACCCACTGGGAAATATTGTTGTATAATCCTGCTATTGACCGTATTTTGCTTGAGGTTCCTACAGGACCATCTGTCAATTGTTCCTTACACCGTACTTCCTGCCGATGATAGGCATGTCCTCTGTTGGCAGGCCCTGGGCTGCCTGCTTTACAAGCTGTGCTTCTTCTCACTGCCATTCGGAGAGAGCCAGGTGGCCATCTGCGATGGCAGCTTCACCGTGCCCGACAACTCCAAATACTCACACGACCTCCACTGCCTCATACGTACGCATGCCTTACCTCTGCTATGCTTTAACCATCCCCTTATCCTGACGCACAGCAGCCTGCCGATTAACTGCGGGACTGTTAACGACCCAACGATTTATATTTATTCTTACGCTCATTGTGTCTCAGTGAGTTGTGTATCTAAGAATTGGTTACAGTTACCAACTGCTAACCTGCCCTTACTGGACATCTGTGAAAAAAGAGCTTTATAGAGCATCGGATTCCTCCAGTATAAATTATGATTCAGACTACAAATTGGATGGAGATGTTATGCAAATGTTTACCTTTAGGCGTAGTAGGCTGTTGCAGACAGAACAGACAAGACAGAATGAGACCAACTTTCCAAATGAAACTAAGAAATAACACCTGATTCTCGAGAGGAATTGTGACCCCTGAAATCATGGCCATTCATCAAATTTAGTCATGGTTGAGGGTGTGAATAGTTTTATTCCTTTCCTGGACGGAGGACCGATCCAATAATTAGTATGCAAAGCTGCTTATCTCATCTCATATTTTTATAGCGCCTTACATCCAAGGCACTTTACAAGGGTTTTAAACGGTACAGTTAGCTAAAGGTGATATGGTGGCATACGAGAGGAGGAGGGAAAAGAGGGGAGGGGGGATAGAGATGGGAAAGAGGAGATAGTTTAGTGGAAATGGGAATTGCGGGGGTACCTAGAGATGGAGGAAAGGATGGGCCAGGGAGGAGAGTAGGGGGTCTTGAGGGAGGAGCGGGAACTGGACAGGGAGGGTGCTCGTTGCTTAATGTGGAGGGGACGTTTGTTTTGGTGCTAAGGGGGCAAGTAGGGGAAAGGAGCGGAAACGGGAGAGGGGGGACGGTGAGGAGTAGGAGGGGGATGGCGAGCGAAGCGGGCAGGAGGGGACATCGTATGAGACGTGTCACACTATTATACCGTCTCATCCGGAAGACAGGAACCATCCGGTATTTTTTAAGAAAGTCTCACAAGGAGGAGGGTTCAATACTTTTATTTCAGGAGGGTCTATTTACTGCTTTCCTTGGGGCCCTTTGTGGTTGGTGTTGGGCTCAAGTTGCTTCTCCTCTGCCGTGCTTTCTGCCCCCCCTCCCCGCCCTTCCCCCCAACTGCCCTTCTACTCGAATGTATTTTGGTAAATCCCCTTGAAATATGATTCCGTGTTTTGTTTATAGGCTTATGAAGTTGAGTTCATGTTGTCTTGCTTTATGTTTCGCCCTGATTTATTGAGCATTCCCTCATGTAAGTCACTCAAATGTGAACAAAAATAGCTGAGCAACCCACTTTCTGTGCTGCCAACTTCTAAGCAACTGCCTCGTAGCCCAGTTCATCGGGCAGTCTGAAGATTGTGGCGGTGTTTTATGTGATCCATTAACTCTTTCTCAAAGAATGCTCGTTTAGACGGGACGTGCGTGATGGTGCCGAGCATGCGTTGTTGAGAGCCCCTTGTCCGTGGTGTCCTGTGTCCGGCACAGGTTACATGCTGGAGCCCGAGCCAGACACCAGGCCGGACATTTTTCAAGTTGCATCCGTCGGCTTCAAGCTTGCCAAGAAGGACTGCCTAGTGCCTAACCTGCATGTACGTCAGCCGGATCTTTTGTGTCCTTTTCATTTAGTTTGTTCGAAAAGAAAATCGAAATTTAGCCCATTTGTGCTGTCCAGTGTCCTATCAGGAGACAAAGTAATCCATCCGGGGGGGGCGGGGTACTCTTGCAGAGCCGTGTGCCACCTCCTGTGTTCGAGAATGGCTCGTGAAAGCGGATATCACAGAGCTACTTCTGAGTTCCCTTCCGAGTGTCCCCTGGCCCACACAGTAGCGGGCAAGCACCTTCCCACATGCCCTGCCACACCAGAGTAATGTTCATCGCATATTCATCAAACAAATGTATTTAATTGTCGGAGCTAAATTTTTCTGCACAAATGATGTGCACAGCCAAATTTAACATGATAATTGTTAACTTTTATACAGCCATTGATGAATTGGTTAAGATCATCATCTCACTACACTGTGATATCATTCGCATAATGAGGACACTTGTGTGTCAGTGTTGTGAACCGCAAAGTCCTCTCGCATGGTCATATGTGATGTACCTTGGCATTTAATATATTCCTCACGCAAGAGCTCATGGCTAATGCCAGTGGTGAGTAAAAATACCAACGTAGGCTGAAATGAAGTACCAAAGTAAAGCGTAACGTTGCGAGCAGGTGCGTCAAGCGTGGATGCGTCCGTGTGACTCTGCGTGTCAATCCCGTGCTGTCGCCACAGAGCGCACCTGTCCCGTCCCGGCTGCCAGAACCTCTGCTCGCGAGTGAAGCGGCAGCCAGGCGCATCCAGGTCAAAACCAAGTGAGCGACTTTGGGTGATCAGCGGCGGAGGGGAAGATCACCGTTTACTGTCTCTCCTTTAAAATCGACAAGCTTGGTTACTTGCGTGTGCGTGTGCGGTTGTGTACCTGTGCGTGTTCAGTGAGTGTGGGTTGTGTACCTGTGCGTGAACGCATCTTCAGTGTGTGTCGGTGTGTGAGAGCATGTGGGGGAGCGGTAGTGTAGCGGTTAGAGTGCTGCACTACGAACCCGGCAACCCGAGTTCGATTCCTGCTCACGGCCAACACCAATGACGATTATCTGAACCGGTCCTGGACCTCCCCTATGTCTGCTCAGCCTCAAATGAGTACCGTGTGCGGTGTGTAAAATCATCGGCACTGGTGAGACAAAGGTGTTCGAGCGTGGTGCTGGTCACCCACCCCGTCGTCTACTGTGCCAGCTTTCATAGGTGCTCGCTAACAGCACTTTCCCCAACAGTCTGTGAAGGCTACACGGGGGATCTTTGGCTTTGTGAGAGCATGTGAGTGTGTCCCTGTGTGTGAGAGCACATGTCTAGTGTGTCCTGCCATCTCCAGAACTGGGCGAAAACGTGTGTACGGAGTGCCCAGGGTGCTGTTGCTGAATCAAGCGTTGGCCTCCACTTTTTCTTTTATTCCAGGTTGCCTGACCCATGTGGCCCCACGGAGACCTCCATAGCTCCTCGACAGAGACCCAAGGCCGGCCACAACCCAGTGGGCCTGGGGGCCGTGTCCATACAGGCGGGCGACACGCCCCGCAAGGCCCCACCGGAGCATGCCGCCATGGGACCCGGCCACACTGCCGCAGCTGGTACGGAGCACAGCCCGCGGTTTAGATTGCACGCGGCTGTCACAGAGCACAGCTGTGTAAACACGAAGCAGCGCCGGGTGGATGTCTGCACACAGATGCAGAGATACGCACGTAAAGACGGTGACACGGATCGCTTTGGGTGCCCACAAAGAAGTGTGGGTTTGAACCCACGACCTCCTGTACACCAGGCGAGGTAGATAACATCTTGCCACCATGGCACCTACAAATAATACATTCGATTAAATAAATCGTGTCCCCCCCTCCCTCCCCCGTCCTTTGCGTCCTCAGACACAGTGGTGTGTGTTGCTGACGGCCACTTGGCACCGGAGCAGAACATGCAGCCTCACCCCACCCAGCCGACTCCAGCGCAGCTCCTGCAGCAGCAACAGCAGCACGCGTACATCCAGCAGGTGAGGACTGCTGTCCCAGACCCTGTGCTTTACAACCATCATTGCCACCATGCCGTTGGGTTTTTATGGTGACAGTTTCCCATCGTAGTTGTGTGGTGGTGGTGGGCGAGGTAGTGGACGTTCTGCATAACACACGAATAAGAGTCATTGCTGACATGTTCCCTATTGGAGACTTTTTATTTTAAGGCCAGAGTGTTATTGACGATCGGCGCTATATTTTATGCCTGCTGTTGGGCCTGTAATTATGAAATTAATCGTCAGTTAATATAAATTCTTGTGCTCAAAGGTGATGCGTCGGTCGTGCATGTGGGAAGGATTTTTGACCCTTGTGTGTTGCAATTGGTTCAATAGAGGCTTTACTTTGACCACTATAGCAACAAAATAATAGATTCTCACAATCACAGCCTGCATCGCGAGGGGTGCAAATTTCAACACGAGCAGTGGGGAGACAAATGTGGCTGGTGTGAAATTGGTTTAGTATTATTTGTATTTTCTATATTTTTAAAGTGATTTGGTTACTTTTCCTGTACTTTTAACTCCTTTTGTGTCTTTGTAGTGTAGGTTTGTTGTAACATTCTGACCCGCCCCTACGGGACTTCTGTGAAAAAGAGCTTTATAGCTCATCGGATTCTGCCAGTATCAATAAATATTCTCATTCTTAACTCCACCACGTCGTTCCATGATGGCCCGGATAGGTGATCACGGACAGTCTTAGCCCCGATTGTCTAAAAATATAAAGTTGGGATCTTTGTCATTTTCTCTTTTTTTATTTGCTCAGTACTTGGCCATGCAGCAGGCAGCGCAGCAGCAGCAACAGCAGCTGTATGCGCAGCAGATGATGATGCAACAGCAACTCTACCTGCAACAGCTGGCAGCCGCACAGCAGCAGGAAGCAGCGCTGCAGCAACAGGCACAGCACGAAGCCCAACAGCAGCAGCAACAGGCAGCGCTGCAGCAGCAGGCGCACCAGGCAGCTCTGCAGCAGCAGCAGCAGCAGCAGGCGGCTATTCAGCACAGGGCACAGCAGGAGGCCGCTCTGCAGCAGCAAGCTCAACACGATGCCTTGCAACAGCAGGCGCATCAGGCGGCATTACAGCAGCAGGCAGCCCTCCAGCACAGGGCGCAGCAGGAGGCTGTGTTGCAACAACAAGCACAGCATGACGCTCTCCAGCAGCAAGCAGCACTGCAGCAGCATCAAGCGCAGCAGGCAGCACTGCAGCAACAGGCGGCGTTACAGCACAGGGTGCAGCAGGAAGCTGCGTTTCAACAGCAAGCACAACACGACGCGCTTCAGCTGCAGCAGCAGCAGCAGATGGCGCTGCAACAGAAGCAGCAGGCGGCGTTGCAGCACAGGGCGCAGCAGGAAGCTGTGTTGCAACAGCAAGCACAGCACGAAGCGCTTCAGAAGCATCAGGCGCAGCAGGCGGTGCTGCAGCACAGGACTCAGCAGGATACGCAGCAACAGCAGCAGGAGGCAGTGCTACAGCAACAAGCGCAGCACCTGGCAGCCCTGCAGCAACAGGCACTCGTAAGTCATGCACCCCTGCTGCCATGTGAACACGCGGCCACGTGTGATGGTGCTCACCTGCTTGGGCGGCAGCTTGTGGGGGTCGATGGGGATTGTGGAATACACGTGGAGGTGGGAGTGAGTCAAATACCCTTAAGTGGTTCGTTCGTGAAGTCGAGTCTAGGTGAGGCTTTCCTGGTGAGCACATGTTGATCTTCTCTCCCGTGTGTTTTCGGGTTGTTGTTCAGCATGTTGGCTGACATCACTCTGTGCTGTGAGCACGGACCAACACGCTAGATAACCTTACAACAGCAGCAGGAATTGTCAGGAAGGAAAAAGTAATTTCTCTTGAAAAATTTCTCGTAAATTGAATATGTGTTGTCCTCTTTCTGTGTGGACTTCTGGTCCAGACATTAAGAGGGCAATACTTTCCCACCTGCTTACATTGCAGAGTAGTAGGATGAGAATGTGGGATGGCATCGTCAGCACCTGCCGCGGTGATCTTCTTACTAGAACGCAAGCCACAGGAGCCGTAAAATTGAGCGTCGCTTAGCGTTGTTCCCATCTGCAGTGGCAGCAGGCCCAGCACGTGCGATCCCCGGCCGCCGACAGGACGGGCCATGGTTCTCCTCCGCCCAGTCCGGCCGTCCCCGTGGCGAGCAACGGGGGCGGCACCCTGGCCAGCGACGGCGGCGGAGGCGTCGTCAACTACGGGACGCTCTTCTTCGTGACGGCCTCCTCCAAGTCCTCGCAGCAGCCGCCCCAGCCGGCCGAGGCCGCGGGAGAGATCGCGGAGTGAGTGATGCGTGTCCCCCACCCCCCCCCCTCTGGATATACATTGGCGATTGATTACGCACGCAGAGTGTAAGCATTGAATCGTGCGGGGTAAGAGTTATTTACAATGTTTTAAATTACAAATGTCACAATTAGGCCATGAGAATAACCAATACTGAAATTATGAGAAAGACCACGTGAATAGTTTGGTATCGACGAGATAAAAAAATAACCTATTAATGGTTATTAAATTTCCCATTGTTAAAATGCATACATTTAGTAATACCGTGTTGGTCTTTGTTTCAGGCCATTGGGCAGGGTGTTGAACTCCTCACCCACACCGCAAATCCACCACGGAATCTCCGACTGGAACCCCTTCGTGCAAGACACCTCCGAGTACCTCTGGGATTCGGCAAACAACAGTGAGTTGCGTCGGAGGTCGCGGCTTTCTCTCCACACGCCGGGGGACGGTGACGTGACCTAGCGTTCACCGCTTAATTCGCTCCTGGTGGCCGCCCTGGTTATTACTACGGGTTTATTGACAATAATACTACGACTAATCGCAGTCTACTACTCAGTGGATATTAAAGATGCCCTCACGTCATACGAAATGAGCTGTCGTGTTGTTCAAACTGGGTTCAATGTGATTAATAAAACCCAGAATTACCCCGTAGCAATGATTGTCCCTTACTGGCAGACTCACGTCAGATTGCAGGTCAGGTACAGTCTCATCCTTTTTATCCATAGGGGCAGCTGTCACTGGGAGTGCCCTTTCAAAGGTTTTGAGATGACGTCATTGTTATTTCACTCTGGTATTTTATTTTGTCCATTGTCGTCATCGTGAGACATAGAAATCGTTGCTGTCTCTCGCAGATTGTACTCAGGTTTAGGCACGTTTTGATTACAATAAAAATGGGAGGGTTTATGAGAATTTGTAGCAAGTCACCAGAGACCCTGGAATAGTTACTCGCCCTCCCGTATTATGTTGGGGAAAAGAGGAAAAAAAAGGAGACTTAATTTTCTCCGTGATTGTTGTTTTCTCAGCTGGAGTTGCCGGGTTAAAATTCGTCTTTGAGCGCTTTTGCGGACTCGTATGAAGCTGTCGCATTTCTCCATTTCTCGCGTCGTTTCCCAGCGACGACAGAGGTGGCGCCGCTGCACCCGGAGCGGCCGGCCACTCGTGACTCGTCCGCCTTCTCCGGCACCTCGCTGGCGTCCTCGCGCACTCTCGAGGATGTTGCCGGCACGGCGCCGTCGAGCGACGGCGACCCGGCGCGCGCGAGGATCTCGGCCTCCGTCTCCCTGCCGGAGATGCCGTCCGCCGCTCAGCCCTGCGCCCCGAGGCGCGACGAGGGCGGCAGCGACTTTGAGTCGGACCCGCCGACGCCCAACAGCAGCGGGGAGGAGCAGAACGATGACGAGGAGGAGGATGAGGAAGAAGAGGATGGAGCGTTCACCGCTTGCAGCCACGAGGAAGAGAAGCTGGGCTCCCAGCCGCTGCTCGTCGACTCGGGCAGTGACGTGGAGGAGGAGGAAAACGCCGCCGCCGAGGAGTTTCAGCGCCACAGCTCCGACTCGGACTCCGCGGGCAAAGGATCTCCGAGCGCCGCCACCGCTGCCGCCAGCGAGCTGGACGTGTTCGGGGCGGCTCCGTTCGTGAGGCCGGGCGAGCGGCCGGCGAGGGATGGCCAGGGCCGCGATGTGTTCCTGAGCGCGCCCTTCAGGCCCGTGTCGAAGCAGGAAGAGGAGGAGGAGGAGGAGGAAGACGACAACGACGCCTTCGACGTCTTCAGCAACGCTCCGTTTGGCAGGAAGGCGGCGGTGGTGGCGGCGGCGGTGGCACCGGTGGCACCACCCTTCTCTAAACCCGAGGTCTATCCGCCCCCTCGCACCGCCACCACCACCGACATGTTTGGCTCGGTTCCCTTCCAGCCCAAAGCGACGCCGAACTTTCCGTTGAAGCCGGACCTCTTTGGGCAGGTCCCCTTTGAGAAGATATCGCCCGGCCCACAAGCGAATGTCGCGATACAGCAGAGGTGCGGCCACCGGGGAGGCGAGCAGCCGGAGCCCCAGGACAGGCGGCGGCACGCTCCGCTGCAGCACTCGGCCAGCGTCGTCGGCCACGAGGTGAACAACAGCGGCAATGGAAGCGGTGGCAGCGGTGACAGCGGTTGCGGCGGCGGCTCTCCGGATCCGCACCACGTGCCGCGCCGATCCAGCAGTTGCGACTCGCTCGGCAGTCGCGGCGAAGCGCGGACCCCGGGCGGGACGTGCCGGGAGGGCGCGGACGCTCCCGACGACAAACACAAACCCTCGCACGAGTCGAGAGCTGGCGTGGCGGAGCCTTCCGGCCCCAAGCTCTTCCACCCACTTGCACTCCAGCCGAGCAACCACGCCGGCGCCGCCGACGGTTGCGCCGTGGTCTCGACCGCCGCGTCTGCGGCCGCCGCCGCGGCAGCAGCGGGGCCTGGCTCTGACAATTTTGGCTTCGTCCCGTTTCCGCACGTCGTGGTGTCCCCGGGCACTTTGGACGAGGTGGACCCGTTCGGCTCGGCGCCCTTCCCCTCGCGGCACGGCGTCTCCGTCTCAAAGACGAGCCCCTCCTTGCAGGCAGCCAAGGGTCTGTAGTGCGGTGCGCGCGCACCGCGGCCTTACCACAAAGCCGGCGACGTCCGGCTTCGGGCAAAGCTCTGGTGTGACTCGACACGTTCATCCTTCTTCCATCTTGACAGGGTCTTATAAGGGGTGTTGGGTTTGTTGTCCGAGTGATCACCTTCACGAGTGGGCAACTGTTGCATTCGGTTTCCGTACATTGACACAATTTGTAAATAAAACTAAGCCATCCTCCAGTGCATGGTTTCTCAAACACCACTCACTCCTCCCTCTCCTGTAATCCACCCTTTTTTTGTTACTTTTGCCAATATTCCCTATTATTAGAAAGAAAATTTACTGATTGTAGGCTTGCAGGCATGTGGCAAATGGAATCGATATAAAGCTGCACTGTGGTGGGGTGTGAGGATTGGAGTTTGAGTAGCCGTGCTCTAACAAGTGTACAAGAGCCACACGGTTGTGTACAGGGTTTGTATGAGAGAGTGCATTGTGAGTGGCCAGTGGCAACGGTTTGGCCTCTTGGTATAACGTTTGCTGCCCCATCACACCACTGGCCCTCGCCGCGTGCCCGTGTGGCACTTTGCGGGGCTTCACCTTTGACGGCACTCGCTCGATCACCAACACGCGGTGCTCCGCCATCCACACTGGAGCGCTCCAAAGAACTCCCCCCTTAGATTTAGTCATTCGACAAATTAGGTATCAACTTGTGTGCCCCTTGGCTATGTTTGGCTCTACTCTTTGGTACTTTCGGTAAAGTCACGTAGGTAGAAAAAATAATAATAGATCTCGACGTTTCGATCGCAATACAAGCGGTCGTCCTCGGGCGGAAAAAATAATCCAGCAGTGGAACTGCTGAAGCAGCGTGTGTTTGGCTACTTTTAACCTTCGCGAAACGAATGCCGCTCATTTCCCACCTCCTGCCACTTGTATCTTCCATTGCATTGCCGAGGACAGTTTTCACTTTGCGGAAGCAGAGTGCCGTAGGATGAGGCGGTGTTTGGCTCGCTTGTTAAAAAATGTCATGTTTAGCAAATGTCTCCAAATCCTTTTTTTTCTGAGGACATCTTGACACAGTTGATTGTGATATCAGAATTACAAATGGCCTTAAATGATTGCCAGGTGTGCAATTAGATAGTTTCTTTTTTCATGGTAGCCACTTTAAACTTAAAATGATTGACCATGAATGATCTAAGCTGATGTTTGGAACGTTGCACAGATGTACGAAGAGGTGTCATTGTAACAGGCACATGGGCTGGAATATAATTGGTTGCAAATTCAAAATCAACGTTGCCACAATTCTCTGTTTGAGAATTATTGTTTGAAACTCGCGTCGATACGTTTATACACATTGCTCGCATAACGTCGCGCCTCCACTGCTAAACCAGTTCAGTGGGGGTGGGCTGTGGTGGTGTCATTACCAAAACGTCTGCAGTCGGTAAACGAAAGCGGTGCAGAGAAATGCGTGTCAGTGTTTAAATGTGTTTGGTTTTTCACGTGGCCATTGCTGCCGCAATGGGTCTTGGTGCTGTGTTCCACCTTAAATGCACATGGACAAAGGGAGGGGGTGGTCCAAAACGTGACGAAGATACCCACCTTAGAATACTGTGTGACCGGGGCATGGAAGGTTGCTACTACATTCATGAATAAAGTAACTTTTGCCGAGGGACATGCTTGATTTAGAAAAATATTGCTCCAATTTTTCTATCACCCTTTGTACGGTATATTCATATGGTATTGTACGGTTTATTCAGACAACACTTGAAGCAAACCGTTTCGGAGGCCCATGGACCGGAGTTGACGCAATGTGAATAAGTGCAGTATTATGGCTTCACGTTGCACTGGGTTCTTGTGCACAATGTCTTGGCAAGGGGCCTTGTCTGATGATACCTGGTGTCTTCTTCCGCTCTTGGTAGAAGCTGCATTCACTACCACTCGGTTACAGTGTACAGCTTTGTTTATCCACTGCTGGATGAAGGCATCCTGCACGCTCTGTCGGTCATGGGGGTTGTTTGACCATATTTCACCACTCTGGTCAGTTTAGGTTGGCTGGACCACCACACAACATGGCCTTAATTTGGCATTCAGCAGCCAATCATCATGACCCCTCAGTGGCTACTCTCACCACGACTCAGGCCCTAGGGTTTGCAGGTAGTGGTCCAGAGATGGTGTCAAATGTAATTGCCTCTACCACCAACAACATCCACTTGAATCGGCCATTTGTTTTTAATACACATTCGTAAATGAGATTGTTAGTTTAATCTGGTACCCCTCTTAAGAGTGTTCTGATAAACTAGGTTTATTCAGAATAAGGTTCTGGAGTGCAAACCGCTCGCAAAATTGTGGTCTCGTCATTGCCACTCCGTGACCCGACCCTCAAAATAGACAGCTGACGGGCAATGTTTGTTGACTGTGCGCAGAGTTCCACTCCCAATGGACGAAACAATTTACGTTTCCAGCTGTGCGACATTGAAGTGGCTCTCTTGGATCTGTGAATGGAAATGCTTGATGTGACATAATGTGATCATTGCTGTAATTCTGATGCAATGTACACTGGACACTTGTCAATTTTTTGTTTTGTTTATCACAGTCTTGATATGCAGAGCTCACACGGAAGCGATGGTAAACCCGCGTGGGTTTACGGGAATAGCGAGTGAAGTTGCGCTGTTACTCGAAGTTTAACGAGAGCAAATCATTCAATCGGCGCCTTTCCACAATGGCTGTTTCAGCAGAGTGAAACGCAAGTGAAATGCTGACAACGCTTTTGTTCGTTGGGTTGTGATTTTTCGTTATTACTGTTGGAACTGTATCTTAGTGAACACGTCGACACTAGTTCCGTGAAGCCTTAAAGTACAATATTTTATTTCTCCTACCTTTATTGCTCCCAAGTAAAAACAAATCTCCAGGCAGAGCAAATGTGTACCTTACAACAAACTACACTCACACGCACATGTGTATATATACACACACACACGTAGCTCGGGCAGTTCACCTCTAAACATCCCATGCTTTCTCCATGTTTGTGTAAGAGTAGTTGCTCAGACTGGGACTGGTACACTTTTATCAGATGTCTCCTTGCGCGAAGCTCTTCCTGTCTTCTGCTCCATTGTCAGTCTAGTCCAGGGGGCACAATTTCCACACCTTGACATTGAAAAGGATGAATGTTGACTATGGCCACAACCACCTGTTGCTCGATTCACCTGTAGTATGACTTGCACGGGGTGTGTATTAAATACACTCAAAGGCACACTGCCTTACGCAAAGAGTGGCCAACTCGGCTTAGCAGGAACTCCCCGGAGTTGTCACTTGTCAGTCACTCTTGATATTGGACACTGTATGCACGTGTGTATGTGGAACGTCTTTTGCACCATATGCAGCCAACCGCGCTAATCGAAGGACAACAAATGTTTGGGGACGATGCAGAAAGGCTCCTTGAGGGTTGGTTGGCTACACCCACCCACTCACTCAGACGATGACAAAGCCTGTGGTTTAATCGTTTGTTAACGCCGCTTTGGGTTTCACGGCAAAGCGAGGGGATGATGTTTCACACGCCCGAGTCCTACCGAGCACATGCCGGTGCAGTCTCCTTGCAAGCGGCTGCAGATTTAGTGGCGAGATGTGGAATATAGTACACTTTGTGCGTGTATATACATATGTATATTTTTTCACTCACTGCAGCACTCTAGCACGTGTTTTCCCATGACGCAATAATCTTGTAAATCGGTGTACAAATGCACTTGTGCCATTAACACTCTTATTTTTGAAAGAAATTATATGGTGTAATGCTTTGAGATCCTGTGTATTGTATGGTTTGAAAGAGAACCATGATATCGCAGAAACGCACTTTGGCCACCCACCCCCTTTGTTTCCGGTTGATGACTTAACGAATGCGTGTGCTTGCGTGAAAGCCGTGGATTTAGCGTTTGATTTTACATTCACCTTGTTATTGGAAGACTGTACAACTGCAGTGCCTAACTCTAGCCTAGCTGTGTGATGGAGTCACACTATCGTATGTACCTCCTGCTGTCTGCTGGATTATACAAAATAAAAGTGCACTTTTTAAATGAAGCTATGGCGAGTTGAATTCATAACAGATGTCAAGGTTTCACGGAAGGCCTCCCGGTATCGTCTGAATTGTTTCCGGGACCGTGAGATAAAATGTGGTAGCATTTACGGTTCTGCCCAATTCATGCGGTTATATTTTTGTACGATTTTCAACAATTTTTTTAGTGAGAAAAATATAGATTTTTAGATATTTTATACTTTAGCAAATGGTGTATTTTTCATTCCCAGCTATTATCTTGAGCATTTGTTTTAATGTGGATTAAGTTATTAAATGACATTATTTGGGCAAATTGAATATATACATGCATGTTAAACGTACTATAACTTGAATAAATGTAAAGATTTTTTTACACCAACAATCATGCCATTTTTGGTGAGAAGATAAAAAATTTAAATGTTTTTTGTTAAAATCTAAAATCATGTCCAGGCACGTTATACCTGCATTTTGAACAAAAGTGTGTTTATTTACAAAGTCCGCACAGCCAAGGTTTTAGCTTAAAATGACAGGAATTGTTATTTTACATTTTTAAATAAATGGAAATATTTGTTTAAAGTCACAATATACTAATAGTTTCAATGAAAACTGCCAAATTGTGACGCCTTATATTTTTCTGTGACAGATTAGTGCAATTCAAGCAAACTGTATAATGCATGAAGTTTAACTGACCGTGTTATATCCGACATTGCATGTGGACGGCCTTCATACCAAATTGGATTTACAAAAAAATATTTTAAATAACAAGACCTGAATAAATCAGACTAATTTACTTTACCTCACAAATTCAACAGACACAAAACTCAAGAAAATGGAGTTTATTTCAAAGTTTCCCACTATGTATAACACTAGTATTCTACAGAAAGTATAATTTTCCATATCCCTCTTTATTCAATGACACTCCACAATTATAATTGTTCAGTCCACCAGCACCACTGCAAGATTGTCTCCACATAGCAAACTGTTTACAACCTTCAGGGATCAACAAAGCATTTGCCATTCTTTGCTTAGTCCATGGCCCCAGACTTATACGGACTTTAATGAGTTGACAAAGGTTTGGTGTTTTTAAAAGGTTTATCGTCACAAATGAGACGTGGATTTAATAACCATTTTAAACGGTGTACATTTTATTGGCCATATAAGGATATGTCAGTGGTTTAGTTGAAGCCATCAGTAGTGGATTGGGCCATGGCTGATACTGTTAATGATAAAGATATTATCATGGGACCTTTTGCCAGTATCAACGTATGAAAAATAAAAATAGATTTTACCCTTTCTGGCACTAAACAGGAGGTGTTAAGACGTTCACATACCAAATAGATACTTCTTGCAAGGAATAAAGTCTGCATCAACCACACGTACTTGTGGTGAGCATGCAAACAAGCATGCTCACACTATATATATTCTTCAACAGTCCATTTTTGTACTATTCGCCTTTTGGCTTTCTCTGGTCTGACACTGGTGGTGAGACTAGGCCATAAAGAAGCCGGCCTCTGGTGTAGGGTAATCAGTCTCAAAGACAATGCATTTATATTATCACAGCATGTTTGTCTGCACGTTCATCACAATGACGTGTGGTTAATACAAACTTGATTACTTGCAAAAGGTATCTATTTGGTGTTTGAACGTCTTAACAGATAAAGATTGTTCACACAAGTTACACACGGCACCAATCGGCTCTGGCTCCTTCACAGTAATCTTCAGACGCTCGGCTACACCAATCAGTTGGTGGGTCACACTTACACCAAGTTACCAAATGTCTCATTCAAGTCTTCACAGCAGTGCAGTCTAACCATACAAAAGTGTGCATCATCTAAATTTTGTTCCTGCACTTTGTTTAACAAATATATATATGGGGCTCAGAGGACAAAGTTTCTTCAAGCTGGGTCCCAGATTTTTGTGTGTCAACATTAATGACTGATGGCACTCAAAACGTATGGCCCTTGTTAGCGCGTGTAAACAGTGGCCATAGACGCAGAGTAACCCAGGCATGATGGGAGGCTAATTGGTAATTCTGTAACAACTGCTGGCACGATCTTTGTGCACGTGCGAAATAATAATACTTGGCATGACAGGCACCGTTTCATTTCAGTCTTAACAGTTTGAGTCAACTACCCTTTCCTCATGTAAATAATGCATTGTTTAAGTTGTCGCGTTACAAAACATAACCATGTTTGGCAGCACAATGCATCTTTCAAGAAGCATTTTCATCCTTCATAACTGCAATCTTCATATAAATGGAAAAACAATGCAATTCAAATGTGAGATGGCTTTGTGGTAATTTTGTATGCTTTGGCATGTGAATGTAACGGGCGTATTATTTATGAATGTGAATTATCTGGTTTGGATGACCAACACACATTTCACGAGACCGGCTTCGCGCGTAGTCAGGTTTTACTAATTTAGCTCCGAGGCAGCGGTTAGGCACAGCATGTTACACTTGCAGTTTAACATGAAAGCCAGCGAAAATATAAAAATGTATTTATCATTTGCGATGATTATTATTAAGCACATATTAATCCTGGCCAGAGTGGACTGATACATGAATGTGCTTGCCTGTGTTACACCACACTAAACGCAAATGTGCATCAATACCCTTGAAAATGTTATAGATAGACATGGCTCATGCAGCAAGAAAAAGCACCTGTAAATGAAATACAAACTCATGCCAGCCCCTCAAAGCTTACAAAAGTATTCCGTTATTCATCCTCACATAGTTCTTATCCAGGTATACAAATGACACAAGGCACGCGGGTTTATGTGCAAAAGTCAAGTTGGCTTTGTGTCAGCAGCTCGTGATGGTCTCGGTCGCGGGACACCCTCAGAAACACGTTCCCAGAAACACGTCGGGAAACTTATTCCAGCAGCACGCACCTCGTCACGTGATCGATGATGTGTGCGCTGCCTCTCCTACCAATTGGCCAAACGGAAAGTTTTTCTCAAAGTAGAACCCAGGTCAACTCTGGGAAACACATTTCCGTGTTTCTGGAAACGTGGAGGCACCCAGCATTTGCGAGCAAACGTTTTGTCTGGAATCGTTTCTGGAATCGTATTTCCTCTTTCATGCCGGGCTTTACACTTCCGTGCTGTGATTTGTTTATCTAGAAACCTGATTATTAATTTCTTCACGTAATTCAAATACAGCAAGGGCTCTTTTCTAAAACTTTCCCACGAGAGGTATCTTGACGTGGGTGTGTGTTTGATAACTTAACACATCTACATGACTTGTATACAATGTTATATTTAGCCCATGCATTGGTTAACAAATCACAATATACAATACACCCCATCTACTATCTCCCTGCATGGCAGGTAAAGGGAAACGGATGGCAATTGTGGGTGTGGCTGATCGACGCCGCCATGTGTCATGTGCAAGCTCTGGACCGGATGGGCGTCCTTTTGCGAACATGAAGCCACTTTGACCCCAAATTCCCATTGTTGCATGCAAATGTTTTGACTGCAACAGTGCTCATTTTATCTGATTTTTTTAGAGCACTCTTTGATTATATTATCGTCTGCATGATTGCTGCTGCATCATATTACAAACTTGCCATTGCTTTTGCCATTTTATTTGACCTGCAGCGCAAACACTTCTCATCAGCCAATAAGGAAGCATTAACTCAGAAAATGTATGAGGAAGTGGAGTTGCTTTTCGGGAGACACAGAACACAAAAATACATTTGTGCGTTACTGATAAAGGTCACTTAAATTGCAAATTTCACAACCCAACTGATGAATTGGTCCTGTTTATAAATCGCATGTGATGTTTGGATTAACGTGCACGCTTTTCTTCATTGAAATACTATCAAGAACTACATTTATGCTGCCTGCCATGGACATCCCCTAGGTGGGTGAGGTGCGTGTGCGTACATGCTTATGCATCGGCAAGTTGAGCGCCATCTGCTGTGTTTGCTCACTGCGAGGCTTATGCATACTTGTAGAAGCCCTCCCCACTCTTGCGTCCAAACTTGCCTTCTTCCACCAGCTTGTTGAGCATTTTGCTGGGAGCAAAAAGTGGATTCTGAGGCTCCAGCTGGTGCCAGCCTACAACACAGGCACACAGGAGAGCAATTGAGGCAGCTTTAAACCATTTGTGGTCCACTGTCCGGCCTGGCAAAACATTGTGAAAATTCCATTCTGGTGGTCAAATGTGGTGCGTGCCGCGGACACTGCTTATTCAGCTGTTCTAGCCGGTCCACTGTTTGGACTTTTCCAACATTAACGCTGAAGGATGCATCTGCAGGAGCTAGGCAGGAGGGGTGGCGTGTGTATAGGGGTGTACGTGGAGTCGGTAGTCAAATGCACTTCCATTTGAGAGAAAGTCGCTGTTGAACATAGCAGCTGCTACAAGTTTGCATTTACCAAGAACTGCTGCAGATGTTAGGAAATTAATGATGACCGGGATATTGATTTTGATTAAACCTGAGCAATCTGACTGTGTGCGAGCATAAAGAAGAGCACCACGTCCAAGTAGAGGACTTTAAAACTACAGATGATGTTGAGAAATGTTCTTTTTTAATCATTAAAGGCCTTATTCTTCATGTTATCTGGGTAAGAACACATCTTGCTGCGCTAAAATTGGTTGAGAAAAGCCAAAACAGCAGATGTGAGAAGATTTATATTTTTTGGACTAAAATAGATAGGAAGACCAGAATGGCTGGGCTTTGTTCAGTAAAATGGACCGCACATGGTTATTATTCTTACGACATCACCGGCTCTCGGTTACGGGCAGTATGTTTCATCCAGCGCACATGTATAGTTCTTATGGCTCTACAATTATACATAATCAGCTCTGACAGGAAAAGGATGAGAGCCAAAGTAAAAGAGTACATGATTCATTTAAACACAACATAAGTTCCAGCTCGAACTGATGAACCCCAGTGAGGCCAACATTCAACTACGCCACACTGCAGATGGTGTGTGGAGTGCTACAAGTGCTTACATATCCAACGTGTTGTTTCACATCACACACTGGACACTTGCATAACACATGTTGCCACTAAAAGGAAACATCAAAATGTCCCACGTGCTGCACAAATGTAACGAATATCACTGAAGAATTAAAAATGTGAAAATTAAAAAGCCTCATTAAGTCCAGAATGAAGGGCACCAAATTAACAAAACATTTTTTTGTCTTATTTACAAAATCTTTCTGCAATGGTGCTATCAGTGTCATATCATGAGAAGAATACATTCAGATTTCTCAGACCAGTGCAATCCTTCGTGTTGGACTACAGCCAAAGCAAGTGGACATTACAGAGTTACTACTGAGACCACAAACTAGAGAGAGAGTGTCTCAGCAGCTTTGCTACTGAAGTGTAATGTTTGCCACGAGACATTTAAACTCTTGTATAATTGTCAAAAGCTAGAATTTAGCCAAATTACATGCAGAGCCAAATTGAAAGTGATGGTTTACTATTGGGTAGTCATTGGTGACCGGGCTCAGACCATCAGCTCACTACACTGAAGGGCACGGCAGCTGCCTGCATTCAATCCCAGGATCTCAACAGTTGGGAGCTCAGAACTCTGACATCTGAGCCACCCAGCCACCTCAGAAGACCAACTCAGTCTTAAATGTGCTGTTTCTGTACCTCTGGTGCCCACATTGCCAGTCCTACGGTTATGCCAATGTCGTTTTACCATCAATGATGAACTTTCCAGTGTCCAGTCCCACATAGTCCAGAAGCTCGAAGGGGCCCATGGGGTAACCAGCACCCAACTTCATGGCCAAGTCAATGTCTTCCTTGGAGCCGTGGCCTGGGCAGGGGTGAGATTGAGAGAGAAAACACATCACTTGTCAGGTGAGTGGGAGGTTGAGTGATGAGGTTTAGTAAAGAAGTCATGCCCAGTGGTGGCTGGGTGAGATGTTGGGTGAGTGGTATATAATTATTGGTGGAGAGAATGGGTGAGTGGACCTGGTTTCAGTCGGGAACATTACACAGACTGCTCGCCTATGTACAATGCTTGGCCATGACCATCTCTCACTCTTATTTCTCCAATACCTCACTCCTGCTCTTGACACCATAGATGCACCTATCCCCTTTAAGCGCATCCATACTTCTGACGTCTCTCTCTGGCACACATCTCTCCTGGTTCCGCTCCGACCTCTCAAAACTGCTCCTGTATTTCCATGAAAGGCCTAACTCTTACAAAAACCCTTGTGTCGCAGAGGTCACTAATTCACCTCTGCTGCCCACCAAGTTTGGAGCTCCCTGCTTTCAACTTCCTGCCCCTATTCCAAGTCCAGGCTCAGGCCTTCCTTTTCCCCTCTCTCCATGACTCTCTTTCACTTAAAAATATACAATGGTCTCCTTTCCCCAAGATACCCATTTTACACTGTTCTTCCTCAGTGTCTTGAGATGTAGTTGCATTTGGATGTTATAGAACACATTGTATTGCACGTGGGTGAGAGATTATCAGGGATTGGGTGAGAGATTATCAGGGATTGGGTGAGAGGTTAGAAGGGATTGTGTGATCGGTCAGGTAAAAAGTTGTGCAAGAAGTGTTATAAAACATTGGGTGTTTAACCAATGTGCAGCAAAACGATTGCAAGAAAAATAATGCCGCCACCACCACCAATGTTGTTAAGATGACTAAATAACAGCATCTTTTAGTCCAGCATGGGTCACAGATTTATTTGGATGCCCATGGGAGGAAATCGGTGCTCGGTTCTTGGGCACTTGCGATGCAGTCCCCAAGAGGCACTGACCCCTCTCGTGCAGACGGACGGCTTCCATCATGTACGGCACCAAGAGGCGATTCACGATGAACCCCGGCGTGTCCTGCACGCGCAGCCACCGCAGACGACGTGTCAACTTGCTCACCGTCACCACTGCTGCCGCCAGTCAACAGTCAAGAGGGATTTAACTGCTCAACCGATCATTGAGGCATCGGTGCTCATCTCCTATATTATGAATAATATTGGTTGCGAAAGCCTACGTATTAAATTGACAATTGTTTACGTTCAAAAACATAACCACAAACAACCCTTTGATCAATATAGTGTGGAGGCCTGCACCTCGCAGCGAACTGCAAACTTGGAGTGATGTGGGGTGATGTGGGGTGCACAAATTTCATCTCGCAAACTGGAGCATGGTTGGTGGGTCTCCCAGATAGGAGCCGTCACATGTATGACGGCTTCCATCATGTACGGCATGGGTGACCAACGACCAGGGAAAGAGATGTGCATGGGGTCATTTGATTTGAAAAGAGGTTGGGTGTCAGGAAAAACATGACAACCAATATATTTTCCAAAAAACAAACAATGCTTTTTATTTGACCAGGTAAGGCCCACTGAGCTCTGTAGCTCTTTTTCAGAAGCGACCTGACCACAAATGATAGCTCAACCAAGTGGCTTGTTACGTTGACATTTCTAGCAGTCAAATACTCTTAAACCCATGTTTTTAAATGTGGAGGGAAAAATTTGAGGACCCAGAGAAAAATATACGCGACCACAGGGAGAACATGAAAACTCCAAATATACAGGTGTCAGAATTGATCAATGCCTTCCTGCATACCATTGCGAGAAAGTTAACATCTCACCACCGCAGCAAGATGTTAAAAGTCGGCTTTTGGGTCGGCAGGTTAAGTGCATGAAAACATTAAGTTAACTTTGCAGCTATCTGTAGTGAGACAGTACAAATAACAACTATCACAAGTGGATTACGAAGCGTTTCAATGAAGTGAACGTTGGTTATTTTCAAATATATACGTGGCTTATCAAGTTTTTCCCAACACATCCCTCAAATTCCATAATCATAAACATTAGCACAATTCATACTCGACGGCACACACATATAAATCGGAGCACGTGCAGTGGGCACAACAATTAATTTTATTCGGCGAATCAGTGCGTCGTAATATGCGTCACCTTCACCACATAGAATATAACTGAGAGTGGCTGATGATCACGATGATTCATTTTGTCAGAGGCTACTCACCTTGCAAGACACCGGTTTTTTCCCCAATGCAATTGTGAAGTCGGTCAGCGCTTCAAATGTTGCCTTGCTTGTCATGGGTGTCTCAACGACCTGAACACATAAGGTTGAAACACTTCACATGTTATTCCATGCAAGCACCACCTCTGAGAAAATCACTCGGAACGCTCCTTATCTCGTGGATATTGGTCGCGAAAGCCTACGTGTTAAATGATATTTATAACATGTCTGTGCCACCCCAGCATATTTCTATAAAATCCGACATTTACATGTTTAGAGACACAACCGGCCTGGTTTCCCAGTAGTAGAGTGAGCAGCTCGCAACCGAAAGGTTGCGAGTACAAATCCTAGTTTGGGGGGATGTACTCAGCCCATCATCCATCTGGGATCGATAATATTGGCACCATTTAGTGGCTATCCTATGGTTAGATTCACCCTTGCCATGGGAATGCTGAATTTGCACCACCAGCTCAGGAGATGCAGGAAAGCACTTGGACTCAAAACACTGTCCAGGAATTGGATTTCTCAAAACTATTTGTTTAAACTCTACATCAGTGTGATGGCAAGGCTGATAGCAGCAAAGCAGTGCTTAGCAAGCTGCACTACGCTATGAAACTGGTGACCCGAGTTTGACTCCCAGCCCCCGGCGAGCATCAGTGGCGAGTGATGTAAGCCATAGCCGGGGGCCCTGGGTCGCCACTTGACCAACCTGCACTGACCAGCGTGGTGAAGTATGTTCAAACAACCCCCATGACCAACACAGAGCAGGGAGGCCTCCATCTAGCAGTAAACTAACTAAATTTGGTAAATGCCTCCTCTGTGGCTGTGACGCGTGGACTCACCTCCACCAGCTTCATCACAGGCACAGGGTTGAAAAAGTGCAGCCCCCCAAAGCGGTCCTGACGTGAGGTGGAGTTTGCGATGTCGGTGATAGGCAGCGACGATGTGTTGCTCGCAAAAATAGTTTTCCTAGGTGGAAAAAAACCAATAAGTAAAAGAACTCAGAATGTATCATTTTGCTAAGTAGTACCATTGGTATTTGTGCCACTCTTATAGCGCAGGGCGATTGCGAAGGTGCTATGTTTCACATAGTTTTCAGAAGTTTCACAGTCGGGGGTGATGTTGATATGCTTAATCCTAATAGAGTAATTGTGCAGGCCATTTTTCAAATGTGGCAAATGTGGACCATGACACTGGCACACATTAGCCTCCTCTTTTTTGAATGGCGTCGTGGGATCTTTACCGTCCCCTGTGAAGTAGACGGAGCGAGATATTTTACGGTCAATACACCTGCTGAGTGAACCAGGACAGCCGCCAGAATCAAACCGTGAATCTCTACAAGTGACAAACGCGCGACAGCTAGGCCACGTCAGTGCCTTATGCTGTAATATGTTAATGACACGATGTAACGAAAGCGGCACACCCACAACACCGCCGAAGCCACCTGCGTCGCTCCATCCTTCACGTCAGGGCTCGCCCCTGCCCAGGTTACTGCCTGTGCTTACTCTGGAGCGAACTTGTCCAGCTGAGAGAAGAGCGACTGCTTGACGGAGAGGTTCTCCACGATGGCCTCCAGCACCAGGTCGCAGCTGTGCACCACCGCGGTGGCGTCGGTGCTCGTGCTGATGTTGCTCATGGTGTCAGCCACGAACTTGGCTCCCGCCTACAAAGACAAAGATCCCCCGTATAGCCTTAATAAACTTTTTGGGGCATGTGTTGTGAGCAGACACATATTAAAGCAGCATGGCACACGAGGGGGTGGGTGGCCTTTGTCTCCCTATGTGGCGATGTTTACACACCGCAGCAGGCACTCATTTTAGGCTGAGTCAACTTAGGAGATGCCCAGTACCGGTTCATATCATCGTCACTGGTGTTGGTCCTGAGTGGGAATCGAACTCGGGTCGCGAGGTTTGTAATGCAGCACGCGAACCGCTAAACTACCACTCCCCGCATGCATGACGACAGATGATCGACGGTCGGTGATGCAGCAGATATATAATTAATTAACCCTTGTGCTCTGATTAAAATATATATTGCAGCCCTTTGTCAATCTCCTGCTGGACAAAGGCCTCCCCAGACCTTTCAGTCACGGGGGATGTTTAACCATACTTCACCGTGTTGGTCAGTGAGGGTTAGTAAAGGTGGTGGGGGGGCCCAGCACTGGTTCCGATATTACTCGCTACTGATGTTAGCCGTGGCCAGGAATCAAACTCAGGTTGCAGTACTCCAGGCTTAGTGAGCTAACCACTTTGCCAGCTGTCACACACCTGCTTGCCGTACTGCTTATCTGCAGGCACAATGTAAACATTACAGAAAAGCAAACCAATGTGCTCACAATGTAGTACCTCACATGCACTCTCTTGGGATTGAACGGTATCACGGATTCGTATTCACACCGTTTGGTCCTTCTATCCAATGGTAAAGGAGCATTATTAAAATGCACCCGGAGAAGCAGTATAGCAGCCAACAATTACTCTCCCACCGATTCATTTCCATTCTCTCTGATGTTGGGCCTATTCCCTGGTTGACTGTTGGCTACATCTCTGCTCGAACGAGAAAGCGCATATTTTTATAAGCATAAGTTGAATGCGATGTTACTTCTTTACCCTTTCATTTCCCTTGCCTCTCTGTTTGCAGTGTGTTCATGCAATTCTGTTTGCGTAACCTAACTTAATAAGTGGATAGTCCTTTTTTCCCTATGTCTATATGTCATGTTTATTAAATATATAGTTTTTCAAACACTGTTTGCTCAAAATATTTGATCAAAGAAGTCCTGCTCGGGAAAAAGCAAGTTTCCATTTTACAAACATTTTACATTTCTCCTGCTCCCACTGTAAACACCAGGCAGCTTGGTCTAATTGGCACAATGCCACGTGCGGCAGCTGAACCACATTCCTGTCTGAGTTTAAAACCCCAAGGGGGCAGTTGCCACATCTAGGACTGTACACTTACTAACTTTGCTCTGGCAAGAGGCAATGTGCCTATTTGCCAGCTATTTTTGTGTTCTATTCCATATCTAGGTCATGGAATTATTCCCCGTTTGTCAGAAACTTTTTTTTGCTCAAGGTAAAGAATTATAACGAAGGATGCACAATGCTATCAAAATCAGGTTATTTATTTACACTGCCATTTTCCATAACAATGCTAGTTTCACAGCAATCAAATGTCCTAGTAACCAAACTGGCATGCAATCCATACGGGGGTTATAATTCCATTTGAAGGAAAGGAATGTATCACTAAGAAATCACCTAGAATACATCCGATATTGTTGGATATCAGAAGCTTAACTGAAATGAGCCTGGATAATGCTTGAAATTGAGTCACTTTTTACAAAAGTTGGCTTGGGCAGGACACGTCATGGCAAGAAGAATTGCAGTTAATGAAGAATACACGCCCAAGAGTATGTCCGCAGCAGAGATGAAGCGATAAAATAATTTCGATAAAATTATTTATTGCGCAGGTGCTAGATGAATTGCTGCTTTGTATGAGAGATGGAAATGGCCTTGGAAGATTTTAATTCATCAGTGGATTAATCATGGCTGATGATGATGATGCATCTCCCTGCGACCTCTAAAGCAGATGACATCCAACGCTGGTGAATTACCTCCGTGTTGTCCCCAAACTTCTTCTTCACCACCCGCTTCAGGCTGGACTCAATGCCCTTGATGGCCTTCTGCAGAATGTCATCAGTCTGGTCCACTATCACCACCTTGTGGCCGGTAGTTGCGGCGATCTGCAGGGTACATGTTGGTCAAGTATGCAACAGTTATTGAGATTTTAAAACAAAAGCGTGACACCCACATACGGTGATAACTCAAGAGACCTTGGCAGCCTCATTTCGAATAGTGACTTGGGACACCAAGATGACAAAGTATGTCCATGTACAGCGCGCTTGTTACTCTACTGCTAGATGAGGATCTCCCCATGTTGTGCTGGCAGCGAAGTTTATTTGACCATACCTCACCTTGCTGGTCATTGCGTATTGCAGAATGTAGAGATGTGTTTTGCAGATATCTCGGCATGCCAAGTACACTGTTTTTGTACAGATTGTTCTAGTTTGGATTGGTCTATGCATATCTGCACTGCAAACACCACGGCTGGCATGCATGCAGGCAGAAAGCCATCCGAGCATTACACTCAATACAAACTCTTGCCATTCTCAATCCACCAATGGATAAAGGCCTCCCTACGCCACGTTCGTCTTTCTCAAATCGTACTTCACCAAGCTGGTCAGGGCATCAGTGCAGCTTGTCGAAGGGGGGTGGTGGTGGGCATGCTGGCAAGGCTGGTTTAGATGTCACTTGTCACTGAAGTCAGCCACAGCCCGATATAGACATCTGGTCGCCTGGGTTCACAGCGCAGGGCACTCAACCACACGTCTTGCCAACAAGTTTGAAAAGACAAATGTTAAAACCTGTCTAACTTGGTGGGTTTTGTATACTTTCATGCCAGCCAGGATGCTGTATTAAGGTCAATTATATATGGCAACGCTGTTTCAAAATGTATTGCAACAGCGTTAACGTGCACCCCAATTGCACAAGTGACAGCATTGGGTCTGGCTCGCGGTTTTGCCAAATATCTTCCAGCAGGACATGGACTGCCATTCAAAGTCAAAAGCAAGACAATGAAAAATCACATCGGGATACATCATCACGACATTAACAATCTCCTAACACCTCGCTTACGGAACGCGCTCGAGTGTGGGATGAGGTTCAGGGAATTCCAAAGCACCTCGATCCCACAGTAGAGTTTAGTTTTAGATTGTTTTGTGTTTGTGCAATGTCCAGCAACTTAATGTTTTTGTTTGTTGGGTTACAAAGGGGACAGGCAAGAGGGTGGTGGAATTGTGAACAGATTTCAGGAGCCCTCAAATAGACCTGGCATGGGTCTCTTGCACATACTTTGGGTTTCTTTTCAGCTGCCACGATCATTATCAAGAGACGGGTAAATCGTAAATAAATCGCAGTGTTGCTACACTAACACGTGCAGTATTGTAGTAATACATACACTGTGGTATTTACTCTATGCAGCACAAAACACAATACACGGGACACACGATCTGTGTAAATCTACCGTATGCCACACAGTATGTGTGTGTTTAATGTATTGCAATAATATAATACAGTCTACATGCACTGCCGGGGCAATCCCAGCTGTGTATTTACACGGCAATGTAAACTGCACTGCACAGGTTGTATTACAAACCCTATGCAAGCTAATACTATGTACTGTATGCAGTAGAGTGTACTGTGCCGTGTTCACATGGCAGGCTACATAGACTGTAGCTACAGTCTATGTAGTCTATGTAGACTGTAGCTAAGTAGACTGTAGCTACGTAGACTGTAGCTATATAGACATTAACTACATAGACTGTAGTTACATAGACTATAACTGCATAGACTATAGCTACAGTCTACATAGACTGTAATATATCGATATTAACTACATAGACTGTAGCTACATAGACTGTAGTTACATAGACTGTAGCTACAGTCTACTGTAGCTATATAGACATTAACTACAGACTGTTTAGCTACAGTCTATGTAGACTGTAGCTAAGTCGACTGTAGCTACGTAGACTGTCAGTAGGTACCGAGTTACCTGCGCGATGCCCGCGCCCATCTGCCCGCTGCCGATGACCGAGAGGCTCTCGATTTTTATCTTCTTCACGGCGCCGCCCGAAGACATCGTCCGCACGAGCTGCCTGCCGATGAACGCCATTGCGTTGTCCGGGGCACGGCGACGATGAGATTGAGTTCGGGAAATGTGGGTGGTGTGAACACAAGGTTAGGTGAGGTGAGAGCGTATGTCCTTGCAAAGCTCCCCGCTCGTGGTGGACTGGCGCGGCCGCTTCAACTTTGCCCGAGTTTCAGCCGCCAGCCCTCCCCCCGTGACGAGAACGACGACTCAAAGTCTCCGCCATCTTGCTACGGGACAACGACGACTCAAAGTCTCCGCCATCTTGCTACGGGACGACGACGTTTCAAAGTGTCCGCCATCTTGCTACGGGACGACGACTCAAAGTCTCCGCCATCTTGCTACAGGACGGCTCAAAGTCTCCGCCATCTTGCTACGGAACAACGACTCAAAGTCTCCGCCATCTTGCTACGGGACGACGACTCAAAGTATCCTTCATCTTGCTAGGGGACGACTCAAAGTCTCCGCCATCTTGCTACGGGACGACGACTCAAAATCTCCGCCATCTTGCTACGGGACGACGCCCGCGTTGTTGCTGTTGTTTGGTTGCACTTTAAAACACGTTATTAATGTTGCTGGTGCCAATTGTGCTTGGTTACACGAGCACAATTGATAATAACAAAAACGCAACACGCTCGTCAACAACTCCTTTGCCTCAGAAAGAAATACGAAAAACTCGACACTCAACTATTTTGCCTCAGAAATAGAAAAAATTTAACACACTCGCCAGCAACTCTTTGCATCCGAAAGAAAAAACAAACAAAAAACTTCACACGCTCGTCAACAACTCTGCCTCAGAAATAAAAGAGGCAACAGTTTCGGGACAACGGATTATATTCAAAGGCACATACAGTATAACAATATAAACATTCGCAACACGTTGGTTTATGCGCTGTCGCCAATTTTTTTGTTACGTGCGTGTGTATATATATGTTTGTATGTTAACGCCACAGTGTTGACTTTATTTGTGTATATTGACAACGGGGGGGGGGGGGACTCTGGACTCTCTCTCTGTGCCGCCAAACTGCGTCGACTTCCCCGCCTAAGATGGCGGCAGGGAACGCGTCGCTGATCCGATGGGCGAGCGGAGAGGGAATCGATTTCTAGCGACGATCAAACGTCGGGAATCGATAACCTCACCTCCAAAGCACACTCCCAACCTCACTTCCAACCTCACTCTACTCTTAGTTCTTTCGGTAAAGTCACGTAGGTAAAAAATGAAATTTAAATTAAAAAAATAATAAAAATCACGACGTTTCGGAGGCAACACAAGTCTCCGTCATCAGGTGGGACCGTCACAGCCAGATTTGCTGCATCAAGTGTGTAGCCTCTGAAACGTCGTGATTTTTATTATTTTATTAATTTTAATTTCATTTTTTACCTACGTGACTTTAGCGAAAGAACTAAGAGTATGAATCCTTGCAGTCACGAAAGCTTCAAATCTAGAACTCACTCTACTCCTCTCCCCGCTAATCTCACTCTACTCTCCATTTGTCTTCTACCCATCCCCACTCATCTCATTCTACTCCCAGTGTTCTCCCACTCCTCATCACTCTACTCGCCATTACTCTCCTACTTCTTCGCCCTCTCATCTCACTCGACTCCCGACCAGTTCTCTCCGACTTCTCCCGCTTCATCTAACCATACTGCCCCTCCCCACACTCGCTTACCTCTCCCCACCAACACCTGAAAAAGGTAGCCGCCAAGATCAAAACGAGGGTCAACTTGGTCCACAGACTGGCAAGCACCAGCTGGGCAGCACCAGCACCCAATGCTACGGACATCAACGATGCACCAATCTGGGGGCTGTCCATAAATAACGTCACGCGATTTTGGACCATTTTTGACCCCCCTCCGTCGTCACGCGGCGTCACAAAAAGTCAGACCCCTCCCCCCCTCAAATATGACGTCACAAAGCTCTGACCTCCCCACCCTCCCAAAAAAAATAAAACATGCTTCAAATCGCTTTAAACTGTTGTCATTGTAGTGCGTATTTAATGTGGCGCTGCACTTTGATGTTGTAGGAGAAAACATGTATTAAAAAGTCTATTTAATGAAGTAGAACGTGTTGTCTATGTTTAAAGTTGCGCATTTTGATGTGACGTCACATTTCTCACCCCCCCCCCTCCTCGTCACACATCGTCACAAATGTCTGACCCCCCCCCAGGTGCGTTACGTCATTTATGGACGGCCCCATGGACTATAAGTAGTCACCACTCGACTTTTTGATGTCCAACTGAACACTGCAATGTGGTGTGTCACTGGGACCCTCAGGTCCAATATAACTAAAAAAATAATTGTTCACGACTCAATCAACATTGGCTGAGAGTACACTTCACTCAAAACATTCAGAGACTGGCACCTGGGGAATTCACCTTCACCAAGCACCACCAGAACCCACAACACCACGCACACCTGGGTGTATAAGCCCTGCACAACTGTCTCAACATCAGAACTCTCCGCTGTAGGTGTTCTTCCCAAATGATCTCACAAGTGGCCTCAGCCAAATGTTTCCTAACGGGGAGGGGGGGGGGGCTGGGGGATTGGCCAGAGTAGCGAGATGTTAACTCCCTCGCTTGTCGTGGGTTCGATCCCGACCCTGACGCCTGCTTTATATTTTGAGTTTGCATGTCTCTCTCCCCGTGGTTGCGTGGATTTCCCCCCTCCACATTTAGAAACAACATGCGTTTAGAGTATTTAGGTGCTATACATTTCCACGTAATAAGCCACTTCATTGGACTATCATTTCTGGCCAGGTCGCTTCTGAAAAAGAGCTATGCAGGTCAGTGGGCCTTACCTGGTAAAATAGAATTAAAATCGGTTGGTTTCAAAGCCTGATGTACATATGGAGTGCCCCGGCCCCTATTATAGCCGTCGGGTGAGCCCAGGATGGGGCCCACTTCCAGGTGAGCTGGGCGGCCACGAAGGCCTTTAGTCGATACACCACGGAGCTCTCTGATTTGGGCGAAACGGCGGTAACCACTGCCGCAAATCATGGGCTACGACCTTGAAGCAGCAGCGTGATGATACCGCTCCCGTGCTTTTACACAGTGATCCCAGAGTAGGTAGGGGAAAGGTCAAATAGGACAAGGGAGAGTGGGCGGCTGGGGAGATTAAGGCCCTGATAAGGGTTATCACTCTCTTGCTTCAGGGCCAGCATAGGCAGTAAACCCTATGAGTACGTGCCACTCTCATCCTGCATTCCGCGTCCGAGAAATGCATTAGTTGTAGGTACTGTATGTTGAATTTTTTTCACACCGTACATAGCCAACCGTGCTAATCGGAGTTCTGGGGGAAGGACAACAGAATAAACACAAAAACGCAGTTCCCAAGAAATGAGTTTTCAATCTAAATGACTTAAAAGTGTATAGCTCCAGTGGCTTCCTAATATCGGAAGAGCGTTCCAGACAGCCGCAGAAACGCATCTGATAGCGCGCCATGCGGTGACCATCTTTGTTCGATGGTGAGCCAAACGCCACTGTGAGGATGACCGGAGGTCGCGTGATGATGGTTAATGCTCCTTGATGAGATCAGCGAGGTGTCGTGGTTCATTTGTGGCAAGCACTGTGTGTGTAGTGAGCACGACCTTATAATGAATGTATTCGTTTGTCAACCAGAAGCCAACTGGACGGATATGATCGTATCTTGCAGTACCCGTCACAACACATGCCAAAGAATGTTGTACAGTACATTGTTTCGCAAATGCAGCAGAAACTTGGACAGAAAAAAACAATACAATTGAGTCTTAAAGTATGGTGTTGAATTGTAAAAATCAGTTGGATGGAAAGAAAGAGTGAGGACACTTTTTATATCAAGTTACGGAGAAAAGTATAATTCAAACAATCCAGAAAATGAAAAATGTGCGGATTGGATACAGTCTTGGAGGTAAAAGTTTGACCAATAATGTTCTAGATGGAAGAATGTTAGAAAAGTTACCCAGATGGAGACAAATGAAAATGCTGCTATATGACCTAAAGGAAGGTGGCGGGGGGGGGGTGAAATGAAGAACAAAGCTCTAAACCATACAAGATGAAGTTTAATTCAAAGATCCACCAATGAACAGATAGCTAAAGAAGAGGAAGTTGTCATTAAGTCATAGGGATATACCACAACCCTCAATGAAAGTAGATATTGGTTTCAGAGCCAATCCTTTTCTTTCGTCTCTCTTTTTGCCCCTAAAGTCCATGTTGACCCCTCGCACCGGGTGGGGGGGGGGGGAAGCAATTGACCTGAGTCATCATGGTAGGCCGAGTGAGCAAACATCACGAGGCATAATGCCACCAGTGCCACTGCCCGTTGGTTTGTGAATGGGCGCTTAGGTCAAAATTAAAGCTACACTCTGAATTCTCTGCCTTCCCGAGTGGTCGATCGTCAGGTGTCACCAGCGCAACCCATGGCTCGACCTCACAGTGTAGAAAGCACTGGTCTCAAATTCGGGGTGGTACTTGATTAGCAGGGAGGAGAAGGGGAGAATGTTTGCTCAGAGGCCGCCCCTCATGACAATGATGATTCTTTATTAGTTTTGGGTTAGATCATTTAGGTATAATGTCCATTTGTTTTAACTAGGCTCAATGACACGTTGAAATTATAACTGCAGTACGGTAACCGCACGATCTAACCCAAAATAAACTAATCACAAATCATATTTGTCATGCAATCCTCTATATATGTAGAGGATGTTCGGGACATCCTCACACACAAACGCCACACAACCACGGGTTAAGGGTCACGGGAGCGCTGCCGTGTACGACACGAAATCCGATCATTGAGTGGAGGACCCTCTGAACGGATTGGCCCCAGAAGGATTAACAAAGTGGGGAAAACCAGAGAAGGATGGACAAAGGGGGGTGGGGGGGACATTCCCGAGAAGGTAATGAGTGTGAAAGGGGGGTGGGGGGAGACGGGCTATAAAAGGGAGATGAGTTGGAGGGTTCGTCGTTGGTTGTCGATGATGAGTGGAAGTACGGCGTGAGTTGCCTTGAAAATAAAGATCCTGCTTAACCATCTCAAGTCTCCCCTTCATATATATGAACAGGGCAATGATCATATTGACTATAGCAAACAATGCACATTACAAGATGCATAAAGAGGGATTTTAAAATATAGAGCATATGCAATATCGTGCAAAGTGCTGCTTGTTTCAATTGAAAACAACTTTAATGAACAAAGAACCCATTATGGTCCTCGGCTTCATTCAATGTTTATTATTATTATTTTAGAGCTATAATTGCCCAAATGATGGCCTACTTTATTGAGCTATCATTTGTGGCCAGGTCGCTTCTGAAAAATAAGTTAATACCTCAGTAGGCTTTGCCTGGTAGGATGGGGATGGTTTCGTTGTATTTGTGTTTGTTTCGGTGATTTGTTTACCTTTCTTGTACTTTGCACTCCTATCGTGTTTTTTTTTTTGTATTCTTGTAACGTTCTTACCTGCCCCCGACTGGGCATTTGTGAAATAGAGCTTCATAGCTCATCGGATTCCTCCAGTATAAATAAATATTCTGATTCTGATGATGCCGTCACTTCTCCACAGCACACGAGCCGTGCCAGAGTCGGTTCTTCCGAGAATCAACTCCGAGTCTCTCCCCTTGAGAAACCACTTTCGATACCTCGCCCCAGATTTGCTTAAACTTCCTCATTCCTCAGCTGCACCTTTGCCTGCCACTCCACCGCGCCTCCTGGTCCAGCTATAAAAACGGAGCTACCGTCAACACCAGCGAGCTGTTCGCCTTGAACATTGGTGGTTATTGTATCAGTTTCCGTTTGCAAATCTAAGAAGGTAAGTCGGGTTCACTTCGCGGGACGAGCAGTGGGGAAATAGTCTCATGATTTTCACAATCGCTCAACCGCTGGCTTAAAATGCAGCTAGATGAATGTTCTTGCATTTCTGACAAATAATGTGCTCGCCGAAATGTAACAATGTATCTTACAGTGATAGACATGCATGACTTGGTATCTTCATTTGGGTAATTTGCGATGTTGTAAAGATACTTTTATTCACATTTTTAAATGTTCACACGTGGAACTGCTTTTGATAAATCACTTGAGCAATAACGAAAACTTTAACGACAGAATATTCATTTCAAGAGAAGACGGTGACTTTCGTTCATTGTTTTCTCATCTATAAATGGCGTATGTGTTTCAACAATTCAACGGCAGTTTCGTTTTTCGTCATTATATTATTTTATCATCGGTAGAGCAATGGGATTGTGGGTTACTTAGGGGGTACACAACATGGGAGGTCGATAATTTTTTGGAAAAGTGATACTGACCAATGCCCCCCCACTCACCCCCTTTTCCATTTGCTCAAATTATTCCCGGACTTCATGACTTCCACCTGCAACAGACGATGGCCCTCTGTCCGAGATCCAGCCACCCACTGCTACTGCTGCTGCTGCTTCAGCAGCAACTGTTGATGTCAGTGACGGCCGCCACCACAGAGAGCGACCATGGCGCCGAATTGTTTCAGCAGCAAATGTTGATGTCAATGACGGCCGCCGCCACAGATAGTGGCCGTGGCGCCGAGCAGGACGTGGGAAGGTTCTGCACAGGCATGCCGGGGATACCGGGGAACCACGGGATCCCGGGAAACCCAGGCCCGATCGGTCCTCTTGGGCGAGATGGACGGGACGGGCATGACGGCCAGCCTGGCAAGAACGGCGAGAAAGGAGACCGGGGGGATGATGGCGTGCAAGGGGACAAAGGGAGCGCAGGAGAGACCGGTAAAAAACCTTGAACTCTCACTGCACCCCACCATAGCCAGGCGTTACAAAGTCCTCCAGATGTAAACTTTTGTGGCGGCACTATAATACAGAGCGTCGATTGTGTTAAGCACACTGGATCATTGCTTTCACGATTGACAAAGGCTCAGCTCTGATAACCTATCTTTCTAAACATCATTCCGATGTATATGTCGGGACTCATTCCAGGGTTTGTGAATGTTAATTTTTTTGTATATTTTTTTGCACATTTTTTTTTATATCGCCATCAAAAACAATAAGGTAAACAACCAAGGTCCAATGTGTTGGGCTTAGTGTGTTTAATGTAGGATTTACAAAATCATTTATGGGTCTACGTTATTGTCCACTGAAGTACGCCTGCTAAACACAAGTACGATTAAACGATGAATTACGCCACCGGAGACACTTGCTTTTCAATTTTTAAAGGTGCAGAAACTTTTCGTAATCCCTTCGCAGGGTTTCCTGGAAAATTCGGGCCGATGGGTCCCGCTGGAGAGAGAGGGGATCGTGGACTTCAGGGAGAAAAGGGAGACAAAGGAGAAGCCCCGGCTGCCACCCCCAGATCCGCATTCACCGCGGGTCTGTCTGTATCGAACCCTCGCAGCGGATCCCCTATAACATTCAGCAAGGCCATGTACAATGAGCAGAATCATTACAACACGTTCACCGGCAAGTTCACTTGCCATTTCCCGGGCGTCTATTACTTTGACTACCATCTCACCGGTGGAAGTGGCACCGCCCGGGTCTCCCTGAGACGCAATGGACAAGCAGTTCAGTTTAAATATTCCTCCGTCACGGGCCATTACAGCTTGTCAGGCTCTTCAGTTTTGCGTTTGACAAAGGGTGATGAAGTGTGGCTACAAACAGAAAGTTCTCACATTAAGGTTTACACAGATTCGAGCACCGACAGCACTTTTTCAGGTTTCCTACTGTACCCCGACCTGCCCTTATAAAACACATTTCGTGCTCAGAAAGATAACATAGGAATTGTCTCAATAATATTATGTATTTTCATAATCACAATGATGAGGAAATGTATAATTGATTCGTAAATGGTTGTTTGAATGTTTTTTTTGTTAAGGAAACTTGTCACCACAGACAGAAAAGTCTAACTTCACTCGAGCTATGTAACAGTACATTTAACATACCACATATTTCATAATTCGCAGACCACGAATGGTAAACGTTTGTTATACCAAGGCAATTCTGCTTCAGAGAAAGGACAAATCTTGTATTTGTTTATATATTTTATTAAACTAATGTGTCTTGAACGGTCAGAAGAGTTGATTTTATGTACAGGTGAAATGGCATGGTATACTTAACTGATTTTAATGTAACAATTTTACATAGCATATTTACAAATAACAACTGTTTAAAATTGGTAAATGATTAAACACATTTTCCCACATGTTAAGGAAACAATAAAGCATGTATTCATACCAATATGTGTTCAGCACTGCTTATTTAAGTACTGCAAGAACAACAAGAAAGCCGAGACCTCTTTTCAGTGTTTCCATCATTAATATTCAGGCCTTTGTAGCCTGGTGCTCTGAGAAAGAGTGAATCCCACATCGTGTAATTTTGCATGGGTCATGAGGTCTATTGCGGAAGTTGTACACAAAGGGCTCTCTGTGCCAAAAGACGAGGGGCCTGATTACAGAAAAAACTGCATACATCCTCTCAGGCAAATATATATGTAGTGTAATAACGCGGGCTGCTGACGGGCAGGTGGTACTGGCAGCAGGGGGCAGTACCCACGTCAGGAGAAGGGGATCGAAGGGGAAGCCCAGGAAGGGGTCGATCTGGAAGCCCGAGAACCTGCTAGTAGGTTCTAGAAAAGGGGCATGGTGGGGGCGGGGCGAGGCCACGCCAGGAGGATAAGAGGGGCCCCGGGACGAGGGCTCAGGGCGGTTGCTGCAAGTGGATCCCCTCGCTGTGTTGCGGTTCGTCACCTTCGTTGCCGCCATCTCGACCACCTTAGATGCCGCTAACTAGACAACCTGCCAACTGTTCTAGCTAGGTAGTGCCGTCGAAAGATATGGATGTGTCACTAGCGTGTAAGCACGTGGGGCGCGGTTATCTCCGCAACGTGTAGAATAAAAGGTGCCTTAAAGAACCCTGTCTGCGACTGAGCCCATACATATATATGGATGCTCCGAAAGTGTGTAGTGCAAAGAGGGACGCGCTACAGTGGTTGCTAGGGACTGTCATTCCCACTACACCAGCCAATCAGCTGCCAGGAAAACAATCCAAATGCAACATGGCTGCCCATGTTGCATCAAGTCCCTGTGCAAAATGTCATCACTCCATGCACTTAAACAGGATGGCAGCTGAAGTCGGTTAAATATAGAGTATTTTATGCCCTTTTAAAGTGATGTGTGAATTTGCATGCATTTATGTATGGAAATGTGAGTGCGTGTTAGTTATTTCATTGTTCAAATTTGTTATCTTGCACGAGAATGTTTATTTTCAGGCGAGGTCGGGCTCCCACGTGGCATCAGGCCCGCATTCTCTTGTGCGTGTCTCTCTCGTCCTCCCGCAGCCCAGGGTCACACTCTTTAGTGCAACCACATCGCACACAGCTAAGAACCCGTGCAGAGCGAGGGTCAGGTGACTTTTGCGGTCGTGTGTGCAGTGGTGTGCAATAACCGTCTGTAAATGGATAGTGCTCAGGATTCCAGTTCGTCGTTAAGGACATTACTGGGGTCATTATGCCCGCTTAAAAAAAGTAAAAACGGGTGATAGTCCTCCTTGGTTTGATCTGAACATTTCTGAATTATTGAAAAAAATATATAGCCTGGAATAATGCAAAACCGTCAAATAACCTCCCCGATTGGATTACTATGGTACACTTTGAAATAGATGCACTCTCCAAGTAAGAAATTCAACATTTTCCTACTACCACCAAACCACCCTAAATTTACAAATAAATCTAAGAAGTTTCTGGCAAACGTTTAACTTAGTTGAAATCAAAGGAAAGCAAAATGTTCTTCCAAAAAAATTCTTATTGGATGACAAATAACTATTCAGAAAACAAGAAATTGTCAATGGATTTAATTCTCATTTTGGAACAGCAGGGCATATCTTTGACAAAACACACCAGGGTAAAATGTATCCGAATACAGCACTGTTCACATCACTCACTTCTTCCTCTTCACACATCAACCGTAAAAATGTCCGTGAGAGTCATCGTCCATACTTCTTGTTTCGTCCTATACCTGAACTGGATGTATTGTGTAAGCTGGCATCAATTAAGGCATCATCGTCCACGGGAGAAGACGAGTTGCCTGTATTTGCACTTGTGGCTGTGGCAGATCTCTTTTAAAAACCCCTCACAAACATTTTAACCTCTTACTTATCAAAGGTACATTTATGGTCGAGTGTAAATCCTCTCTTATTCGTCTACTATATAGAAATTGCTCCAAAGAATTCCCTAATAATTATAGTAGCCTGGGCTACTTAAAAAGTCACAATCTCCTTCACAGCAATGATGGATGTACTACATTTATTTTCAGTAACCTGGATAAAGGCCACAAATGCTGTGCGCTATTCATCAACTTGTCAAACGCCTTTAATACTGTTAACCATGATAATCTACTTACAAAACTTGATCAATGGAACATTTTAGACAGTAAAATAAAATGTTTAAGAGATACCTCTCAGACCGTTTACAGAAGGTACATAGTGATAACATATGTTGCTCGGTCTGGTTTTTCCACTTGAATACACACATAGATATACAGTACAGTACAAGGAACTATGAAATCACTAATATAATGAGCCAAAAATGTCTGTGTGTAACGCGCGTGACGTCACTCCACGTCGACCAGCCCCCTCATTAATAATCATGAATGGGTGACGTCACTCCGCATGAAGAAGGTGGAGCGGAAACGAAAATTAGTTTACACAAATTAGCTTTCATTTTGACCTTTCTTTATGGAAAGTAAAGCGAATAAAGAAATCAACACAGCAACTAATATAACGAGCCAAAAAAGGCTGTGTGATGTCACACCACATGTCCCCCCCCTCATTATTATTCATGTGCCGAGATTTTTAGTTGAACGCAGAAGGTCGAGCGGCTATGATATTTTTTTACGCAAATTCGCTTCAGATTTGACATATCTCTTTAGCAAGTGACGGCAATAATGAATTCTACGCCGCATCAGAGTGCTTTAGGTGATTTGAATACAGTGCTAAAGTGAAGTTAGGGGTTTTTTTTAAATTATACAGCCACAGAGATTGTTCGCCTTTGCCTATTGTGTAAGATACCGAAGAGTCCCTTGGTCAGAAAATTTACCAATTTTAATGCTTCGTTTGCCTCTTCGCTAGCTAGATTTGGCCCCTCTGCAGATCACATTGCCCCTATACAGTGTCTAGAAAGCGCGAGGCAACCTTTTTCGCAATGTTCCAGCTGCTAGAGCACGTTATACGTCAGCCCAGGATTGCCAAACATCATGGAGGATGAAAATACGACAGCTGAGAAATGCCGTTTGCAAAGAGAAAGACAGCAGAGATGGAGAGCTCGCCAGAGCCAAGACACTTTGGACAGTATTGTTACAGAGAATGTTGAAAGGCAAGCACATCGACGAGAACAAGAAAGTCCGGATCAGACGCAATCTCGATGTGCAGCTGACGCTCTTTATCAAGCAAATCGACGCAAGCGAGAAAACTCCACATCAGACACAAGCTCGCCTCGCTGCCAATACTGAAGATCGTCTCGTAAGCCAAGAACGTCGTAGTCAAGCTATTCGTGCTACGGCAAATGACTTTGTGGAAGTGGAAGTGATTGAACACAACTGTAGTGTGTTGAATGTAGTTTGCCAGTTCTGTGGTTCACTAAATTTTGCTGAGGAGCGGCCATCAGATGGAAAGTTCACAAGTTGCTGTCGGAAAAGGCAAAGTGAAAGTGGAAAAGCATATCGACTCCAATGGCAACGTGCTCCAATAAATTGCAGGGAAACCTTTTGATCAGTGATAAGAGATTCACACAAAATATCGTATACCGAGAACTCTTCCAAAGTCCTTAATTTAATTTAATAAGTTCAGAAAAATGATCACACAATTAAACGTTAATTTACATCTTTAATATTACAGCTTCCGTCCTAGGACGGGCTAACGAGCTAGTTTCTAAATACACATTTAAAAATATGATTTTTTTGGAAAAAGAAAACACAACATCCACAACAACATAGGCAGGAGAGGCTCACATGGTAGACTGGGCTGTCAGTTCGGGCTGTGCGGGCCATAGGTGTAATTGTTTGTATGGCTGTTAGTCCACCCATTGGTGACGATTACCTTCCCTGAGCGTTCGCATTCGGTAGTTTCTCATTCATTCTGTCGCGGATTCATTACAGCGTGTTACAGCGTGGCTGTGCGGAATCCATGTGGAGCGAGGGGAGAGCAAGTTTCGGAAAGTGCACAGCATAACCACCGCCGCCTTCACAACCCCTGCAGTTGAGATCCGCACCCGGTACTTTCTGAAATTTTTGGTATAAAAAAAGACCATGAAGCTGCCATTCTATGAAATAATGACCTGTGCAGAGGTGATATGATGTAGTTTGTGCTTGTGTGATTGTGGTGGTGCATGCAGTGGTTTTGCAAAAACTGCCTGTGGAATAGTGCTCGGGGTTACCGTTTGTCATTAAGGACAATACTGGGATCGTTATAGATAGGTATACAATGTACTCGACTAGTAGTTTGTGCCTACTACAAGCCACCATAAGGATTCATCACTCCTTCCTAAATATTAAGACAGCACAGATCAGGGCTCTGCAGTCACCCATGCAAATCCATGGTCAATCGGCTTCGAAAGCCCAAATTGTGTGGCCCACTGTAATGAATTGGTGTTTTCTTCATTAATATAACCAAACAGAGGGAAATCCTCATTTAATGTGGGTATAATTGCTGCCATACACTGTGACAACAGACCCTTCTTGCGGTAGTCAGGCCTCACAAATGCTATGCCAAGCGCTCCATATGAGTAGCAGAGAATCCAGGCGACTGGACTTCCAGAAGCGTCCAGGACACAGCTATTGGGAAATCCATTTTTTATACAAGTCTGGATTAAGCGCAGGCTGTCAGGGTGGCCTTTGTATTTCCATGAGTTGCACACCAACTCAGCGTGGCTTGTATTTAACATCGCTGTTTTCATGCCTGATTTAGAATTTGGAATTCTGCAAAACAATGGAAGCACAAATAAAACACACGCATAAAACAGAAGTTAATAATTGGACAATTTTTTAATTCATGGCTTTGGTTGTCAAAGCCGAAGTTAATGATTGGGATGAATATCTTATCGTCACAAGAGGGGGGAACTACATTACATTGTGGTGTTTCAAGTGATGAATTATTACACAACCTGGATTTTTAATGTCCTGGAAAGACTTACAGATTTCTCAAGAAAGCCACTTCAAAACGAGGACGATTCTGAGAAATCCAGGGAAGGTGGACACTCTATTCAATGTCGGGATCTACAAGGCCAAGTTGGAGGATGAAAGGTCAAGAGTATGAGGTTGAGGCCAGTGCCAGTCAAGGTCGTATCCTCAAGACTAGTGTATATATGTTGAACTTTTTTCACACCATACGTAGCCAAGTGACCGCTGGCCCTCTGGTAGTCCGCAAGGTCATGGGGAAGTAGTCGACGTCACCATTGAAAGCACTATGATTCAGAGTAGTTTTAAAGAAATTGGCTTATTGTGCATTACAAAACTTTTTTTGTGGATTGGCAATGGTCTCCGGATCCAAAAATATTGGGAACCACTGCTCTAGTATTAGGCCATTGTGAAGGCTGGGGGCTCTATGCCAAGGCCTTGGGACTAAGGCCACACTCGAGGCCTAGGCTGAAAACAAGAGTTGCATTCATTTTTGAATTCGTCTCCTGATAAAATCGCATGGTTGAATAAAACAAAAACATGGCAAATATAGCACGGCATGACTTGTACCTGAGTGTGGCAGGGTAATTCATTGTGAACATGTCGTAGGGCGAGGGCCAGGAGAGACGGACATTTTTTCTGGCCGCCAAATCATCCACACGTTCTTTCAAATCAACATCTATACCTGTTTACACACAAAACGTTCAACCAAATGTAACAGTGCTGTGTAGCGGTTTAGGATTTCCTCAGACAAAGATTCATGCATGTGCCACTTATTGCTTGAAATACAATGTACAGTGGCAAGAAATGGCAGAATCATGCTGCAGTATTTTTAATGTGATAATTATGAATGCAAAGAAAGCCAAATTGTATGTAACTGTTGTTCTAGTGTGTTTTTTTTCCAAAACTAAAAACTCTACATTTTTGGTAATAACATTATAAGGAACATTATATAACGGGAGATGCTTCTAGCAATGGCCCTTCTTTATAACACAAACAGACCAGATAGGTGGAGTAGATGAGAGTTGAAGAATGCACTGTACACCATGGGGCCTGTTAAGAATATATAAATAATGTTTCCTGATTGACATATGAAAAGTTATCCAAGAGTAGATATTGAGTAACAGATAATCCCTTCCGTAATCTAAAATGTATTTTCATTTAAAGAACAATACAAACATTTTGCATACTGGGTAAGAGAAGCCCATTTTATATTTACTAATTCATTCCGATCCCCCAGTACAATCTATTTTGGATGTATAGACAGTTCACCTGCCAGCATGAAGGGCTTCTTCCATTCCACAACATTAAACAGGAGGTCAGCAAGGCTGCTTGGGTTGAGTGAAAATGTGGAATAGCTGGGCATGAACGGCTTTTCACCGGCCTTGAAGGGAAGATTGCAACATGAATCATTAAGTTCTACATACGAGTCGAACTTAAATAAAACGAATCAACACAACTTTCGCCTTTACATTTTTTATGAGCTCAAAGAAAGTTGCTTCAATGTTATTGGCACGAATAAAATATACGTCCACCCACCATTCCTATGCATATTCTGGCCTCAACTTCAAAATTAGTACTTGGTGTGTAAACATCGCCACTTGGGTGACAAAGGCGTCGAGCGTGATGCTGGCCACCCATCCCCTCGTGTGCCGTGATGGCCTTCAGAGGTGCTCGCTAACAGCACTTGCCCCAACAGTTTGTTCAGGCTATCGGGGGGATCTTCGTCTTTGTGTGGGCAATTGTGGTGACTCATTGTGCCCCTTTCTACACGCAAGCCAGTATCAGGACTCAAGTGAAAATAAAACTGACTTTTTTTTTCTATTTATGGTACTTAAGTTTGTGTTTATTTACCATATAGTGTTATTATAGTGTCACATGTGTTATGGGCAGCCCGGGTTACGGGGTGTAGTACCAGCCCTAGCGGTGCTTTGGTGAGCGCTGGTTTGCGCGGAGGCACCGCTAGCAGTGTGCGGTGCGGGCTCCCGGTGAAGGAGCGAGAGGGAGCATCAGCCAGCCAGGGTTACGTTGAGGCATGATACGCTGGTTGACCTGCTGACACGTGACTGGATGATATTGGAGGGGGGCCACCGCTGGACGGGGGCCGCGGGGCGGTCACGTGGTCCAAAAGAGCTCTCGGGAACCTTCGAGAAAGAGCTCGAGAGACTTGGAATGTGGGTGGGGCGGAGGGCGGAGACAGCCCCAGCCCCAGCCCCAGCCCGGGTGCATATAACGAGGACCCCGTGAGGAGCTCGAGGTTTTCGTGTGCTGGTGTTACGAAGATCCACGTCGGGGAGAACAAGCCTCTAGCCGGGACCCAGCTTGTGGTCCGGACCGGGATAGTGAACCGTGTCTAGTTCTGCCGTAGCGTGGTTACATGGGCATTCGAGACCTGAGTGTAGACCGTGTTGTGTTGGGTGCTGTTGTATAATACATAGTGTTGCTCCCAAGATAACGTCTGCGACTGAGTTGGACTCACTACACATGTACATGTACAATACTTATTCTGCTTCATGAGTTTATCTTATCTTAACAATGTTTCCCTTTGAACCATAATATATTGAATAACATTGACCGAATTGGCATTGAAATCTGGTACATTGTTGTTCCAACTTAGGAACAAATTATGTTCGTAAGTCGAGCATTACCCGCTACTGGTCAACCCACCCATGCCCCAAATATAACTCACCTGCTCCCTTGGCTGTACAACGACGGCTTGAAAGTTTGGCCAGGAGTCCACGTAAACGTCCATAGGTCCCGACATGCCTTTCAGTCCAAAGTACAACCTCCCATACGTCTACAGAAACACGATAGTTAATTAATGTACCTATTTAGAGATTCAGATGATGGTGAGGATGAAGGAGTTGATGTCAATGGTTGAACACGATAGATGACAACACTGCATACTGAGAGAAGACTTAACAGATAATGAAATGTTATGGTGATGGAGGTTTAAGATGGTTTTGATTATGATCATTATAGATAGATGATGAAGACTTTGATTAGAGAAGGATGAAGATCAGATATATGTGATGATGATGGATTATGAAGATGATTAATAAGATGGTCATAAAAGGTAGTGATTGTGGTGATGATTTAATTTTCTATGCTTTCCCAGTCAGGAAATCCTGCAGTGAGTCAGGTCTATTTGAGCATTCGGAGTATGACAATGAAAGAGGTATATGATGATGGCAGACATGGATGATAATAAGAATGAAGATACCGTGCAGTGGCGGCTCCTGCAAAATCTCTCAGGGGGGGCAAATGTCTGGATGAATGATAAGGTCCACCCATGCAATGGATAAATTAACAGCTTAAGCATGTAAAGGCAACTTCACTTCTTTAATATTAATGAAAAATAAAGTGACTCTTACAATACATCTTGTTTGTTTCTATACTCACTATTATTACAATCCACTCAGTTTCTTTTATTAAAGATTCCACTAGGTGGCGACAAATAATATTGTTGACTGAAACGTGCTTACGTATGATGACGTAAGCACGTTAGTGCGAGCCCTCCCGGAAGCCATAGAGAATGCATTGCAGCGCCCGCCGTTCGAAAAAAAACATCTTTGAATGTAAGTCTATGGGACCACTCGGGGTGATTCTCAGCTGGCGCCAAATCGCCCAAAAAGAGGCGGTACTCCACAGAACGTAGCATGACGCTGATTGGACTATATCCAGAGGCACAGTAACGGCTCGCGGAACTCCGTGGTTGAATGACATTGGTGGTGCGTCGCCCAATCGCCCTAATGAAGAAACCTCCCCTGATACCGTGTGATGAAGATGGTGCAGTTACACTGCACGTTACTTGTCACGCCAATCAGGGACATATTTACCGCACTACCGTGAGAGGAAGAGCGCTAGTTATCCACACACTGAGGCCACGATACCGCTGATAAGTGGGGCGCACAGCATAGTACAGTACAACTGCATTTTAATTGCATTGCCTTCTGCTGCCCATAACGTAGCTCTTGCACCACCCGACAGCACCTGTGTTATGCGTGGTGGTTGCCCATCCAAGCACTATCCAGGCTCCACCCTTGCTTAGCTTCTAAGATGTGATGAGATTGGTTTCATTCGGGGTGGTTTGGTCACGGGCAATGAAACAAAGCTCCAGTTAACAAACCAAGCAGGTGCTGCTGAGTTCACTCGCCTTGGCAGAGTGAGGAAGACGGCGAGACAAGGCCACCATCAGCTCCCTCAAGTGCTGCCTGCTGCGCAGAATGATCATTTTCTTGTCTGCGAGACCATGGTAAGAGGATGGATCACACACATTCACGTAGTACCAAACTAAACAGGAGCAATTGGCTGGTTACGAAACATGGATACAGGCAGTCATCTACTCATGAACACCAGCGCTTACGAACCAGCTGGACATGTTCGTCGGATTGGCAGACCCCGCCTACAACTCCCATTGGTGCGGGAGCCGTGGTGCCCGGGCCAGGTACCACACCAGTGCTGGGCGCCATTTTACCCGGGAAGGGCATGACATGGCCGGCGGGCGCCATTTTGCAGAGAGCTCGGGACAGCGCTGCATGTAAGCCGGTTGTTTTTTTATGCTCAGGAACACGGTCCAAGACATGTCGCTTAGTTTCCCCAATGTAACTACTGTTGTAGATACAGCTTAGTTTGTAGATGCCAGAGTTTGCATATCAGGGATCCTATTCTTCACAGATGGGATCAGATCACGAATTTTATGTACTGTGTTAAATCGAGCCTGGATCGTGTGTTTGCTCAAGATTTTGGAAATATTTTTGGTGACCCCTGCTATGTATGACAAGGTGATGGTTTTGATTGGGTCCTCAGATGGCTCTTTCCCAACGGTTGGGGTGGTGGCTTTACAGATTGTGTGGTCCGAATATCCATTCATCTTGAGAGCTTGGTGCATGGGTTTCAGTTCACTGGCTAGGTGATGATGGTCGGAGATGCATCGAGCTCAATGGTGTAGAGTTTTTATGAGGGAATTCTTCTGGGATGGATAGTGTTGGGCGTCAGGTTTTAGGTAGGCATCTGTATGAGTTGCTTTCCTGTAGACAGTGTCCAATTGAGCCATCTGGTCTCTTTTCGATTAAAACATCCAAAGATGGTAGCTTTCCATCCCTTTCCACCTCCATGGTGAATTTGATGGCTGGGTGTATGGAACTAATGTGGTTGAGGAATTGGATCAGAGCTGGTAGGCCATGTGGCTAGATGACGAACGTGTCATCTACGTACCTCTTCCACAAGGACGGGCGTAGAGTGGATGCCTGGATGGTGTCTGTCTCAAAATTTTCCATGAAAACATTGGCTCCCACCGGAGATAAGGGAGAACCCATTGGGGTGCCTTCAACTTGTTTGTAAAATGTTCCATTCCAGATGAAGTATGTATTGGTGAGGCAGTATCTAACCAGGGCCGGTACATCAGCATTCAATCCTTGTTGGACTAAATCTTCAATGATTGCAATGTTGTCGGTCACATGAACTTTGGTGAACAAAGAAACTACGTCGAAACTAACGAGTAAATCACCTGGAGATAGTGAGATGTCATTAATTAAGGATACCAAGTGAGCTGAGTTAAGTACAGATGAGGTGGTCTTACCAGTAAATGGTTGCAAGGTCTCAGACAGAAACCGGGCCAGTTTGTAGGTGGGTGAGTCAATGGTGAGACGATGGGACGAAGGGGTGTACCTTCTTTATGGATTTTTGGTAAGCCATACAATCTGGTAAGTCTAGCAGCAAAGGGTTTTAAGGAAACCCGTTTGGATTGTTCAATTAATGAAGCCGAATCAGTGATGATACTACTGGTGTAAGGGCCTCTGCTCAAGGGAGCTCTAGAGAGCCCCTCCATGAGTTGTTTAACCTGCTCTTCCTTGCTGGCCAAAATTATTGGAAGCGTTGGGGATTCTGTACCTACACTTTACCCCACCACACATGACCTGCCAATGAACCGCAATGTACCCATGTTTACTGCTGGGTGGACAGACGCGGGGGAGTGGATTTCAGAATTAGAATCTTTATTTATACTGGAGGAATCCGATGAGCTATAAAGCTCTTTTTCACAGATGTCCAGCCGACTCACAGATGTCCAGTAGTTTAAATTAATACATTAATAGATATAATACACTTACAACTGTTGTTTCAATTGTCAAGCCAGGAGATTGAAGCCCACAAACGACTTCTGGGACCACAAGTACGGTACGTACTGTGCCGTGTGCAAACCATCCCACCATGTCATCAATTAACACAGCGGCATAAATATCAGAGCACATTTCCAGATGTTTGGAGGTCGTATATCATAGGCCACTTTCGAGATCCCTCATTAATATAAACTTGTACGTAACGTATTTATAATTAATTGTAGCTTCATATGCTACAGTAGGAAAGCTTAATTTACACCCAATTGTGTTTCCCGCAATGATGTACCCCCTCCAAAATGTTTGGCTGGGTCTGCTACTGCAAGTTATAGTTTCATACCTTTGTTATTATTCCCAACAAAATTATTCCCAAAAAACAAAACAAATAAAAAAACGATGCATTAAAACTTTCATAGAAAGTAGCAGTTTTGCATATTAATTCCGTGCATTATTACATGTACACAATTTTAAATAAAAACGAGCACAACTTACTTTTGTTAACCTGAATAGTGCGTGTGATCTCGAGTGCTGGAAATCTTTTATGCCACCTCCTTTGTCGAGAAGAGCAGGGCAATATTTCCTCGCCCAGCAGTCTACATGCAATTTATATGACGACTCCGCTAATATGCTAATATGTAACTACACTTGACCGCTTTTCCATAGTTAAACGGAAAATTATTGTTTAAATTTCTGCAACTGATTCACTGGGATAAGACATACGGAGCCATTATGTACAATTTTAAGAACACGATGGCATTTTCTAGCTCTAACCCCATTATCACAAAAGATCATCATCAGCCATTCTGAATCTACTGCCGGGAGAAAGCTTATCTTTTGACACGGTTGTAATGTGTAATGCGAGCGTAAACGGGGTTCGCTGCTGGGCTCTGGCCCAATCACACGGGCCGGGGTATTGGGGGGCGGAGCCCAGTATGGGGGGCGTGTGGGAGAGGCCGCCGTTCACCTCGGGTCCAATTGGAAGCGAGGTGAATGGATGTGGAGCCAGCAGAGCAGAATGGGAAGGCCGGATCTGACGATCCGGAAGGGGAGGAGTCAGGGTCACGTGGTAAAGAGGATATAGGTGGGAGCCCGGAAGGGCTCCGGGTCAGTTGCTGTAGTAAAGAAGCTGAGCCATGTTGGGTGGCCGGAGGGGATCCACGCCATCGGCCACGTGGCTCAAGGGGCTTCGGCACGCTGTCGGCCAGCGGTGTGCGGAGTGGGGAAGCGGAGGAACTGACGGGGGAAGCGCGTGCGGGGCGCGCGCGAGGAGACGCTGGTCCGCTGTCAGGACCAGCGGGGTGCGAGAAGGAAACTAAATAAAAGAGCAACGGAGACCAGCAGTGCCTGACGAAGTCTTTTATTACAAATGTAACAATCGATGTGGCTCTTAGCGTCCGATACTTCATCACGCTGGTCAGTGCCGGTTGATGAAGACGGTGAGCATAAATGTGGGAACATAGAAGTACAATACAACGATTATTTTCGCACCTGATAGGCTCACAGTGATGACATGACCTTTACTCCTCTATTTAAGACCGAAACAGGAGGACTTCTTCAAAATTCTGGCTATCACCTGATGAAGCTGATGTAATCACCAGCGAAACGTCGTGCTCTAATTGTAAATGTTGTGGGTTTACTCTCAAACACACCGTTGTGCTGAAGTAATAACTAATTGGTAGGTGTTGCTTCCATGTCAAACCTTACTAATTGGCTGTGACGGGTGGTAGCAGATTTAACGACACATTTATTGCTACACGATCTAACCCAAATTAACTGTCGGTGCATTCCAGGTGATTTGGTCATAGGGCAAATGTTAAATGTACAGCTCTTTCTGGCAATAATACAAGTTTAAGATGTTGAAACACCAATTAAATCTATGGATATACATGAAGTCTGTATTAATCACACATACTTGTGCTAAAACATGCAAACAAATATGCGTTGGTACAATGATGTATGCATTGTGATATTGATTCTGCCATAAAGGGTCCCATTGATATATATGGGGCTAGTTTGTTGTTTTAATTAGCCCCACCTCTGTCTACTCTTCAATATAAATTGCACATCACAGTTAAGTATTTGGTAGGTTGTAAGTGGTGGGATAAAGTGTGGGTAGGCAGCTCTTTCAAGACGTCTGTCCAGTGTGGAAGAGTAGGGCAAATGACAATAGTAAGAGTCTCTCTAGTGCTCTATAACAGATGTGATTCACCAGCAGTGCCATAATCAAGCAATTGCAGGGCTGCACCATTACATAGAAATACTCATTCTTAGACACGTGATTCAGTGCATGTGTAGTGTAATAGCGCCAGCTGCTGGGCAGCAGCAGCAACTGTGGTGGACAGAGTACACACACCGGTGAGCGTGTGTTGGGGTGTGTTGGCAGGGCGGAGGAACTGGGGAAAACGTCACAGACGACGCCATCTGGAAGCCCCTGGAACCCGCTAGTGGGTTCGAGAAGGGAGGTGTGGCCAGGGCGGAGTTAGGCCACGCTGGGAGGATAAAAGGAGCCGAGAGTGGGAGCTCGAGGCTGCCGGTTCTGGGATTGGATTTGTCTCGCCGTTGCTGTCGTCTTGTCGCCGTTGTCACTGCCATCTGTCTCAGTCAGCGCCGTCAGTGTTAGACGGCGCTGCCATCTTCGCTAGATATTGTCAGTGTTAGACGTCTAGTGTTGTGTTTCGGCGAGGCTAAGCGACTAGAGAGATTCTGTGGATGAGACCATGAATGTTCTGAATAAAATAAGTTGCCTCCTACAAACCTCTTCTCCGAATCGCTGACACTACACATGTTAGTGAACAGAAGTCCAACAGGAAGTCAGTCAGCTTATGAGCTTTTTAATCAGCCAGCATAGAAGGCATATCCAGTCATAACCTACTTTCACGAAGGCTTCTGAGCAATAATTTACCTGTCCTTTGTATACCCTTTTGTGTCCTCTATCCAAACCACTCATGTTTGTACTGTGCAAAGTGATCCAGCGTGGACCGAAGGTCATTTAATGAGTACCAGGATTTAAAATAAGTACCACATTGTGGGGAAGTCAACGTTGGTTGTTCTACGGATGGACTCATGCCCACCATAGGAAAATGGAATTTCCACCGCTTGCTCAGGGTTGCAAACAGGTTATGAGTCCTGGCGCAATGTTCATTTTGAGCAGAAAAAAAAACTTTGACTCATAATTTCTCGTTTTGTAAAACTGCCCTTGAGGATCGTGACCAACTCCCTCGTGGCTGATGAGACTCTGAACGTCGAGAAGCATATCTGGAGTCAGGGAGTCTACTAATCGTTTGTGTTGCCTAATAATCCAGTGTGGCTGAAGGGGTTTGTGTAAATGTGTGAATTCGTAGCTGTCAACCCATACGATTTACCCCGTATCCTCGTACATGGAAATTGAGTTGTCAGGTCCACACGGCGTACAGCCGTGCCAGAAAAATAAAAAAAATGTCTATTTGTTTGTTTGTTTCTCCCTTGTGATGGCACTTTTCAGGATAAACTATGAGATGTTTAGGGGCACGGGGGTGACCATGAAGGTGTTAATTTGTGTGTAACAAGGTAGAGGGCACGGCTGGTGAGGGGTTGAAGTCTCGGGGGGCGCCACTGAGCCCGCATTTAAAAGACAACCACCGAGCAGCCCCCGGCCGTGTGAGTCGCAGCGTAAGTTTATTTATCTTCTCGACGTCTTTCTTTGTATAACGATGTCGTGCTGCGGTCATTTTGTGCTTCGTTTCGTGCTTGATGTGACGACCGAAGCGTTCTCCAAACCTCTGCTGCCCGTGCCTTGGATGTCTCAATTGGATCCAAGCTCAAGGCCGTCTCTCTTTCTCGTATCTTGTCAGTAAAATAAAGTCACAATGTATTGTGCTGCGGCTTGTAATCGCGTGTATTTATATGCTCCTGTGTGTTTATGTTCGTGTGTGTATCTACAATTTGTATGACATCGCTACGTCTCTGTCGGACTAAATACGTGAATCTGTATTCAAGTCCTCTTGTTAAAAATAAACACTTTGCTCAGTCGTGCTGTAGGCCCAAGGCTCGGTGCACTGTACGGTAGCACTAACACCAGCAATGATACTAACTCTCTTAACTCTCTAACACCAGCAGTGTCACTAACTCTGTAACTAACACCAGCAATGATACTAACTCTCTAACACCAGCAAAGATACTAACTCTCTAACACCAGCAAAGATACTAACTCTCTAACTAACTAACACCAGCAAAGATACTAACTCTCTAACTAACACCAGCAGTGTCACTAACTCTGTAACACCAGCAATGTTACTAACTCTCTAACTAACTAACACCAGCAGGTCACTAACTGCTCGGCACACCACCACTATACTTCACCACGCCGGTCGGTGCGGGTTGGCCTTGGCGAGGAATCGAACTCGGGACAATGACCCCCCCCCCCCCCCCCCGTGGAGACTGTGTTAGCGAGCAGCAACAACCACGCCCGGCCGCCTTTGTCTCCCTAGTGGCGATGTTTACCACACACCGCACCGGGTACTCATTTGAGGCCGAGCCGACCTAGGGGGAGGCCCTGTGGTGTTGTGCCGTGAGCGGGAATCGAACTCGGGGTTCTCTGGCGGGTTGGCAGCGCTGCGCTAACAGCGGCACCACCGCTCCCCCACGCATTTGTTGTATTGCAACAAACAGCAGCGCCACTCGCAATTATGAAATTACGAGGCTTTCCCGGACAAATGAGTTACGTTATAGTAATTATTACCATTGATATTGTTACAAAAAATAATTCTCTGGAGTTTATAACGAAGGATTGCAGCTGATTGTGCCCCTAGGATTGCGTGCGTGGCGGTGTTGGTGGTCAGCGTGCCGTGCTAAGAACCCGGCCACGCCAGGAGGATAAGAGGGGCCCCGGGACGAGGGCTCAGGGCGGTTGCTGCAAGTGGATCCCCTCGCTGTGTTGCGATTCGTCACCTTCGTCGCCGACATCTCGACCACCTTAGATGCCGCTAACTAGACAACCTGCCAACTGTTCTAGCTAGGTAGTGCCGTCGAAAGAGATGGATGTGTGACTAGCGTGTAAGCATGTGGGACGCGGTTAGCTCCCCAACGTGTAGAATAAAAGGTGCCTTAAAGAACCCTGTCTACGACTGAGCCCCTACATATATATGGATGCTCCGAAAGTGTGTAGTGCAAAGAGGGACGCGCTACAGTGGTTGCTCGGGACTGTCATCATTCCCACTACACCAGCCAATCAGCTGCCGGGAAAACAATCAAAATGCAAGATGGCTGCCCATGTTGCATCAAGTCCCTGTGCAAAATGTAATCACTCCGTGCACTTAAACAGGATGGCAGCTGAAGTGATGTGTGAATTTGCATGCATTTATGTATGGAAGTGTGAGTGCGTGTTAGTTATTTCATCGTTCAAATTTATTATTTTGCACGAGAATGTTTCTTTTCAGGCGATGTCGGGCTTCCACATGGCATCAGGCCTGCAGCTCTTGTGCGTGCCTCTCTTGTCCTCCCGCAGCCCAGGGTCACACTATTTTAGTGCAACCACATCGCACACAGCTAGGAACCCGTGCAGAGCGAGGGTCAGGTGACTTTTGTCCATGTGATATTGTGGTCGTGTGTGCAGTGGTGTGCAATAAACGTCTGTAAATGGATAGTGCTCAGGATTCCAGTTCGTCGTTAAGGACATTACTGGGGTCATGCCCGCTTAAAAAAAGTAAAAACGGGTGATAGTCCTCCTTGGTTTGATCTGAACATTTCTGAATTAATTAAAAAAATATATAGCCTGGAATAATGCAAAACTGTCAAATAACCTTCTCGATTGGATTACCATAGTACACTTTGAAATAGATGCACTCTCCAAGTAAGAAATTCAACATTTTCCTACTACCACCAAACCACCCTAAATTCACAAATAAATCTAAGAAGTTTCTGGCAAATGTTTAACTTAGTTGAAAACAAAGGAAAGCAAAATGTTCTTCCAAAAAAATTCTTATTGGATGTCAAATAACTGTTCAGAAAACAAGAAATTGTCAATGGATTTAATTCTCATTTTGGATCAGCAGGGCATATCTTTGACAAAACACACCAGGGTAAAATGTATCCAAATACAGCACTGTTCACATCACTCACTTCTTCCTCTTCACACATCAACCGTAAAAATGTTCGTGAGAGTCATCGTCCATACTTCTTGTTTCGTCCTATACCTCTTGTTTCGTCCTATACCTGAACTGGATGTATTGTGTAAGCTGGCATCAATTAAGGCATCATCGTCCACGGGAGAAGACGAGTTGCCTGTATTTGCACTTGTGGCTGTGGCAGATCTCTTTTATAAACCCCTCACACACATTTTAACCTCTTACTTATCAAAGGTACATTTATGGTCGAGTGTAAATCCTCTCTTATTCGTCCACTATATATAAATTGCTCCAAAGAATACCCTAATAATTATAGTAGCCTGGGCTACTTAAAAAGTCACAATCTCCTTCACAGCAATGATGGATGTACTACAATTATTTTCAGTAACCTGGATAAAGGCCACAAATGCTGTGCGCTATTCATCAACTTGTCAAACGCCTTTAATACTGTTAACCATGATAATCTACTTACAAGACTTGATCAATGGAACATTTTAGACAGTAAAATAAAATGGTTAAGAGATACCTCTCAGACCGTTTTACAGAAGGTACATAGTGATAGCATCTTTTGCTCGGTCTGGTTTTTCCACTTGAAAACACACATAGATATACAGTACAGTACAAGGAACTATGAAATCACTAATATAATGAAATCACTAATATAATAATATAATGAGCCAAAAATGTCTGTGTGTAATGCGCGTGACGTCACTCCATGTCGACCAGCCCCCTCATTAATAATCATGAACGGGTGACGTCACTCCGCATGAAGGTGGAGCGGAAACGAAAATTTGTTTACACAAATTAGCTTTCATTTTGACCTTTCTTTATGGAAAGTAAAGCGAATAAAGAAATCAACACGGCAACTAATATAACGAGCCAAAAAAGGCTGACGTCACACCACATGCTTCCCCCCCTAATTATTATTCATGTGCCTAGATTTTTAGTATAACGTAGAAGGTCGAGCAGCAATGATATTTTTTTTACACAAATTCGCTTTAGATTTGACATATCTCTTTAGCAAGTGACGACAATAATGAATTCTACGCCGCATCAGAGTGCTTCAGGTGATTTGAATACAGTGCTAAAGTGAAGTTAGGGGTTTTTTTCAAATTATACAGCCACAGAGATTGTTCGCCTTTGCCTATTGTGTAAGATACCGAAGAGTCCCTTGGTCAGAAAATTTACCAATTTTAATGCTTCGTTTGCCTCTTCGCTAGCTAGATTTGGTCCCTCTGCAGATCACATTGCCCCTATACAGTGTCTAAAAAGCGCGAGGCAACCTTTATCGCAATGTTCCAGCTGCTAGAGCACGTTAAGTGTCAAAAGATCTAAATACGTCAGCCCAGGATTGCCAAACATGGAGGATGAAAATACGACAGCTGAGAAATGCCGTTTGCAAAGAGAAAGACAGCAGAGATGGAGAGCTCGCCAGAGCCAAGACACTTTGGACAGTATTTTTACAGAGAATGCTGAAAGGCAAGCATATCGACGAGAACAAGAAAGTCCGGATCAGACGCAATCTCGATGTGCAGCTGACGCTCTTTATCAAGCAAATCGACGCAAGTGAGAAACTCCACATCAGACACAAGCTCGCCTCGCTGCCAATACTGAACATCGTCTCGCAGGCCAAGAACGTCGTAGTCAAGCTATTCCTGCTACGGCAAATGACTTTGTGGAAGTGGAAGTGATTGAACACAACTGCAGTGTGTTGAATGTAGTTTGCCAGTTCTGTGGTTCACTAAATTTTGCTGAGGAGCGGCCATCAGATGGAAAGTTCACAAGTTGCTGTCGGAAAAGGCAAAGTGAAAGTGGAAAAGCATATCGACTCCAATGGCAACGTGCTCCAATAAATTGCAGGGAAACCTGTTGATCAGTGATAAGAGATTAACACAAAATATCGTATACCGAGAACTCTTCCAAAGTCCTTAATTTAATAAGTTCAGAAAAATGTCTTTATGTGCTACATTTTCTAATAAAATTAACAATCACACAATACAACGTTAATTTACATCTTTAATATTACAGCTTCCGTCCTAGGACGGGCTAACGAGCTAGTTTCTAAATACACATTTAAAAATATGATTTTTTTGGAAAAGAAAACATCCACAACAACATAGCTGTCAGTTCGGGCTGTGCGGGCCATAGGTGTAATTGTTTTTATGGCTGTTAGTCCGCCCATTGGTGACGATTGACTTCCCTGAGCGTCCGCATTCGGTAGTTTCTCATTCTGTCGCGGATTCATTACAGCGTGTTACAGCGTGGCTGTGCGGAATCCATGTGGAGCGAGGGGAGAGCAAGTTGCGGAAAGTGCACAGCATAACCACCGCCGCCTTTACAACCCCTGCAGTTGCGATCCGCACCCGGTACTTTCTGAAATTTTTGGTATAAAAAAAGACCATAAAGCTGCCATTCTATGAAATAATAACTTGTGCGGAGGTGATATGATGTATTTTGTCCTTGTGTGAGTGTGGTGGTGCATGCAGTGGGTTTGCAAAAACTGTCTGGAATAGTCCTCGGGGTTACCGTTTGCCATTAAGGACAGTACTGGGATCGTTATAGATAGGTATTCAATGTACTCGACTAGTAGTTTGTGCCTACTACAAGCCACCATAACAGCATTCTAGAAAATATCAAGTGAGGATTCATCACTCCTTACTAAATATTAAGACAGCACAGATCAGGGCTCTGCAGTCACCCATGCAAACCCATGGTCAATCGGCTTCGAAAACCCAAATTTTTTGGCCCACTGTAATGAATTGGTGTTTTCTTCATTAATATAACCAAACGGAGGGAAATCCTCATTTAATGTGGGTATAATTGCTGCCATACACTGTGACAACAGACCCTTCTTGCGGTAGTCAGGCCTCACAAATGCTAAGCCAAGGGCTCCATATGAGTGGCAGAGAATCCAGGCGACTGGACTTCCAGAAGCGTCCAGGACACAGCTATTGGGAAATCCTTTTTTTAAACAAGTCTGGATTAAGCGCAGGCTGTCAGGGTGGCCTTTGTATTTCCATGAGTTGCACACCAACTCAGCGTGGCTTGTATTTAACATCGCTGTTTTCAGGCCTGATTTAGATTTTGGAAATCTGCAAAACAATGGAAGCACAAATAAAACACACGCATAAAACAGAAGCTAATAATTGGACAATTTTTTAATTCATGGCTTTGGTTGCCAAAGCCGAAGTTAATGATTGGGATGAATATCTTACCGTCACAAGAGGGGGGAACTACATTACATTGTGGTGTTTCAAGTGATGAATTATTAACAACCTGGGTTTTTAATGTCCTGAAAAGACTTACAGATTTCTCAAGAATGCCACTTCAAAACGAGGACGATTCTGGGAAAACCAGGGAAGGTGGACACCCTATTCAATGTCGGGATCTACAAGGCCAAGTTGGAGGATGAAAGGTCAAGAGTATGAGGTTGAGGCCAGTGCCAGTCAAGGTCGTATCCTCAAGACCAGTGTATATATGTTGAACTTTTTTCACACCATATTTAGCCAAGTGACCGCTGGCCCTCTGGTAGTCCGCAAGGTCATGGGGAAGTAGTCGACATCACTATTGAAAGCACTATGATTTAGAGTAGTTTTAAAGGAATTGGCTTATTGTGCATTACAAAACTTTTTTTTGGATTGGCAATGGTCTCCAGATCCAGAAATATTGAGAACCACTGCTCTAGTATTAGGCCATTGTGAAGGTTGGGGGCTCTATGCCAAGGCCTTGGGACTAAGGCCACACTCGAGGCCTAGGCCGAGGACAAGAGTTGCATTCACTTTTGAATTCGTCTCCTGATAAAATCGTATGGTTGAATAAAAAAAAACCATGGCAAATATAGCACGGAATGACTTGTACCTGATTGTGGCAGGGTCATTCATTGTGAACATGTTGTAGGGCGACGGCCAGGAGAGACGGACATTTTTTCTGGCCGCCAAATCATCCACACGTTCTTTCAAATCAACATCTATACCTGTTTACACACAAAACGTTCAACCAAATGTAACAGTGCTGTGTAGCGGTTTAGGATTTCCTCAGACAAATATTCATGCATGTGCCACTTATTGCTTGAAATACAATGTACAGTGGCAAGAAATGGCAGAACAATGCTACAGTATTTTAAGTGATAATTATGAATGCAAAGAAAGCCAAATTGTATGTAACTGTTGTTCTAGTGTTTTTTCCCCAAAAAGTCTACATTTTTGGCAATAACATTATAAGGAACATTATATAACGGGAGATGCTTCTAGCAATGGCCCTTCTTTATAACACAAACAGACCAGATAGGTGGAGTGGATGAGAGTTGAAGAATGCATTGTACACCATGGGGCCTGTTAAGAATATATAAAGAATGTTTCCTGATTGACATATGAAAAGTTATCTAAGAGTAGATATTGAGTAACAGATAATCCCTTCCGTAATTTTAAATGTATTTGCATTTAAAGAACAATACAAACATTTTGCATACTGGGTAAGAGAAGCCCATTTTATATTTACTAAGTACAATCTATTTTGGATGTATAGACAGTTCACCTGCCAGCATGAAGGGCTTCTTCCATTCCACAACATTAAACAGGAGATCAGCAAGGCTGCTTGGGTTGAGTGAAAATGTGGAATAGCTGGGCATGAACGGCTTTTCACCAGCCTTGAAGGGAAGATTGCAACATGAAACATTAAGTTATACATACGAGTCGAACTTAAATAAAACTAATCAATACAACTTTAGTGTTTAATTTTTTTTCATGAGCTCAAAGAAAGTTGCTTCAATGTTATTGGCACGAATAAAATATATGTCCACCCACCATTCCTATGCATACTCAACTTAAAAAAGAGTACTTGGTGTGTAAACATCGCCACTTGGGTGACAAAGGCACCGAGTATGATGCTGGCCACCCACCCCCTCGTGTGCCATGCTGGCCTTCAGAGGTGCTCGCTAACAGCACTTGCCCCAACAGTCTGTTCAGGATATCGGGGGGATCTTTGTTATTGTGTGGGCAATTGTGGTGACTCATTGTGCCCCTTTCTACACGCAAGCCAGTATCAGGACTCAAGTGAAATAAAACGGACTTTTTTATATTTATAGTACTTCATTTTGTTTTATTTACCATATAGTGTTATTAGAGTGTTACATGTGTAGTGATTGTGGTTGTCACTGTATGGTGCCGGGGCTTACGAAGCCACGGCGGATAATGTGTTGTCATTATGGGCAGCCCGGGTTACGGGGTGTAGTACCAGCCCTAGCGGTGCTTTGGTGAGCGCTGGTTTGCGCGGAGGCACCGCTAGCAGTGTGCGGTGCGGGCTCCCGGTGAAGGAGCGAGAGGGAGCATCAGCCAGCCAGGGCTACGTTGAGGCATGATACGCTGGTTGACCTGCTGACACGTGACTGGATGATATTGGAGGGGGGCCACCGCTGGACGGGGGCCGCAGGGCGGTCACGTGGTCCAAAAGAGCTCTCGGGAACCTTCGAGAAAGAGCTCGAGAGACCTGGAAGGTGGGTGGGGCGGAGGGCGGAGACAGCCCCAACCCCAGCCCGGGGGCATATAACGAGGGCCCCGTGAGGAGCTCGAGGTTTTCGTGTGCTGGTGTTACGAAGATCCACGTCGGGGAGAAGAAGCCTCTAGCCGGGACCCAGCTTGTGGTCCGGACCAGGATAGCGAACCGTGTCTAGTTCTGCCGTAGCGTGGTTACATGGACATTCGAGGCCCGAGTGTAGATCGTGTTGTGTTGCGTGCTGTTGTATAATAAATAGTGTTGTGCTGCGTGCTGTTGTATAATAGTGTTGTGTTGCGTGCTGTTGTATAATAAATAGTGTTGCTCTCAAGATAACGTCTGCGACTCAGTTGGACGCACTACACATGTAAATATACAATACTTATTCTGCTTCATGAGTTTATCTTATCTTAACAATGCTTCCCTTTGAACCATAATATATTTAATAACACCGACCGAATTGGCATTGAAATCTGGTACATTGTTGTTCCAACTTAGGAACGAATTATGTTCGTAAGTCGAGCATTACCCGCTACTGGTCAACCCACCCATGCCCCAAATATAACTCACCTCCTCCCTTGGCTGTACAACTACGGCTTGAAAGTTTGGCCAGGAGTCCACGTAAACGTCCATAGGTCCCGAAATGCCTTTCAGTCCAAAGTACAACCTCCCATACGTCTACAGAAACACGATAGTTAATAAATTTACCTATTTAGAGATTCAGATGATGGTGAGGATGAAGGCGTTGATGACAATGGTTGAACACGATAGATGACGACAACACCGCATACTGAGAGAAGACTTAACAGATAATGAAACGTTATGGTGATGGAGGTTTAAGATGGTTTTGATTATGATCATTATAGATAGATGATGAAGATTTTGATTTGAGAAGGATGATGATCAGATATATGTGATGATGATGGATTATGAAGATGATTAATAAGATGGTCACAAAAGGTGGTGATTGTGGTGATGATTTAATTTTCTATGCTTGCCCACTCAGGAAAGCCTGCAGTGAGTCAGGTCTATTTGAGCATTCGGAGTATGACAATGAAAGAGGTATATGATGATGGCAGACATGGATGATAATAAGAATGAAGATACCGTGTGATGAAGACGGTGCAGTTACACTGCACGTTACTTGTCACGCCAATCAGGGATATATTTACCGCACTACCGTGAGAGGAAGAGCGCTAGTTATCCACACACTGAGGCCACCATACCGCTGATAAGTGGGGCGCACAGCATAGTACAGTACAACTGCATTTTAATTGCATTGCCTTCTGCTGCCCATAACGTAGCTCTTGCACCACCCGACAGCACCTGTGTTATGCGTAGTGGTTGCCCATCCAAGCACTATCCGGGCTCCACCCTTGCTTAGCTTCTAAGATGTGATGAGATTGGTTTCATTCGGGGTGGTTTGGTCACGGGCAATGAAACAAAGCTCCAGTTAACAACCAAGCAGGTGCTGCTGAGTTCACTCGCCTTGGCAGAGTGAGGAAGACGGCGAGACAAGGCCACCATCAGCTCCCTCAAGTGCTGCCTGCTGCGCAGAATGATCATTTTCTTGTCTGCGAGACCATGGTCAGGGGATGGATCACACACATTCACGTAGTACCAAACAAAACAGGAGCAATTGGCTGGTTACAAAATATGGATACAGGCAGTCGTCTACTCATGAACACCAGCGCTTACGAACCAGCTGGACATGTTCGTCGGATTGGCAGACCCCGCCTACAACTCCCGTTGGTGCGGGAGCCGTGGTGCCCGGGCCAGGTACCACACCAGTGCTGGGCGCCATTTTGCCCGGGGAGGGCATGGCATGGCCGGCGGGTGCCATTTTGCAGAGAGCTCGGGACAGCGCTGCATGTAAGCCGGTTGTTTTTTATGCTCAGGAACACGGTCCGAGACATGTCGCTTAGTTTCCCCAATGTAACTACTGTTGTAGACACAGCTTAGTTTGTAGATGCCAGAGTTTGCATATCAGGGATCCTATCCTTCACAGATGGGATCAGATCATGAATTTTATGTACTGTGTTAAATCGAGCCTGGATCTTGTGTTTGCTCAAGATTTTGGAAATCTTTTTGGTGACCCCTGCTATGTATGACAAGGTGATGGTTTTGATTGGGTCTTCAGATGGTTCTTTCCCAACGGTTGGGGTGGTGGCTTTACGGATTGTGTGGTCCGAATATCCATTCATCTTGAGAGCTTGGTGCACGGGTTTCAGTTCACTGGCGAGGTGATGATGGTCGGAGATGCATCGAGCTCAATGGTGTAGAGTTTTGATGAGGGAATTCTTCTGGGATGGATAGTGTTGGGAGTCAAGTCCTAGGTAGGCATCCGTATGAGTTGCTTTCCTGTAGACAGTGTCCCATTGAGCCTCTGGTCTCTTTTCGATTAGAACATCCAAAGATGGTAGCTTGCCATCCCTTTCCACCTCCATGGTGAATTTGATGGCTGGGTGTATGGAAATAATGTGGTTGAGTAATTGGTTCAGAGCTGGTAGGCCATGTGGCTAGATGACGAACGTGTCATCTACGTACGTCTTCCACAAGGACGGGCGTAGAGTGGATGCCTGGATGGTGTCTGTCTCAAAATTTACCATAAAACATTCGCTCCAACCGGAGATAAGGGAGAACCCATTGGGATGCCTTCAACTTGTTTGTAAAATGTTCCATTCCAGATGAAGTATGTATTGGTGAGGCAGTGTCTAACCAGGGCCGGTACAACAGCATTCAATCCTTGTTGGACTAAATCTTCAATGATTGCAATGCTGTCGGTAACAGGAACTTTGGTGAACAAAGAAACTACGTCGAAACTAACGAGTAAATCACCTGGAGATAGTGAGATGTCATTAATTAAGGATACCAAGTGAGCTGAGTTAAGTACAGATGAGGTGGTCTTATCAGTGAATGGTTGCAAGGTCTCAGACAGAAACCGGGCCAGTTTGTAGGTGGGTGAGTCAATGGTGAGACGATGGGACGAAGGGGTGTACCTTCTTTATGGATTTTTGGTAAGCCATACAATCTGGGAGGTCTAGCAGCAGAGTGTTTTAACCCGTTTGGTTTGTTCAATTAATGAAGTCGAATCGGTGATGATACTGCTGGTGGAAGGGCCTCCACTCAAGGGAGCTCTAGAGAGCCCCTCCATGAGTTGTTTAACCTGCTCTTCCTTGCTGGCCAAAATTATTGGAAGCGTTGAGGATTCCCTACCTACACTTTACCCCACCACACATGACCTGCCAATGAACCGCAATGTACCCATTTTTACTGCTGGGTGGACAGACGCGGGGGAGTGGAATTCAGAATTAGAATCTTTATACTGGAGGAATCCGATGAGCTATAAAGCTCTTTTTCACAGATGTCCAGTCGACTCACAGATGTCCAGTAGTTTTAATTAATACATTAATAAATGTAATACACTTACAACTGTTGTTTCAATTGTCAAGCCAGGAGATTGAAGCCCACAAACGACCTCTGGGACCGCAAGTATGGTACGTAATGTGCTGTGTGCCAACCATCCCACCATGCCATCAATTAACACAGCGGCATAAATATCAGAGCACATTTGCAGATGTTTGGCGGTCGTTTATCATAGGCCACTTTAGATATCCCTCATTAATATAAACTTGTATGTAACGTATTTATAATTAATTGTAGCTTCATTTGCTACAGTAGGAAAGCTTCATTTACACCCAATTGTGTTTCCCGCAATGATGTACCCTCTCCAAAATGTTTGGCTGGGTCTGCTACTGCACGTTATAGTTTCATACCTTTGTTATTATTCCCAACAAAATTATTCCCAACAAACCAAACAAATAAAAAAACGATGCATTAAAACTTTCATAGAAAGCAGCAGTTTTGCATATTAATTCCGTGCATTATTACATGTACACAATTTTAAATAAAAACGAGCACAACTTACGTTTGTTAACCTGAATAGTGCGTGTGATCTCGAGTGTTGGAAATTTTTATGTCACCTCCTTTGTCGAGAAGAGCAGGGCAATATTTCCTTGCCCAGCAGTCTACATGCAATTTATATGAGGACTCCGCTAATATCCTAATATGTAACTACACTTGACCTCTTTTCCATAGTTAAACGGAAAATTATTGTTTAAATTTCTGCAACTGATTCACTGGGATAAGACATACGTAGCCATTATATACAATTTTAAGAACACGATGGCATTTTCTAGCTCTAACCCCATTATCACAAAAGATCATCAACAGCCATTCTGAATCTATTGCCGGGAGAAAGCTTATCTTTTGACACGGTTGTAATGTAACAATCGATGTGGCTCTTAGCGTCCGATACTTCATCACGCTGGTCAGTGCCGGTTGATGAAGACGGTGAGCATAAATGTGGGAACATAGAAGTACAATACAACGATTATTTTCGCACCTGAGAGGCTCACAGTGATGACATGACCTTTACGCCTCTATTTAAGACCGAAACAGGAGGACTTCTTCAAAATTTTGGCTATCACCTGATGAAGCTGAAGTAATCACCAGCGAAACGTCGTGCTCTAATTGTAAATGTTGTGGGTTTACTCTCAAACACACCGTTGTTCTGAAGTAATAACTAATTGGTACGTGTTGCTTTCATGTCAAACCTTACTAATTGGCTGTGACGGGTGGTAGCAGGTTTAACGACACATTTATTGTTACACGATCTAACCCAAATTAACTGTCGGTGCATTCCAGGTGATTTGGTCATAGGGCAAATGTTAAATGTACAGCTCTTTCTGGCAATAATACAAGTTTAAGATGTTGAAACACCAAATTAACAACTTATGGATATACATAAAGTCTGTATTAATCACACATTCTTGTGTTAAAACATGCAAACAAATATGCGTTGGTACAATGATGTATGCATTGTGATCTTGATTCTGCCATAAAGGGTCCCATTGATATATATGGGGCTAGTTTGTTGTTTTAATTAGCCCCACCTCTGTCTACTCTTCAATATAAATTGCACATCACAGTTAAGTATTTGGTAGGTTGTAAGTGGTGGGATAAAGTGTGGGTAGGCAGCTCTTTCAAGACGTCTGTCCAGTGTGGAAGAGTAGGGCAAATGACAATAGTAAGAGTCTCTCGAGTGCTCTATAACAGATGTGATTCACCAGCAGTGCCATAATCAAGCAATTGCAGGGCTGCACCATTACATAGAAATACTCATTCTTAGACACGTGATTCAGTGCATGTGTAGTGTAATAGCGCCGGCTGCTGGGCAGCAGCAGCAACTGTGGTGGACAGTACACACACCGGTGAGCGTGTGTTGGGGTGTGTTGGCAGGGCGGAGGAACTGGGGCAAACGTCACAGACGACGCCATCTGGAAGCCCCTGGAACCCGCTAGTGGGTTCGAGAAGGGAGGTGTGGCCAGGGCGGAGTTAGGCCACGCTGGGAGGATAAAAGGAGCCGAGAGTGGGAGCTCGAGGCTGCCGGTTCTGGGATTGGATTTGTCTCGTCGTTGCTGTCGTCTTGTCGCCGTTGTCACTGCCATCTGTCTCAGTCAGCGCCGTCAGTGTTAGACGGCGCTGCCATCTTCGCTAGATATTGTCAGTGTTAGACGTCTAGTGTTGTGTTTCGGCGAGGCTAAGCGACTAGAGAGATTCTGTGGATGAGACCATGAATGTTCTGAATAAAATAAGTTGCCTCCTACAAACCTCATCTCCGAATCGCTGACACTACACATGTAAGTGAACAGAAGTCCAACAGGAAGTCAGTCAGCTTATGAGCTTTTTAATCAGCCAGCATAGAAGGCATATCCAGTCATAACCTACTTTCACGAAGGCTTCTGAGCAATAATTTACCTGTCCTTTGTATACCCTTTTGTGTCCTCTATCCAAACCACTCATGTTTGTACTGTGCAAAGTGATCCAGCGTGGACCGAAGGTCATTTAATGAGTACCAGGATTTAAAATAAGTACCACATTGTGGGGAAGTCAACGTTGGTTGTTCTACGGATGGACTCATGCCCACCATAGGAAAATGGAATTTCCACCGCTTGCTCAGGGTTGCAAACAGGTTATGAGTCCTGGCGCAATGTTCATTTTGAGCAGAAAAAAAAACTTTGACTCATAATTTCTCGTTTTGTAAAACTGCCCTTGAGGATCGTGACCAACTCCCTCGTGGCTGATGAGACTCTGAACGTCGAGAAGCATATCTGGAGTCAGGGAGTCTACTAATCGTTTGTGTTGCCTAATAATCCAGTGTGGCTGAAGGGGTTTGTGTAAATGTGTGAATTCGTAGCTGTCAACCCATACGATTTACCCCGTATCCTCGTACATGGAAATTGAGTTGTCAGGTCCACACGGCGTACAGCCGTGCCAGAAAAATAAAAAAAATGTCTATTTGTTTGTTTGTTTCTCCCTTGTGATGGCACTTTTCAGGATAAACTATGAGATGTTTAGGGGCACGGGGGTGACCATGAAGGTGTTAATTTGTGTGTAACAAGGTAGAGGGCACGGCTGGTGAGGGGTTGAAGTCTCGGGGGGCGCCACTGAGCCCGCATTTAAAAGACAACCACCGAGCAGCCCCCGGCCGCGTGAGTCACAGCGTAAGTTTATTTATCTTCTCGACGTCTTTCTTTGTAGAATGATGTCGTGCTGCGGTCATTTTGTGCTTCGTTTCGTGCTTGATGTGACGACCGAAGCATTCTCCAAACCTCTGCTGCCCGTGCTGTGGATGTCTCAATTGGATCCAAACTCAAGGCCGTCTCTCTTTCTCGTATCTTGTCAGTAAAATAAAGTCACAGTGTATTGTGCTGCGGCTTGTAATCGCGTGTATTTATATGCTCCTGTGTGTTTATGTTCGTGTGTGTATCTACAATTTGTATGACATCGCTACGTCTCTGTCGGACTAAATACGTGAATCTGTATTCAAGTCCTCTTGTTAAAAATAAACACTTTGCTCAGTCGTGCTGTAGGCCCAAGGCTCGGTGCACTGTACGGTAGCACTAACACCAGCAATGATACTAACTCTCTTAACTCTCTAACACCAGCAGTGTCACTAACTCTGTAACTAACACCAGCAATGATACTAACTCTCTAACACCAGCAATGATACTAACTCTCTAACACCAGCAATGATACTAACTCTCTAACACCAGCAAAGATACTAACTCTCTAACTAACTAACACCAGCAAAGATACTAACTCTCTAACTAACACCAGCAGTGTCACTAACTCTGTAACACCAGCAATGTTACTAACTCTCTTAACTCTCTAACACCAGCAGTGTCACTAACTCTCTAACTAACTAACTAACACCAGTAATTATACTAACTCTAACTAACTAACACCAGCAGGTCACTAACTGCTCGGCACACCACCACCACTACTCCACCACGCCGTGTCTTCTGTAGATCAGCCATACTTCACCACGCCGGTCGGTGCGGGTTGGCCTTGGCGAGGAATCGAACTCGGGACAATGACCCCCCCCCCCCGTGGAGACTGGGGGGTGAGCAGCAACAACCACGCCCGGCCGCCTTTGTCTCCCTAGTGGCGATGTTTACCACACACCGCACCGGGTACTCATTTGAGGCCGAGCCGACCTAGGGGGAGGCCCTGTGGTGTTGTGCCGTGAGCGGGAATCGAACTCGGGGTTCTCTGGCGGGTTGACAGCGCTGCGCTAACAGCGGCACCACCGCTCCCCCACGCATTTGTTGTATTGCAACAAACAGCAGCGCCACTCGCAATTATGAAATTACGAGGCTTTCCCGGACAAATGAGTTACGTTATAGTAATTATTACCATTGATATTGTTACAAAAAATAATTGTCGGGAGTTTATAACGAAGGATTGCAGCTGATTGTGCCCCTAGGATTGCGTGCCGTGCTAAGAACTCGGCCACAACACCGGCGATGTCGATCATCTGGACCGGTCCTGGGCCCTCCCTGAGGTCGTCTCAGCCTCAAATGGGCACCTGGTGCGGAGCGTACAAAATTGCGATCACAGCGCGCTGACCACCGCTCCAGTACTCCAAAGGGACACCCCTGAGGGTTACTTACTACTTACTGTGTGCGCACTGTGTCTAATTAGTTGCAAGGGTCGAATCGGAAATATGGATATTGACAAAAGATAACGGAGCAATAGCTGAAACGAGTGCGTAAGGTTGTACGAGGCACACTTGGGAACGTAGTGAATATATCATTACAGGACATTCACTTGAATGTACGTTTTATATTGCAGATATTTTAAGCGTTGATGCATTGCCCCCTATGGAAAGACTCTCCCCCGTCATAGGAACGTCTAAATGTCACCAGTTGCTTCAAGGGCTGCAAACCAATTATCATCGCTCTCAATGCTCATTGGAGCAGGAAATCAATCACTCAAACTTGACTGCATTATATTCTTTATATGCAGTATATATATCTTGATAAAACTAGGTACGACTGTACTGCCTTCAACATAGTTTGTTGTGATTTTAAATTGCGTTCCTTTTAAGTGATTTTGTGAATGCTACATCCTTGTGATAGACAGTTTGGAACTACGGTCCTGCATTGCCAAATGTATCTGTGCAATGTTTAATGCACGAAGCTCTGAACCCTGCCACCTGAGCTGGATTTCTGGCCATGGCTGACATGGGAGGTGGTGTGTTTATTATACACATTAATTTAATAATGTTTATAATAAAGGGTGTTGGTATGAGAGGAAAAAAACACAGATTGCACAACATTTGCAAAGTGGGGTTTTGATGGACTACATTAACCACTTTGAAACGGTAGAAGTGCCAACTTTGGTGCTAACATGTGGGTCAGGGAGCCGGACTGTAACACAGCAAATAGAGAGTAAGCGTCTGGTCTGTGAACAGCTGCACCATAATAAGGCGAAGAGCTCCAGCCGGGTGGTGCTCTACTGTCATCGTAGACCTTGAAGGATGGATGTCGACCCCGCCTCTGCTCGTTTTTGAAATTGTTGCAATGGCCGGGTGTTTCGTGTGTAGTGACAGACACCGTCGCCTTGACGTTTTTACTGGTAGGAACCTGGTTACACCAGCCCACAGGGGATTATTGTGTCCGTCGTGCAGGGAGGGGCTGGGTGGGGAGGGAGGGGCTGGGTGGGGAGGGAGGGGCTGGGTGGGGCTGGGTGGGGATGGGCTGGGTTGGGATGGTGGGGCTGGGTGGGGAGGGGCTGGTCACCCCGTGGTGCCCTTATAAAACTCAACGTTTAACCTACTCACGCCGGCTTGTGCCCGCCCTCACAGTCGGGCATAATTGCAGAATACACCACGCCGCCGTTGACCCTGCCCATTGACCGAGCAACCCAACGTTCTTACCAGCTCCCTCCGCAGGAATGTGTTATCATTGCTATTCTACCGCAAGTAAACTAACGATGTTGCATCTCGTGTATGTCCTCCTGCAGAAGGCGCCGTCGGTGGGAGCCACGCTGCACACTCCCATGGCCTTACGACGGCTCCTGTATTGGCGTGAAGATCTGATGGCTTTGGTATTGTTGCTCATTTCATTGTTCATCAAATCGACTCATTCTTTGGAGGACACTGCAAATGCTCCACCTTGCCTGACCCCACCGTGTGGCCACTTTGGCACCAAAACACGTTACGAGGACGTGAGCAAGTTCAGTGGATGGGTAGGTAAAGAGGAATGTCGGGCAATGCACCTCAATGCTGTGATCCGCCACGGGACTCATTTGCCGACCGCCCGTCAAATACGCGCCATGCGAAGCATGCATCAGTTGATGGCTGCCGGCACCACGGCACTCGCGCGGAAGATTGGCGAGTGGCATTTCTGGTTCCGTGAAGAGCTCGGCGGAGATCTGGTCGAGAAGGGAGCTAGAGCTTCATAGCTCATCGGATTCCTCCAGTATAAATAAATATTCTGATTCTGATGATGCCGTCACTTCTCCACAGCACACGAGCCGTGCCAGAGTCGGTTCATCCGAGAATCCACTCCGAGTCTCTCCCCTTGAGAAACCACTTTCGATACCTCGCCCCAGATTTGCTTAAACTTCGTCATTCCTCAGCTGCACCTTTGCCTGCCACTCCACCGCGCCTCCTGGTCCAGCTATAAAAACGGAGCCACCGTCAACACCAGCGAGCTGTTCGCCTTGAACATTGGTGGTTGTATCAGTTTCCGTTAGCAAATCTAAGAAGGTAAGTCGGGTTCACTTCGCGGGACGAGCAGTGGGGAAATAGTCTCATGATTTTCACAATCGCTCAACCGCTGGCTTAAAATGCAGCTAGATGAATTTTCTTGCATTTCTGACAAATAATGTGCTTGCCGAAATGTAGCAATGTATCTTACAGTGATAGACATGCATGACTTGGTATCTTCATTTGGGTAATTTGCGATGTTGTAAAGATACTTTTATTCACCTTTTTAAATGTTCACACGTGGAACTGCTTTTGATAAATCACTTGAGCAATAACGAAAACTTTAACGACAGAATATTCATTTCAAGAGAAGACGGTGACTTTCGTTCATTGTTTTCTCATCTATAAATGGCGTATGTGTTTTCAACAATTCAACAGCAGTTTCGTTTTTCGTCATTATATTCTTTTATCATCGGTAGAGCAATGGGATTGTGGGTTACTTAGGGGGTACACAACATGGGAGGTCGATAATTTTTTGGAAAAGTTATACTGACCAATGCCCCCCCCCCACTCACCCCCTTTTCCATTTGCTCAAATTATTCCCGGACTTCATGACTTCCACCTGCAACAGACGATGGCCCTCTGTCCGAGATCCAGCCACCCACTGCTACTGCTGCTGCTGCTTCAGCAGCAACTGTTGATGTCAATGACGGCCGCCGCCACAGATAGCGACCATGGCGCCGAATTGTTTCAGCAGCAAATGTTGATGTCAATGACGGCCGCCGCCACAGATAGTGGCCGTGTCGCCGAGCAGGACGTGGGAAGGTTCTGCACAGGCATGCCGGGGATACCGGGGAACCACGGAATCCCGGGAAACCCAGGCCCGATCGGTCCTATTGGGCGAGATGGACGGGACGGACATGACGGCCAGCCTGGCATGAACAGCGAGAAAGGAGACCGGGGGGATGATGGCGTGCAAGGGGACAAAGGGAGCGCAGGAGAGATCGGTAAAAAACCTTGGAACTGTCACTGCACCCCACCATAGCCAAGCGTTACAAAGTCCTCCAGATGTAAACTTTTGTGGCGGCACTATAATACAGAGCGTCGATTGTGTTAAGCACACTGGATCATTGCTTTCACGATTGACAAAGGCTCAGCTCTGATAACCTATCTTTCTAAACATCATTCCGATGTATATGTCGGGACTCATTCCAGGGTTTGTGAATGTTAATTTTATTGTATATTTTTTTGCACATTTTTTTTTATATCGCCATCAAAAACAATAAGGTAAACAACCAAGGTCCAATGTGTTGGGCTTAGTGTGTTTAATGTAGAATTTACAAAATCATTTATGGGCCTACGTTATTGTCCACTGAAGTACGCCTGCTAAACACAAGTACGATTAAACGATGAATTACGCCACCGGAGACACTTGCTTTTAAATTTTTAAAGGTGCAGAAACTTTTCGTAATCCCTTCGCAGGGTTTCCTGGAAAATTCGGGCCGATGGGTCCCGCTGGAGAGAAAGGGGATCATGGGCTTCAGGGTGAAAAAGGAATCAAAGGAGATGCCCCGGCTGCCACCCCCAGATCCGCATTCACCGTGGGTCTGTCTGTATCGAACCCTCGCAGCGGATCCCCTATAACATTCAGCAAGGCCATGTACAATGAGCAGAATCATTACAACACGTTCACTGGAAAGTTCACTTTCCATTTCCCGGGCGTCTATTACTTTGACTACCATCTCACCGGTGGAAGTGGCACCGCCCGGGTCTCCCTGAGACGCAATGGACAAGCAGTTCAGTTTAAATATTCCTCCGTCACGGGCCATTACAGCTTGTCAGGCTCTTCAGTTTTGCGTTTGACAAAGGGTGATGAAGTGTGGCTACAAACAGAAAGTTCTCACATTAAGGTTTACACAGATTCGAGCACCGACAGCACTTTTTCAGGTTTCCTACTGTACCCCGACCTGCCCTTATAAAACACATTTCGTGCTCAGAAAGATAACATACGAATTGGCTAAATAATATTATGTATTTTCATGATCACAATGATGAGGAAATGTATAATTGATTCGTAAATGGTTGTTTGAATGTTTTTTTTAAGGAAACTTGTCACCACAGACAGAAAAGTCTAACTTCACTCGAGCTATGTAACAGTACATTTAACATACCACATATTTTATAATTCGCAGACCACGAATGGTAAACGTTTGTTACACCAAGGCAATTCTGCTTCAGAGAAAGGACAAATCTCGTGTTTGTTTATATATTTTATTAAACTTAATGTGTCTTGAACGGTCAGAAGAGTTGATTTTATGTACAGGTGAAATGGCACGGTATACTTAACTGATTTTAATGTAACAATTTTACATAGCACATTTACAATTAACTGTTTAAAATTGGTAAATGATTAAACACATTTTCCCACATGTTAAGGAAACAATAAAGCATGTATTCATGCCAATATGTGTTCAGCACTGCTTATTTAAGTACTGCAAGAACAACAAGAAAGCCGAGACCTCTTTTCAGTGTTTACATCATTAAGATTCAGGCCTTTGTAGCCTGGTGCTCTGAGAAAGAGTGAATCCCACATCGTGTCATTTTGCATGGGTCATGAGGTCTATTGCGGAAGTTGTCTACAAAGGGCTCTCTCTACCAAAAGACGAGGGGCCTGATTACAGAAAAAACTGCATACATCCTCTCAGGCAAATATATATGTAGTGTAATAACGCGGGCTGCTGACGGGCAAGTGGTACTGGTAGCAGGGGGCAGTACAAACGTCAGGAGAAGGGGGTCGAAGGGGAAGCCCAGGAAGGGGTCGATCTGGAAGCCCGAGAACCTGCTAGTAGGTTCTAGAAAAGGGGCAAGGTGGGGGCGGGGCGAGGCCACGCCAGGAGGATAAGAGGGGCCCCGGGACGAGGGCTCAGGGCGGTTGCTGCAAGTGGATCCCCTCGCTGTGTTGCGATTCGTCACCTTCGTCGCCGACATCTCGACCACCTTAGATGCCGCTAAATAGACAACCTGCCAACTGTTCTAGCTAGGTAGTGCCGTCGAAAGAGATGGATGTGTGACTAGCGTGTAAGCATGTGGGACGCGGTTAGCTCCCCAACGTGTAGAATAAAAGGTGCCTTAAAGAACCCTGTCTACGACTGAGCCCCTACATATATATGGATGCTCCGAAAGTGTGTAGTGCAAAGAGGGACGCGCTACAGTGGTTGCTCGGGACTGTCATCATTCCCACTACACCAGCCAATCAGCTGCCGGGAAAACAATCAAAATGCAAGATGGCTGCCCATGTTGCATCAAGTCCCTGTGCAAAATGTAATCACTCCGTGCACTTAAACAGGATGGCAGCTGAAGTGATGTGTGAATTTGCATGCATTTATGTATGGAAGTGTGAGTGCGTGTTAGTTATTTCATCGTTCAAATTTATTATTTTGCACGAGAATGTTTCTTTTCAGGCGAGGTCGGGCTTCCACATGGCATCAGGCCTGCAGCTCTTGTGCGTGCCTCTCTCGTCCTCCCGCAGCCCAGGGTCACACTATTTTAGTGCAACCACATCGCACACAGCTAGGAACCCGTGCAGAGCGAGGGTCAGGTGACTTTTGTCCTTGTGATATTGTGGTCGTGTGTGCAGTGGTGTGCAATAAACGTCTGTAAATGGATAGTGCTCAGGATTCCAGTTCGTCGTTAAGGACATTACTGGGGTCATGCCCGCTTAAAAAAAGTAAAAACGGGTGATAGTCCTCCTTGGTTTGATCTGAACATTTCTGAATTAATTAAAAAAATATATAGCCTGGAATAATGCAAAACTGTCAAATAACCTCGATTGGATTACGATAGTACACTTTGAAATAGATGCACTCTCCAAGTAAGAAATTCAACATTTTCCTACTACCACCAAACCACCCTAAATTCACAAATAAATCTAAGAAGTTTCTGGCAAATGTTTAACTTAGTTGAAAACAAAGGAAAGCAAAATGTTCTCCCAAAAAATTCTTATTGGATGTCAAATAACTGTTCAGAAAACAAGAAATTGTCAATGGATTTAATTCTCATTTTGGATCAGCAGGGCATATCTTTGACAAAACACACCAGGGTAAAATGTATCCAAATACAGCACTGTTCACATCACTCACTTCTTCCTCTTCACACATCAACCGTAAAAATGTTCGTGAGAGTCATCGTCCATACTTCTTGTTTCGTCCTATACCTCTTGTTTCGTCCTATACCTGAACTGGATGTATTGTGTAAGCTGGCATCAATTAAGGCATCATCGTCCACGGGAGAAGACGAGTTGCCTGTATTTGCACTTGTGGCTGTGGCAGATCTCTTTTATAAACCCCTCACACACATTTTAACCTCTTACTTATCAAAGGTACATTTATGGTCGAGTGTAAATCCTCTCTTATTCGTCCACTATATAGAAATTGCTCCAAAGAATACCCTAATAATTATAGTAGCCTGGGCTACTTAAAAAGTCACAATCTCCTTCACAGCAATGATGGATGTACTACAATTATTTTCAGTAACCTGGATAAAGGCCACAAATGCTGTGCGCTATTCATCAACTTGTCAAACGCCTTTAATACTGTTAACCATGATAATCTACTTACAAGACTTGATCAATGGAACATTTTAGACAGTACAATAAAATGGTTAAGAGATACCTCTCAGACCGTTTTACAGAAGGTACATAGTGATAGCATATTTTGCTCGGTCTGGTTTTTCCACTTGAAAACACACATAGATATACAGTACAGTACAAGGAACTATGAAATCACTAATATAATGAAATCACTAATATAATATAATGAGCCAAAATGTCTGTGTAATGCGCGTGACGTCACTCCACGTCGACCAGCCCCCTCATTAATAATCATGAACGGGTGACGTCACTCCGCATGAAGGTGGAGCGGAAACGAAAATTTGTTTACACAAATTAGCTTTCATTTTGACCTTTCTTTATGGAAAGTAAAGCGAATAAAGAAATCAACACGGCAACTAATATAACGAGCCAAAAAAGGCTGTGTGACGTCACACCACATGCTTCCCCCCCTAATTATTATTCATGTGCCTAGATTTTTAGTATAACGTAGAAGGTCGAGCAGCAATGATATTTTTTTTACACAAATTCGCTTTAGATTTGACATATCTCTTTAGCAAGTGACGGCAATAATGAATTCTACGCCGCATTAGAGTGCTTCAGGTGATTTGAATACAGTGCTAAAGTGAAGTTAGGGGTTTTTTTCAAATTATACAGCCACAGAGATTGTTCGCCTTTGCCTATTGTGTAAGATACCGAAGAGTCCCTTGGTCAGAAAATTTACCAATTTTAATGCTTCGTTTGCCTCTTCGCTAGCTAGATTTGGTCCCTCTGCAGATCACATTGCCCCTATACAGTGTCTAAAAAGCGCGAGGCAACCTTTATCGCAATGTTCCAGCTGCTAGAGCACGTTAAGTGTCAAAAGATCTAAATACGTCAGCCCAGGATTGCCAAACATCATGGAGGATGAAAATACGACAGCTGAGAAATGCCGTTTGCAAAGAGAAAGACAGCAGAGATGGAGAGCTCGCCAGAGCCAAGACACTTTGGACAGTATTGTTACAGAGAATGCTGAAAGGCAAGCATATCGACGAGAACAAGAAAGTCCGGATCAGACGCAATCTCGACGTGCAGCTGACGCTCTTTATCAAGCAAATCGACGCAAGTGAGAAACTCCACATCAGACACAAGCTCGCCTCGCTGCCAATACTGAACATCGTCTCGCAGGCCAAGAACGTCGTAGTCAAGCTATTCCTGCTACGGCAAATGACTTTGTGGAAGTGGAAGTGATTGAACACAACTGCAGTGTGTTGAATGTAGTTTGCCAGTTCTGTGGTTCACTAAATTTTGCTGAGGAGCGGCCATCAGATGGAAAGTTCACAAGTTGCTGTCGGAAAAGGCAAAGTGAAAGTGGAAAAGCATATCGACTCCAATGGCAACGTGCTCCAATAAATTGCAGGGAAACCTTTTGATCAGTGATAAGAGATTAACACAAAATATCGTATACCGAGAACTCTTCCAAAGTCCTTAATTTAATAAGTTCAGAAAAATGTCTTTATGTGCTACATTTTCTAATAAAATTAACAATCACACAATACAACGTTAATTTACATCTGTAATATTACAGCTTCCGTCCTAGGACGGGCTAACGAGCTAGTTTCTAAATACACATTTAAAAATATGATTTTTTTGGAAAAGAAAACAACATCCACAACAACATAGCTGTCAGTTCGGGCTGTGCGGGCCATAGGTGTAATTGTTTTTATGGCTGTTAGTCCGCCCATTGGTGACGATTGACTTCCCTGAGCGTCCGCATTCGGTAGTTTCTCATTCATTCTGTCGCGGATTCATTACAGCGTGTTACAGCGTGGCTGTGCGGAATCCATGTGGAGCGAGGGGAGAGCAAGTTGCGGAAAGTGCACAGCATAACCACCGCCGCCTTCACAACCCCTGCAGTTGCGATCCGCAACCGGTACTTTCTGAAATTTTTGGTATAAAAAAAGACCATAAAGCTGCCATTCTATGAAATAATAACTTGTGCGGAGGTGATATGATGTATTTTGTCCTTGTGTGAGTGTGGTGGTGCATGCAGTGGGTTTGCAAAAACTGTCTGGAATAGTCCTCGGGGTTACCGTTTGTCATTAAGGACAGTACTGGGATCGTTATAGATAGGTATTCAATGTACTCGACTAGTAGTTTGTGCCTACTACAAGCCACCATAACAGCATTCTTGAAAATATCAAGTGAGGATTCATCACTCCTTACTAAATATTAAGACAGCACAGATCAGGGCTCTGCAGTCACCCATGCAAACCCATGGTCAATCGGCTTCGAAAACCCAAATTTTTTGGCCCACTGTAATGAATTGGTGTTTTCTTCATTAATATAACCAAACGGAGGGAAATCCTCATTTAATGTGGGTATAATTGCTGCCATACACTGTGACAACAGACCCTTCTTGCGGTAGTCATGCCTCACAAATGCTAAGCCAAGCGCTCCATATGAGTGGCAGAGAATCCAGGCGACTGGACTTCCAGAAGCGTCCAGGACACAGCTATTGGGAAATCCTTTTTTTAAACAAGTCTGGATTAAGCGCAGGCTGTCAGGGTGGCCTTTGTATTTCCATGAGTTGCACACCAACTCAGCGTGGCTTGTATTTAACATCGCTGTTTTCAGGCCTGATTTAGATTTTGGAAATCTGCAAAACAATGGAAGCACAAATAAAACACACGCATAAAACAGAAGCTAATAATTGGACAATTTTTTAATTCATGGCTTTGGTTGCCAAAGCCGAAGTTAATGATTGGGATGAATATCTTACCATCACAAGAGGGGGGAACTACATTACATTGTGGTGTTTCAAGTGATGAATTATTAACAACCTGGGTTTTTAATGTCCTGAAAAGACTTACAGATTTCTCAAGAATGCCACTTCAAAACGAGGACGATTCTGGGAAAACCAGGGAAGGTGGACACCCTATTCAATGTCGGGATCTACAAGGCCAAGTTGGAGGATGAAAGGTCAAGAGTATGAGGTTGAGGCCAGTGCCAGTCAAGGTCGTATCCTCAAGACCAGTGTATATATGTTGAACTTTTTTCACACCATATTTAGCCAAGTGACCGCTGGCCCTCTGGTAGTCCGCAAGGTCATGGGGAAGTAGTCGACATCACTATTGAAAGCACTATGATTTAGAGTAGTTTTAAAGGAATTGGCTTATTGTGCATTACAAAACTTTTTTTTGGATTGGCAATGGTCTCCGGATCCAGAAATATTGAGAACCACTGCTCTAGTATTAGGCCATTGTGAAGGCTGGGGGCTCTATGCCAAGGCCTTGGGACTAAGGCCACACTCGAGGCCTAGGCCGAGGACAAGAGTTGCATTCACTTTTGAATTCGTCTCCTGACAAAATCGTATGGTTGAATAAAAAAAAACCATGGCAAATATAGCACGGAATGACTTGTACCTGATTGTGGCAGGGTCATTCATTGTGAACATGTTGTAGGGCGACGGCCAGGAGAGACGGACATTTTTTCTGGCCGCCAAATCATCCACACGTTCTTTCAAATCAACATCTATACCTGTTTACACACAAAACGTTCAACCAAATGTAACAGTGCTGTGTAGCGGTTTAGGATTTCCTCGGACAAATATTCATGCATGTGCCACTTATTGCTTGAAATACAATGTACAGTGGCAAGAAATGGCAGAACAATGCTACAGTATTTTTATGTGATAATTATGAATGCAAAGAAAGCCAAATTGTATGTAACTGTTGTTCTAGTGTTTTTTCCCCAAAAAGTCTACATTTTTGGCAATAACATTATAAGGAACATTATATAACGGGAGATGCTTCTAGCAATGTCCCTTCTTTATAACACAAACAGACCAGATAGGTGGAGTGGATGAGAGTTGAAGAATGCATTGTACACCATGGGGCCTGTTAAGAATATATAAAGAATGTTTCCTGATTGACATATGAAAAGTTATCTAAGAGTAGATATTGAGTAACAGATAATCCCTTCCGTAATTTAAAATGTATTTGCATTTAAAGAACAATACAAACATTTTGCATACTGGGTAAGAGAAGCCCATTTTATATTTACTAAGTACAATCTATTTTGGATGTATAGACAGTTCACCTGCCAGCATGAAGGGCTTCTTCCATTCCACAACATTAAACAGGAGATCAGCAAGGCTGCTTGGGTTGAGTGAAAATGTGGAATAGCTGGGCATGAACGGCTTTTCACCAGCCTTGAAGGGAAGATTGCAACATGAAACATTAAGTTATACATACGAGTCGAACTTAAATAAAACTAATCAATACAACTTTAGTGTTTAATTTTTTTTCATGAGCTCAAAGAAAGTTGCTTCAATGTTATTGGCACGAATAAAATATATGTCCACCCACCATTCCTATGCATATTCTGGCCTCAACTTAAAAAAGAGTACTTGGTGTGTAAACATCGCCACTTGGGTGACAAAGGCACCGAGTATGATGCTGGCCACCCACCCCCTCGTGTGCCATGCTGGCCTTCAGAGGTGCTCGCTAACAGCACTTGCCCCAACAGTCTGTTCAGGATATCGGGGGGATCTTTGTCTTTGTGTGGGCAATTGTGGTGACTCATTGTGCCCCTTTCTACACGCAAGCCAGTATCAGGACTCAAGTGAAATAAAACGGACTTTTTTTATATTTATAGTACTTCATTTTGTTTTATTTACCATATAGTGTTATTAGAGTGTTACATGTGTAGTGATTGTGGTTGTCACTGTATGGTGCCGGGGCTTACGAAGCCACGGCGGATAATGTGTTGTCATTATGGGCAGCCCGGGTTACGGGGTGTAGTACCAGCCCTAGCGGTGCTTTGGTGAGCGCTGGTTTGCGCGGAGGCACCGCTAGCAGTGTGCGGTGCGGGCTCCCGGTGAAGGAGCGAGAGGGAGCATCAGCCAGCCAGGGTTACGTTGAGGCATGATACGCTGGTTGACCTGCTGACACGTGACTGGATGATATTGGAGGGGGGCCACCGCTGGACGGGGGCCGCAGGGCGGTCACGTGGTCCAAAAGAGCTCTCGGGAACCTTCGAGAAAGAGCTCGAGAGACCTGGAAGGTGGGTGGGGCGGAGGGCGGAGACAGCCCCAACCCCAGCCCGGGGGCATATAACGAGGGCCCCGTGAGGAGCTCGAGGTTTTCGTGTGCTGGTGTTACGAAGATCCACGTCGGGGAGAAGAAGCCTCTAGCCGGGACCCAGCTTGTGGTCCGGACCAGGATAGCGAAACGTGTCTAGTTCTGCCGTAGCGTGGTTACATGGACATTCGAGGCCCGAGTGTAGATCGTGTTGTGTTGCGTGCTGTTGTATAATAAATAGTGTTGTGCTGCGTGCTGTTGTATAATAGTGTTGTGTTGCGTGCTGTTGTATAATAAATAGTGTTGCTCTCAAGATAACGTCTGCGACTCAGTTGGACGCACTACACATGTAAATATACAATACTTATTCTGCTTCATGAGTTTATCTTATCTTAACAATGCTTCCCTTTGAACCATAATATATTTAATAACACCGACCGAATTGGCATTGAAATCTGGTACATTGTTGTTCCAACTTAGGAACGAATTATGTTCGTAAGTCGAGCATTACCCGCTACTGGTCAACCCACCCATGCCCCAAATATAACTCACCTCCTCCCTTGGCTGTACAACTACGGCTTGAAAGTTTGGCCAGGAGTCCACGTAAACGTCCATAGGTCCCGAAATGCCTTTCAGTCCAAAGTACAACCTCCCATACGTCTACAGAAACACGATAGTTAATAAATTTACCTATTTAGAGATTCAGATGATGGTGAGGATGAAGGCGTTGATGACAATGGTTGAACACGATAGATGACGACAACACCGCATACTGAGAGAAGACTTAACAGATAATGAAACGTTATGGTGATGGAGGTTTAAGATGGTTTTGATTATGATCATTATAGATAGATGATGAAGATTTTGATTAGAGAAGGATGATGATCAGATATATGTGATGATGATGGATTATGAAGATGATTAATAAGATGGTCACAAAAGGTGGTGATTGTGGTGATGATTTAATTTTCAATGCTTGCCCACTCAGGAAAGCCTGCAGTGAGTCAGGTCTATTTGAGCATTCGGAGTATGACAATGAAAGAGGTATATGATGATGGCAGACATGGATGATAATAAGAATGAAGATACCGTGTGATGAAGACGGTGCAGTTACACTGCACGTTACTTGTCACGCCAATCAGGGATATATTTACCGCACTACCGTGAGAGGAAGAGCGCTAGTTATCCACACACTGAGGCCACCATACCGCTGATAGGTGGGGCGCACAGCATAGTATACAGTACAACTGCATTTTAATTGCATTGCCTTCTGCTGCCCATAACGTAGCTCTTGCACCACCCGACAGCACCTGTGTTATGCGTAGTGGTTGCACATCCAAGCACTATCCGGGCTCCACCCTTGCTTAGCTTCTAAGATGTGATGAGATTGGTTTCATTCGGGGTGGTTTGGTCACGGGCAATGAAACAAAGCTCCAGTTAACAACCAAGCAGGTGCTGCTGAGTTCACTCGCCTTGGCAGAGTGAGGAAGACGGCGAGACAAGGCCACCATCAGCTCCCTCAAGTGCTGCCTGCTGCGCAGAATGATCATTTTCTTGTCTGCGAGACCATGGTCAGGGGATGGATCACACACATTCACGTAGTACCAAACAAAACAGGAGCAATTGGCTGGTTACAAAATATGGATACAGGCAGTCGTCTACTCATGAACACCAGCGCTTACGAACCAGCTGGACATGTTCGTCGGATTGGCAGACCCCGCCTACAACTCCCGTTGGTGCGGGAGCCGTGGTGCCCGGGCCAGGTACCACACCAGTGCTGGGCGCCATTTTGCCCGGGGAGGGCATGGCATGGCCGGCGGGTGCCATTTTGCAGAGAGCTCGGGACAGCGCTGCATGTAAGCCGGTTGTTTTTTATGCTCAGGAACACGGTCCGAGACATGTCGCTTAGTTTCCCCAATGTAACTACTGTTGTAGACACAGCTTAGTTTGTAGATGCCAGAGTTTGCATATCAGGGATCCTATCCTTCACAGATGGGATCAGATCATGAATTTTATGTACTGTGTTAAATCGAGCCTGGATCTTGTGTTTGCTCAAGATTTTGGAAATCTTTTTGGTGACCCCTGCTATGTATGACAAGGTGATGGTTTTGATTGGGTCCTCAGATGGTTCTTTCCCAACGGTTGGGGTGGTGGCTTTACGGATTGTGTGGTCCGAATATCCATTCATCTTGAGAGCTTGGTGCACGGGTTTCAGTTCACTGGCGAGGTGATGATGGTCGGAGATGCATCGAGCTCAATGGTGTAGAGTTTTGATGAGGGAATTTTTCTGGGATGGATAGTGTTGGGAGTCAAGTTCTAGGTAGGCATCCGTATGAGTTGCTTTCCTGTAGACAGAGTGTCCCATTGAGCCTCTGGTCTCTTTTCGATTAGAACATCCAAAGATGGTAGCTTGCCATCCCTTTCCACCTCCATGGTGAATTTGATGGCTGGGTGTATGGAAATAATGTGGTTGAGTAATTGGTTCAGAGCTGGTAGGCCATGTGGCTAGATGACGAACGTGTCATCTACGTACGTCTTCCACAAGGACGGGCGTAGAGTGGATGCCTGGATGGTGTCTGTCTCAAAATTTACCATAAAACATTCGCTCCAACCGGAGATAAGGGAGAACCCATTGGGATGCCTTCAACTTGTTTGTAAAATGTTCCATTCCAGATGAAGTATGTATTGGTGAGGCAGTGTCTAACCAGGGCCGGTACATCAGCATTCAATCCTTGTTGGACTAAATCTTCAATGATTGCAATGCTGTCGGTAACAGGAACTATGGTGAACAAAGAAACTACGTCGAAACTAACGAGTAAATCACCTGGAGATAGTGAGATGTCATTAATTAAGGATACCAAGTGAGCTGAGTTAAGTACAGATGAGGTGGTCTTATCAGTGAATGGTTGCAAGGTCTCAGACAGAAACCGGGCCAGTTTGTAGGTGGGTCAGTCAATGGTGAGACGATGGGACGAAGGGGTGTACCTTCTTTATGGATTTTTGGTAAGCCATACAATCTGGGAGGTCTAGCAGCAGAGTGTTTTAACCCGTTTGGTTTGTTCAATTAATGAAGTCGAATCGGTGATGATACTGCTGGTGGAAGGGCCTCCACTCAAGGGAGCTCTAGAGAGCCCCTCCATGAGTTGTTTAACCTGCTCTTCCTTGCTGGCCAAAATTATTGGAAGCGTTGGGGATTCCCTACCTACACTTTACCCCACCACACATGACCTGCCAATGAACCGCAATGTACCCATTTTTACTGCTGGGTGGACAGACGTGGGGGAGTGGAATTCAGAATTAGAATCTTTATACTGGAGGAATCCGATGAGCTATAAAGCTCTTTTTCACAGATGTCCAGTCGACTCACAGATGTCCAGTAGTTTTAATTAATACATTAATAAATGTAATACACTTACAACTGTTGTTTCAATTGTCAAGCCAGGAGATTGAAGCCCACAAACGACCTCTGGGACCGCAAGTATGGTACGTAATGTGCTGTGTGCCAACCATCCCACCATGCCATCAATTAACACAGCGGCATAAATATCAGAGCACATTTGCAGATGTTTGGCGGTCGTTTATCATAGGCCACTTTAGATATCCCTCATTAATATAAACTTGTATGTAACGTATTTATAATTAATTGTAGCTTCATTTGCTACAAGAGGAAAGCTTAATTTACACCCAATTGTGTTTCCCGCAATGATGTACCCCCTCCAAAATGTTTGGCTGGGTCTGCTACTGCACGTTATAGTTTCATACCTTTGTTATTATTCCCAACACAATTATTCCCAACAAACAAAACAAATAAAAAAAGATGCATTAAAACTTTCATATAAAGCAGCAGTTTTGCATATTAATTCCGTGCATTATTACATGTATACAATTGTAAATAAAAACGAGCACAGCTTACGTTTGTTAACTTGAATAGTGCGTGTGATCTCGAGTGTTGGAATTTTGTATGTCACCTCCTTTGTCGAGAAGAGCAGGGCAATATTTCCTCGTCCAGCAGTCTACATGTAATTTATATGAGGACTCCGCTAATATGCTAATATGTAACTACACTTGACCTCTTTTCCATAGTTAAACGGAAAATTATTGTTTAAATTTCTGCAACTGATTCACTGGGATAAGACATACGTAGCCATTATATACAATTTTAAGAATACGATGGCATTTTCTAGCTCTAACCCCATTATCACAAAAGATCATCAACAGCCATTCTGAATCTATTGCCGGGAGAAAGCTTATCTTTTGACACGGTTGTAATGTAACAATCGATGTGGCTCTTAGCGTCCGATACTTCATCACGCTGGTCAGTGCCGGTTGATGAAGACGGTGAGCATAAATGTGGGAACATAGAAGTACAATACAACGATTATTTTCGCACCTGATAGGCTCACAGTGATGACATGACCTTTACTCTATTTAAGACCGAAACAGGAGGACTTCTTCAAAATTTTGGCTATCACCTGATGAAGCTGAAGTAATCACCAGCGAAACGTCTTGCTCTAATTGTAAATGTTGTGGGTTTACTCTCAAACACACCGTTGTGCTGAAGTAATAACTAATTGGTACGTGTTGCTTTCATGTCAAACCTTACTAATTGGCTGTGACGGGTGGTAGCAGGTTTAACGACACATTTATTGTTACACGATCTAACCCAAATTAACTGTCGGTGCATTCCAGGTGATTTGGTCATAGGGCAAATGTTAAATGTACAGCTCTTTCTGGCAATAATACAAGTTTCAGATGTTGAAACACCAAATTAACAACTTATGGATATACATAAAGTCTGTATTAATCACACATTCTTGTGTTAAAACATGCAAACAAATATGCGTTGGTACAATGATGTATGCATTGTGATCTTGATTCTGCCATAAAGGGTCCCATTGATATATATGGGGCTAGTTTGTTGTTTTAATTAGCCCCACCTCAGTCTACTCTTCAATATAAATTGCACATCACAGTTAAGTATTTGGTAGGTTGTAAGTGGTGGGATAAAGTGTGGGTATGCAGCTCTTTCAAGACGTCTGTCCAGTGTGGAAGAGTAGGGCAAATGACAATGGTAAGAGTCTCTCTAGTGCTCTATAACAGATGTGATTCACCAGCAGTGCCATAATCAAGCAATTGCAGGGCTGCACCATTACATAGAAATACTCATTCTTAGACACGTGATTCAGTGCATGTGTAGTGTAATAGCGCCGGCTGCTGGGCAGCAGCAGCAACTGTGGTGGACAGTACACACACCGGTGAGCGTGTGTTGGGGTGTGTTGGCAGGGCGGAGGAACTGGGGCAAACGTCACAGACGACGCCATCTGGAAGCCCCTGGAACCCGCTAGTGGGTTCGAGAAGGGAGGCGTGGCCAGGGCGGAGTTAGGCCACGCTGGGAGGATAAAAGGAGCCGAGAGTGGGAGCTCGAGGCTGCCGGTTCTGGGATTGGATTTGTCTCGTCGTTGCTGTCGTCGCCGTCGTCACTGCCATCTTTGCTAGATATTGCGCTGCTGGAAGTTGTCAGTGTTAGACGGCTAGTGTTGTGTTTCGGCGAGGCTAAGCGACTAGAGAGATTCTGTGGATGAGACAATGAATGTTCTGAATAAAATAAGTTGCCTCCTACAAACCTCATCTCCGAATCGCTGACACTACACATGTAAGTGAACAGAAGTCCAACAGGAAGTCAGTCAGCTTATGAGCTTTTTAATCAGCCAGCATAGAAGGCACATGCAGTCTTAACCTACTTACACAAAGGCTTCTGAGCAAGCATTTACCTGTCCTTTGTGTACCCTTTTGTGTCCTCTATCCAAACCACTCATGCTTGTACTGTGCAAAGTGATCCAGCGTGGACCGAAGGTCATTTAATGAGGACCAGGATTTAAAATAACTACCACATTGTGGGGAAGTCAACGTTGGTTGTTCTACGGATGGACTCGTGCCCACCATATGAATATGGAATTTCCACCGCTTGCTCAGGGTTGCAAACAGGTGATGAGTCCTGGCGCAATGTTCATTTTGAGCAGAAAAAAAAAATTTTACTCATAATTTCTCGTTTTGTAAAGCTGCCCTGAGGATCGAGACCAACTCCCTTGTGGCTGATGAGACTCTGAACGTCGAGAAGCATGTCCGGAGTCAGGGAGTCTACTAATCGTTTATGTTGCCTAATAATCCCGTGTGGCTGAAGGGGTTTGTGTAAATGTGTGAATTCGTAGCTGTCAACCCATACGATTTACCCCGTATCATCGTACAGGGAAATTGAGTTTGCATGTCCACACGGCGTACAGCCGTGCCAGCAAAATAAAAAAAAGTATATTTGTTTGTTTTTTTCTCCCTTGTGATGGCACTTTTCAGGATAAACTATGAGCTGTTTAGGGGCACGGGGGTGACCATGAAGGTGTTAATTTGTGTGTAACAAGGTAGAGGGCACGGCTGGTGAGGGGTTGAAGTCTCGGGGGGCGCCACTGAGCCCGCATTTAAAAGACAACCACCGAGCAGCCCCCGGCCGCGTGAGTCGCAGCGTAAGTTTATTTATCTTCTCGACGTCTTTCTTCGTAGAATCATGTGCTGCGGTCATTTTGTGCTTCGTTTCGTGCTTGATGTGACGACCGAAGCGTTCTCCAAACCTCTGCTGCCCGTGCTGTGGATGTCTCAATTGGATTCAAACTCAAGGCCGTCTCTCTTTCTCGTATCTTGTCAGTAAAATAAAGTCACAATGTATTGTGCTGCGGCTTGTAATCGCGTGTATTTATATGCTCCTGTGTGTTTATGTTCGTGTGTGTATCTACAATTTGTATGACATCGCTACGTCTCTGTCGGACTAAATACGTGAATCTGTATTCAAGTCCTCTTGTTAAAAATAAACACTTTGCTCAGTCGTACTGTAGGCCCAAGGCTCGGTGCACTGTACGGTAGCACTAACACCAGCAATGATACTAACTCTCTAACACCAGCAAAGATACTAACTCTCTAACACCAGCAATGATACTAACTCTCTAACACCAGCAATGATACTAACTCTCTAACACCAGCAATGATACTAACTCTCTAACACCAGCAAAGATACTAACTCTCTAACTAACTAACACCAGCAAAGATACTAACTCTCTAACTAACACCAGCAGTGTCACTAACTCTGTAACACCAGCAATGTTACTAACTCTCTAACACCAGCAATGATACTAACTCTCTAACACCAGCAAAGATACTAACTCTCTAACTAACACCAGCAGTGTCACTAACTCTGTAACACCAGCAATGTTACTAACTCTCTAACTAACACCAGTAATTATACTAACTCTCTAACTAACTAACACCAGCAGTGTCACTAACTCTCTAACTAACTAACACCAGTAATTATACTAACTCTAACTAACTAACACCAGCAGGTCACTAACTGCTCGGCACACCACCACTACTCCACCACGCCGTGTCTTCTGTAGATCAGCCATACTTCACCACGCCGGTCGGTGCGGGTTGGCCTTGGCGAGGAATCGAACTCGGGACAATGACCCCCCCCCCCCCCCCCCGTGGAGACTGGGGGGTGAGCAGCAACAACCACGCCCGGCCGCCTTTGTCTCCCTAGTGGCGATGTTTACCACACACCGCACCGGGTACTCATTTGAGGCCGAGCCGACCTAGGGGGAGGCCCTGTGGTGTTGTGCCGTGAGCGGGAATCGAACTCGGGGTTCTCTGGCGGGTTGGCAGCGCTGCGCTAACCGCGGCACCACCGCTCCCCCACGCATTTGTTGTATTGCAACAAACAGCAGCGCCACTCGCAATTATGAAATTACGAGGCTTTCCCGGACAAATGAGTTACGTTATAGTAATTATTACCATTGATATTGCTACAAAAAATAATTCTCTGGAGTTTATAACGAAGGATTGCAGCTGATTGTGCCCCTAGGATTGCGTGCGTGGCGGTGTTGGTGGTCAGCGTGCCGTGCTAAGAACCCGGCCACAACACCGGCGATGTCGATCATCTGGACCGGTCCTGGGCCCTCCTTGAGGTCGTCTCAGCCTCAAATGGGCACCTGGTGCGGAGCGTACAAAATTGCGATCACAGCGCGCTGACCACCGCTCCAGTACTCCAAAGGGACACCCCTGAGGGTTACTTACTACTTACTGTGTGCGCACTGTGTCTAATTAGTTGCAAGGGTCGAATCGGAAATATGGATATTGACAAAAGATAACGGAGCAATAGCTGAAACGAGTGCGTAAGGTTGTACGAGGCACACTTGGGAACGTAGTGAATATATCATTACAGGACATTCACTTGAATGTACGTTTTATATTGCAGATATTTTAAACGTTGATGCATTGCCCCCTATGGAAAGACTCTCCCCCGTCATAGGAACGTCTAAATGTCACCAGTTGCTTCAAGGGCTGCAAACTAATTATCATCGCTCTCAATGCTCATTGGAGCAGGAAATCAATCACTCAAACTTGACTGCATTATATTCTTTATATGCAGTATATATATCTTGATAAAACTAGGTACGACTGTACTGCCTTCAACATAGTTTGTTGTGATTTTAAATTGCGTTCCTTTTAAGTGATTTTGTGAATGCTACATCCTTGTGATAGACAGTTTGGAACTACGGTCCTGCATTGCCAAATGTATCTGTGCAATGTTTAATGCACGAAGCTCTGAACCCTGCCACCTGAGCTGGATTTCTGGCCATGGCTGACATAGGAGGTGGTGTGTTTATTATACACATTAATTTAATAATGTTTATAATAAAGGGTGTTGGTATGAGGAAAAAAAACACATTGCACATTTGCAAAGTGGGGTTTTGATGGACTACATAAACCACTTTTAAACGGTAGAAGTGCCAACGTTGGTGCTAACATGTGGGTCAGGGAGCTGGACTGCAACACAGCAAATAGAAAATAAGCGTCTGGTCTGTGAACAGCTGCATCAGAATAAGGCGAATAACTCCAGCCGGGTGGTGCTCTACTGTAATCGTAGACCTTGAAGGATGGATGTCGACCCTGCCTCTGCTCGTTTCTGCAATTGTCGCAATGGCCGGGTGTTTCGTGTGCAGTGACAGACACCGTAGCCTTGACATTTTTATCATTGCTATTCTACCGCAAGCAACCTAACGATGTTGCATCTCGTGTATGTCCTCCTGCAGAAGGAGCCGTCGGTGGGAGCCACGCTGCACACTCCCATGGCCTTACGACGGCTCCTGTATTGGCGTAAAGATCTGATGGCTTTGGTATTGTTGCTCATTTCATTGTTCATCAAATCGACTCATTCTTTGGAGGACATTGCAAATACTCCACCTTGCCTGACCCCACCGTGTGGCCACTTTGGAACCAAAACACGTTACGAGGACGTGAGCAAGTACAGTGGATGGGTAGGTAAAGAGGAATGTCGGGCAATGCACCTCAATGCTGTGATCCGCCACGGGACTCGTTTGCCCACCGCCCGTCAAATACGCGCCATGCGAAACATGCATCAGTTGATGGCTGCCGGCACCACAGCACTCGCGCGGAAGATTGGCGAGTGGCATTTCTGGTTCCGTGAAGAGCTCGGCGGAGAACTGGTCGAGAAGGGAGCTAGAGATGAAGCGCAACTGGCAGAGCGGCTTGCTGAACGATTCCCGGATTTATTAGGCACGTGGGCCATCAATCACAAATCCCTGCGATTCCTCAGCAGCTCCAAGCCACGTTGTGTCCAAAGCGCCACAGCCTTCATGCGTGCCCTCCGGCACCACCAGTCTGCACATTACCCAGAGATTACAGTCGACGACCGGGTCATGAGATTCTTTGACGAGTGCGACAGGTTTGTTGAAAATGTGAAAGAAAATGTGAGTGCGCTCTACCACGTGATCGCCTTCATGGAGGGCAAAGAGATGTGGAACGTGCAGCGGAAAATCTCGGAGAGGATCGGCGTGCCTCAAGAACACGTCACAAGAAGTAAGGGCACCCGACTAGCAAAATAAAAAAAAGAAATGGACTGTTTATGCACAAGACAACAATTATTTGCCCACGTTTGAGTTAAAGCTGTATTATAACAGATTTTCTTAGTGAATCTGTCAAATATACACAGACCTGGGTTATCAAGTTAGCAAATCCATGGTGTCAGCACACAAAGAGGTCACATGAGGACACCTGTTTTATTGCCAGAAGGGTAAAACCTATTAGGCTGGGTGGGGAGGGGAGGGGAGGGTGGGGAGGGGCTGGGGGTGGAGGGTGGGGTTGGGTGGGGAGGGGCTGGGTGGGGAGGGAGGGGCTGGGTGGGGGTGGGAGGGGTGGGGCTGGGTGGGGAGGGGCTGGGTGGGGAGGGTGGGGCTGGGTAGGGGGTGGGAGGGGTGGGGCTGGGTGGGGAGGGGCTGGTCACCCCGTGGTGCCCTTATAAAACTCAACGTTTAACCTACTCACGCCGGCTTGTGCCCGCCCTCACAGTCGGGCATATTTGCGGTATACACCACGCCGCCGTTGACCCTGGCCATTGATCGAGCAACCCAACGTTCCTACCAGCTCCCTCCGCAGGAATGTTTTTATTTTTTCGTACTTTGATACATTAGCTTTTTGATTTAATCTCTGAAATTGAATTTGAGATGGTGAAGATGCTAAATATGTTCGTTGTTTCCCCTTTTCCATGATTTTCTATCATTAGTTCCAGCAGTGGAAAAACAATGAAATTGATACAATTACAGGCGCAGGAAGTGCCAAAACTCTAAATACGGCAGTAGAAAGATGTTGAATAACCAAGGTTAAGGGAAAACAGAAGTAAACAACAGTTTAAAAAGTAGTTTGGTATTGTAATATAGTATGCACGGATACAGCTGTTGAGAAATGCAGTGTTGAAAAACAATGTAAGTAAACAATCAATAACAATGGGACCCAGCCTCAGTGTACTTAAAAATAGGTTATAATGAGTGGTGACTGGTGAGTGGTGGCTGAAATTCAACCATCTGTCAATAGGAGCCTCTAATAAGGCTCCAAGGCCCGGACCGACTAACTGACCGACCGGCCAAGTGGATACGCAAATAAACGATTGCTGACATGTTTTCCTTTTTATTATGAATGTTAACTTAAGCTGCTTTGAATGATACATTAAGCATATTATTTAAACTCGATAAAAATTCCTGCAAAAGATGTTCACGCACTTTTTATTTGCATTTTTTTTAGAATTAATTCAAGCCGCATTTTACGGCTGCTCCTTTGAACTCGCAGTGAATGGAACACACTCAACTTGGTGTGAACTCTTCGATGCTGAAGATGCCAAGGTGTGTTCCGCACCCACCATCATACATCTACATATACAAGCAGTCCCCGACTTATGAGCGCTAGATTTATGAACATCTGCGCTTATGGACGAGCTTCCATAAGATATTTATTTTTTACCATCCAACTTGGGAACATGAACTCGCACTTTCGAACCGAACCGCGGAACTATTTGCTTTGGCAAATATACAATATTTATTCTTATTTATGAGTTTAACAATGATTCGATTTTTTGTTTCACCGTAACCCCCCTGCACCTCTGATTAGCACGGTTGGCTACGTATGGTGCGAAAGAAGTTTAACATCCATACATAACACATTTTATAACACTGACCATATGTGCATTTAAATACGAACCGTTCGCTTAACGGGGACTGCCCAAATTCAAATGTATTAAATGTATATTCATGTTATCCATTGACTGTCAGTGCTTTGTTAATTCCTTCCACGGGAAGCTTAGGCACCGTGAAGGCAGCTTAATCTCTATGCCATGTACTGAGGACCCAAGAGCAGTCAGTGCCCACTGTTGATTGACTTTGGCATCGCACTCCTCCACAAAAGCAAATTACTTGGCTCACAGATGGTGGAGATTTTGATATCGACGTATGTTTTTCATATTGTACACAAAGCTTAAAGAAATGCAGAACTTTAGGCCAACCTGGTAATCAAAATCTGGGCTGTAGTTTGGATGCCTACATAAAAAGAAACAAAATTTTTCTTATATATTCGTGCCACATTTGAGCTTTCTAGCTCTTCCGGAACATCATTAGAACCATACGTTAGTTACTCTTATAGTGGTGACCGTGTATATTAGATAACAAACCACTCTCCTGCCTTCAAGAAAATAAATACTCGTGAAAAAAAATAAGTGTTACACAACATATATACCGAAGGATATTTCACATCTTAATTTATAAATGAATTACTTGTTCTGATGTATGGATCATTGACATTGACACGGATAAAGAAGATGGAACAAAAGCAACTGTGGAATCAGACTGAGAGACTAAGAGGAATAAAGTAAAAATGAAGACCACCACTGGTTGCAGAGATTTTGCACCATTATGTTCAATTGGCGGTCACTTTTAACCCAAGAAGATTGATGAAAATTATATCACATTTCCTCCTCTGACATGGATATCTCGACATCATCTGATTGTACATTAACCTTAATCTAAATGCTGTGAGTGTCCCCTTTGTTAAATTGTGGTTCTTTTTAAAAATTATTGTATGCATGTGTTGCAGGTATTGGAGTATCTGGGAGACTTGAAGCACTTCTGGCTGCGGGGGAGAGGTTATCCCATCAACAGCCGGATCAGCTGTGTGCTGCTGCAGGATATATTTACTGGTTTGGACCAGGCAGTTACTGAGAAGCAACAGTAAGTTCAACTGGAACATGTATTAAACACAACTTTTGTATTTTACCAGGTAAGGCCCACTGAGCTCCACAGCTTTTTTTCAGATGTGACCTGGCCACAAATGATAGCTCAACAAAGCGTTTTATCACGTGGAAATGTATAGCAGCCAATTACTGTAAACGCTTGTTTCTAAACGTGGAGGGAAAAACTGGAGGCCCTGGAGAAAAATCCACTCGACCGCGGGGAGAACATGCAAATTCCAAATAAACGCACCTTGATTCTAAATGTGGAGGGAAAAACCGGAGAACCCGGAGTAAAAATTCACGCGACCACGGGGAGAACATGCAAACTCCAAATATACAGATGGCAAGGTCTGGATTTTGAAACATGTTTTAAAGGGAATTAAAATATGGACATCATAACCCATTCGTAGATAGACTTGAGGAATTTCAGAAGTGCCTTCCTAATAAAGAGTCCAATAAAAAAATTAAGTTTGTAAATCCATCCATATGATAGACAATTGTATAATTGCATTTTCTCCTATTGCTTGCAAGGTATTGGTTTGATTTCTCACCGGTGATAAAGCTGCTGCATGAGCACATTGTAAATTTGAAACCCAGTGTTCATGTGTGTTCATGTGTGTGTGTTTGTCTTCGTTTAGGTTGAGACAAGTGTCAACACCGGCAGTTCTGCGATTTGGACATGCAGAAACACTCATCCCGTTACTCACATTGCTGGGTTTTTTCAAAGATGAAGCTGATCTCTTGTATGATAACTTTTCTTCAATGCATGCCCGTAATTTCCGGACCAGCACATTTTGTCCTTACGCATCAAATCTTGTTTTTGTGTTGTCACAGTGCGAGGGTTTGGGCAGTTGTGAGCGTGACGAGGAGATCAACTGTGCCGAGGAAAGGCAGGAATCCACCTTCTATATACAGCTCTACCTCAATGAGATCCCATTGCATCTCGATGCCTGTGGTGCTACCGTTTGCCCTTATCAGAAGTTTAAAAATTATTTTATTAATATACTTACACAATTCCAGTTTAAGAGTGAATGTGAGAATTTAACTTCGAACCTAAATAAATTTCGGGAAAGTAAATTGTATTTGTGATGAAACACTGGTTGTGTTTACTTATTTTGCACAAATCATTCACAAGACATTCCTGAGTTATCGTGTGAACTTAAGAAAAAAAGATGTAAACAATTGTGTTTTTTATTGTTGAAAATTATCATGGAATAAAATACCAAATTTCTTTGAAGCCAGTGTCAAATGGTGTCTCCATGGCTCCCAACACCAAGATTAAGTTGTCATCATGGCTGAAGCCATCAATGTCACCACACCTTGCCAATGCGCTCTACCCTCTGCCAAGTCCTGTGGCTGCCACACATGGTTGCCACCTTTTCCACAGATCAAATCGGGACAAATTTCTTGGTCAGCTTAGGTTTACTAAACCTGTGCAGCATACCGCAGTAAAGTTGAACACACTACTGAATGGTTTAGCGAAAAAAAAGTCAAGAAATACCGTTAAAGTGGTTACACGGTTCTTTTGAGTCTGTGGGGTAGCCCTGCTTTGTTGGAAATTCGAGGGTAAAATGGCTCTTTTTGTACAAAATATGGATTTTAAAAAAGCAAATGTAAGCATTAAAACTATGTATATATCTTTCGCACCGTACGTAGCCAACCGTGCTAATTGGAGATACGGAAGGACAACTAAGCACACAAATAAATAATAAATTAGCGGGCAACACTATACCCCAGACCTACAGTATCTGTATATATACCATCAGTGTGATAGTTGGCAGACCAATAACCTCACGCATTTGTTATTACCAAGGCAATTCCACTTCAGAATAAGGAACAATCACGGTTTAGAGAGTTCATGCAATTTTAATTTCTCTTGAGAACGGTCACACGAGGGTGGATGTTATGCACAGGCAAGACGTCACAATGAGCTGGTGACATAGCCGACTGCAACTGGTAAAACGTTACGAGTTTATGAAGCACACGTTTATAATTATTAAAACTTTGTTATAAAGTTAGACACATTTGCCCACGTTGTAAGTAAACAATAAAGCGCGTGTTAACAAACATACGTGTTCATACTCTTAGTTTTTTTCGGTAAAGTCACGTAGGTAAAAATAAAATAGAAATAAAATATTAGAAACAATAGAAATAAAATAGTATTAGTTTATTTCTATTATTATTTATATAATTTTATTTGTATTATTTTATGTTTACCTACATGACTTTACCGAAAAAACCTGAGTATGAATCCTTGCAGTCACGAAAGCTTCAAATCTAGAAGAAATACGTGTTCATCACTGCTAATGGTAAGCATTGCTGAGCGTTGATTATGAGACTATCACGCGTTTCTGTTTCAGAGCTTCAACGTAATTGGGGACAAAGACATTGGGATGTCCTCAAAGATTTCGGGACCGGGGTTGGTTCGATAGCGAGCAAAGACGACCCAGAGCTGTTGAGTGCAATGCATGTTTTCATAGAGAACAATAATAACACAAATTAACATGGTTTTAATTTAGTGAAGTCCACTACAAGTGTATCCCTGCTGTAAAAAGCTAAGCAGAGCCCATCTGTATCAAGTTGAATACTCATATCATGTTAACTTTCCTTAGGTCAACTGATGACCTCAGTTTGACACGTAGGCTTTCGTGACCAATATTATTAATAAAAAAGGGTTTGTTTGGATGAGATCGCGTACATATAAATGTCGTTAACCCCCCAGCACCCGACACAGCTAATTAATAAGGTTTGTCACGTATACAAAACGTGCTAATTAGTTACTAAAGCGAAACGTCGTACTCAAATTGTAAATTGATGACTTCCTGTTGACCAGTGGAACCGATTTATTGATTGCAAACGGATGAAGCGTTGGGATTTGAGCTCGGAAACTTTATTTTAAACTGCATGATTTAAATGTTTTATACAAGGTGGGTTTTATTGCTACAATTGCCAATGTTGTGAGCACATTGATCATGAATCTCAGAGTGTGGTATGTTGGTAGTAAGGCTTATAAGAAAAAATAGGACCTTGTAAGTGCAAGTTAATGTTCTGAAATATCAAAAATAATAACATGACGGTTTGTATGCGGAAAATTACATTTGTAGATATATTTCTGACCCAATGATAATCTACAAACCAACAGGTCTTTAAGATCCTTCAGCTTATTAAAATACTTTAATCAAACAATGTTTAACAATTAACATTGACTTTTAATTTTCCAACATCTTGACATGTCGATTGAAACCCACACGTTATGACGTTGTACATTTTAAGCGTTAACAGTTTTACGAAAAACGACATTGGAACGTGTCAAAAATCGATTTTGCTCATGAATGTTGATTTGCATTGAAACGGTAATTGTTTCGTACGTATAACTGCAGGACAATTTAACACGAACATGTCTGCTACAACAAAGGTGATACACATTTGTGGGCAATAAAACACCAAGTAAAAAAAAAGATAATACAGCATAAAAAATGTAGAAATACTAAAAGTATTTTTTTATGGATAGAGTTAATAGTTATTAAAGTGTTACACAGGCAATTGCACCAGTGCAGGCTGGAGTAAGATATCACGTGGTTTAAGGTGGTTATGTGAAGAACAGTGTTATGGCAACTCAAAACACTACACATACGTTCAAGTTTTATATGAATTACGAAAAATACAAATGTAATATCGGACATGAAACTCGTCAATTTAACCTGGGACAATATTTACAGACATATCTCGAAGTCTTTCACAGCACAATAACGTACCCAGAAACCCTATTTGAATTGTATTTCACGTCTCACCGTTTCCCCGTATTTATTTTTTACAGCACAATCTAACAACACAGTATTGTGGTCACACCTATTTGAATGTTCAAATGGGCTATGGACATATTCTTGAAATGATCCAACAGATCACTGTGGCGAATGCCACTGATGCGATCATACCAGCCTCCACCTCCCTCCCCCCATATCGATCTGACTTGAGGCTGTCTCCTTAATTCCACGTTCCAAAGGCTTGCCTTTGTCGAAGTACTCTACCCCCATCCTGCACGCCCCAACCACAACAGGCCTCGTCTTCATGATTCATTCTACAATCCTTTCCTACTACACCGTGTCTCCAGCAGTCTTTGCACTTAATTTTACTTTAAGTTTTGCTGACAGACGTTAGTGTGGTCTTTGTCACCCGTTTTATTCAATGCTACAAACACCCAAGCATGCCGTAGGTTGAGTAAGAAACGCCGATGATAATTTGCACCTGCAAGAGATTATCACGGCCAACACTGTTGTCACAATACCTCACGATTGCTTGTTTGTTCTACTCAATCCTTCAGCTTTTCCTGTGACATACCGTTAATCCACTGCTGGATGACGGCCTCCCTATACATGTTGGTTCAAGGGTTTTTTTTTTATACCACACTTCAGTGCAAATTGGAGAAGGGATGCTTCGGACCAGACCAAACATCACTCACCGCCGATGTTAGCCCTGGCAGGGAAGCAACCGTTGGACGCCAGGTTCACAGTGCAACGCACACATCAGCACCGTATGTCATATGGCCCCCCATCCCTCCACCACATCTTCCCATCTGTCAATCTTCTGCAACCAACATAATTCATGTTAAAGAAACAGAACAACACCCCCCAATATTTACCCATACAGTGTTCAGCCTCATTAATGCGGCTAATTTAGAATCTAATCTATATTTTGAAACAAAAATTAAGGCAGAGAAAAAAACGTATCTTGTTGGAACTCCGAGTCAATGCAGCCTCACATCAAAACAGGACAACGCTGTCGGAGCTGACAGTGGATAACTACCAATCTTCCTGTCAACAATGAACGACCTTCTAGTCAGTCAACACAGAAGTACTTGCAGGCAATATAGAAGCACTTCCAAGGCTGAACGGTGAACTCACTAAAAGCTTCATCCTTTAAGTTTGGGACCAGCCAAGCAACATGAAAACCACATTTACACGATGTTGTTTTTGTATGGTCAATTATAACCAGGCCGAGGCCATAAATTATTTGTGATTGAGAATCTGGTTTAATCTTGGACAGCCGACTCAGTCCATGGGCCAGAGCAGAGATTGGTGCCAGCTAAAATAGCAAAACTTTAGTCTTAACGATGTATGCATATACATGGATAATGGGATTAAATTATATGACAGCTCACTCATTTCGAATGGTTATCACAAAATGCACTGCTAATGACCACAAAGAAATTGGAACCGCTAAAGTTGTTATACCACCTCGGGTGGTTGCCCACAAGTTAACGGCTGCGTCTCGTCTGAGCTCATGAACTGGGATTAAGATACAGGACCTCATAAGCAGCGGCTCAATACTCTGCGAAGGACATTGTCTCAGAGAACCAATTTCTTTAATCTTTGTTATTTTTACACTGCTTCAGTGATGCTTGTTTTGATCTGAGAGATGTGCGCGAATTCAATGAAATATACATGATACACTTAATCTAAACATAAAACTAAGAAAGATTAAAGACCTTTAATTATATCCAGCTAAAAAACCCATGACGATCCGGAGTCTTTTTTTTTACAAGGCAGCCCTGACCAGGTCTATAAATAAAGCATTTATGTCTGCAGACTACAGGGTACATTGACACTGAAATCACTTCAAATACAAACGACTACTGACCATGATTTGTGCAAGACAAACGCAAGTTGATTTAGATCTTTGTGTACATTTCAGTAGTCTCGACTTTCTGTGTCACAGGCGATATCCTGATGACAGAGGACTAATACATTCAGAGTATGTTTTATAGAATGGTTAATGCACACCTCCAAAGCCAGCTGATTAATTGCAGCATATCCGCAACAATGTTAGCATCGATGTAAAGAAATTAATAAATAAAATATCATAGCATTCAACAAATGACAGAAATATTTGAAAGACCTCGCTCTTTTCAGTCAATTGCCTCGGGCAAGCAAGACTTAGAAAAAACGTCGTCAAATCAGCAATAATAAATACCCATTCACAATGTTTTTGGTTTTCATCCTGTTACGAAAGTTCAAGAAGCGCGATGGGAGTGCTTCTTTTCTGTAACGTTATATATCTTATATAACATGCACTTCGCATAGGACAATACATCCAAAGATGTTTCTTCCCATACAAAATGTAGTGTTTTTTTTCTGTTTGAATCTAACCCCCTTGTTATTGCACACAATGCAGCGCTTCGTGCTCTGGCCCTCATGACCGGAGCGACGTCTCGTGGCAGGGCGTGCTGTGGCGATACTTCATGATCAGCACTGCGGTTTGGTGCCACCAGTAAAACATAAACACCACCAGGATGTGCCAGCACTGATGGCTGGAACCCACAAAATTCACGTGGCCTGCAATACACACACACACATGCACGCATGGAATACATTGATAGCATTCATGACGTACACTGACATTCTGTAATTAATTGAAACTTTAATTAAATTTAAAATTCTGAAGAAATGTCCAATACTATCAAAGGCAACAATGCCTTCCTGGGCACATACATAGCCATGCTTTATAGACCGGAGCATTAGATTATCTGAATAATCTAGCATGCATGTACATATACAGCCCTGTGTCAATCCACTGCTGGATGAGAGGTTCTGTCTGCCATGTAGGGTCACAGGGATTATTTGACCGTACTTCACTGGTAACTAATGACTGCACCAAAAAATCAGAACATAAAACTTGGCTCTGCACTTCATTTGGCTAAAATTCCAGCTCTGAGAATTTAAAATATAATGTGCTGATATTTCTCTTAAGTGGGAAAGTGGGTGGGTTAGTTATCGTTTGGACCAGAGGTCACTTTTAGGGATTTCAGCAGTAGTTTTGTGATATCCACTTCCATGGTCATTCCCTGCCACAAAGGGATGCACTGTTCCGTGAGATATCTGAAAGGATACTAATCTAATAGCAACATTCGACGTAAAAGTGGCACAAAAGTTTAGGAAATGTAAAACGAATATATAAAGAAATTAAAGAAGTAAGCAAAGAGATCACCGTACCAGGAAAGTACCTCTCCGGAACCTTGCCAACGTAGAAGACAAATGCAACGCCGGCAAGCAGGTACATGATCATCACTCGGGGTGAGAAGTCCTAAGCAGATAAAGATAAATTAAGAATTAGATACATGTTTCTTTAAAACAAGTGTTTCATATATATACAAAAACATTTACATAATGCAGGAAATCTGAACGTGAACCACAATCCCAAAGAGATTATATTGGATTTGGCTTCACAAATCTACGTGATCCACAAACCCCTTCCTGGATACATGTTCATCACCACCAAATTACTATTTCAAAGACTCTTTTTAAATATAATTAAAAAGTAAAAATGAAAAAGTAGAACTGTGGTCTGTTTTTACAATTACAGGATCAATGTTAGCTGAAATTACATTCATTGTTATCGCAGTTCATCACAAATGACATGACTAAAATTGTAGAATATCCCACATCTTATAAAGTGGATTGAGGTTGCAATGCATCTTTTAAATTGTAATGAAGTGCGTATAGACCCATAGAATGCTCGCATCACTCGTACTTTTATATGGCATCTGTGTCCTATAAAAAGTACGAATAATCATACTACTCTTAAAAATAATCTATGCATTGAGTATCCTGGCTGGCTGCTGACTGGAATCCTCTGCACCCCAACAATAAAGTGTACTGCTAGTGGCTGCAGGGCATTGCCATCCAAACTAACTGGGTAACTGGTTAAATGGGATGTCCATGTAACAAATCGACATTGCATTGGAACAGCCAAAGAAGTCCAGAAGACATAATAAAGATAGCGACACCAAAGAGGTGGGCGTAACGAATACAGAAGACTAACATGGTTCAATAAATAAAATTGCTCTAACAAATCGAAGAAATGTGTGCTCCTATTCACGTAATTCTTTTTTGCAAGAATATTATTTAAAGCCTAGAGAACATAACAAAACAACACCTCACAACACGTATCTTCTTGGCATTTTATTATTGTTCGTGCTCCACGAATGGGATCGTGAGAAGAGTATGAAAATTACAGCCGTCTCTCATTTACCATTGTTCCAGTCAACTTAGATATCGACGATACTTTTTGCGACCGCCCGATTAAGTCTCGGCACTTGCCTTTACGTTTCTGGGCGGGCGTGTGCTTGACATCATACGTTTGTCAAATTCACGTGGCTCAGGACGCATAACCCTTTATTTGCTAAATATTTCGTTCACCCCACCTGCACGATAGTGGTGGTGGGTCCTCCGTTGAGCACGATCCAGTGCACGGTGGGGATGACACCGTAGAGAGAGACGCAGGAGAGGATGACCAGGCGCGTGGTATACCACTGCGGGGAAAAGTACTGCGGGTGGATGTGGGCAAAGAAGACCAGCAGCATGACGGCCAGCACCGTCACCAGGTACACCTGCCTCCAGTACTGCAAAGACAAAGACAAAATCCCCCCCCCCATGTAGCCTTAACAGACTGTTGGGGCAAGTGCTGCTAGCGAGCACCTATGAAGGCCGGGACCGTGGCACACCATGGGGTGGGTGGCGAGCACCACGCCCGACCGCCTTCATCTCCCCAGTAGCGATGTTTACACACTGCACCAGGTACTCAGTTGAGGCTGAGTCGACCTAGGGGAGGCCCAGGACCGGTTCAGATAATCGTCACTGGTGTTGGCCGTGAGCGGGAATCGAACTGGGGCCGCCGGGTTCGTAGCGCAGCGTAGCGCTAGCAGCTACACTACCGCTCCCCCACCAAACCTGCACATGGGAAATGACACCCATGTCAAGGCTTCAAAGGTGACAACACTGTTTAAGTCAATGTTGTAAAAAGTGTCTGCTATTCATATGTGGTTTATATAATTTTTGTTGTGAAGGATTTTCTCATTTACAGATTTTAGTGAATATATTTTTTATGGCAGCATCATTTGTAAAGATTCTGTCTCAAAATTCAGTACAATTTGTTAACAGGCAGAGGTAGGGGGAAACTGATTACAGACAAAAATGCAGCCAGTACCGGCAAAACTACTTGGCCAAGCACTGTGGTCCTAAATTGGGATGTTTAGCCAACTCAATTTGAGTGATGATTAGTGGAGTAATGCAGAGCAGGTTTATCAGACTATTAACAATATTGATGAGAAACACAAACTAAGAATATATGTGGCTTAACCAGAATTGGTTCTGATTTAATTACATTTTTAAAATAAGCAAAATCTGATTTTACATGAAACTGTTGTATTTTGTGCACAAAGGGATAACAAAGCATTACAAAAAAATATACATAAAAACGAAATTTAGACGTAGATATTTACATGTTATTTAAGCTTCAAGAACCCAATGAGATAAAGCATTTTTTAGAGGTGTTCAAACCTAAGCTAGGGTTGGCAATGGCAATCATTTGTGGTGAACCATCGTTGCATGTGACTACAGTGGAAATTACCTCTTCACAGTAAAAGGCATAGAATACTCCTGGTATGTAACATCCCAGCAATCCAACAGATATCCCAGCGTAGTCCAGCGCCAGCCAGCGCCGACTTGTCTTCTCCGAGCGGTGGCAGCAGAAGAGGTGGTAACCAGTAGAGCACAGCATGCACACCTAGCGACACGATGGACAGGCACGGTCAGGATTACTGCTGGGCGATTCCTGCAAGAATTATATTTGAATTCCACAATTCCACCATGGGAAGAAGGAACAGTGAGTGCTTCTCCATTTATGACTTCCATAATCAGTTCTCCATGTACTTGAATACGTTTCTAACAGGTTTAATAAAGTTGCAAGTAATCAAATATGCTTGGTCCTGAAGCCTGTATTAAATAACAATCGGTGAAAATAATGACCAGGAGCTTGAATGTCACTCCTACATTTATGAAATGTTATTTATATAGCACCCTTTACAAATGTCATAATGCCTTGAATAATTTAGTCAACCCTCTCATCAACATTTCACAATTGTCCTTATAATAATTCAGTGGAAATTGCTGGATTTACCACTAGAAACCCATTTGTTTGGATGGAGACCCAGCAACCGCCAACGGAATTAATGTGGATTCTACGGACGATTCTTCGGGTGTTAAAAGAATGGCACTCATTTTAATGTCGAATTTTCAATAAAATGAATGGTATTCTTTGCCACCATAAGGATCATCCAATATAACTCCATTTATCTGTTTGGAGATGCAGAAATTATTATTGAAATGTATGTGCATCATATGGATGATTGGTAGGTAGTGCATTGACTGCAAATAATTACTGTTATTCATTATTATACTTTATGACAAAGCAAAATACAAATTATTTTTGCAGGAAAAATAAACAATATATGTAAGGGCATTCAACTCAATCGATTACCTACATAATCCACACCTACATAATAAAAGTTAGAAAAACAATAATTCACCAGTTCACTTGCATCATGAAAAAGGAATGTGGGTACTTGCTAACCTGGAAGCAGAAGAGGAAGATTGTGTAGATGATGTAATCGTCGTGTGATGCTTGAGCGGCTGGCAGCATCACCAGGGTGTCATAGACCCCGAGGGAGAAGAAGAGCAAGAATCCAAAGAGGTGGCTCCAGATATTCACAGTCTCATTGGACACAATGAACAGGCTGCAGGAGAGCGTTTACAGCAGGTTAATGCAGCGGAGGCCAATGTACTGCTCTCCATTTTGGTGGATCTCAATGGGCTCCACGATCCACCAGAAAGTTGACCCTTATTTAACCCTGTAATATACTATAGACATAAAGTACTTTCACTATCTATTGGGATAAGTTTTTTATGCATGAATTTTTCGTGATGGATTTTTATTTTCTATCAGCTGTAATGAAAATTGGTGTGTTTTTTCTGATTTATCTTGGGATTCACAAAACATAGTTTGCGATCAACATATTGGCCACTGCTAGCCTGGTGGTGGTGGCTTTGCATGCCTGTAATCCAGCACTGTAGAGGTGAGGGTGGGTGGATCGCACAGACGTTGTGAAACTCCCTTGCCGTGGGCGTCAAGGTGCCATACCCTGGCTTGCAAGGAGAAGGCAGTACAGCAAGTGGACTAATCGCCGTCTTTTTCCATCTGTATGGGGATAGGGTTGCTCCCTTCACATGTGGAGTTTCTCCGGCTGCTCTGGTTTCCTCCCACACACATAAACACTCACTAATTGTCTGAAAACATCTTGAAATAAAAACCCTATATGGCCCTTCTGAAAAATGGTCCTATGATTCAGTGTGGCTTTCCTCCATAAATAAGTAATCAGGGTTAACGCAGGACAATAAAAAGAGTGATTATCGAGTTCTTATTATGGATGGGCGATCACCACGTATAAAACAGCTGTCATGGGTTACTTGTGGGACTGTGTTGAGCTGCAGGAGGCAGGACAGAAAAATGTGAACACTGTACTTCTAGGCCCTCACATCCATGCTCAATACATTTACCAACCGGCACTGATGAGTGGAGTGAAATGAGGCATGGTGTGCAGAGGCCCTCATTCAGCAGTGAATTGCTAGCTGTAAAGTTACATGATTAACATACCCAGGATCATTATGCACTTCCCCACATGTAATACCCCAGACCGACTAAAAATATACAATGCTGTTCACGCAACGTCACCTTTTGAGGCAGAGGCGAGAGGGCAGGTACGCTCGATATCCGTCCGTGATGTACGGGTTTCCTTTCAGGAAACAAGGCACCTGTTCGTAGGTGTACAGGCGGATTCCACGTGGAGACAGCACCGGCCAGTAGCTGTACCCCCCCTCCATGTAGCTTACAGGCTTCAGCAGTTTGTGCGACATGGTGGCCAACGTGGTCTGTTTACAAAATAGACATAAAAAAATTATTGTATAGGTAAGATGACAGGTCTAGGAGGCGTTAAAATAAATACTTGGCATCAAACTTGAATTAATCTTGAGTTTGTATCCCACGATGCACACAACCTAGGCGACGCAGGCATATAAGCATGCTCACGCAAGTAAGGAGCAGTACAGTCGTTTGTAACCTCGGGTACAGAGGCACGACGAAGATTATTAGAGAGGTTTGGCAAATTGCCTCATGCGGCTGGTTGTAATCACCAGCAAAACGTCATACTCAAATTGTAAATGTTGTGGGTTTACTGTCCAACACACGGGTGTGCTGTAGCAGTACTAATTGGCACGTTCTGTTTACGCGACAAACCCCTTACTCATTGGCTGCGTCGGGTGGTGGCGGGTTAACGACACATTTATATTTACGTGATCTAACCCAAAAAAACCCTTTTTTGTGGATATTAGTCGCGAAAGCCTACGTGTTAAACATGTCTGCACATGTTTGCAAAGTGCCAATGGGTTGACAAATGTAACAGAATAGATGCTGGATTTGCATACCATCACTGCCCTGCTGCTTGGTTTCAATTGGTGAATTTTACTGGGAACCCATGAGATAGTGATAGCGGGCTTTGAGGAATTCTCAGTCTCTAAGGGTAAGTTGCACGTAATCAAGCATGTTTGGTGCTAGTGCCTGGCCTAAATACAAATCAGTGGAAATGATGACGAGGGCTTGAGCGGAACTACTATATTTATCAAGTTATTTATACAGCAACCTCAAGAAATGTCACGGTGTCTTTGTCTTGACTAATATAGTCAACCCTACGACCAATGTGTTACAATTGTCCAGATAATATTTTCAAAAGCAAATTAAGCCAGAAGATAATGTTGTATATTTGGTCGCCCAACAATATGATGAATCATCATACACGCAACATCCTCGCCGCATTGCCACAAGCACACAGGGTCACAGTGTCACAAGTGGGCAAGAAGTGACACAAACACGAAGTTTACAGTGTTACAAACTGGCAATTTCACAAGCTGACACAGAGTGACACGGAGTGACACAACTACCGCCATTCACCACTCAGTGGCGGCACCACGGCGCTTGTGCCAGGCTATGTGCACGTTAAGGCCACGTGACACAAGCAGGCAATGTCACAAGCACAGTCACATCATGTCACAATCACAGTGTTATATACACATTATCACAAGTAGACAAAGACCTTCCAAATAGCCTAAGCAGACTGTTGGGGCAAGTGCTAGTAGCGACCACCTATGAGGGCCGACACGGCACACGGCTGGGTGGGTAGCTAGCACCACGCCCGACCGCCTTTGTCTCCCTAATGGCGATGTTTATACACACCACCAGGTACTCATTTAAGGCTGAGTCGACCTAGGGGAGGCCCAAAACCGGTTCAGATAATCGTCACTGTTGGTACCTTGAGAGGGAATCGAACTCGGGATGCCAAGTTTGTAGTGCAGCGCGCTAACCGCTGCACTACCGCTCCCCATCACAAGTAGTCACGAAGTGTCACAAGCAGTGGCAAAATCTGACACAGTCGCAAGCAGTGACAGTGTCACAGTGACACACACAGTGACACACACACAGTGTCACAGTGTAACAGTGACACACACAGTGACACACACACAGTGTCACAATGTAACAGTGACACACACAGTGACACACACAGTGACACAGACAAATATCCCCCGTATAGCCTTAACAGACTGTAGGGGCAAGTGCTGTTAGCGAGCACCTATGAAGGCCGCAACGGTACACGAGGGGGTGGGTGGCCAGCACCACGCCCGACCGCCTTTGTCTCCCTAGTGGCACAATGTTTACACACCGCACCAGGTACTCATTTGAGGCTGAGTCGACCTAGGGGAGGCCCGGGACCTGTTCAGATAATCGTCACTGGTGTTGGCCGTGAGCGGGAATCGAACCCAGGTCGCCAGGTTTGTAGCGCAGCGCGCTAACCGCTACACTACCGCTCTCCTTACACCTTGAAAGACACACAGTGACACACAGTGACACACAGTGACACACAGTGACACACAGTGACACACAGTGACACACAGTGCCACAGTGACACACACAGTGACACACGCTCTACAGTGCTCACTGTGTGGTTCGCGTGCTCCGAGCGACAGTCGGGGGGGCAATGGGAGTGACGTCACCGCCGTGTCACGTGTCTGTGGAGCCGGTTGGCGCAGCTGGCATCCCTCAGGAGCACGGCGGCGCAGCGCGCGGGCTCCCCCCTCTACTCCGCCCGTCAGCGAGCGCGTCTCGCGGCCCCCTCACCTCTTCCTCACCGCTCGTGTCCCTCCTCTCGTGCCCTCGTCACCCGCTGGGTCGACAACAAACGCGCGCCCGGGACCTGTCGTTGTCCACCCCCCCGTCCCCTTAACCGAGCCAAGGCACGTCACGTGGGGGGTGGCGTGACGTCATCCAGCGTTGCGCCTCTTGCATCCTAGGGCGTGACGTAATCGCGAGTTTCGGGCCCGTTCATCGATGAGCGTGACGTCATCGTATGCGGTTTTCACAAGTGCCGACTATTGCTTATGGATACCACGCGGGGTGACAAATGCTAACAATTATTTTCCTGAAGCAGGTTATCTCTCGATCACAAATTTATATGATAGCAAGGTCAAAGTAGTAGCTTTGTATGAAAACAATTGTTATTTATGCGCGTGACGTCATCGTATGTTGTTTCCACAATTGCCGACAATTGCTTATGGGTACCACGCGGGGGGACACATTCTAACAATAATTTCCCTGAAGCCGGTTATCTCTCGATCACAAATGTATATGATAGCAAGGTCAAATTAGTAGCTCTGCATGAAAACATTAATTGTTAATGATTTCTAGAGAATATGGGTTTTGGAAGATACAATTAATCCCGAAGATATACAAAGTGTGCGTGTGTGTATATAAGTGTCTACCATATATGTAAAGCCTTAGACCCAGGGGTAGATACTGTCTATGGCGAATACTGGCAGCATCACGATGATGACGGAATTCTGTCTCGTTTTCTGCTTCGTTCCATTCGCCCGAATCTTGCTTTTCATCTGGAAGTGAAATTTTATTTCCAAAAGAACCCCTCCATTATTTTATCTGCCTATTTATTATCAAAATATGCCTTGTCAACAGTAGACGTCGTATCTGATATTACATAGTACAGGAAAACGTAGATATTTGACCAGTAAAATCACGTGCATCATGTGGAACGGTGAGATCGACTGCAGTATCTTCATCAATGTGTTCCCTTCCAAATGAATGAATAATAAACATGAATGGGTTCTCATCTCAATAAAGACACGAGGATGCACAGCAGCAAGCTGATCATCATTATTGCCAATGCTCAAATTCGCCTTTGGATTTGACCTTAAAAGTGAGGCATATTGGGCTCACACCCTCATGTGTTCAATCGAACCGAATGTCCTGGATGAAGGGATTCGGCCTTCCTTTGAAGTGGTGGGATGTCACCCCCAAAGCGTCCGAGTCTTTTTTCTTTTTTCCCCTGGCATTTCACACGAGCACACATTACTCGTTGGTTATATCGTGTGGACACCAATATGCGAAGGTCACGCAACATGGACGCCTTTGCGGTCACAATCTTCTTGTCCGTGGGCTTCGGGAGCATAGTTTTGACAGCGGCAAGAGAGCTTCACGTTGGCAGCGGTGGAAATGGTGGCGAGAATCAAGAGGGCCGCATTTAGGAGGATTTTTCCGATGGAGAGGGTAACCGTAAACGTGCCACTGTGCGTGGGAGAGACGGACTCCGACTCAGACAGCCGTTCGTCGTCACCGCTGAACGTGCGGATGGTGCCAATGTGGCGCTGGGACTCGTTTCGAGCAGCCGCTGGAGTCGCGTGCAGGTGAGTGGGCGATCAGAGCAGACGTAATTTGTTGTTACGTCCCGTAAAACGTAAGTGCAGAAAAAGCCAACGGCCATGGAGTGTACAGCCACATCAAGGTGTGCTTTTGACTGATAGGTTGCATGGTTCAATGAGGTGAGAGTTGTGGGTAATGTTTGTCTCTAAAATTGTTGAAGAGCATTGAAGCATTTGTAGAGATGCATGGAGTCAGCTGAATCTACAACCTACCTAAGCACCTTGCTACCACACGTATACAATCACCAAGTTGTTAAAGCGCATGTGATATTTGACTTGAATATTGATGTGGATTAGTGTGGAAAATGTCTGTTTTTTATCGGTATTAATAATTATGAATGCATACAATATTATCTCATTTTCTTAACGTTCATGTTAGAGACTTAACGCAGGTTAAGGACATCATTTTGCCCATTTTCATAATTATTCCAATATTGTGCAAGCGGCACGCAGTCAACATAGTGGCACTCGTCACAAGTCACTTTAACACGTGGTAACCTAGCGCCATGATTTTTTGTGCACTCTCTGTGAACTTTTCAACCAAGTTCCATTTTCTTCATTCATGCCCATTTGTGCTGCCATCCACACACAACTTCCGATTAAAACTTTACTCTTTAGGAATATTGAAATGTTTCCTTTTATCATCAAGTTCAGCTTTCCGAAAGTTCTCTCATGTATCTCTTTTATTTGATCGCTTTTTTTCTTTGTTAACCTTGAGGAACAATTTTCTTTGAAAGAAGCATTTACAGTTCCCCGTCCCCTAAATAGGCGTTGATATAATGCCATAGAAAGGAAATTGTAGAACATGTTTATTTTATTTGCGAAATATCAGTACTACGTTTTGGGGTCTCAAGTTGGGGAGGTGGGGGGGCAATCGACTCCATCGCCATAGATATTCCACTTGTCTGCACCACCTGAGGAGGTGAAATGTCTTCATTCGTTCCATTTTATTTGTGGCCAACATCAGCGAATTGTGTGATAACAATTTGAAATTGGTGAGTTATCAAATAATTCACTCTTACTGGCAATATATACACATTGGCGCGGCTGAAGTGATTCCACATTTTGTGGTACCAATTTATGCTCTGGCCTAAAGCAACTACTGTTTTTTTTGCTCTTTCAGAATCTGCCACTGTGAGGGAGATGAGGAAAGCCCTCTCATCGTGCCGTGCCAGTGCACGGGCTCGCTGCAGTTTGTCCACCAGGCGTGCCTGCAACAGTGGATCAAGAGCTCGGGCGCGAGCTGTTGCGAGCTGTGCAACTACAGCTTCGTCATGGAGACCACGCTGAAACCCCTGCGCAAAGTAACCAGCACCGGGCATTGCAACCCCAACGCACAAGATGGCACAGCGCTCAAGCGATAGAATTAAGTCCGTGAAATATGGAGACCTTAAATTATAACTAGGTAGGTCATGCCCAAATAAGGTTACCCTGGGCAAGTGCTTGCCCATATAAGGCGGTATGGAACAGGAATTCAAATAAATAATAATGTTACGATTCCATGCTCGACTCCATGCTAGATCACATGCTCGACCCAATGCTCAAACCCACAAAACCTGGAACCCATGCTCGACCCTCCGCTTGAGTGTATCGATCATGACATACGCTGGCGACAATAATTGTTACCATAACTCGTAAATCTGTTACGAATGTCGATTTGATGTGCTGGACGTGGTGTTTTTTTTATTGAACAGTGGGAGAAGCTGCAGATGACAGCGCGGGACAGGAGAAAGCTCACGTTTTCGGTCGTGGTCCACGTCGTAGCCATCGTGTGCGTGGTGTGGTCGCTCTACATTCTGGTCTCCCGAACGGCAGAGGAGATTCGCCAGGCTCAGCACAGTGGTGCGTGCAGCACCATCTACAAACATCTTTCCACCCCAACACCTGCTCTCACCGAATAATCAGCAGGAAGCCCACGCATTGTAATGTCAATACGGGGCTCAGTTGAAGTGGCCAGGTGGCTCGGTGGTCAAAAAGCGCTGAGCTGGCACGGCCGAGATCCTGGTTTCGAATCCATTTTGCCTGTGATTAAACCGGGTTCTCCAATGTAATGAGTTGTATGTATATATGTTGAACTTCTTTCGATACCATGCATAGCCAAGCGTGCTAATCGGAGCTGCGAGTTTAATGGTGTCAGCCTGGTCACACCAATGACTGCACAATAAAACCCCCTATGACATTAAATTTGGTTCCGCACTGAATTTGGCAAAAATTCCATCTGCGAGAAAAAAAAATATCAGTTTGTCACACAATGATCATTTTGATCTGTGGCAGAGCGGGTGGGCAAGTGAAACCCCCTACCGTGGACCAGATCTCACTTGATCGGATTTCAGTGGCAGTACTGTGATATCTCCTTCCACAGACCAATCATTAACATGGGGGTGAACTGTTTTGCGAGTTTCAAACACTGATAGTATAATTGGGATAAAAAAATGTAGAAACTATAAAAAAAAAACGCTGTAATCAGTTATTAAAATGGCCACGGTGCACTTTAAAAACTGCCACTGAGCTGTATAGTTGGCTGCGTAATGTGCGAAAGTTCAACATACATACACTATTGAGATGATTGGTAATATTCTTCGGAATCCCAATGTAACAGGAAATAATCTATTTTGTATCCCTTCTCCAACAGCCCATTGACAACTTACAGAAACATGGTATATATTGTACTGGTTCCTATTGCAGGTGGAACCAGTGAACCAATGACCAACATCACCTGACGTGAATTGCTCTCGTCACCTCGTTCTGCAGCTCACAATATAACATCGCTTATTAAATACCTCCGTGGTCAAACGAGTTTTTTTGACGCATTACACAATGCTTGCAACGGCGTGACTTTTGCTGCGGTTTTCTTTTGTTGTTGTTTGCAGGTGTGCTGGAGTGGCCATTCTGGACCAAGCTCGCCGTGGTTGCCATCGGGTTCACGGGCGGAACGGTCTTCATGTACGTGCAGTGCAAGGTCTACGTACGCATGTGGCGACGCCTCGAGGCTTACAATCGCATCATCCACGTGAGCAGCTGCCCCGAGGCTCTGGCCGAAGAGCTGCTGTCAAGGAGAAATCTGTCCACGTCGTCACCCGCCCGCGGCCTCCAACAGAACGCACCCAACGGCAAAGAAACGGAGGCCGATGCCCTCTCCGTGGAAACCCACGCGACCCGCTGCGTGGACAAAGGGAAATGCAATGCGGAGAATACACCCGACTGAAAGTCAGCTTTCCCGAACGGTTCACGATTGCTTTTAGAAAGCGCTACCACACACCCAGAATTTTATGCGCGTGGTCAGACTGACCGAGTTTACCTGGAATTCTGGAAGTTCCATAAAATCAAGGCCGTAATTATAATATATTGGGGGGGGGGGGGGGGGGGAACACACACACACCCCCCCCCCCCCCAATATTCAAATATGCTATGTAAATAAAAACAACAATTTGCTAAACCTTGGCCACAATATCTGGACTTGTCTTCATATAAATCAATGCATAGATTTCTGCTTATATTATTGTGGTTATATTTTATGAATCCCTCATCTCTGCCATTACATACAATGAAACATGAAATGGGAAAAAAATAAAAACAGAGCAATGTAATACAATACACTATTAGACATTATTGTAAAAAATAAATAAAGAGTCCATCCAATGTGTTAGTGAATTTTTTAATATTTTAGGCAGGAAATGAGTTTTCAAATTTAGATATTTTTCTGGGTTGGGACCCCCAGACCCCCTGGAAGATTTGGTCCTCCCCAATGTTGACTCCATGGCTACGGCAGTTTACCTTTGACAGTTAATGTTTTGTGTTTTAGAGAATGTGAAGAGGTCCACGAGGGGGTTTGTGTGCGATGTCAAGGATTCAGACAAACCAATGCGATAGGCGGGCGGCGGTGGCGCACGCTTGTAACTCGGCGCCGCGGAAGGCGAGGGTTTCGTGTATAGCACAAACGTTGTGAAACTTTCCTCCCCATGGGTGTTGAGGAGCCGTACCCTGGCTTGCCAGAAGGCGGTGCAGCAAAAATGTGAACTCCATCTGTTCCATCTGTACGGACCGCTGTTTCCACCTCCCACGGTTGAGTTTCCTCCAGGTACTAGTTTCATTAATTGGGAACAGAGTTTGGACAATTGCTGGTGTCTGGCTCAATGCGTGGCCGCCGACCTGCTCGTCTTCGGTTCCTCGTGCCTCCCAGTTTGTCCTCGCTCTTTTGACAGCGAGCGACACTGTGCGGCGCATTACATGTTGAATTACACGTTCACTCGCAGTTTGTGTCAAAAGTTTGCTGAAGAAAGATGGTTGTAAGAACCTGCATTTTGATACGGGGGTCCTCCGATATACGTCGGCATTATGGACTGGAAAGTTGCTACTTATAACGAAACGATGTCCAACAGGGAATTTTCCCCCATGAGAATAACGGGAAATGGGGGGGGGGGGGGATAGCGAATGTATGAGCATAAACATTGCCTATGCGACGCAAAGCGGGCCAATGCCTCCCATAAGAAACAATGGAATAAGGTTGGGATAGGGAACCATAACTTAGGGAAATGTTACATACCTAGCAACCAAAATATGTACTATCCTGTAGAACACAATGTACAGATATTTATAACCAATTCCGAGTTTTAGAACCTTTAAACATAATGTATACTCATCTCTTTTAACATTTTTTTATGAGCATTTCAATAGCCCTGTACACTTTAAAAGTTTCCCTTTTTTAATTGAGAACACTTATTTGTGCGAAATGTATATATTGGGGACCCCCACCCCTCCCCATACCACAAACCTGAACAAACTGATCATGGTGAGAGGGCATCTGCTACGTAGTTATCTGAGAGAACTCTACTGGTTAGTTGGGAGACGATTGCGCAAGTCATCCAGAATGCTCCTCGGTCTCGTCAGATCTGAAAAGCCAAGCAGCTTTGAGCCTGGATAGCGCTTTGGAAAGGCGATTGCCGTGCACGGTTTGTCATTGGCTGCGTGGGCAACATGGTTGTGGGCAGCGCAGAGTAGCGCTGCAACTAACTTTCGTCGTCAAATGATTAGACATATCACGCGTTAACATAAACCCCCATTATTTAATACCATTCATAGTGGGAATATATTTTATTTTGAAACGCTATGATACAGTCGCTTATTTCAGAGCATTAACGCAGACTTACACACAAAGCCTGCGCATGGGTATGTGGCGCGATTTATTTATTTGTGACGTGGCGTCATGGAGAAGTGTTGCCCTCCATTTCATCCGTGTCATCCTTGTCGGAATTTTCCGCCGCCTGTTCCTGTTTCTCCGTTGCTGTGGCATCTTTGGACGAGACCTTCCTCATCTTGAGGTTCGGCAGACCCTTGAGGTCCCCATCCCACTCCCTGCAGGGTTGGTACAGAACACAACAATTGTCAAAAATGATGCACTTACAGCATACTTGCTCGATGTTAAGTGATAGCAGTGATGTGTATGTTTTAGATATTATATCCTAACCCTTATAACTCTTGTATGTATTCTTGTTGGCGATTAACCACCAATCTACAACAAAAGTCACGCGATAGCCTCACTCAAGTGAGCAGTGAGGTAGTGCTCATATCCTGTTCAGTCCTGACAGCGGTGGTAACTATACATTCCTATGGCAGGGGGTGATTCTATCCATACAACTGTTCACTTTCTCCCACAAAGTGGTACTCATTGCATCCACCCCAAATTGTATGATGGGCCAAGTCAACCCTTCCAAATCAGGAGTTTCACTCACGACCTTCCGATTGCGAGCCACTCTCTCTACGGCCGGATCCACGTGGCCGCTTTCCACAGATACAACCTTTAGCTTCTAAAAAAAATTAGACAGATTCACCAATAACACTGCCTGAAAGGAAAGGTAAATAATGGTCGATGCTCTGGGAAATGGCCCTTCTTCGTAGCGCATGAGCTATTAAGACAGACCATTTCCTGAAACATTACGTTTCTTTTTTAGGAAATGTTGATACGTGTTTTTTTTTGTTCAATTGTATTTTTTGCACCACTGCCGACACAGCAGCAATAACCAATTGTTTGCATTAACGACCTATAAAGACGAAAGAATGTGCGACTCAAACCAGCCGTCACGAATAGCCATGAGTGTGTTGACGCCAGGGGGTAAATGACCACGATGTCCCGGCACTAATGTTGAACTTCGTGTTGAGCTACTGGCCAGCATATCACGATGGGGCACTTGAACGCGGCATACCTGAACACTCTCAGATTCTTTCCATTGATCACATCAGGAACTTCTGTAAGGAGAGATTCCAAAAATAAATTGTCATTGCGATCACTGTCAATGGCAAAGTTTTAAAGTTACACACTTGAATGTCTTTCAGATACGTTTTCAGTGACTATTGGTGGCTGCATCTTTTTAAAGAATTATAATTCTCCCAGTTTGCGTGATATGATTGAATTTCTCGTGCACGGCGATTGTGTGGGAAAGTGTTACAAACCGATATTGTGCTCCCAATGTCCTCAATTGTCAACTTATAAGAGTAAACAGAAAGTATATTCTGACTGTCATTCAGTCTAGTCACCCACATTGATTCCGCCTAAGTTAAAAACAACATTCAGTTTGGAACCAATCAGTGTCAAGCCAAAGTGATCGTTCACCAGTCCTCGCTATAATTATCAATGTCTCCGAGGTGCCTTGAAGTTCTGACTTCGGTGCAAGGCAGTTTTCCCGTCTCGACAGCTGCTCAAGGTGCACGGGGGGGGGGGGGGGGTACGTGCCGAGGCCGGTGCCGTCGTAAAGCTCGCGCTCGCGCTGCAGCGTCTGGCGGATGGCGGTCTCCCGCGGGCCGTGCTGTCGGCCCTGCCGCCCCGCCACGCTGTTCACCAGGTCGATCTGCTCCAGCTCCACGGCAAAACGGTCGAGGTATCTGCAAAAAAACATCGTTCGTAATACAGGTTTTTTTTTGGTTAGATCACGTGAATATAAATGTGTATTTAAACTCGCCACCACCCGACACAGCCAATCAGCAAGGTTTTGTCACGTAAACGGAACGTGTCAATCCGTCACTAGTACAGCACACCGCTGTGTTGGAGAGCAGCACCAGCCGGCATCTGCGAAATGAGCCGCTACATTTTTAACAAATTTGATGAAAACCACACAATAACTTGACGTGTGCAGTAGAGTTACTGTAAATAACATATCTCTATTCACCAGGATCTCAATAACGTCCCTCACCTTCACTTTAAGTGGCACAAGCCCTTGTGGACCTAGGCACTTAACCCTCAACAATGCAACTCCAACTCTGATAATGCATTGAAAAGCCAAATAAGAGTTCACGTGTAGTCACAAACAGCTCGTGACAGACCCGACGCAGAAGATGCCTGGCTTCAATCGGCTGTGAAGCTTACGAGCCACAGCCAAAGACCGTATTCTCACAAATCAAAGGCAGATGCTGATACTCGATGCACAAATGGAAAATAAAAACTCTTCGGTGTGCGACTGTGGTCATCCATAACGAACCATGGAACATATAACGACTCAATGGCCCATTCACAAATACAAAGGAGGCATCACAGCCATACACTCTGTTACTCATGACGCAATTATTTGCAAAATTATAGCTGTTGCTCTCCATCAACGTCAGCTATATGAACAGGACTGTATACATAAGGAGATGCGCATCATTCGTGAGCAGCAGGCCAAATAGGCGACTTCAATTCAGGACGATGATTAATTATATGTAACACACCAATATTGTGGGCGCATTCTGCTTACACATCTCTTATAGTATGAACAAGCCAACAGGATTTTGCAGCCTGGTCAATGTTACCACCATATGGATGCATTACAATTAAAAATTACACCAACATGAAGTTGGATTCTTTCGCCTTATTACAGGGAATGGTTATTCATGTTGCTTGAAGCGCGTTGGCTGCTTGTCCTTGAACGGATCGACAATGTCGAGCGCTTGTGGAGTGCCACTAACCTTTCAATGACAGCACACATTTCCGTTTTTGTGTACTGTGCCTTGTCGCCATCGAGGTTCTTTTTAAACCAGTCTAACTTCTGTCCTGGGGATAAGGAAAAAAAAATCCAAGCAAAGAATTAGCAATTACATAAAGAGCTCTATATACGTAAAGGTAATCGCCCAGAATGTGTCTGATCTCGTCAGATCTTGGAATTATAGCGGGACCAAGCCTGTATAGTACTGGGGATGGGTGACCACCGTTATAGGCTGTGGGACTACACAGTCGGTGGCAGAGGACTGTGCGACAAAACCCCAAGTTGTACTGCAGCTCTATTATACCACTTCGATACTCTCTGGCTTCACTCTCTCTCTAGCGTAGTGCAAGTGTGTGCAAACCACACGTCCAAGTTGAAGTCAGTGAGCCATGCGATAGCTTCAGGAGTAGCGCGACTAATACTGCTCAGTCTGCCGGAGAGCGGCGTAGGATGCAGTTGTTCGCAATGTGGTCCATTGTCTGGTTCATGTTGTCGCAGCCACGCTGTGGGTTGTCTTTAATTATCCACTTGTGGAGGTGGGCGCAGCGACCTGTTGCTGTTCTGAAACGGTCGATGGAGCACCGTAGTTTTCTTCGCAGATCAATGCCGTGCATAGTAATCGTGGGGTCGTCGATGAGGCTTTGATTCGAAATGTCCACAGAACTCCAGAGTGTTCGCCAGCGGCCTTCAATTTGACCCCGCTTCATCCAATTTGTTTCGCACGATCCCAGATTGGTTTCCGGGATTTCAAACGAGCTCATGGAGGGTTAAACGCGTTCGTGGAGGGTCTGGCCTCACTAATCTGCACTGACCAGCGTGAGGCATGGTAAAACAATCCACACGACCCCCGCACACTGCGTGGGGGACACCCGCGCCCAGCAGTTGGCTGACAAATGTGTGGAGTGGGAGCCGGTCGTTGACTTTTAGATGCGACCTGGATTTTACTCCTGCACCTATTAAATTCACCTCATTCTATATCTAAACCTAGTCTGGGCCACTGCTCCATTGAATATAGCTTTTATCCCACCGAGGAATAATTGATTGAGCAGGCATAGATGAATCAGAAAACATAATCAGGGTGAATCATGACATTATACTGGTGAATATATAATCAGGTTTTCTCCAGTCAGCTGTGTGCAGATGGACCGATGGTAGTCACACCATGAACGAAGTGTCGTTTGACAGCAGACCCAAACTGATGGCTCGCTGGGTGTGTACAAACAGCAGTGTATTGGCAAACACATCGTTTTTTCTCCAGAACACAGGAAGCCATGCATGTTCAGACAAGCACCGCACTTGTGTTCCAAATACTCAAGGGACTTTGTCACGAATTGCTCCGTGTGATTCTGAAGCCAAGATGATTTTCTTACTCACCAATGAGGTTCAGCTTTACTGCCTTGACAGTTTTTAATCTGAAACAAACAAAAAACAACACTCTTAACATACAAGTCAGTATAAATGAAAACAGTTTACGACACTGCATATTCCCTGCTCGATGAAGGCCTTCCCCATGACGTGCTGGTTGTGTGGGCTTGTTTGGCCATACTGGTCAGTGCGGTGTTGGTGATCCACAAAGCCTCTAAAGCAGTTCAATAATTATCACTCAGGAATGATGTACGCCGAAACTGGGAATAAAACTCGGGATTTTGGGTTAAGTAACACTGCTGTACCGCTATGGTGTTTAATAAACTAAGGAACACTAGTTTCAGCTTTCTGAAACGTTAGCTGGAATTATTTTTACCCATTAATTGCACAGTATTCTAGTCATCACCACCATACATTTGAGTAAAACATCCTGGTTGAGTATGAACTGAACCCTTCAGCTTGTGTGCAAGTGCTACATAAATTGGTGCATTGCAAGGCAGGGGACATGGCGATGGTTTGAGAGCGGCCTTCAACCAGCAGTGGATAGCTCATGGCTGCTCGATGGACTGTTGCTTTACAATACCGCGTGCAATGGACGTGATGGGGGGGGGGCTTTATCTAGCAGTGGCCTGATCCTACGATGACTCCTCCCCGGCAGAAGTTGTAATGTGAAATGTTTGCAAAGTGTGGCACGCGTCGCGGTGTCTTGAACGAGCAACGTCCATACTTTTCCTTCTTGTCTTGTTTGTGGGCTTCGCGAGCCAACTGCGCTGCCTTGCGGCTGTAGGGGTGCACCGCCTTGGCCACAGGCTTCGCCTTCTGAGCTTTGGGCTGCAGGCACACACACACACAGGCGGGACATGAGCTGCTGCGCTTGCAACGACTCTCTCCAGAATGCACGTGTCCGCATTAGCTTCCACATTGGCCCCGTCTCGCAGCGGACTAAGCCAGTTCGCATGGTGTACGTGTTGCGTAGCCCTTTGGACGAAGGCCTCCCCACGGTATGCGCTTTCACAGGGGCTCATCTGACCATACTTCACCACGCTGGTTAGTGCGGGTTAGGTGAAGGCAGGGTGTAGGGAAGGGCAGTCCAATGGATGTTTTTCTGAGCCGCCCTCTGCTGACAACCTGCATGGTGACAATTAAGTTACTAACACGTATATCTCTTACAGCTTAACTATTCTACTCAGGTGTGCAAGCATCGATTATTTTTGATCTTAGATATTGTGACTGGTTGAAATTGAAATCCTGGAGGCCTCAGATCATATCCTTCATGTACCACAGGATAATTGGGGTCAGTGGGAGGGCTGGTATTTGTGGCTGGTTGGCTAAGTTGGTCAGGGCTAACACAGTACCACCACACCAGTGCTTTGACACTCATAGTTACTCAGAAAGTGATGCTAATAGTGATGCTAACAGTGACCCCAAACAGAGTGTTGTAACACTAAAACAATGGCATTGATATATTTCTACATCAGGACCAGTGAGACACGGCGTGATGCGATCACGACATGCAGCAACACGGCACGCAGCTGAAAGCTACACGTGCCACTTGTCACGAATGCATCTGTACACAACTGCATCTCACCGTGGGGAGCGGTGGGTGCAGTGGCTAGCGCAGTGCTTCTCATTCAGAGAGCGGAGTTCGATTCCCGTTCACGGCCAACATCAGTGACGAATATCTGAACCAGCCATGGGTCTCGGCTTAAATAAATGCCCGGTGCGCTGTGTAAAGCATCAGCACTGGGGATATAAAGGCTTCCCGGCGTGGTGCTGGCCACCCACCCCCTCGTGTGCCGTCCTGGCCTTTAGGTGCTCGCTAACAGCACTTGCCCCAAACAGTCTCTTAAACGCTGTGAGCGCGTGAATCGGTTACAATTTACAACCAATTAAACTCCTGCTCGTTTCATCATCATCATCATGCTGCACAGCAAAGTGCACTGCCTGACTAACAACAACATCGCTGGGCCCTTCTCGCTGCGATGGTAGCGGCCACAACTCTTCCCTGTCTCCAACCCTCCCCATCGCTCGACCCGCTGTGTGGTGGGTTATCGAACTCATTTATATTTACGCGATCTAACCCCCCTACCCCCCAATTTTTTTTAATTTTACGAATAATAATGGTTGCGAAAGCCTAAGTGTTAAAATAACATTCTTGGTTCTTTTGGTAAAGTCACGTAGATAGAAAACTAAAATCTAAATTGAAAGCAAAAAACCCACGACGTTTCACACAAGCGGTCTTCTTCAGGTGAAGAACCAAGAAAATGAATTCCTGCAGTCACGAAAGTTTAAAGTCTAAAAATGTTTTTAAAAACCGTGGGAAGGAAAGAGTGAGCGTGAGGGACGAGCAGCGGAGGGCACAGGGAGGCGATCAGAATCCACGTGGAGGAGAGGAGAGCACGCAGAGTGGGTGCGTGGAGGAGGGAGAGTCGGAGGAGTTTGCAAGTGGCGGACGCGTCCTCGTAGAGAAGAGAGAGCGCGCAAAGAGGAGAGAGCGTGGAAGGTGGGGGTGAATGAGGACACGTGAAGGGTGGAGAAGGGCCCAGGTGGAGGAGAGAGACGGCGCTCCGCACCATGGCGATGAGCAGCAGCAGCGCACGTGGTGAGCGACGCCGAGAAGCGAGACCCGGAAGTTGTTGACCCCCTTCGCCCCGCCCACCGCGACGCCCCGCCCACTTCCTGGTGTCACTTCCGGGTGTGCGTGCTGCTGGCAATGGATTTGCGACGAAGACAAAGGCTGTGACACAAACATTCAAGATGACACGTGTCATGTATTTAACGTTTAAAATAATACGCACATGTCATATTAACGTATGACATTGACACGCAGGTGAAAAATAAGAAATAAAAAATATAAATAAATAATATTTTTCACCCGCGTGACTTTACCGAAAGAACCAAAGAGTATGGATCCTTGCAGTCACGAAAACTTCAAATCTAGAATTGTGTTATATATGTACGTCAGCAGATGTAATTTGTTAATTAAATTAATTATAATATCCATAAGAGGTTTTTGGGGGTTATGTCACGTAAATGTAAATGTGTCGTTAAACCAGCCATAATACATGTACGTTTATGATAGGACAATTCGCTCCCTTCACACGCCTGCCCCTGCACACACAAAGCAATCGGAACACCCAGTGGGCCACGTGTCGTTCTGGGGGTGTCGCTTCAATACGAGAAAAACACGGGGTCAGTTTCGACGTTTAGTGTCTCATCAGCAGCGCCAGGCTTGGCTCGAACCAAAGCGATGCTGGTGATGAGCTGACAGACGTTATAGAGCAAGGGCCCTCTCCGCTTACACGTGGTGTCTGATTTTCAGAGGTTCTTTTTTTGTGTTCGTCCCAATGGGTTTTTATATAAAACACATTTTATTTAAAGGTACACAAAACACGTTGGTAAGAAACTGATCATTGGACCTCCGTTCAGAATGTACGTACATTATGTATATTCTTGGTTCTTTCGGTAAAGTCACGTGAAATCACACCTGATGACGATTGATGGTGTTGTCGAAACGTCGTGAATTTTATTGTTTTATATTTTTATTGTTTCCCTTCTACGTGACTTACCGAAAGAACCAAGAATATGAATCCCTGCAGTCACGAAAGCTTTAAATCAAAATGTAACATTAGCGCGGTTGACCACATACGTGGTCAACCGCGCTGATCGGAGGTGCGCGGATAAGACGCGGTGATTGAAGCTGCCTGAGATAATTCCAAGTTGGAGGTCACAATGCAGATGCTGCCGCGCCTCGACATGCCCCATCCATGCTGCCCCGTTTGCTCTGCAGCCCCTTGTCAACGCGCTTCTGGACGCACGCCTCATCCACTCCGTCTCGGTCATCGCGATCGTTTAGCCATACTTCACCACACTCGTCAGTGCGGGGTTGGTGGGGGCTGTAAGGGTGGGGACCCAGGACAGGTTCGGATATCACTCGACACTAATGTCAACCGTGGCTGGGAATCGAACTCAGGTGACCACGGTTCAGAGTTAACCATTGCGCCGCCGTTCCACAGCGATGTTAAATATCACGCCAGAATCGACGTCGATTTAACTTCCCCATGACTGCCACTGGGTGGCAGTGAAGCTCCATGCGACTGGAAACTGTCAGGGGGCATCAAGCCACTCGCTGGATGAATGACTCCCCCACGACTCTGCGATTTCACCGCTCCGCCTCTGCCGAGGTGACGTTCCCCGAACGCGTTCACGATTGACCACGGACCATCGACCCCTTCTCAGCAAGTGTCCCGCACAAACAAGCTGGGCTGCATTGCTGGAGGGCTCTCAAAGTGTGGGCCAAGAACACCGCTGGCACGATTTTTATACCTTTTGTTTTGGGCGTTAATATTTTGATTCGTGATGTTTAATTTATAAATGAAGATGGGTAAACTACTCCGATTAAACTACCGTAACCCTAAGATCTAAATGCCCCTTCCTAAAAAAAAACACCCGATTGCTGTGTTCACAAAAAAAAAAGTTTCGGTAATATGAATAATTTAGTGTGGCTGGTATTTAGAGAGAGAAGGGAATGCATTTTTTCACCAGGGATAGAGGGGGTTGAGTGGTCCGCGGAAATGTTTGCATCGGCTGAGCGGTCCGTGGGCCAAACAAGTTTGAGAAACACCGCTGCGGAGTTTGTCCACAAGAGGTTTTTGGGTTATATCGTGTAAATATAAACGTGTCGTTAAACCCATCACCACCCGGCACAGGCAATTAGTAAGGTTTGTCATGTTAACAAAACATGCCAATTCGTTACCAGGACAGCACACCGGTGTGTTGGAGAGCAAACCCACAACATTTACAATTCGAATACGACGCATCGCCAGTAATTACAACCAGCTTCATCAGGCGACAGCCAGAGTTGTGGAGAAATCCTAGTTTCTCCAATTTTCTGGTTTGAAGAAGAGTATCCTCCCCAATGAGGTTACTGAGCGTAACACGTAGGTTTCGTAACAAATACTACCCATAATAGTATGTACATACGATGTATGTGTGTATGCATGTTGAACTTCTTTTTCACCGTGCGTAGCATGCTGGCGACTGCTTTACGAACCAGCCCACTTTTCTTTCTGTTTGAACATACACGCAGCGTCTTATATACAGCATATAAATGTGACCTCATTGCAAGACGCTGCAAAGAAGCAGTGGGTGCATTTATTTCATAGTAGAGATGCAGTCAGCCATAGGCAGAGGAAGAATTACGAGTAAGGTAGCGAGCCTGGACTTGAACATGGAATGGGAGTTGACAGCACGAAACACAAATTATGATGCTGCTATTAATGACAGTGTGGTGTCGAATTTGTATTCGGGCAGCGTTGTGGTTAGTGCGAATTCTAAGGTTAACCACTACGAACCACTGTTCAAAATCCCGGTCAGGACTTTGACTCAGCTCATCAACCCTTTTTGGGTCGATTCAGTCCCACTCGGTAGGAAGTCAACATTGGTTGCTGGATGTAAAATTGACCCTTGCCTAAGGGACGTGGGCTTAACTTATGCTGCTCACTGGCTTAGGGCTAGAAACGTTGTTCTCGAGTTGGGGACACAGTGGCGAGATGTTAACTACTTCGCCTGGTATACAGGAGGTCGTGGATTCGATCCCAACGCCTGTATATTGGGAGTTTGCATGTTTTCGCCGTGGTCTTGTGGATTTTACTCCGGGTCCTTCGAAAAATGTATCCACATTTAGAATCAACATCAATTTACACATGATAGACCACTTCGTCGCTTCTGAAAACGAGTTACATAACTCAGTGGGCTTTACCTGGTAAAATAATAAAATAGAATAGGGTAGTAATCGTAAACACTTTGTGGGGCCTTCCATTCAGGCCCTCTTTTCCCCATGCATTCCTGTCCCTGTGCCATCTCCACGTCTACTTCGCAGTATTTCATACCCTGCCTCACCGCATCCCCGAATGAAATGAAATCTGCCCCCAAAAATATTTCAGTAAGGAGAAACTGATTGTTTTTTCTGTGGAAAAAAATGTATACAGTTACAGCCAAGAATGTAAAACTTATCATTATTGAGTTAGGGTTAGCACAACTCATAACAGTGATGTGTGCAGTGCTTAGAGCAGCAAGCAGTTTGAATGCTTGCTTTGCCGGTAGATATTCTCCTGACTGTAGATGCTGCATTTAAATACAAAACTGCAGCTATGCCATTCTTTGATTTCTGACAGCTGTATTGAGGTTGTGAGCAGGATAAACGATCCGGAAGGGCTGGAGGTTGATATGCACATCCTGCAGACTGGTTATCTGCCCAGTGGGGGATCTGTCTGAAGTACAAATTTAATTTGTGGTCTGTTCCCTTCACATCTCTGTCCAGCTGTGGTCACCGTGATCTCTGGAGCTCAAAACATTTCCTGTATTTCATGCAAACAACATTAATGGAATTAGGTTAATCTAATTCATGGATTTGGTTACACTGCTCCGGCCAACCGGCAAACTCTGTCACCCAACGGTTCCGCTTATATATTGGGTATATCAAAAGAGAATCCGTCCTATGCGAGTTAAATGCATACATCTGCACGTTAAGGGCAGCTGCTATTAGTTAAAAAATGGCTACTGAAAACGGGAAGCAAATCAAACTCTACGGTTAATTTAAAACGTCTGGTATTTTTTTGGAAACAAATGCATGCAGCGTCGCATCATTCTCGATGGGCAAAATCAGGACGTCATCATGTGAGAAGTACTTCTGGAAACAGAAAAAAATATATCCACAGTTCTGATCAGGGCCTACCATTGCGAGCCAGCTTATTCCATCGCAATAATTTATTTTACATCGGCTTATTTAATCTTTTATGTTTGTGTTATAAATATTAACTTAGCTTTTCTGGGGATCAATTACCATATTTGTCCTCTTCATATATATATTGGCCTCTTTCAGAATCATAATCTTTATTGGGATAAAAAAAAATTTCAGAGTTTTTCATACATTTTTATTGCGATTTTTTTTACTAATCTAACCAAAAATTCACTGAGGTCGATGCCTAATAAATAAATAACTTTCATCCCTGTATCAATCCACTGCTGGATGAAGGCCACCCCACGCCGTGTCGGTTGTCTGACCATACTTCACCACGTTGGTCAGTGCAGTGTAGGTTGTTGAAAGCGTCGCCCACATCAGGTGAGATGTCACTCGGTGCTGATTATAGCCGTGGCCCAGACTCAAGACTCACGTTTCTGGGTCCACCCCCACCATATGCATGTGTGCTTATTAATAATAATAAAAAACACGAACGAGAATGCTTTAAGGGAGTTTTCAAGTTATGATTTAATGATTTGCCACAAATACATTGGAATATTATGGCAAATATCAATGTCCGATGCCTACCCAGTATGCATATCATGCAGGCCGTCTAGTGTATTTAAATACCATTAGAATTTGTTACCAAGCTACAGTATGTAATGGCATGATGCCTATTGGATGTGTTATCAGTTTAAAAGCAGGATAATAACCAACTTGGAGTTTAATGGCACACAACACTTAAGCATAGGCCTAATGTTCAGCACACATACAAAATGCGTTATGTTTTATGACTATACGCGGAGTGAAATACATAGCAGATTAACATACGGCAATTGTAATATTTAAATATGTACATCACGATTCCACTTTGGTGGCGAAAGGGTGCATTTTTAATTTATTCGGCAAACAACGACGACAATGACAGGAATTTACAAAACATAAATTAAAGGCCTCTAGATACAGCAATTTTAACATTTCCCCCTCACCAGTTTAGTCTCCCAAACCTATACACAAATAAATCCTGGCGGTCCCCTCGTTATTAACAGTCCGGGAGAATAAAAACAAAAACAGACATCAGCTTTGGATAGGTTGCGCTGGCATGCGCTCAAACAAACACACTCGCACACACACACTGCTAGGTTGCCGTCTGTGTGACCATCCAGTTGGCGTAGCGCACTGCGCTCAGCTCTTCGTTTGTGTACTTCGCGTTGCCGGCGTCTTTGTGGTCTTGCGCCGCGGGCTCGTGCGGTGGACGATCCTCCGACCAATCTGGGCAACTCATGCCTATGATGGGAAAACAAAAGAGATGTCATCATCATCTGTGTCATAACCACGATCACAACACCTTACCACATGTCTTGGCATTACTCAACTTATTGGATACTGCCACAGTGGAGCAATGCTTAAGCCCACTGGAGTTGTTATGCTGCAGGTTTCCAGTTCGATTCTAAACTACACTAAAACTAAACTATTTTTTATTTGGCCAGGTAAGGCCCACTGAGCTATGTAGCTCTTTTTCAGAAGTGACCTGGCCACAAATGATTGCCCATTGAAGTGGCTTATCACGTGGAAATTTATAGCAGACAAATACTCTACACTTTGTTTTGACTATAAATGTGGAGAGACAAACCGGAGGACCCGGAGAAAAATCCACACGACAACAGGGTAAACATGCAATATCCAAATACACAGATGTCAAGGTCGGGATCGAATCTACGGCCTCTTGTATACCAGGTGGGTAGTTAACGTCTCGCCATCGCGGCACCATGAAACGATTCGATTTCCCGGCTCGGCAGTTGAAACAATGGCCAAGTTTCTTGATTTTCCTCCCCCGCCTCTGTTCACTGAGAATTGCAGCATAAATACTGACACCACACTATGGGAACCTCATTTGCCAGTAAAAATATGATAATTGGTTCTTTACCCTTCTATCTGGCAACAAAACTGACACCTTTTTTACAAGGAGTCATGTTTGCATAGACCGCAATACCTGCAGTCATAATACAAACAAAAGAACATAACTCTGATAATGTGCACTGTCCTTAAAGTTGATTGATCCACACCCGAGACAGCTTTCCTTAGAGCCTAGTCTCATATGGGTTGGACCAGATGACGCCAAAAGGCGCACAACTCAAAGACAATGCACCATCAGAGTATGAGAGCTCGGGGCAAGCATCTACACTATGGGAACCTCATTTGCCAGTAAAAATATGATAATTGGTTCTTTACCCTTCTATCTGGCAACAAAACTGACACCTTTTTACAAGGAGTCATGTTTGCATAGACCGCAATACCTGCAGTCATAATACAAACAAAAGAACATAACTCTGATAATGTGCACTGTCCTTAAAGTTGATTGATCCACACCCGAGACAGCTTTCCTTAGAGCCTAGTCTCATATGGGTTGGAACTGACACCACAGTTAATGGATCTGCAGGCCGCATGTGGTGGAGTAAAGTGTGGGATCACACGACCTCTGCCAAGACTACCGCCGAGACCCACGTGGCGCAGGGCAGCCCTCACCCAGCAGTGAATTGACAAAAGAGTTGTACATTTAAAAGTGCTAAAGCATAAAAATAAGCAGCAGCCACCTTCGTGGGTTAATATGAATGGACCGTTTTTTTTTATTACTGTATCAACCACCATTTTAAAATTACAGATGGAATCCAATTATCCGCATTGAAGAGGGGGAAGCGATCATGGGTTTGGGAAGCCATCGATAACCCAATGCCTTGTGACAGTTATGAGATATTGGATTCGCTGTGATTTCCAATACAAAAATCAAGCATTTCCCTTACAAAATACAATCATAGTGTGGGCCTCTAATGTGGCTAAAAAATATTCCAGCATTTTCTTTTAATACGAACGCTTTTTGTTAAACTTTTTCTCCCATTGTATCCCAATTGTGCTTTCGACATCATTCCAGGAAAGGAAGACTCCATTTGGAACTCTCACAGAATTCAAGGCTCTGGCGAGAAGCTGGTCAAACAGCTGCCACAATCTGCACTGTGTGGGGAGGGGGTGGGGCCTCATCCAGCAGTGGATCTGCGCTGTACGCGTTTTCAGTGAGCGAACGAGCGTCGGCTGCCGCTTGCCATAGAGCTTGTTCTCGATCCACGTGGCGGGCAGGCCTCGCATGGCCGCGACCGCCTCCGAGTCGTCGCACGTCACCAGCGGCGTCTCCTCCTCGCCCGTGCCCTCGTCGGAGCCGCCGTCCTCGTAAATTGACGCGTCCGACGCCGCCGGCGCCGTGAGGTCCAAGTAGTCCTGCGCAACAACAACAACGGCGACGATGGTGACGGCAGCGACGACGGTGTGGGTATGCGCGCACCGGTTGATTCGTGTTCATTTAAAATGTGGCCAATAAAGTGGTCACAAGTTTTGAACATTATGAAAGGCTTTACCAATGTGAACAGCTATTGAAGATCGTCGACAGTATAACCTTATCAGGAGGAAGATTTCAAGCGAACGACCGAGTAGGGCACATAGGATTATGTGCTGTAAACAGCCCATCTGTATCTTGTACATATTGAAACACCACTGACATCTTTCGTCAGAAGTATGTTTTTTAACTTCTTTCGCACCGTACGTAGCCAACCGTGCTAATCGGAGGAGCACAGGTGATGAACATGTAAACACAGGACGGAGACCGAGAATGCACGGTCAGGAGGTGGTGGGGTAAAGCGATGGGGCCAGGTTGTCGAGGACTGTGGCGATGGATGTTGGGGGGTGGCCCAGGGCAGGAGTTGAGTGGAGAGCGAGGAGCGTGTGAGCGCCAGGCAGGAGATGGCACTGAGACGTGAGCCCATATGGCTTGCCACCGGTGGTCACATCTTTACTGATTGCTGATTTATATTTTGGATATAAAATATTTTAAATCAACACGATTTTTTATCTTCATTTGTGTAATATTTACATGTTCATTACACACGTCAATTTTGCTTATAATGAGTACAACCAATACATTGTACGATTAATTTAACATTTTGAATACACCACACTTAAAATACTTGCAACCAATGTAAAAAAATGCTCATTTAAAATGAATTGTGTAAATTAAATGAACTTTATTTAACTATGTAATTATTCATCTTCAGTTAATTTTATTACCATGCATATATTGCAGTCAAACAAGGATGGCCTTTGATACATTAGTGTCAAATGTGTTCCTTACAGGCACACAAGACAAATATCCCCCGTATAACCTTAACAGACTGTTGTGGCAAGTGCCGATCTTTACACAACTACTCATTTGAGGCCGAGTCGACGTAGATGAGGCCTAGGACCGGTTCAAATAATCGTCATTGGTGTTGGCCATGAGCAGGAATCGAACTCGAGTGGCCAGGTTCGTAGCGCAGGTCGCTAACCACTACACTACCGCTCCCCACTACACTACCGCTTCCTGCAGGCACACACACACTCTCAGCTGCAGTAATCATCACCATTAAAACAAATGCACTCAAAACAGCACGGGGGCACTGGCACAAGATGAACAATAGGGGGGAGGGCCCATTCTGCACAAAGCCCCTTAGTTTCCTGATAAATTGCAGCCACGCGGCAGCGGTGACCTCACACCATGGAGTGGGCTCCAGAGGCTCCTCACGGTTTACTGCTCAATGATCCCACGTGGTAGCAGGTGGCCCCATAGACACATGGACTCACGGCGCCGCGGTGGCTAGGAGATGTTCACTACCTCGCCTGGTATGCAGGAGGTTGTGGGTTTGATACCGACCCTGACGCCTGCTGCTGTATATTTGGAGTTTGCGTGTTCTCGCCGTGATCGCGTGGATTTTTTTCTGGGTCCTCCGGTTTTCCCCTCCACGTTTAGAATTAACACGCGTTTAGATTGTTTGGCTGCTATACATCTCCACGTGATGAGTCACTTTGTTTGGCTATCATTGGTGGCCAAGTCGCCTCTGAATAACAGCTATGTAGCTCAGTGGGTCTTACCTTGTAAAATAAAAATAAGTTTTAGTTTAGTTTAGGAAATGTGTGGCTTTCCAGTCCTCACAGAATGACCTACTGCAGCACAACCCTGCAGTGTGACCTTTTTTTTTGTTTAAAGGAGTGGCAGAGGGGGAACGCGATATCATTATTATCACTAATATAATTCACCACAACCACCACCACCACCACCATCATCATCATCGCTATGATTATTGCCACCATCATCACTGTCATCATCGAAAGCAATATCATTACTACAGTATTATCAACATCGTGATTTGACTATAAGAATTTTAAAAAGCAGAACTCTCTGTTCAGCTGTGTGGGATTCGTGCCTCCGTGTCCCATAGCACAGGGCTGCTCTAGCAGCGTGCAGTGGAGGAGCATCTGTGTAACAACACATTCAATTAAATATGTAGCCTGTGTCTGGTATGCAGATTGTTTAAGAGCTGCATTAAATCACCGAGACGGCTGTAATGGGACCGGCATGCCGCCCTGCGTGATGAGGCTGAGGCCTCTGCACAGATGGTACACAAATGGGTGACACAGGGCTACTATAAACCACAGACCGTCTTCCCTACAGTCCCACTGAAACATGCACTAAAAAAAGCCAATAATAACTTTGCGTATCCAAGTGGGAGTGGAGAGGTGGGTGCGGTTGGAAGGGGCCACTGCACTACAAATACTGAGAGACCACAATTCCATTGCAGTGCACGGCTAACAACAGCGGTGAGTGATTGATGAGCCAGAAGCGGGGCGGCTCCTCCCTTCATTAACCCACGCTGACCAGTGGTGAAGTATGGCAACACAACGGCCATGACTGATGCGGCCTGGGGAGGGGGCCTTGACACGGTAGCGGATTGACAAAGTGCTCAACATTTATTGTAATTGATATTATTGCTATTTTTAATTAAAGTAATAAAAATAAACCGCATGTTACATCTAAGTCAGGTACATCGAACAAAGACGGTTACCGCATCGCGCGCTTTCAGATGCGCTTCTGTGGCCATCTGGAACGCTCTTCCAATATGAGGTAGCCATTGGGAGCTGTGCACTTTTAAATCATCTAGATTGAAAACTGATTTCTTTCGAACTGCTTTTTGTGTTTAGTTTGTTGTCCTTCCCTGCACGGTTGACTCCGTACAGTGCAAAATAAGTTCAACAAACATGCGAGTCTATGCGATGTCACATGTTTATCACGTTGACTCGGATGAATACCTGTGCAACCTCTCAGTGTCAAGCCCTAAAACGCATTCAGGAAAGGGCCAACTCAGAAAAATAATGTTTGGCTGTTCAATTCTAGATGTGATCTTAAGACCACCACCGCAGAGCGACTCAGTGTTGTGAACAATGTCATTGGATCTGACGTGGCATATAAATAATTATAATGATGTCATTCAAAGTGTCCCCATTTTCAAATAAACATTACGCGGTGTTCAACTCTATTTGGTAGTCTCGCGTCAGTGACAAACAATTCCACTTTGCTTTGGCTGTGACACGTTAATGCCTCGGACAAACACTGTAATTTCTCTGTCTTGCCCGGATGATTAGGTCACCCCTTCTCCAGGCTTTGAACTTGTGACCTTCCGACTGCCCCGCCATACTACCGCCCAACTTGGTGATTAATTCGCAGCTGTCCCCGTGTTATTAACGAGTTAAATACAAATTTCTGTTGCAAGGACGTTTATTTTAATTATCAGCCCGGTTTCAAGTTTCATGTATTTTTCCATTGCCGTTTTTGTCAGTTGCAGTTTCACAATTTTCAAGTCAATGTAATTCTTTGAAATACGATCAGCTGTCGGATCATGTGACCTGCAAGTGTGTCTTTGCAGCACCACTTGCGTAACTCAATTCCAGCGACTTGATATTTCATCTAATAAGATGTCTGCGAATGCTAGAAAAAGGTTAACATTGCATATGATGCACTAATTCGATAATCCTTCCCAAGTGTATTATCAAGGGGCTGAGGTTGAATTATGTCAGCTGAGCCATAAACATGAAAGGAAAACACTGACCACCAGGGAGTCTCGCCAAAGAGTCGAGATTTAACTGTTAGCGAGCTAGATGGCTCAATGGGATAATGTTGACGTCCATATCGATGAACTTGCGCTAGCATTGCTGAGATCCTGAGTAAAATTTCTTGATTTCCACTTCAGTTAAAACCAGCTTGTCATCTGCAGCTCCTTCCATAATCTCAGCCAACTCACCAATATATATTAGATTTATAGAGCATCTCAATGCAACTGTATTTAGCGACTTTATTCAAAGCAGAGGGGTGCGAATCATGATACGTTAGATAATCGATATGTATTAGGTACAAAGATAAAGGGGCAGCCCTGCAAGTGCTTGCCCATGCCACTGCTGGCAGAAGGGCTGCAACACGAGGGAGCTCCAGAGAACCCCTCTGGAGGGTGTTTGGCCTACTCTTCCACACTCGCCAGGTGTCTAGGAGAAGGTGCAGAGCCGAAAGGCTTGAAGAAACTTGCACCATTGTTTAAACTGCCCTGCTGGAAGATCGAACAGGCAACCTCTGGATTGAAAGTCATGCGTGCTGACCATTACACAACAGCAGCATCCACACCATACGGTGATTGATTGGTCGTGGGTTTCTTAACTTTCACATTAATTATAATCTGTCGCTACTCAGCATATTTTATTTATGTGAATGTATAGTCAGCTTTCTTACCTCCGCAATTGCTTCGAAATGATTTCTTATTAATCAATATGAGCACCACTATACATTTCATTGGTCACTGTGACATGAAATGGCAAAACTGTAAATTCAGTGCTTACTAAAAGCACTTGTCACTTAAAATATCAATCAAATTCACCCCAAGCATGGTCCATTTAATTTTTAGTGGTGGAAAGGGTGGCTGTGTGGTCAGCGGTGATGGTGGCAGTGATTGTGCTGTGTATTTACTCTGGCGGTGGTGTGGTTATGAAAGTGGTGGTGGCTATGTAAGCAGTGGTGGCTTGAAAGTGGTGGTGGATATGAAAATGGTGGTGGCTATACAAGCCACCGCTTTCATAGCTAAGCAAGCCACCATCGCTATGCAAACCACCACCACCTGTAATCCAGCACTTCGGAGGAGGCGAGGACTGGTCGATCGCAAGATTGTGAAACACCCTTCCCGTGCGCGTCCACGAAGAGCCCGTACCCCTGGCTTGCCAAGGCAGCGCTGCAAACGATGTGGACTCCACCTGTTTCGAGTGTATGCGATGGAGTGTAGTCCCCTCGCACACATTAGTTTCACTCTGGGTGCTCTGGCTTCCACACGTGTAACACTCACTCCATCGGTCGGTGACACCTTAATAAATAGATGACACCACAGCGTTCGGGGCAATTGTCGATGTCGGCTCACCGCATGGCGCCCCCCCCCCCCCCCCCCCATAATGGTGAGTATGACTTGCGCCTCTGCGGAATAATTGTAGGCCATGAAAAAGCTCCCAGCACGTGCAGTGAAACGCCAGACATCATGCCGAACGACACGCGGTACAGACCCGACGGCACATGCAACTCTCACCCTGCTTTTGACCATCATCTTCTCCAAGTCCTTGCTGATCTCGGCAAAGTGGGGTCGCCTGGCAGGGTCATGTGTCCAGCAACGCTGCATCAGCCCGTACCTGTGCAGAAACAGCATCGCATGACGCACTCGTGTGTGTGTGAGTGTGTGTGTGTCTCACGATCAGTCGACTCGTGGAACCTGAGTCTTTCTCGTGACCTCCTGCCAGTGAGCCTTTGATACTCCACGTGGCCTCAAAGTGCACCTAGCCTGGCACAAGCGCGGTGATGACGTCACTGCCACTTAGTGGCGAATGGCAGTTGTTGTTTGTCTCACGATGACACGATGTGGGGCATGGTGATTTGTTCTTACTTTCAATAAAACAAATTTGCCTGGATAACCCCTCCGGTCAGAGAGTTTTTTTGACCAGGTAGAAACTTGCACCTAAATGGGCACTTTATAAGTTTCATCCGATCCAGAACACCTCAATTGTGCAGTTGTCAGGGCGCCAAGTGGCGCGTACACAGCAAACACGCAACGACGCCCGAACAATCATTTTAAAATGTACAAACTTGCACAGACCGGCTTTACAAACGTCAAACGCATTTATACGGCACGAGGAACTGGAACGAGATGGCCAAGGCAGCGGGCACGTGAGCCTCACGAAGCGCAGCCACTTACGTAAATAACTCCAGCCTCCCCATATCCCCGTTAACCATGTGCTGGGTCCAAGGGCGGGCTATATTCAAACGCACGCAGTTTCATTATCAAATGAACTACGCGACTTCGCACTGTGATAATTCGTAGCCAGTCCGATGCAATGAAAAGCGGGGACATTATGAGGTTATTTTTACGGCCAGTGTCTTCGTTTACAAGTGGGCAGCACATCTTATGTAGAAGATGGCATTCTGCATGACACTCAACCTCTACCACACATGAACCTAGCACGCTGACACCGCCCACCATACCTTCACCAGTGGTGAGGGAAAAATTGTTGAGAATCACGTTTCAAGTTTTGCAAACCCAAATGGGAACTCGAAAGACTGGGATGGAGTCTCATCAAGAGTGAACCGAGTCCCCCCAAAAAAAGACAAAAGGCAGACATTAAATCAAGAGCGGCAAGAAGGAAGGAGAAAATTTAGCAAAACACAACCGTCTCACGTGGGAAATCGGAAATATTGCACGAAGATAAATCAACGTTAAAGAATACATCCCCTTTAAGCGCAAGTTGGCTCGGGTAGCATTTTTTTTTAAATCCGATCATAGTACAATCGCACTTAAGTGACAGAAACGTCAAACACACATATATATAGGGGTGACTATTGTACTGATATGCAACCTGGCCAGGATATGTCAAATGTACGTCAAGCTTACCTGCCCCCCTCACACGCCCCTCCCCCAATGGCACATGCCTACCTGATGTATGATTTTAAAACATGGCTGCATTGGCTCACATCACATTCCGCGATATTATTGTTGTTGTTATTTTAAACGGTAGAGTGGATTCGCAGTGCAGGACTATGAAGTCGAATTATCAGGTCAGAGGTTAATATGATTTTTTCGAAATGTTGACCTGGTTCACGTAATACAAGCTTTCAAATGACCCCTCGACCTTGTCCATCGGAATCGGTTGATTGACAAAGCTGGGTCTGTACCTGTACAGAGTAACTCACGGTGGCAACTACGGCATGGAACACGGTGAGTGGAAGGGCATCCACAACATGCGTGAGAGATATCACAGCATTACAGGACACGGCAGTGAAGCCGGGACCACCTTCATCCAGCAGTAGAGATTGGCCCAATGATTACGGTCATGGGCATATTAAGCTAAAACAATAAAAAAAATTGACCAGGTAAGGCCCAATGAGCTATATAGCTCTTTTACAGAAGCGACCTGACCACAAATGATACCTCAACGAAGTGGCTTATCTCGTGGAAATGTATCGCAGCTGAAGACTGAACGCGCGGTGATTCTGAATGTGAAGGGAAAAACCGGAGGACCCGAAGAAAAATCTACGCGACCACGGGGAGAACGTGCAAACTCCAAACACACAGGCGTCAAGGTCGGAATCGAACCCACGACCTCCTGTATACCAGATGAGGTAGTTAACATCTTGCTCAGCCATCAATGGGCCGTTTCGAATGCTCCTTCAGGCGTCGTCACGATCCATCGCCCCTAGCCAGGTCTCCTGGATGACAGGTCTGGTCCGCATCATCGAGCGCGATGAACCGCAAGCGCCGCCATGGCGAGCGTGGGGGGCGTCAACTTGGGCTGTAAGCCCACGCACGGTTGGGTTTGTTCCAGATCTAATATCCTGTATGTTTAACTTCTTTCGCACCGTACGTAGCCAACCGTGCTAATCGGAGGTGTGGGGGAAGGAGGACAAACTCAACACAAAAAGCAGTTCTAAAGAAATGAGCTTTCAATCTCGATGATTTAAAAGTCCGTAGCTCCCAGTGGCTTCTTAATATCGGAAGGAAGAGCGTTCCAGACGACCGCAGAAGTGCATCTGAAATTGTGACCGTCTTTGTTCGATGACCAGCCAAAAGCCGTTGTGAGGATGACCGGAGTTCGCGGGATGGATTATGTTCCTCGACGAAATCACAAAGTTTCGATTTAAAGCATAATATGACTCTGAATCCCCCCGCCCACCTCCTACGCATTTCACAAGTAGTACTAATCACATACCTGCATTTTTTATAAATATGCTAAATTTCTCTTGATATGCAAATTATTTTGTCAAGGCGCCCTTCCCCCCTTCCAACCCAACTTAAATATACGCTCCAAGCGTGGTGGTGTTTCATTCAGACGCTGTCTCCCCGACAGACCTGGTCTTCACCTGAGGACGGCTGCTTGCGTTGTGGCCGAAACGTCGTGAGAATTATTTTATTATGTTTTATTATTTTATTACTTCCCTTCTACGTGACTTTACCGAAAGAACCAAGAAGATGAGATCACCAAGGTACCGTGGTTCATTTGTGGCGAGCACTTTGTGTGTAATGAATGCGACCATACAACGTTTTCGTTCGGCATCTGGAAGCCAGTCTAGCTTCAGTGAGCACTGTGACGGACATGGTCGGATCTTATTGACACTCAAACCGCAGGGCGAGGTGAGCCAGAACATCTGGTTGAAGACGAGCTATATGCCAAAGACCAGACCCAGACGGTGGTGTCATGTGAGGTCCTCTATGTTGAGGAGACTGGTGCGGGTTTACACAGTTACGTTGTTACATGTATAATGCATGGCATATGCCTGAAAAAACAAAACAAAAAACCAACACACACGCTCTCAGAAAACCCATTTACAGTATATACGTTTATACGTGCCACGATTGAACGCAGCGTGGAGAGGACATGCGGAATGTGTGTTTAAAAATAAATAAATTCAGAGCTCGGGTAAATTTGAGTCGGTGTGTTGGTGCCGCCAGTAGCGCCGCTGGCCCTGCCTGTGAACAGTGAAAGTCTCGGTCTCATCAGACGGAGTGCGTCTGCATTGTGCCAGGTTACGGGGCAGTCGGAGTTTGACTGCCAGAATAACCGTTGCGTTCGGGAGGAATTTAAATTAAGAGTAAAACATAAAACAGCGGGGACCGGTTCATTATTTTGATATGCCACTTCCATAAATCTCTCGACTCCTATTGCCCAATTGTTGTACATTCGCCGGCTTACATAAGAGCAGCAGCAGCAGCCGCCACTGAAACCAGACGGCACAAACTTGTCTCAATGTTCTGCGAAATGCCAGAAGGCATGTATAAGAAGGACTCACTGTTCTTTGTCGCCACGTATAAATACAAATATAGTTTTATTCCATTGTCCTATTGGCTTTCCAGAGCAATATTATCCAGCGGCATTCGTTTAAACAGCTTAACTCTGGATCGGTTTTGACCTTTCTGGGTCTCATCAGCAGCCAAAGGTGTTATTGGCAAGAGCACTTCACGTAGATTCTGCACGGATAAGTGATTCATTTAAAGGTCAGATGCATCTCTTCTCCGACGACCAATGGCGCGATGCTCATCTTACTTGGCAGCCTCAATCCAGTAATACAAATTCCACATTCCCATGCCAAGGGCTGCATCTCCATGGAATGACCAGTGTTAACCTCTCAGTGATTACTTGAAGATGATAAGTATTACACTAAAACTATTAAACCATTTTTTATTTTACCAGGTAAGGTCCACTGAGCTATGTAGCTCTTTTTCAGCAGGGACCTAACCAGAAATGATAGCTCAACGAAGTGGCTTATCCTGTGGAACTGTATAGTTGCCAAATACTCTAAACGCGTGTAGATTCTAAATGTGGAGGGAAAAACCGGAGGACCTGGAGACAGATCCTTGCGACCACGGGGAGAACATGCAAACTCCAAATTTACAGGCGTCAGGGTCAGAATCAAACCCACGACCTCCTGCATACCAGGCAAGGTAGTTAACATCTCGCCACCGTGGCACAACTAAGAACCAATGATGATCTTCCCATTGTGAGTCAATGGGTCTGATCGCAGAGCTGCCCTCTTGAACACACTCCTGTACACGCACAGCTCCTCTGTACGATCCACTGCTAGATGAAGGCCTCCCACCTCCGTGCGGGTTTCTATTTGACCACACTTCACCGTGCTGTTCAGGCAGGTGGAATAGGTACGGGAGCATAGAAGTAGAGTATACAATGAATTCGGCTCCGCTGCCCCTCTGGTGAATGCACCAATGCACGTCGTTTGTAACACCACGTCGTCGCGCGTCGATTTCTGCTGCCGGACAGCGTACGCGACGCATTCATCGCGAGCTTGGGCAACTGCACGGTGGTGCGGAGGACTGTGAAACAAAAGCTGTCAAAATGATCGACGCCTTACAGGTCATCGCTGCAGTTTTCGGGCTTTTCCATGCGGTATCCGGTCTTGAGGAGGTTGAAGAGGCGCTCTGGGGGGATGCCCGGGTATGGAGTTCCTCCCAGCGTCATGATCTCCCACAGAAGAATTCCGAAGGACCACCTGGACGATGTGCGGCAATGGGAGCTGTCAACACGGACATTCAGCCTACCCGGACCACCAAGCCATTCAGGGTTGCACTTTTACATTATTTTTAACCTTCACCTTTTAGACCAGTGGTTCTTAACCTGTTCAACACGTAGGCTTTCGCGTCCAATATCATCCCTAATACAGGTTTTTTTGGGTTAGATCGTGCAAATATATAAATGTGTCGTTAAGCCCGTTATGTGTCGTTAAAACTAATTGGCTGTGTCGGGTGGTGGTGGGTTTAAATACACATATATTTACACGATCTAACCCAAAACAACCTGTATTATGGGTTCTTGACCTTTCCTGCAGCCTTGCACCCCTTTGGTTCTCAATCGTTAAACAAATGTATCATGTTAGTAAATACAGAGGTTTGATGAAACAAAGCAGTTGTACTTACGTGCACATGCTTAATTTGTTTCTCAATTATTTACCTTCCAAAAAAATCTGGTCATGCCTTGCACCCCCAGACAGGGCATCTCGCACCTCCAGGGAGTAAGTGCACCCCAGGTTAAGAACCACTGTTTTAGAAAGGACTCACTTTTATTTCCATGTATATGGTATTCCAAAGGGAAATTCGTGAACATATTCTATCCTTGCATATGGCAAAACGTGCAGGAGCTAGGTGCCAATGTTTGAGGTGTGCTAGCCATGCTGAGAGAGCTTCAGAAGAGAGTTTGGGTCCTCCATTGAAGTTGCACAGACTGCATTCGTTTACTGTACGGTCCACAGTTTGGGTTGCACCGCTGTGCCTCGCCTTTAATCTTCCGTAAGTGAAGGAGGTGTGCGCATCGGCCTGTTGATGATGTGCTGATGCGGTCGATGGTTATGCCGGCATATTTGAGGAGTGTCAAAGTCAGGTGGTGCGAAGTTTTGGCCTCGAATTATGAACCTATGGAGGGTGCCATGATAAGGTAGGTGACGTTTCTGCAGGAGTCACCATACAAGTTCGCAGGGCTCTGTGAACTTGTATGGTACGTATGTTGAACTTCTTTTGCACCGCACGTAGCCAACCGTGCTCATCGGAGGTGCGACAGGAACTGCCTCTTGTGTTTAGTTCCGTCCTTCCCCCGCACCTCCGACTAGCACGGGTTGGCTACGTACGGTGCAAAAGAAATTCAACACATGTACATACAAACTTTAGACCGCAACAATAATAATCATGAAAACAAAAAGATGGTGTATTTCCCCGAGGTGCTTCCCAATGGGAGGAATGAAATCGGCAGCAGTGGAACTCACACGTCGCTCTGGGAGGTGTACATGTGCTCAAACAGCGACTCGATGGCCATCCACTTCACGGGAATCCGGCCCTGCGAATGCAAACGCGGTGGGTTAGTCAGCGTCGTCATCACCCTCACCGCCACCGCCGCCGTCTATACCGCGGGGGAGGAGCATAGATGTTGGTGGGGGGGCATAGAAGTAGAGTACAACAATAGATTTTTTTCTGCACTGTCGGCTCCTGCCCACCATGTATCTCCGCAGTGCTTTGATAACATTGCTGCTGCATGGTTGTCCCCCAGCCAAACACAATCCAGGCTTAACCCTGCTTAGTTTCCGAGATCTGCAAAGATCTGGTGCGTTGCGGGTGAATTGGTCATCATACCTACCAATTGTTAATTATCCTGAATAAAAATAATTTGCCAATATAAATCAAAACAATTCTCAAAATCTGCGAGCAATATGAATTATCATCATTATTCATGATTATTTCTGTAGGCACGAAAGCTTCAAATCAAGATTCTATTTATCTTTTACTTAAAAATACTTTGATGAAAGCATTATGCATAATTGGAAATAAACAATGCGATAAGTAATTTTTATTACCTTGATTTCTGTACAATACTATGCAACGTGCTGGGAGCATTGATGACTTGTCGAAAATTGTTGAACACAAATCTCTGACATTTATTAATACTGTATGACTGTGGTAGCCTTATCCAACCCGTTATGCGAGTACATGATGAGCACATTCGACAAATGAAGACATCTTAATAAATGCGTCTCGCAAGAACGGTGACCTCAATCGTTACCAGATATCACAATCTTGCCTAGGCAGCCACTGGAGCGGTTCTCCATGAGTCTGGTGTCCAAAGAAGATGATCTCAGGTCAGATGGCGGGAGACGGCCACGGAAGACCCTGGCGCTCGCTGCGTGTCTACTGCACAAGCCGCTGTGAGATCTGGCCGAGGGTAGGGGCCGGTTGGCAAGGTTTGGTGGTGGCATCAACAGCCCTGGCGTCGTGATGACATCTTGATCTTTATGACAATACTGTAGCCAAAATCACACGAGTTAGCGTGTGCATTACCACGAAATAAATCTTCTTCAGTGAATGATCACAATACAAATGAGTGGTTGGATCTGTAAAGAGGCCTTCGGCTCGCTTGTTTTACTAATCGCGCATGGCCTACTTAACAGTGACATTCCAAGTCCAGTTAATGTAGAAACGCGATTGTAGCGCAACGATCTATCAGACCGCAATAAAGTCCGGTTGTAATGAACAGGAACAAACTAAGAAACATGCCTCATCTTCTTTCACTTAATTATTTTTCCCGGGCAATTAATTTTTCCGAGAAAAAGCAATTGCAATGAACTGTAAACGCTGGCAAATATTCAGCAGTGTCAAATTCCATTACGTTGCCCTTTCTCAACGTTAATTGCAAAAGGAAAAATAAAATTAAACATTTTCACCGGGGAGCTTGGGAGTCGAGCCACCGCTCGCGCGAATTTATCAGCGGTGCAATCTTGCGATGATCTTCTATCGCAATAAAACAACGATAGTCGCAGCGCTCACTTACGGATGGTAAATCTAAAAGATGAATTTTTGCCCATCTCTGCCATGCCAATGTTTCTGGCAGAATTATTATTTTCATGTATTTATCCAAAGAAATTAAGAAGCGAGGCTTTTGACCGCCTTTGCGTGCGTCTCTATCGTGGCTTTGCACACGCCGAGCAAAAAATGACTGTAACTGTGGACATCAAGGAGACCCGGGTGACTTGGTCGGCTGCTGTGTAGAGCTGTGACCAGGTGGCTCAGAGGTCAGAGAGCTGAGCCGGGCATCTCTGAGATTCGGAGTTCGATTCTCGGGGCCCTTGCGAGTAGGTGGTTTCCCATTGGATATTGGCCGTTTTGGTGATTTAGGTGGGAGTTTGGTGAAGATTGCAACTCGGCAGGGAGGGGTCATGAGTGTAAGTAAAGAGTGGCAGAGGAGAACTCGGGATTTGTTGAAGATCTCTCTATGGGTGGACTGATAATGTTACACATCTTAGAAAAAAATGTGAATAAAGCCGACCTTCACTGACCCTACTCGCATCTGCTGGACTCTTCTCTACAATACGCTGGCCTCGCAAGATATCTGAATCTGTCTCAGGGGCCAAGCAGGGCCAGGGGTCGTGGCCAATGACGAGTTTGTTGTGCATGACGCCCGGTCAGTACGGCTCGCACGCGGAGTCACCGTGTCATCTACTCGCGGCCTCGACTCTGTCTTATCGACAGACCTGTTCTTCACCTGAGGACGGCTGCTTGCGTTGTGGCCGAAACGTCGTGAGAATTATTTTATTATGTTTTATTTTTATTATTTTATTATTTCCATTCTACGTGACTTTACCAAAGGAACCAAGAAGATGAATCCCTGCAGTCACGAAAGCTTTAAATCGAAATTTAGTCTCGACTCGTTCACTGCCTGCGAGGGGTGAGCAGCATGGCTCGGGTCCTGCAGTGGAAATAACAACGTGCGGGCCCCGGTATGGGTCGGTTGTGCAGTGAAAAAACAACTTGCTGCTCCAGGCTGGCTCGGCCCCGGCGTGGCTCGGTTGTGCAGTGGAAAAAGAGAGACACGACAGTGGGACAACGCAGGAGGCTTGCCTTGGTGCGCTTGACGTACGAGTCTCCCTCGTAGACGTCTCGCGAGAGGCCGAAGTCGGAGATCTTCATCTTGCGACCCTCGGCCACCAGAACGTTCCGGGCGGCCAGGTCTCTGTGCACCAGCTGGGAGAGAAGCGTGGGCCCAACACACCCAGGAACACCGACGAGAGGCAACCACCGTCAGCCATACGGACGGCAATCGCAGATCCCGCTTTGACAAATAGCGCCTCTTTAGACAGGGCGGTTATTGTGAGCAGTGAAGCAACTGATGAATAAATAAACAGGAGCAGCTCTCTGACGTGTTGTCGGGTCGTACCGCACGCTGTTCAGCACGATATTTGACGTTTCACTCCACGTTCTGGGAGCTTTCTCAAGGCACGCAGAGCAAAACGTTGGACACCACGCCAAAAAAAATATGCATACACATGGCACAACGTGACGATAGAGCGACACAGTCCAGCCACAAAATCCTACGCAGCCATGAAACCCGAGTGGAAATGTACAACCGGGCCTCGATACAATGCCGGATGAGGGGCTCCCGCATGTTCTGTCGGTCGAGGGGCATATTGGACGCTTACTGTGCCGTGCGGATGGCGGTCACGTGTGTCTGTCTGTATGTTGAACTTCTTTCGCACCGTACTTAGCCGACCGTGCTCATTGTTGCGCATTACAGGAACGATGAAGAGACCGGTAGGGAGGCGGAGACGAGAGTGTCTGGAGAACACAATTACGTCAGCTTGGGTCACAATAACTGCTTCTTGTGTTCAGCTTGTTTTCCTTCCCCCCGCACGTCCAATTAGCGCGGGTTGGCTATGTATGGTGTGAAAGAAGCTTAACACACATATGCATAGAAACATTCTGGTACGGAAGCAGCGTTAGTACGTTTCGCGCAGTGCGCGTGCGAAGGCCGTGCCGCCCCACCTTCATGTCAGCGAGGTACGTCATGCCGCGGGAGATCTGCCAGGCGAAGGAGACGAGGTCCCCGAGTGTGAGGCCGCGCTCGTCCGGGTTGTCCAGGAGCCGCGAGTTGCGGTTGGAAGACCCGGCCGGCACCGCGAACTCCGCCTTGCGGCGCACGCGCAGGAAGCTCCGCAGGGAGCCGTACTTGGCGTACTCCACGATTAGGTAGAGGGGGCCTTCGGCGACGAAGGTCGCCGCGCATACGAACACACAAAGATCCCGCCGCGCAGCCTTTAAGAAACCGTTGAGGGTGGGTGCCGTTAGCGAGTGGCGCCTGTGGAGGCCGACACGGCGCGCGAGGGGGTGGGTGGCTTGAACTCGATTCGCCTGACCCACTAATGACACCTGTGCCGAACTGTGCCCCATCGCTGTGCGTCAATCTGCTGCTCGGGGTGAAAAAAGCAACGTGGCGTACATCTGCCAGCGATGTACGGGTTTGTCAGCTGGCACGTACGTTTACACGCATGTACACACACACACGTACACACGTACACACGCGCGTACACACGTGTACAAAGACAAAGATCCCCCTCATATCCTTAACGGACTGCTGGGACAGTTGTTGTTAGCGAGCACCTATAAAGGCCAACACGGCACACGAGGGGGTGGGTGGCCAGCACCACGCACGGCTGCCTTAATTTCCCCAGGGCTGATGTTTACAAACAGCAGAGGCTACACATTTGAGGCTGAGTCGACCTCGGGGAAGCCCAGGTCCGGTTCACATATTCGCCACTGTTAATGGTCGTTAGCGGGAATCGAACTCGGCTCACTGGGTACGTGGCGCGTTGCGCTAACCACTGCACCACTGCTCCCCACGTTCATGCGCACACACACAGACACAATGTCGTTTTAATTTGTATTCAAGGTGTTAACATGGGGGGGATTTGTTTCAGCTGGGTTTGTCGGGGTTGGCGACTCACAAGGTATTTCTGCACCCGGCACACCACATCCAGAATACCTCTAACTATGAGCTTGTGGATTTAACTATTCACATGCCACCTCCTCCAGTCTAATCGGCCAGACAGAGAATATATAAATAAAAGCAATGAAGCCCTGCTAGCCATCAGGTACAGTCTGAATAAGCTTTACAAGTGGAAACTAGTCTTAATATTTGCAAGGAAACTCATTACGAAGGCTGACATATTTGAGTGGATGTCAAGTTGAATTCCCTTGCCCCTGGTTATCTGCGCTGCTGATTGCTTCCTGTTTTTGACATTAGTATATATTTTTTTATCACTCTTAGCAATTTTCATTTAGTTTTTTTCCTATTGGCAGCCACGTCACGAGAATAATGAATCGCTGCAGTCAGGTGAGAGAGGCGATAACAGCCTCCGTGGCTACTGGTTGGTAGCAGTGGTCGGAAGTCCACTCTCTGACCACTCTCGTACCCCTTCTCCGCTGACACACGCACGAGCACGGCTTTTCTCCACCGGCGATGGTGACGAGCCGTACCAGAGAGCAAAACGTCAAAATCTAGTCTCACAAGACATCTGAATCTTGCTCAGGGACAAGCATGGCCAAGAGAGTGGATGATCATTTTCATCATACAAACGTCCTTAATGTGCAACATCATATGGCACGGGTTTTGCAGTGGAAAAAAACAACAACCTGGCACCATCTGAGCCGTACCGGGCTGGATCAGCACGGTCTTGGCACGGCTAAGCTGTGCAGTGGAAAATAGGTATTGCAGCCCTATCTGTCCCATGAATGGTTTTATTTGAAGCTGCCCTGTCTATCGATGTTTATTTTACGTGAAAGAAAAAAAAATCAACACCCTTCGTTAATAACACTGTCGCCTTAAAATAAATACTTTATAATGCATGGCTCTTGTTCATCTCCCGTATGTGCTATGAAAAAGCGCCATTGCCTGTAACGTTTGGCAGTGGGCAACATTTCTAAAATGCATCGATTATATAGTTTTTTATTTGAAGGCCACGGACGAATGTGTTGATTATTTTTGTTAATTGTGTGTTAATTTTCCATCCAGAACTGATCCTCCAAACCTCTTAAGCCTTTCCCATTCCGATGACGTACGTGTACATCGTCAGTTTTTCTTCTGATTCCGTTCTGAACGGAATCGTGATAAAAACAGAAATAAAATAACTTTGCCGGTAACGAGGCTCCCACAAGGCCATGTGGGAGGGCGGGTGGCACAGTTTGGTACCAGCTCTCATAGCACGGTCGTGTCGCTGCAGTTCTCTGCGGTGAGCACAATGTCTTTACAACAACAGCGCTATGTCTTTCTAAATATAATTAACGCTGAATCACTTGCGCTATCCCGGTGGCGGGGGGGGGATCACACGGAACTCACCGTCCTGCGTGCAGGCCCCATGGAGGCGGATGATGTTGGGGTGGTTGACCTGCTTGAGGAGGTTGAGTTCCGAGAGGAGGTCCCTCAGCTCGCTGTGCGAAGCGCACTCTGCGGACGGAGCGACCGAGGCAAACGGTGGTCACGATTATTTCCCGCACCTTAGCACGGTTGGCTACGTACGGTGTGAAAGGAGTTCAACATACGGAACATACGACAAGTTCACCGAGACCTCTGGTCTCCTTTATCGGTTCACAATTCGAGACCCAAACTTGGCACCTCCTGACTTTGACATTTCTCAAATACGCCGGCGTGACCATCGGACCGCATCAGAACATCATCAACAGGCCGATGTGTACCCCTCCTTCACATATGGAAAGTTAAAGGCAAGCCACTGGGGTGTGATTGTGGCCATGCAACCCAAACTATGGACCGTGCAGTAAACTACTCTAGTCTGCACTCCTTCAATGGAGGAGGAACAGCAAAACGACACAAACTCCCTCCTGAAGCCATCACGGCACGGCTAGCACACCTCAACATTGACATCTAATTCCTGCACCTATTGCCATATGCAAGGATAGAATAGCACAAATTTCACTTTGGAATACATATACGTGGAAATAAAACACAAGCACTGTCTAAAAGGTAAAAAGAGGTAAAAGTGCAGCCCTGAATTGATGGAATTTGAAGTGTTTGAAAGCGGTACACCGGGCAAGAGCGAGGAATTATACAGAAAGAGGAAGAAAAATCACGCATTTGCATGAACCCTGCATGAACGTGATACGACGCGCGCATCCTCCGAATTAGCTAATTAGCGTCATCACATTGGCTGAAAAGGCCGTAATTGTCGCTGGAGTTGATCACCGAGTTTTGGGCAGCCCCTTGAAATCAACTTTCCCAGTTTTGGCTCGGGTCCAGTCCCTGCGATCAACAACGCGTTATGCCAACATTTTATTTACATTGGATCACCTTCATGAGAGTTACCATGACTCCCACTACAGACGGTTCGATGGACAGACACGCAATCGTAAAGACAGGGCTAATATGATTAGCTATGTTGATTAATCCGACAAACAGTCCCTTCTCCAATAACGCGGTAGTTGCGTTCCTGAAGAACACCGAGTTATGGAAAAATCGCGTTAAAAATATATAATATAGGGTAAAGCACAGTCCGCGATAAGACGTAAGATGCGTATGCAGGCTGGACAAAGACTGAGGCACGTGGGTAGCATCTAGAAGCATCCAGCAGTATCCCGCCTTGTGTGATGCTATGCCGAGGCAGCCGTACGCAATATAGGGGGGGCAGACTGTATTCATATTGCTTTTGTTCCAATGTCTTTTGCTTTTCTGAACTCGACGCTACTTGTTTTGCTTTCGTAATTTTTCGCATGACATGTCGTTTTTTGCCAATGAGGGCAGTCTTGACTCCTCACCTGGTTAAACAAAATAAACTTGAAACCTGAATCACTGACTCTCTCAGCTTTCGTTGAAATTGTTTAAAAAAACAATATATAGTGACATTTCTTTTTCTCGAGCATTTCTGAAGGGAACCCCGCGAGTCACATGACATCTTGGGCACACAGTTTCTGCTCAGACAGAAGCAATTACTGGCTTTGAGTGGCAATGCGGCAATTATCTGATGACAAATTTCCAAGGATTAAATGTAATAAAAAAAGAGTATTATTTTGGTGTAAAACTTCTGCCGACTGCTATACAGTATACAAACTGAAATGAACATAAATATATATATATAAATCAAAGTAACTTTTTGATTCGACACTGCTAGATGAAGGCCTCCCCAGACTGTGTAGGTCACGTGAGGTTATTTGACCATCCTTCTCCACGCTGGTCAGTGCGCCTTGGCAAAGGTAGGCCAGGAACGGTGCCTTAATTTCCGCCAATGAAAACACATTTCATGAGGACTCCGGTTCTCCTGCGTTCTTGGCTGATGTTGATGCAGAGCGATGGCTCTAATTTTACATTCAAGTGGTCGAACCAGAATATTGCGCTGCGATGGTGCCTCCTCCTCCGAGTTCATGAATGGGGCTTTGAGTCGCTTATATGCTCCATGGTCTGTTCGAGGTGACCACACATTTTTCCATTTGTGCACCGAGTATCCGCATCTGCTGGCATTAAATGAGCTTAAAACAAACATTACATCGATTGTTTCGATATATACAAGGATTATAAACCGCATTGATTTCCATACAGCCACAAGCTGATCATTGACATGACACAATGCGCTTCAGCAGAGAATGGAATTCCAAGCTCGTGGCCAGCAGTTAATGCGTCCTCCGTAAAGGAGGTAGTGATTATGAAAATTGAATTCATTTCAATTTCCGAGCAGTGACAACATTGATCGTAAAAATGCCCGTAAATACATTTTCCTCCGACTACATCTCCCACATATTGATTTTGTCAGAGCATTTCCAGCTCTGTGGTCAGCTGTGATTAATTGTCTTTATTAAGCGTTTTCTGTCGTTGTTGCAGAATTACATTTGGCAAAAATGTAAATAAGCGGTCGGGTTGAGGGGTTGGCGAGGGGTGGAATAAGGTGAGCGCTGACTCAGAATCTGTGGGTAGATGTATTTACAAACTTCAGATTTAAGTTGCCATTTAACTGAGGTCAGAGCACTGAGCTGACACCGCTGAGATGCTGGGTTCATATCCAGGCGACTAGCCTCAGTAGCCTGTGAGGTAACCGTGTTCCTCAAGTCCAATGAGTTGAAGGTCTTTGCCCAGTCACCAAATGCTGCGCAAAAAAAGCCATCAAATTAAATTTGGTTTTGCACTTAATTTGGCCAAATTATAACTTCGAGAATTGAAACTCGGTTTAACTACCACGTGATAACCATTGCTCTCGTTGGCAGGGCGGGTGGCAAAGTTCTGCCCTTTGAATCCTGGACCATAGGTCACATGAATGGGGCTGTGCGTGTACAGGAGTGCGTTCAAGAGGGCAGCTCTACGATCGGACCCATTGACTCACAATGGGAAGATCATCATTGGTTCTTAGTTGTGCCACGGTGGCGAGATGTTAACTACCTTGCCTGGTATGCAGGAGGTCATGGGTTCGATTCCGACCCTGACGCCCATATATTTGGAGTTTGCATGTTCTCCCCGTGGTTGCGTGGATTTGTCTCCGCGTCCTCCGGTTTTTCTCTCCACATTTAGAATTGAAACACACGTTTAGAGTATTTGTCTGCTATAAATTTCCACATGATAAGCCACCTCAATGAATAATCATTTGTGGCCAGGTCACTTCTGAAAAAGAGCTATATAGCTCAGTGGGCCTTACTTGGCAATAAATAACTAGCTCCATGACGTCTACTCACATGGCTCGTTTTCTCTAACACTAAGAGACGCACTCTTCTATGCGATATCTCATTAGCTACTTCAGCTCATGAGATGACGCCAATAGCAGGCAGGATAACATTGGTGGGACATAAAATAAATGTATTAGCCATGCGGCTATATGGCCACATTGCTCGCTGCAGATATGGGGAGATCGTGCATTTTGCTGCGATGCACCAAGACTGTGGAACGCCACTATAACTATCTACTTTTAAATCAGGATTTGTGACTGTCACCACTTTAAAAACCATTCGTAGGCTTTTGCTGTAGTTTAATTTTTAGCTTCACAGTGAGTGTAACTATTATGAATGGCTTTTACCATAGCGTTTTCTGAAATCTATCTACAGCACGAGTGTAGTTGTGATTATTGTTATCAGCATTATAATTATTTGTTCCTGTTGTATTTTGACTGGATTTTATCCCTACTTGTGAGCGTAGTTTTTTTATACTGAAATATTTTTTTTACATAAAAGCGCTTTCAAATATTTCATTACAAATAACTCTTTATAGAATAAAGAGTATTATTATAATGGCTTAATAGTTTAGTGGCTGTAACAGGGATTTTTGTTCGGGAGTGCAATGATATGTCAATGGTTAGGGACCTACCTCATTCGCTGGACAGTAATTCCCTGCGATACGATCTAAGAACCCACGGTGTTTCATTCTGGCCTCTGCGGACAATCATTTCAATTTGTCTTTCTGCCCAAATGAGGAAACTCCAGATTAAGTTTGAGTATACAGGATGATGTGTATCGTTGCACTAGACCCAGTGTGGTCCATTAGCGGCAGCTCAGGTATTATTATTGCATTTGAAGGCTTGGTGGAGCATTTAGGGTTACTGAAAAGCATTAAATATAACACTAACTCCTGGGGCCGAGGATGTTTACCGTGTCATAGATCCAGACCTTTGAAAGCAATTTTCCGGCCTAGCAGTTTCACAGTTCCTAATTGATATTTAAAGTTTATTTTCTTGATGTCAGTGGAAAGTTCAAATTGCCCGGCGTTGAGAAAACGTGAGTAATATGCGAGAATAACAGTTCAAAGGTCAAGCCTGCCTTCGGGGCTTTCTTAATGAAACATATCAAGAGTTCTAACTTCACTTTTAAGGGAAACTTACATCCCAGCGTACTGATAATTTAAATGTATTTATTTATCTGGGTCAGTTGACTATGAAAACAATTGGTTACCGAATACTATTATTGAAACTAGATTAAACTACGATCATCTCTCTGCCATGACCAACGCGCTCAAACCATGGAGATCTTGAAAGGTGATGGTAGCTTGCAGAGGCCTTCATTAGGGTGCCACGGTGGGGGGATGTTAACTACATCGCCTGATATACAGGAGGTCGTAGGTTCGATCCAAACCCCGACACCTGTGTATTTGGAGTTTGCATATTCTCCCTGTGGTCGTGCGGATTTTTGAGTTCCCAGTTTTTCCCTCCACATCTATAAATATGCGTTTATAGGATTTGGCTGCAACATTTTCCACGTGATAAGCCACTTCGTTGCGCTATCATTTGTGGCCAGATCGCTTCTGAAAAAGAGCTATGTAGCTCAGTGGGTCTTACTTTGGAAAATAAAAAAATTGTTCATAATTTATAGATTAAATAATTTATAATAGTTTAAATGGAATGTTTAATTTCTTAAAAGTGCAGGCAAATGAGTAATATCACAAAGCAAATCTGTGGAAATGCAGTTGGAGTAGAAATCAGGATTTGTAAATGTGACATTCATGCAATAACACGGAGCAGCCATTGGGCGAATTTTGCAAGATCGTTAAGCTGCGCTGTTCATTGAATGACGTGCATTGGCATGTCCCCACAAAAACCAATACAGGCGACTCTGGTAGATCACAGATGGCCGACCGCACCACACATCACAAACCTTCACTCGTGTGGTTTCCCGAAAGATATCTGTATTCTCGTGTAATTCGTTTTCATAGATATTCATTCAGCTAATGCAATCGGTTTGTTCACGTGTGAATGTCTCCACTGCTATTTGTGTGTTTTGCTTATTTGGTGTATTTTCCACTGGAAATCAAATCGTATGCAAAGTGCGTACAGTGTATACATTGTTGGCACATCACAAACAAACTACAGGTTTCTACTCGCTCTGCATTCTCTGTTATTGCTGTAGAATATCTCACTGCGTGTAACTTTGTGCTCATTAGAGGGCATTTGTTATTGGTGATAGCTGCAGTTTTTGTGCCTATTTCTACACCACTGCCAGAACACAGTAATACAAAAATGACTACAAAAGATTTAGAAGTGAGCAGCTTTTCGAGATTGTTCCTCCCCACAGAGAACTCGGTCCACCTGTGGCCAGTCCCGTCTGTGGTAGTGCGCCTTGGTGTCTAAATCTTTCGTAGTAATTTTTGTATTATTACTTCAGTATAAATACATGTTAATTTTGATTCATATGTTGTTTTTTCTGACTTACGTGAACGAAAAGACACAAATTCACCCGTTTTCTCATTAAAAATAAGTACATTTCTAAATATCACTGTCCTGGTCACAAAAGCAAAGTTTGTGGGGAATAATATAAATTTTCTGTCCTTTTGAGGCGTCATAGATTTGTTTTGTTACACAGTGGATTTTTTCCACCACTGGCTCAAAGCTGCAAACGGAGGGCGAGCATCACTTCGATTCCCACTTGAGCAGGACATCCACTTTGACCTTCGACTTAACCGGAGGTGGCATTATCAGGACCCGTGCACAAATACAACTACCACTAAAAATAGTAAAAGAAAGTCATCGTGAGCCACAGTGAACAGGGCTCCCATGCGAGCATCACCTTTCAGCATCTTGACGGCCACGGTGGTGTAGCCGGCCTTCCCCTTGAGCCGGAACGCCGTGGCCTTCACCACCTTCCCAAACTCGCCCTCGCCGAGCGTCTTGCCCAGCGCCAGGTTTTTGCGCGGGAATTCCCACTTGGGATCCTCCTGGTGGGTGGGAGGGGGTAGCAGACGACGGCGATAGGCGTACTGTGCGCATCGACACCACGCGGTGACTCCTTGCTTCCTGCAGAAATGCGTCGTGTGTAAAAAGCAGCTTGTAGGGTCGGCTTTCGGACTTTTTTCTCTCAAGCATGGGGGGGGGAGGTGGGGGGCGGTTTGTGAACGGGGAGCGAGGTGGCCGGCGGCGACTCACAAGGATCTTGCAGGCTTCCACCGACGAGAGGTTGTCCGCCGACTCCGAGGGCGGCATGCGGTTGTTGTTGGACGAGTAGGTGACCGGCTGCCGCCGGAACGTGAGCTCCGCCGTGGGCAGCGAGCTGCCCTTGAGCTGCCCCTTCTGCCTGCGGCGCCGCAGGATGGTGACGGCCAGCGAGAGCGCGATGATGACCGAGCACACGCCCGCCGTGGCCACGACCGCCCGGCAGCCCTCGTCGCAGCCGGGCTCTACGCGCACAGCCGAGGGGGCCGCGCACGAGGACGTTAACAAAGCGGACGGTCACCACAAAAGGTCGTCCGGAGGTCGCGGTTTCGTGGGGGTCGATCGCCTCGGAGCGTGCTCGTGGAGCCGAAACGTCGGACGTCGCGCCGAACAATGCTCGGTACGACCCGGAAACATGGTCGTAGAGAGCTGCTGCCCGTTGTGCAAAATACCGGTTGCTCTGATCCTCACGTTAATCTACTCCATATATAGAAATGGCATTTGTGAAGAGCAAAATCATCTGCAGTTGTGGGTTGTTCGGTTGATGGTATTTGTCTTGCTGTGGTGTCACATTAGAAACCTAAACTCTACGACTACTTGATGACCCTCTGTCTTCCGTGAATGGTTGCAGCGAAGTGGCCCTGACTGTAACAGTGTTCAATTTGTGTGTTTAGGTGAAATCTGGGTTCGTTGAAAAAAACTGAATCTGACAACGTTACTTTAATGCCATGCACCTTTTTCTCCCTATCGAGGTGTAAAATGGTGACCTGGCTGAACTTGCAGTCCAGAAGGTCGCTGGTTGGACCACTCGGCGTGGCAAGTTGAAACAAAATAAAATGGAAAGTCCATCTCAACTGGGTCACGCCTCAATAAATAAAATCATTTACAGTATATACGCCCTTCAAAATTCATCAAAAGTCGCTTGACAACCAGCCAAGGCTATTTCTCAAGAAACATATTTTTCTACATCTTTTGTACATTCATTTAATAGTTTTTGCCTTTTTTTGGGCATAATGGAAAATGGCAACTGAACTAAAATTAAGCTCGACACGAAACTAAACACGGCCACTGGAATTCTTCCAGAAATCAAAACAACTGAGAGCATTATTGTTTTTAAAACGCATTAAAGAGAATGGAACGACTTCCTTCGGCATATTTGTCCCCCTCACGTGGGTCCAAAATGCAAACGTTTCCTGTAATTTTCGCGCCCATGCAAAATGTGACATTTGGAATTACAAGCGTGGTATGGATATGCTGTCAGCGCGGTTAGAGTCCAGGGGCCCGGTGCAGTTGCACCAGGGCCAGCTATGGGCAGGGCATCACGGCGTGGTGCACACCATGTCTGGCAGAGCTATCAAAATGAGGGCTACACAGTCAGAGCAAATTCACTTGAGCTCTAAAATAATCCTGTCAACGTTAAGAGTTTTAAAGTATAATATTCATCATCATCATCATCCTGCCTCAGCCATGATCTATAGATTATATGCACTGCTGGATAAAGGCCTTCCCCATGCATCACAGTATTGTGATGGGACCATCTGTATAGCTTCCACATGCAAACTGATTTCATCTCCGCGGTGGCCATGGACGCACAGGTGCGGTTCCCACCTTCTGGCTGGCATTCCGTCATGAAGTCTCCACCAACAGCCACCGTCACCTTCCAGTGCACGGGTCCTAGTCCACTTACTTTTTTCCGCAATATAACTCAAGTAAATTTTAGGTCCTGTGTTCCATGCATTCCAATTCCCGACGAAGCTCCCAGCTTGTGGAGTGCAATATCAAACATCACGCCGAACAACCTGTGGTACAAGCTGATAACATGTCCCTATGCACAACGTCTGCGTTTTAAAATATGAAAGAGTATTTTGAACGACTCATCCCTGTATAAACCTTACGGAGGCCTATAAAGTTCCGAGAAACATCCTCAGCACGAGACAAATACTAAACTCCACTCCCATGCGCAATATCAAACGCAGTAAATAGCGGTCAATTGCTCAATGAGCTTCACCGCATCCTCTGTGGCTTTACAAGCACAGAGGAGTTCTTTCATAGTGTCCTCCGATCATTTATACGGTGCACTGAAAGGACGGCAGGCAAACGTTAACGCTTTCAAATATATGTTGAGCCATCCGGAAAGATCGGCCGTTAAATTAAAGGGCAAAGTGAGAGAGCCAAGCGTCTCTCCGCGAGAAAAGACATTCCCTTCTTTCATCTCGTCCGAATTAAATTTTGTACTCGAGTTGAAATGAAAAAAAAGCAAAACCATGCGAGGCCTTGAGTGGAGAGCGGAGCACAGAGGTTATCAGCTTGGTCCGATGAATTGACAAAAAGTGGGTTTCCATTAGGCTCATCATTTTTTATCTTTCCCCCCCTATTTGATTTCAAATGTGACATCAGCGTCATGTCACGAGATGTGAGAATCCATCGTTGGATTTTCAGAATCCACGTGGGATTCTCACGGAGCAGTGCTATCTCCCTTGCCTATTAGCAAGAATTGCCTGCAGAAGTGGACATCACAGAACTACTACCACTATCCGTACAATATGGGTGGGGGGGGGCAGCACTTTCCCACCTGTCCTGTCACAGAGTAGAATTCGTCGCACGACAGCCAAAGTGATATTTGTAATTCTGGAAGCTGGAATTCATCCAAACGAAAATGTTAAACCACATTTAATGATCATCGGTGACTAGAGGGAGACGGAAATCAATAAATGATCAGCTGATGCTGCGGCTATGGTGGCAGTGGTGCAAGAGTGCAAAAAACAAAAAAACTCGACACGTTTGTCAATAACACTGTGGCCTTAACTAGGAAAATATATATATAATAGGCGATGTTGTGTGCAATAGCCCTTTTTCATGGGACCTGATGGGGCCATTATCCGAAACGTTGCCTCATATAGTTTTCCTCTGAAGGCCACCGTGTTATTGACGAATGTGTTGCGTTTTTTTTGTTGAAAAGTAAGTGCATTGGCTTGGGCAGGACGCATCGTCATGGCTGTAAATGAATGACTGACAATGGTCAAGAATAATGATGGTAGCCAAGAATCCAAACGCATCCGAGAGAGTGTGCATCTACCGAGGAGATGGAGCGATGAAATCAGCTTGTATGCAGTTGCCAAGTGGATCATTGTTATATCGCAGGATCATGAGAGAGATGGTGGCAAAGTTGGTGGAGGCCTTCGACCAGAAATGGCTCCGTTATTTATTGACGAATGTGTTGAGTTTCTCACGTAAAAATATCAACATTGATAGACAGGGCAGCTAAATGAAACCATTCAAGGGACAGACTGGGTCAGCAATGACTTATTTTTTTCAACTGTACAGCTGAGCCGTGCTGAAACCGTGCTGAGCCAGCCTGGCTCGGTTCAAAGGGTGCCAGGTTGTTTTTCCACTGCAGAACCCGTGCATTGATGTCACACATTAATGATTTTCACATTACCTACTACGAGACCACAGTGGGTGAGAAATTGTGTTGTTTTCTTTAACATGTAGGCTTTCATTACCATTATTATCATCACAATTATCCTCTATTTAAGACCAAAACAAGAGGATTTCTCCACAATTCCGGCTGTCGCTTTATGAGGCTGGTCGTAATTACCGGTGAAATGTTCCTGTACTTGAATTGTATATGTTGTGGGTTTACTCTCCAACACACAACCAGTGTGCTGAACTAGTAACTAATTGGCACTTTTTGTTTACGTGACAAACCTCACAGATTGGCTGTGTCGGGTGGTGGCGGGTTTAACAACACATTTCAAGTTACGCAATCTAACCCAAAAAAATTAAACTCTATCATGCTTGACCATACTTCACCAAGCTAGCCAGTGAGGGTGAGTGAAGGGGGTAGGCCCAGGTCACGTTCACATTTCATGTCCGCTCATGTTTGTTTTGTTTTTATTTCATGGACACCCCTCCCCCCCCCTCCATCCTATGGGAGAAACAAGGACCGAGACGTTACATTCGTTGCAGTGTTGCGTTGTGCCCTGGAGAAGGGAGGGGGCTTTTTACCTTCTATGTCAGGGAGCTCGCAGATGCACTTGAGGATGTCGTAGCAGTAGCACGTGCCGTGGCCGGCGCGGATCCCGAGCGGGTACCCCATCTCGTGGCCGCCAATTACGTTGCCTGCATCACGGTTCACGTCACATCGGTTTTGCGTGGGGTCAAGCTTGAGGAGGCGGCCAAGCAAAGTCGAAATCCGGGTTTCTCCCAGGCCCAGGTGATCAACGCGGGACAGGTGGAATGCGTCGAGAAACTGAAATGCGCTGGCAGTGGCTTCTCAAGAAGGAGACTGACGGAATTGCATAGAGGCCCACAGAGTTACATCGACACCGACTGACTAACATAGAGGCCCATTGAGTTACAGAGACACATTCTGACTCGGATAGAGACCTACAGACCCACGTAAAAAAAACCCCTTTGTGCTTCACAGAGAGACCCTTAGGCTCACATAGAGGCCCATGGGCTCACACAGACACCTAATGACTCACACATAGACCCACACACCCACGTAAAAACCCAATCACTCACATAGAGACGCTTAGACTCAAATATAAACTCTTAGTCTCAAATAGAGACTGACTGAATAACTAGAATGGTAAATTATGATCCAGTTTCAAACTCAGTCATACCATGGACTTCAATGATGGCTTCTAAGATGGCTTAAAACATAATTCCAACAATTTTTTTTTTACATTTGCAATTCATTATGTCGTATTTTCGTCATCCCCCCCCACCAATTTTATCCTGATTATAAAATCAGCGTCACGAGATCAGTAACCCAATCGGATCTCTCACAGTAAGAAGTGCATCGCGTTGTGCTGGGGAAATGGTCAGCGGAAGGAGATATCACACATCGCTTCGGATAAGTTACAAGTCACCCAACAAACGTGCAACCTTGTCCCAACGTTCCATGTTTACGCAGAGACGTGCCCGACATCATTTGTTCCAGGTTGGTTAATCAGAGACGCAAGATTCAATGGATGTGATCCTCACCAGACTCAACGCAGTCTTGCGGGCAGAGGTCTTCATTGTCCCTCTCCATCTCGTCACACACTCCGTCTGGGCACGTGAGCAGGTTTGAAGAGCACGTGGAGTAATTCTTATTTATCCCTGGGATGAGAAAACGCGAGACAGACGAAAACACAGAGCTACATTTTCAAGTTTCCTCATTTTCACGAATGGCATTTCCAAAAGACATCCGAGATAGAGCGATTTTATCAACAAAAATAATCCCATCGTAATCTAAGTTTACCACCTCTCCTGGTTCTTCCCAGGATGTCTTCCTTTTGAGGTAGCGGTCCTTGGAAATTGTTGCAAGTGTTTGCAGAATATTAAATGTCCCGGTGCAAGCAGTCTGTATGTTTCTCCTTCTGCGGTGGGTTTTCTCCGGGTTATCCATTTGTAGTGAGTCAAACTGAGTCGCAGACGTTATTCTTTAGAGGCAACACATTTATTGTAACACGTCTATACAAAGGGGTAACTGCCCCTTTACCAGATACAGCCTGGGGTGGTGACCACCCAGCTAACTACACTATACGTGGGAGTTACAGCTACGAAGGGTCGGATCCTCACTCGGATCCCCGGCCACGTGTTGATGCCTCATAGGACGTAGAGCTTCCAGCTTGTAGACGTAGAGCTGCAGCTTGTAGACGTAGAGCTTCCAGCTTGTAGACGTGGAGCTTCCAGCTTGTAGGTGTTGAGCTTCCAGCTTGTAGACGTGGAGCTTCCAGCTTGTAGACATGGAGATTCCAGCTTGTAGGTGTTGAGCTTCCAGCTTGTAGACGTGGAGCTTCCAGCTTGTAGACGTGGAGCTTCCAGCTTGTAGGTGTTGAGCTTCCAGCTTGTAGACGTGGAGCTTCCAGCTTGTAGACGTGGAGCTTCCAGCTTGTAGGTGTTGAGCTTCCAGCTTGTAGACGTGGAGCTTCCAGCTTGTAGACGTGGAGCTTCCAGCTTGTAGACGTGGAGATTCCAGCTTGTAGACGTGGAGCTTCCAGCTTGTAGGTGTTGAGCTTCCAGCTTGTAGACGTGGAGCTTCCAGCTTGTAGATGTGGAGCTTCCAGCTTGTAGGTGTTGAGCTTCCAGCTTGTAGACGTGGAGCTTCCAGCTTGTAGACGTGGAGCTTCCAGCTTGTAGACGTGGAGCTTCCAGCTTGTAGATGTGGAGCTTCCAGCTTGTAGACGTGGAGCTTCCAGCTTGTAGACGTGGAGCTTCCAGCTTGTAGGTGTTGAGCTTCCAGCTTGTAGACGTGGAGCTTCCAGCTTGTAGACGTGGAGCTTCCAGCTTGTAGACATGGAGCTTCCAGCTTGTAGAACGAAGAGACCCCGGTCCCTCTCAGGGACCCACCTTATATCCTCCCGGGTCGGGGCCGGCTCCGCCCTCAGACCCGCCCGCCTTCTCGAGCGTTCTAGCTCGCTCTCGATCCCTCTCGAGAGCTCACCGCAGGGGGGGATGGCACCGCGGGAGGGGGGGGGGGGGGGGACGGCGCCGCGGGGGAGGGACGGCGCAACTAGGGGACCGTGCGTGCCTCACCTGATGAGGGTCCCCGCCTCCACTGGCAGCGGCCTGTGACGGCGCCCAGAGCGCTGCAACTCTCGCACCCCTCCTGGCGGTCGTTCTCCGAGCAGGAGCTGGAGCACTTGCCGGGCGACGGCACGCACGACTCCCCTAAGCGCATGGACGCACAAAGACAAAGACCCCCGCCGTGTAGCCTTAACAGACTGTTGGGGCATGTGCTGTTAGCCAGTAGCACCTATGAAGGCCGGCAAAGGCGCACGAGGAGGTGGGTGGGCAGCACCACTTTTTTATGGGAGGGAAAGACAACAGCGGTTGTCCTTTGGGTAGACTTGCCCCTGGAATGTGGAGTTTCGACAACTGGCTCTGGGCTTCTAAGGGGAGAGGAGCACCGCCTGAATGCTCATTTGAGCGAGGAAACCACTTTGATTTTGACTGAATGCAAGAGCACAAAATGGACAGTGTGGCGGCACTGTTATACAGGAGGATGCACAAGAACTGGCTGCTGTACACGTGCACCAGCCAGCATCGTGTGCCGGTAGAGGAAGCTTGGGTATGGAGGGGGCAGCAGCAGCAGGGCCAGCGATGCGGCAAGCCAGTGCTAGACATTCGCGATCCATCATCGCGCAAACGCGTAGGCTCTCTCGGAAATTCGCGGAAAAAAATGAGAATCATTTTGAAACCCCAGCGTGTTATCTCGAAACCTGCCCACAATTGAATTATGTTCTCGAGCGCTGTTGCACGACAAGCCGTATTACATTTTTTTCCTTTACTGAATGGCAATATTCAGGTAGCGTTTGAAAATCGGCGAAGAAATATTCTTTGCACAAAGCTCAGATGAGCTCAATGTCACCGAGAGGAACGGATCGCATGCAACAAACGCCAAATAAGCATAAACTCATTTTACACGCGGCCTGCATCCCTTTGCCTTAATTAACTATTGATAAGTATTAATTGCATGTAACCAATGCCCTAATCATTATTCATGTAACCAATGCCCTAATCATGTAAAACGATGCCATAATTATGGCGCACGCGAACAATCGAACAAAGACGGACGGGGCGCACTAGATGCCGAAGTCTAATGAAGTGAAGGGCAGCGTCACCCGACGCGGACTGGAACTACTTTGCCCCCCCCCGTGTGCGCCGGTCCGACATAAGAGCAACACTCCACCTCTCCAGACGACCAGCTTGAGCGTTATCTATTCCCGCCATCACGCACATACGTCCACGCTATTATCATTATCATCATCAGCCACGATCGATCGATCGACCGCTGGACGAAGGCCTCCTCTTGAGCCCGCCGCCGTCTCTCAAAGTGCCACGTTGCAGCAACCCACGAAGCGCCTGGCCGCGGCTTCATTGCTCCGCTTCCGCAATGCTGCGCTTTCAGGTGCGCTGATGCGGCCGTCTGGAATGCTCTTCCTTCCGATGTTAGGAAGCTAGATTGAAAACTAATTTCCTTAGAACTGCCTTTTGTGTCTTAGTTTGTAGTCCGTCCCCCGCACCTCCGATGAGCACGGTTGGCTATGTACGGTGCGATAAAAGTTCAACATCATACATGACGGGCGTACTCCAAGTACGTCAGTGGACTGATAATACATGGTGTCTAGGAAGAGATGTCCATCTTGAGCAGTTTCCGCGATTTTTAGATGTTCATTTCAGACGAATCACTCACCCACCCACCCATGAACTCATGAAATAATTAACTCGCTCGCACGCGAAGGGGATTTAATGGCACAGTTGAAAAGAAAGGTTTTGAGCAGAGGCTTGAACCACTAATCCTACTGAGCGCTGAAATGTGCTCAATCCCCGTGTGTCAATATGCTGATCTGGGGGGAAAAAGCAACTTAGCGTACATCTACCAGCGATGTACGGTTTGTCAACTCGCACGTACACACCCACGTACACACCCACGTACACACCCATGCACAAAGACACCCCGTGCCACGCCTGGCCACCTTTGTCTCCCGAGTGGCGGTGTTTCACATTGCACCAGGTACTCATTCGAGCCTGTGTCGACCTAGGGGAGGCCCATTACCAGTTAAGATAATCGTCACCGGTGTTGGCTGTGAGCGGGAATGGAACTCGGGGCCGCCGTGTTCGTACCGCAGCGCGCTAACCGCTACACTACTACCGCTCCCCACTGTTAGCGAGCACACACACAACAACAACAGCCATTCGCCACTAATTGGCGGTGACAGAAACCACGGTGCTTGTGCTAGATACACGTTGAGGCCACGTGAAATGTCGAACGCCTGCCGGCAAGGGGTCACGGGGCAGACCCAGCAGGTGCCACGGGCCGACTGACTGAGATGACTGCCCCTACTGCGCCAACACACACACGCGCGTACACACGTACACAACGCGCCCGCTCGCTCGCACCTCTGAACACGACGTGCAGAGTGGTGCTGGCCTGCAGTCCGGTGACGGCGTCGTGCGCGGTCAGCGTGAAGCGCAGCTCGGGGCAGCGGACGCGGTCGCACAGCAGCGCCGTGTCGTTCACGTAGAGCCACCCGCCGGGCCGCGTCATCGCCAGCGCGTGGGCGCACGCCGACGGAGCTCGCTCCCTCGCGCCGCTCGCCGCCGCCGTCGCCGCCGCCGCGGGTGTCGCCGCGCCGACAGCGGCGGCCTCCTCCTCGGAGCCGTTGGGGGAGATGCCGTGGGGGGGCGGCTGATGGACGCCCGGCGGCGGCGGCGGCTCGGAGTCGGCGGGGGCGATGGTGTAGGAGACGGTGGCGGTGTGCAGCGCGGAGCAGTTGAGGACGCACGCCTTCCACACCTGCGGCGAATGCGCGCGGTGAAGGTACGGCCCTGCAAGTGTTGTGCACGTTGTTCTACGGCTTTTCAAAATACGTTGTCATGCTGTGCGATATTCGTCAAGGAATATCGTCATTTTGTTTTTGCCATCACTGCTTGCGCTCGCGGACGACAGATCTTGCTTGTTGCATAGCCGGAGCAACTGGGAAAAACGGGTTCAATCCGTGTAACAAGTCGAATAAACTCAAACAGCAGTAGTAGATGCGTTCTGAAATAGGGTGCACAAAGTGAAGCTGCATGAGACAGCTGCCTGCTGAATAGCGCATCTAGTGCATCAACAAATATATAGCCCAGTGGGCCTTAACCTGGTAAAATTAAAGTAGTTTATATATATCTCTATTTGAAGCTTTCGTGACTGCAGGAATCCATACTCTTTGGTTTTTTCGGTAAAAATATTAATATTTTATTTTTCGACCTACGTGACTTTACCGAAAGAACCAAAAATTTGAGTTTATCTATATTTTTAGTTTTAAAAGGGCATTTTGTGAGCTTGAAAGGACCCAGGACACCACGTGTCCCCGTGCCCCCCCCCGTGCCCCCCCCCGTGCCCCTCCGTGCCCTCCCCGTGCCCCCCCCGTGCCGCATCCATGCCTGAGCGAGCCGAGTGGCCCGGCGCTCGACGTGCACGGTGAGCAGCGGCGCCGGGAAGGCGAGCGGCACGGGCAGCACGCGGATGTGCACGCGTGCCAGCACGTCCGTCCGCCCGCACTGGAACTGCACGTCCGTGGCTCTGAGCTCCGCCTGGAACTCGCCCTGGAACTTGATCGGCAAGTTCTTCTTGAGAACCAAACCTGAGGAGTGGGAGGGAGGGGAGGGGGGCGGTAATTCAAGACACGGTGGGGGGGGGGGCGTGATGGTATTTTGCACTGCGCCACCACTACAGCGATAGCAGCTCGCTTTACATTCCCTTCGAAGCCGGTGGCAAAAGTGAGATTCGGTCGGAATCTGATATAATCTGCTTGGCGCACTTGAGCTTCAGCATGGCGAGTTTGAGTTCCACACAACAGGGCTGACATGAGTGGAAATGGGCGTGCCCCCTTCACTATCCTGCACTGGCCAACTTGGTGAAGCACGGTCGAACATAATATCAGTTTTTTTGGGTTAGATCGCGTAAATTTGTGTCTTTAAACCTGCAACCGCCCGACACTTAATCATCGTTACGCACCTGTCAACCCCTTATCAGTGCCAACCTTATTAGACCGATTCAGACATTATTGGTTACCCCGTGCCCTCTCAACGTTCACCTTACAAAGTCCCATCACAAGGGCGAAACACAAATAGACGAAAAATTTAAATAAATGTTTGCCCGTATTGGAACGGCTGTACACCGTGTATCGACCTAAAAACTCAACTTCTCTGTACAAGAATACAGGTACACCGTCTAGGTTGATAGGTATGTAGTAAGGTTTGTCACGCAAAAAAAAATGCCAATTAGTTACTAGTACAGCACACATGTGTGTTGGAGAGTAAACCCACAAGATTTACAATTTTGAGTACGATGTTTTGCTGTTGGGTGGTGGTGGGTTTAACGACACATTATATTAACGTGATCTCACCCCAAGTCGCCAAAGCCTACTGCATGTTAAACTGTGGTCGAACAATCGGCAAGACCGATATGCCGTGGGGAGGCATTTGTCCAGCAGTGGATTAACAAAGGTCTGTAAGTAGCAGCAGTTGTTGGGGGTTGTTTGACCATACTTCACCACGCTAGCCAGTGGGAATTGGCTCAGAGGAGGCTCCAGGACCAGTTCAGACATCATTCCCCACGAATTTATTCAAACTCGGATGGCCAACTACGGGGCGCCGTGGGCCAATCAGGTGACCGGGTTCCCACCGAATCTCTCCTTCCATTCGGCATCGCAAAATGAAGACAGTAACGGAGCACGTCCAGTCGGTGCCAGTTTCGTGGAGGAAGATGAAATGCATTTCGACCAATCAACGCAGCGGAGCTCAGTCACAGAATGTGCCCGGTCAAAGCCGGCCAGGGCCACGGATCCCTCCGTCTCTCACCGAACACGTAGGTGGTGCCGGTGACCGTGCGGTTGTCCACCGGGTACGCGGTGTCCCTGCTGTTGTCCCGAATCAAGAAGAGCGACTCCGAGTTGGGGCCGGTGCTGCTGAGCTTGTATCTCATCGACCACCCGCCCGAGTCCAAATCGTGCACCAAGATCTCGCTCACCAAGTCGTCCTGTCATGGTGCACAACGACAGAGATCTCCCGTGCAGCCTACGCAGCCTGTTGGGCAAGTGCACCGATCAAGGCCAACCCGGCACACTTATCCTGGTGTGTGTGTGTTGAACTTCTTACGCACCGTACGAGGTGTGGGGGGGGGGGAGACAACAAACGAAACATCGGAAGGAAGAGCATTCCAGACGACCGCAGGAGTACATCTGAAAGCGTGCGATACAATGACCGTCTTTGTTCAATGGCCAGCCAAGAGCCGCTGCAGCGAGGATGACCAGAGTTCAGAGCGATAATGGTTTATGCTCCTTGATGAGATGTGGCAAGCAACAGGGTGCCCGGCCGCCTTTGTGTCTCCCTAGTGTAGGTGCTGACACACCATGCCCGGCACTCATTTAAGGCTGAGTCGACCTAGGGGAGGCCTAGGACCAGATATACGTTACTGACGTTAGCCGTGAGCGAGTCGCCGGGTTCGTATCACAGCACGCTGACCGCTGCGCCACCGCTCCCCACCCCCCCACAGACACACGCGGCCAGTGTTCACACGAATGCATCACGGCTCTTTTTGTCACAGAGCACGTGATTTAAAAAAGAAATGTTATTGTTCATTCGTTCGTTTCTCAATCCGCTTGTCCTGGTGAGGGCGGTGGTGGCAGCTTGTTGAGGAGGGCGGTCCAGACTTCCCTTTCCCTGGCTACAGACTCTCTCGCTCTTCCTGGGAAATATCCACGTGTTCCCAGGCCAGCCGAGCGATATAGTCCCGCCAGCAGCGTGTCCCGGGGCCGGCCCCAGGGCTATTATGATATCAGCCAATAGAGTTGGCATTTTAGTTGTGACGCCACCAGACCTCAGCAGCCCATTTGCGAATACCAATAAAACACGCTCGTGAATCATGAACAAATGAAATATCGTGAACTGGGTATGGCAAAGACGAATGGCGAATGTTTTTGTTTTTTTAAACATGACACACCGCGATGAGAGTACGCTGTCACGGTCTGCTCCTCATAACGCTGCGTCGCGATCACTCACAAGCACAGCGGTGTTCCATTGGCCTCATTGCGTGCGCTTTATTGAATTTGCTTGGCTTCTGTCAATCTTGCTGATGCAGGTCGCTTTTTTTTGCAAACGAGACTCATCCCGGTCCCTTGAGTTCTCACCTCGGTTGAACCAAAAAAAAACGTGAAACTTGAAACCACAGTGGAGACATGAAATTCGCCATCTGCCCTAATGTCGCCAATAACGTGGGATGCACGTGAACTCACAACGCGCTGGGCATTGCGTGCAGCAGCAGTAGCAGCTGAAGAAACAGAAGTAGCATTAACACCAGCAGCAGCGCGCGGCGGCATCAGCAGCAGCAAGAGCATCAGCAGCAGCAGCAGCAGCAACGGTAGCGGTATCATCAGCGGCAGCATCACCACCAGCACCATCACGAGCAGCAACAGCAGCAGCAGCAGCGGCCTCACCTTCCTGCGGTTGTACGTGATGACCACTTCCTTGGTGTTGGTGCCGTTCTCCAGGAAGGGAGCGCTGTCGTCTTCGTCGTCCACGAACACGGCGAGCGGCAGCACGGCGCGCGCCGCCGCCACCTCGTCCCCGCCGCCGCCGTCGGCGCCGTCGACGGTGCACTCCACGTGCAGGCGGTAGCGGTCGACGCGCTCGCGGTCCAGCGACTCGAGCACGCGCAGCACGGCGCTCGCGGCGTCCACGTGGAACGGAGAGGCCAGCGAGCCTTCGGGAGAGACGTCGGACGCACACTGGAATTGAGATCCATAGCTCACTGGTTCGATTCGCCTCTGATTGGCGTGGGCATTTGAATGAACTGTGCTTAACTCTCGCTCTTCCCCCGCCCCTGGCCTCTATCCATGCAGCAGTACAAATGGGCTCACTACTGCAGTTGGTTATCGATCGGGAGGGTTGCGTGTGGTGGGCACTCTCACATTTTTCCCCCAATATATCTGGCCAGCGTGAATGAAACCTACCGAAACACTCCAGATCTCCTTATAAAAAAAGAATAATCATTAATCAAGATTAATTTAATTAATAACGCGCGCAATATTCGACGGAGGCGAGGAGCCAAATCGCAGCGTCACTCGAAAGGCGTGGACCAAGCGAGAGGTGGTGGGGCCTTGAAGAGCTGCGCCTTTCTAGCAGGGGCCCCTTTCGGTAGCGGCAGTGGCGCAAGCCGGAAATTGCAGGGCCCCTTCACCAACCTTGCGCGAGGGCGTAGGTGACGTTGACGTGGGGGCAGGCGAGGCGCACGGGCAGCGGCGCCAGCAGCACCAGCGGCGTCCCGGCCGCCGCGTTCTCCTGCAGGTGCATGGACACGGCCGCCGGGCCCGGCTGCAGCGGGGAGGCCGCCGCCTCCCTGAAGCAGAGCTCCTGCGGCGTGAGGCGCGAGCAGTTGAACGGCGGCGCCGTCACCCTGAGCAGCACCGTGGCCTGCGCGGTGGCGCGCTGGGAGGCAGCCCCCCCGCCGGCCCCGCACTGCGCCCGGGACGAGTTGTGCCGGCTGGTCGTGGCGTTGACGTGCAGCCTGAAGGCAAACGGTGCGTTGGGATCTTTAGAAGGAGAAACGGACACGATTTAGAAATGGTTTTTTTGTTTGTGACACAAGTAAAAAAAATTGAAAGTTAACTTTTTACGTCGAGCACCAAGTGGTTTAGAGAGAGGCGACTTGTTGTGACGCGTCGCGGCTTTGTGGCCAATACCGTGATCCACATTTGCCGTGTGCGTTAGAGGCCACCACGGAGTCGTTGAATGCCGGAGTGGCGTGGGTTTGTGGCATCAAACTTACCCCCGTGGAAACTCTCTCCGAAAACAAAAGAACAAACGTGGGTCACGGTTGGTATGGCGCCTACGATGCGTAGAGTCACAGTGGTCGGCACAGAAATACAGAAGGCCCGATGTGAAACCGGTGTGAAACCGGTTCACGTTCACTGCTCCTCAAGTGTCGCTTTAGGTCGAAGCGTTAGGAGGTGCTGGTGTACGTGCCCTGGTTTGAGTCGTGCTGCTATGGCATTCTGTCGTAAGAGAGAGTGTGCCTCCATGAAAACCCACAGACCCGAGGCTCGACTCAAACTCGACAGGCCATCGTCGTTGTCGCCAACCAGACGAAGCCCCCCCCCCAGCGCACCCCCATTACAATTAAAAAACAAAAAATACGCCCGGGCACACTGCCACCAAGTCCGATCTGCCCCCCGCCCCCCCCCGCCGACTCACCGAGCTTGAGCCGCTGCCCCTGGCCCTCGAGCGGGAGCTTGAGGGACACGTCTCCCGTCGCGGCGTCCACGTCAAACAGGTGGTTCTGCCAGGGCAGGAAGGCGTGGTGCATCACCAGCGACAGCTTGCCGAGCTCGAATTGAACGCCCGTCTCGCCGGCCTGCAGCACCGCGTAGAGGCGCAGGAAGCTGACGTTGGGCGCGAATCCAAAGGGGATGGTCTCGTGGTACGTCTTCTGCGGAAAGTAGATGGCCCACGCCCCTGTGGGAACAAAACGCGACTTTTTTTATTTTTTGCCCACGCGCCAGCAGCAGCGTGCGTAACAGGGTTTCTGCCGCGGTGCAACGGTGACTTTACCGAAAGAACCAAAGAGTATGCATTCCTGCAGTCACGAAAGCTTCAAATCAAGATTGTTTATTTATTTATTTATTATCAGCAGAGCGGTTCACATGCCCAAGGTCACCATTCCGTGATCCCCGAATGCCCTCCATCGTGGTCGCACATTCCTCAACCCTTGCACGCCCCCTGCCCTTGAAGTCGTTCTCTCCTGTCGCCGTTTATAAAACTACGATAAAGCGCCTCGAGTGAAGGTGCTCTGTAAATATATACTCTTTGGTTTTTTCAGTAAAGTCACGTAGGTATAAAATAAAATAAATCACGACGTTTCGGGCGCAACACAAGCGTCCGTCAGGCAGACTGCCTCAGCAGCAGACCATGCTTTCCCACCTGATGATGGACGCTTGTGTTGGGCCCGAAACGTCGTGTTTTATATTACTTTATTCCTACGGATTCCTGCAGTCACGAAAGCTTCAATTCAAGATTGTATATATATATAATTAATTACACGTCGAATCTTTGGCAACATTTCACCAAAATGTTTCCGAGCCTTCCTTCTCAAAGAGTGCCTATCCCATGACCATCCGCACCACTCTTGTACCCCTACTGTTTCTGCAAGGGCTGCTGCTCCAGCGGTGTCACGGCTACGACACTCATTCACTGGTCACCGGTTTGAGTCCATCTCCCGACGCGATGCCGGTTGAAACAACGGTGCTCAAGTTTCTTTAAAACTCCCCCACCTGTGTCCAGCTGGCAATCATCGTCCCTTCTAGCAGACCGGCATGGAGTGTGTGCTGGGGTAAAGTGCAGACACGTTACTCCCGGCTCTTCCGACGTATCGAGCCGGTGTGGAAGGAGGAGGAGGTCACACAAACAACTCCGCAGCTCGAGGGGCTCTCTCTGGTGGCCGTCTTTCCACCAGCGGTGGCGTGAGCAAGCAATTGCAGGGTTCCACCTCTGCCTTTTTTTGCAACAGTGAAGTTTATAAAGCGCGTGGACACAAGACAAAGACCTATGAAGGCCGGCACAGCACACGAGGGGATGGTGGCCAGCACCACGCCCGGCCGCCTTTGTCTCCCTAGTGGCGATGTTTACACACCGCACCAGGTACTCATTTGAGGCTGAGTCGACCTGAGGAAGGCTCAGGATCAGTTCAGATATTTGTCACTGTTGTTGGCCATGAGCAGGCATCGAACTGGTCGCTGTGTTGGTAGCGCAGCGCACTAACTGCTACGCTACCGCTCCCGGACACACATCTGGTACCACGTACACGATTGTGGGGCACATTCACCGAAATATTATAAAATATCGCCCGTTTGAAACTCTGTTTTTACATCATCAATGTCAATTTAAATGTCATTGAATTATCCAGGCAAGCCTCAACGACCCACACCATTAAATCATTGTGGGTGGAGTGGTGGCGCAGTGGTTGTGCTGTTTAGACCTGTGATCAATTCCATCAATGGCGAGTGATATCTAAAACCGGCCCTGGGCATCCTCTTCACCAACGTACTGACCATGACTGACACTACAATGGCGGAGGTCTTCATCCAGCAGCGGATTGACGAAATGGATTGTGAATTATGATTGATTAAATTGTTATAAATCACAGCTGAATACCTGCACTGGGCTGCACTGGCCCCTTACGCTTTTCAGTCAGCTTGGTGCTTTTTGAGCCTTTCCAGCTCATAATTGCGGCGGTGTAATGGAGCTAAAGCAAATAATAGATGGGGAGAGAAAAGGAGGTCGGATCGAGTCCAAAGAAAAGCCACTCCGTCTGTCGGATTTGGAGGAAACTTGCCGGAGAGGACATGTGCACACAGTCCCAGCGGAGTGCAATGTGTCTCCTGGTGAGATCGTTTCTTGGCTGAAGTTAGTACCCCTTTTATTTAAAAAAATAATAAACCCCCCCCCCCCCCTAATATTCTTTTTTTGGAAGTGAAATTATGTTTTGCGCTCGAATCAAGCGCTCGCAACCCCCGACACGTCTGTTATTGAAGCAAATGGAAATTAATCGTTCAAATGTATAATTCCGTGAAATATTCAACCGCATTCTCCCCCACCCCACCCCCGTCAACCAGTCAGCTGTACATTTACATACGTCCGAAAATAAAAGCTAGGGTAGTGTGACGGCTTGCAGCTTTACATCTGTTATAAATCAATTTAACGTTATGAATTACACACCGGATACAAACAGTTCCATCGGTATTTAGTTCACAAATTAAAACCTCTTGCGCCGCCGCTGTAGCCAGTACCAACTTTTTATTTTTATATATAAAAGCGCGTAAAATTAATCACTTGCCAAAGTTGGAATTTATTCAGGTTGGATTTCAGGCGTTTTGCGATGCAGCCAGGAAAAAAAAAGTAAACGCATTAAAAGATCTCATTACATTACCTACGATCCTCGCGAAACGTAACGGTTTTGAAAACTGCTGTGAAATAATTTAGAAAAGAATTTCAACTGTAAGAGAACTAACCCCGCTACTTCCAGTACACAAACTCCGCATGCATCGCCATGGAGCATTATGGGTAGAAGCCAACATAAGCAGAGCTGTCTGCTGTCGCCACATCTGTAATGAAACAATGTGCATGGTTCATCGGCGGATTGGCAAGAGCACTCCCATATTCACTTTGGACCCCTTTAAATGCAACATTCAACGCCGTACACAATGTTATATGTTGTCATGGAGTTTTATGGGCAGAAGATACTTGTGCATGGCAGCAGCAGCAGTAGCAACACCAACAACAACAGCGGTAATTTTCTAATTAATATAGCAGCAACATATGACAGCATCCCGAAATACTAGCTTATTAAAGAGTGGACAAAAATATACAAGCCCAGAGTGGAACAAAGCGGACGTGCAGAATAAACACCGCATTCGAGACCCACATTTTGCACCTCCTGGCGTTGGCATTCCTCCTGACTGATGCGCACTCTCTCTTTATGCACGGAAAAAATTAAAGACAAGCTACGATAGTGTGACTGTGGCCATGCGACCCAAACTCTGGACCGCAGAGCAAACCATTATCACACGTGCGCTCCTTCAACAGAGGAGGAATAGCAAAACTACACAAACCCTCTCCTGAAGCCCTCTCGTTGTGGCTAGCAGACCTCGACATTAGCATTTATCTTCTAAATATATTGCCATCATACACAAGAATAGAATTGAGTACAGTATTTTGAAAATCGTGGCTCCGTGTTTTGCAGGGGAGAGAGTTTAAATGATTTGAATGAGTTGCATTGATTCGCACTCATTACAATACCTCGCTGATCTCGTCAAGGAACATAAATCATCATCACGCGAACTTCGGTCAACCTCGCAGCGGCTTTTGGCATAGCCATCGAACAAAACAAAGACAGTCACTGCATCGTGCGTGGTCAGATGCGCTTCTGTGGCCGTCTGGAACGTTCTTCCTTCTGATATTAGGAAGCCACTGGAGGTATGTACTTTTAAATGTAAATTTAAAACGAATTTCTTTAGAACTGATTTTTATGTTTAGTTTGTTGTCCTTCCCCCGCACCTCTAATTAGCATGGTTGGCTACGTGCAGTGCGAAAGAAGTTCAACATGCACACGTACATTGATATTGGTGGGGGATGAGTAGAGCGCGCAATATGTATAAATATATGAAAAGTCTACTAAAACAAGTTCTCCATAAATATGTCAATAACTGGATCAGCCTGCATATCCCTATTCCCGATGTTGTGCCGTACGTCGCTCTGCAAGGCGTTTTGCGGTTCGTCAGCGTCCCGACGTTTTGCTGCCCGTTCTGGGAGCTTCGTCAGGAACTGAATTGCAACGCGGGGCAAAGCAGCGAAGGTCGCGCCAAGCCAATGCTGTGTGCGGCACAGCCCGGAAACTCAATCGGAGAGAGAGAGCTTACCATAAACATCAGCCACCAAACATTTCCTGCTGGAAGTGGATATAATCTTCTTGGTTCTTTCGGTAAAGTCACGTAGAAGGGAAGTAATAAAATAATAAAAATAAAACATAATAAAACAATTCTCACGACGTTTCGGCCACAACGCAAGCAGCCGTCCTCAGGCGAAGAATGAGAACATTATCAAGCTAGGAGCTTATATAGGTGTAGCGAGGAGGAGCGCCTTAACAAAAGAATGTGCATATGAAGAGGAATTTAGCATACCAATGGGCAATGCATAGGAGGTGGGCGGAGGGGTTTCAAAGTCCCATTATGCCCATGCATTATGCAGGATCAACAGCACCACGGGGGGGCGCAAGGAACAGCGTTAATAAAGGAAAGGAATGTTAGTGATATGTAGCTGCATTTGCCAAACAACCACGTAGAAAACCAAAGTGAAAACTACATAAAAAACTAAAATATAAACTGATACTTACTATACTCTACAATAAGCTGAGTTACTAACAACAAATAATAAATTACAATTCTACGTCGTAAGAAGTATATAATATACTTCCATCTAAACTTTATTCTCTTAGCATATACAGTACTATATACTGCCATAGATAAACCCAACATTAAATTATATACTTTATTGCTGTAAACCACCCTATACTTTATACATTTTAATATAACACTATGTATTATTCAACTCACCCTAATGTGTATCGAAATGGTTTATTACGTCCTTCCAATGATTGCTAAGCCTGATTGCAATCATTGGAAGGACGTAATAAACCATTTCGATACACATTAGGGTGAGTTGAATAATACATAGTGTTATATTAAAATGTATAAAGTATAGGGTGGTTTACAGCAATAAAGTATATAATTTAATGTTGGGTTTATCTATGGCAGTATATAGTACTGTATATGCTAAGAGAATAAAGTTTAGATGGAAGTATATTATATACTTCTTACGACGTAGAATTGTAATTTATTATTTGTTGTTAGTAACTCAGCTTATTGTAGAGTATAGTAAGTATCAGTTTATATTTTAGTTTTTTATGTAGTTTTCACTTTGGTTTTCTACGTGGTTGTTTGGCAAATGCAGCTACATATCACTAACATTCCTTTCCTTTATTAACGCTGTTCCTTGCGCCCCCCCGTGGTGCTGTTGATCCTGCATAATGCATGGGCATAATGGGACTTTGAAACCCCTCCGCCCACCTCCTATGCATTTCCCATTGGTATGCTAAATTCCTCTTCATATGCACATTCTTTTGTTAAGGCGCTCCTCCTCGCTACACCTATATAAGCTCCTAGCTTGATAATGTTCTCATTCTTCGCCTGAGGACGGCTGCTTGCGTTGTGGCCGAAACGTCGTGAGAATTGTTTTATTATGTTTTATTTTTATTATTTTATTACTTCCCTTCTACGTGACTTTACCGAAAGAACCAAGAAGATGAATCCCTGCAGTCACGAAAGCTTTAAATCGAAATTTAAGTGGATATAAATTAAGCTGTACTTTAAAAGTACGAATTAAGTGCATGGCTGTGTAATTATTATTATTACTACTGCTACGATTGTTTACCCAGGAAAGTCTCACAGAGCCTCATGACTCTTTGTCAGGAGGACCTTGCCAGGTTGTCGCTGTAGCGGGTGGGGAAGGGGTGGCGATGAGATGATGAGAGGCGCCACGGAGGCGAGATGTTAACTACCTCGCCTGGCATGCAGGAGGTCGTGGGTTCGATCCTGACCATGACGTCTGCTGTATATTTGGAAATTGAATTTTATCCCCGTGGTCGCGTGGATTTTTCTCCGGGTCCTCCAGTTTTTCCCTCCACATTTAGAATCAACATTCGTTTAGAGTGTTTGCCTGCTATACATTTCTTCATGATAAGCCACTTCCTTGAGTTATCATGTGGCCAGATCGCTTCAGAAGATTAGCTATATAGCTCAGTGGGCTTTACCTGGTAAAACATTTTGTTTTGTTTTAGATTGTTACGTATAATCCCAAGTGAGAAATGTTTTGGTGTCACTTTTCAAATTCGGCAAACTTGCACCCTGATGCCCGCATGCAATGACACTACTCTTGCTAATGACGATGTGAAGCAGACGGCGTGTAGTGTGTGTTTTTTTCCGGTTGATACACAACCCCAGTATTAACCAGGGCGGCCACTGCCATCGAACTGCGAACCTCTGCAACAACAAGCGGCGGCGAGCGTGCTACGGCCAGGCCATGTGACCGCCCAAAAAAACCCCCACAATTTTAAGATCGATCACGTGCAGTGCACTTTGAAAATAAACCCTCGGCTCGAGCTGCAACGTTTCCCCGCTGTACCTCTAGAACGTTCACCCGTAATCAGCAGGTGCAAGTGCTGCCTCCCGCTAACCAAGTTGAAGGGTGACAGCCGAAGGAGGGAGAGCCCCGCGTACAGCGCACCACTGCGTTGCAACGACCCAGCCAATGCTTGAATCGTAATGCCGTGGATATAATTACTCCGGAATTACAGTGCGCAAACATGCTTTCGATCGCTGTCAGTTGCCCAGACGGTCTTTGATCACGGGTGAGTGACAAGGATGTAAACTCTCGCGGCCCACGGACACATTCCCCCAGAGAGCCCGTTCAAGCACGGCATACGAATCTGTCAGGCTCGCTAAAAAGGTTCCCGCACGGGCATCTCTATTCTTGTTTGCTAGCGCATCGTTCTATGTCCGCTAGTGGCGGTGATCTCAAGTCGCCCCCCCCTCTTGGCCCCCGCCTTCTGCGCTATCCATGGTGTACGCGGTTGCTATTCCAGTGTCCGCAGTGGCTCAGCGTTGGTCAAACACCGTGCGGCCAACCCACAACTACAGCCCTGATTGCTGAGCCGTTGCATTCGGTGAACTGACCTGGTGAACTGACCCGGTGAACTTCCCCGGTGAACTGACCCGGTGAACTGACTCGGTGAACTGATTCGGTGAACTGACCCGGTGAACTTCCCCGGTGAACTGACTCGGTGAACTTCCCCGGTGAATTGACTCGGTGAACTGACCCGGTGAACGGACCCGGGGGCGAGGGGGGGTGGTGGGTTGTCAACTTGCGCATTTGTGTTGTCGTAACGGCTGGCAAATTCATTGCCGACTTATTTTTGGGGATATTTGTCTTGGTTCGGATTGATTTCTCGTAGACTACTTAAAAAGCCTTTGGTAAATCCACCGCTGGATGAAATCCTTACACCCGTCATGTAAGCCATGAGAATGTTTGACCATACTTCACCACGCTGCTCAGAGATGGTGAATAACGGCAGAGGGTGGGGTGGGCAAAACCTTGTTTTAGTGATATCACTCGCCGCTGACGTTAGCAGCGGCTGAGAATTGAACTCAGGTCGCCGAGTTTGGAACGTCGTGTGCCAACCACTGCACCACCCCCCACCGTCCTCCAACCCAAATGCATCTTTTAGAAAAAGTGTTTGTGACCTACAACAAACATCGACCTCAGTGGACCCGTGCACTCCAGCCTCGCCACTGCAGCCCTCTACCCAGGTGCTCTCATTCGAGAGAAGGAGTCAAGCCATGGTCAGAGCGACTTCCTGCTCAAATTCTTGAATTCCTCCCTCGCCCCTCCACCCAGCTTCTGTCCAGCCAGCAGTATAAATGGGTACACCACGAATTAAAAACACGTCCGCTTCGCGACCAACACAGCAATAACCCGGTTCAAGTCGAGGATGCGTTCCTGAAAGGTGTGACGACGAATATCGAAACGACGTATTTTTTTTTTTTACAAATTAAAAAAATATTGTACTCTGCATCAAGGTGCATTTCTTTATGCGCGACGCAAAGTGGTTCGTGTACAGGGTAGTAAGGTGGAGGCGAAGGGTGAGAAAGGACGAAGGATGCCGTCAGCGACGTAAGCGTGGGTTGAGGCGACGAAAATCAGGCGGTGGTGTCAATAATAAAGTAATGACGACGTGTTTGTGAAATGGCGTGATTGAGTGTTGGGTCAGATCGCATTATGTACAATGTGTGTTGTAAACCCTCCTTCCACCCTGACCCACCTACCTGATGGTGCTGGTGGTAACTCTCAGCGGAACGTCCAAACTCAGTCGTCAAACGTGTGTGGATTTCTCTCCAGCGACAACAAACCAGGGGGTGCCGCTGAAGCGGTCATACGTTGGCTGTGTCGGGTGGAGGAGGGTTTTACGACGCAACATTTTTCTCACCCAGAAAGCCGTGAACCAATAATCATCAACGACGAATTGCACCGCTGTGAGTCGACCGGCAGGTCGCGTGTGGTGGGTTACATTGACGTTGCGCTCATCTCCTGCTGAGTCGAGTGAACTCGTTGTTTCAATGGCGGGAGCGAGTCTCTCTATACGACAACCGATGTTGACCTGCACACAAAGTGGTACTTATTTCATTGACCCCACCCCCCACCCCCCAGAGAGATGATGGGCTGAATCAACCTCCTTTCAATTTTCACATTAGGAGCCAATCACTCGACCGTGCTGGGCCGCTACAATTTAACGAGATGAACCGCCATTGGACGTGTGTAGAACTGCAGTGGACAGAGCGGACAGACGCGGACATGTCCGGCTGAGTCCGACCGTGTCCGACCGTTCAGGAGGGAGACAGTGAACGATTCAATGGTCTTGGGGTGGCCTTCATCCAGCAGTGGATTATTCACAGCTCACACTAATAATAACGATATATGGTGCAATCTATGTTAAATAAACGAACGTATGAAGATGTGCACGCTGCTACAATTCTTGTCGATGATGTGCGCTGTATATTTCTACGATGAAAACTAAATCAGGCTCAAACGGGCCAGGGTCGCTGGCTCGTGTACGGAAAGAAAGAGAGTCGTTCACGCTCTTGATGAGACGTTGCCACAACTTCACCTCGATCATACGCCACGATGCCAGCCCCGCCGTCTTGTTTATGAATCCCTTAATGATGACCTCGCAGGCTCTGGGGCCAAGTGGAAGGGAAGGCAGGACCGTTCGTCGAAACGAACATCGCAGAGAGAGAGAGAGGGACGGAACGTGCGCGAAGCGGGATAGGCGGACGAGGCTTGGAGAACTTAAATGAAGAATGACGTGGGAGACGGAGTGAGATGCAAGGAGAAAGTTCGGCCGATTTTGGACGCACGTTTCAGACAACACTTTAATAAAGTGAGTGAATCGTTCGTGTAATCATGAAGTGGCTTTTCTACCGGGGCAGAGTGTGCCAACAAAAGAGGACCTTGCAATTGAGATAGAAACCATTTGTTCAAACCCGTCTTGATAAAAAATAAAATGCTCAGACAGAATTACTTTTTCATCCAAGCTGGGATGGCACGTTCATGAATTGCGTAAGTGTCAAACCACTCACTGGCTCCTTTATAATCACAACCACTACCGCGTTACCTTCTGAAGACATCTCATGCGAATTATTGTGATTATTTTTAGACTAAGGTTGCCTTTATCGTGGGACTGCCCAAATGCCAGCAGACTTTTGTCGAGGCCTCCATCCGCGAGAACGGCTCCATCATCCGGCAGTGAGACAATGGATGATGAACGCACGGAATAAGTCGGCGGCGATTCCATACTCGGCGCACGAGCTGTTGGCTGCTGGTCAAGACTAACGAAGGAGTGGAAGCCAAATGGCTACGGAACACGCCGCCCGAAGGGAATTACATTTGTCACTTTTGTCATTCCAGAGCTGGATTGTGGCCTCTCCACAGCATGTGGTTCGTGGGGGTTGTTGACAATAAATATAATAGGTGACGTTCATATCTGCTACAAAGAAAGGCCATTGCCCAAAACGTTGCCTGTTGTATACGTTGACTGTCAAGGCAGCATTATTGATGAATGCGTTATTATAATGTGTGTTATTTGTGTTTGTGCCCCACTGACAAATCGGTATCGCCACACACGTATGTATGTTGAACTTCTTTCGCACCGTACGTAGCCATCCGTGCTAATCGGAGGTGCGAGGGAAGGACAACAAATTAAACACACAAAAAGCGGTTCTAAAATAAATTCGTTTTCCATTTAGCTTCATAACGTGCATAGCTCCCAATGGCTTTCTAATATCGGAAGGAAGAGCGTTCCAGATGGCCGCACAACATTTTTTTTAACCAATGGAGTCAACTCAAGGAGACCAGGATAAACAACTGGTGTCCAATGAGAAATAGCAAATACTGCAGAGGGTTTTGTTGGTTAGAAGTAAGCTAATCTCAAATGTGTTTTTGTCCAATTTGGCTTTCCCAGGATTGCATGGCGGTCACGCAGGGCGAGGGAGACCTCCACGGGCAGCTCCAACACACGCGGACGGCAAGAGGCGAGGTCACAGCCCACGCCAGCTGTTGCGATGCCCGCGATTTCGATTGCATCACCCGTGCAATAAACGGTGCCGTATGAATTTACACAACGCGTCGTTAATTATCGGGAACTGATGGTTCAAGTCTGATAAATGTTGGCGATATCCATGGTGACGTGTCCATGATAATAGTATGCTGTCCCCCTTTGCGCAATGAATCGTGGACGCGTGTGATGTTTCAGGGCTTCAGGAGTAGAGAGAACACATTTTAGTTGTATCACTCTCCGATGTGTTTTTTTCTAGTTGAACCGCGTGTTGTTTGGCAAGAAGTCCGAAGTTTCGCCCCACGTGAAAATCCAGTTGCCGAAGGAGCTCCGGTAACGTGGAGAGACATCTTGCTGGGCGCTGCCAAACCGAAATCATATTGTAGAGCTACAAACGAATGTATGTTTGTATGTTGAACTTCTTTCGCCCCGTACGTAGCCAACCGTGCTAATCGGAACACCCCCAATATTCAAATATGCTCAAAATGTCCCCCCCAATATATTTAAATTTTTGTTTTGCTATGCTATGTAAATAAAAACAATTTGCTAAAGCTTGGCCACAATATCTGGACTTGTCTTCATATAAATCAATGCATAGATTTCTGTTTATATGATTGTGGTTATGGTTGTACTTTATTAATCCCTAATCTCTGCCATTAAATACAATAAAACAAGAAATGGTAAAAAAGTAAAAACAGAGCAATGTAATACAATACACTATTAGACATTATTATAAAAAATAAAAAAGTCCATCCCATGTGTTAGTGACTTTTTTATATTTTAGGCAGAAAATGAGTTTCCAAATTTAGATATTTTTAGGAGTTGGGACCCCCAGACACCCTGGAAGATTTGGTCCCCCCAATGTTGACTCCATGGCTACGGCCTTGGTTGCAGGGAATAATTACAGGAACTCATCAACTTACGAACATTCGACTTACGAACTTTCAGAGATACGAACGAACCTGTCCGTACATCCAGCACCCTGTTCGGACCGAGAGTCGTAAGTTCAACAGCCGCGCAATAGATGGCGGTGGTGGCTTCTACATCTGCAGAACATGAACAACCAGTGGCATCCGCATCTGCAGGAGATTATACAACGTTGAAATCTATTATCCGTGTTTAGTGTACACGACGTACAACATGTTTGGAATCGACTGGCGTAAAGTTGGACTTACGAACAAAACGACTTCTGAACAGACCTCTGGAATTCTAGATTTGAAGCTTTCGTGCCTGCAAGGAATCATACTAAAGTCACGTAGGCAAAAAAAAAAATAGAAATAATAATAGAAAAAAAATCACGACGTTTCGGAGGCAACACTGTATCGATAAAACCTAAGAGTATAGACCTCTGGAAACCGAACTCGTTCGTATACCGGGGTTGTGAATGTTTTAGATTTGAAGCTTTCGTGACTACAAGGATTCACATTCTTAGGTTTTTTCGGTAAAGTCACGTAGATAAAAAATTTAAACTAATAAAAGTAAAATAAAAAATAAAATAAGAATCACGACGTTTCGGAGGCAACACAAAACTTCCGTGTTCAGGTGGAACCGTCACAGCACGATAGCTGTGAATGTTCTTATCATCTCGCAACAGGCGGCGCAAGTTCCATCCAAGCATCCACCACCATCGCCATCACGAGCCGTCGACGACGCCTTGGGTCGGTCAGCCTCGCCTCGCTGTGGACTCGCAGCCGCAGGCCGGGCTCAGGTTGCGCGTTTATTTAGTCTCGCCAGGTGTCAGCTCCGAAGGCCACTTCGAGTCTCAGTGAAACAGAGGACGCGGACAATGAGGCGGCGACGAGCGAATGATTCACCCGTTCACTACCCCCCCCCTCCATCAGGGGATGGCGTTACTTCTTGTCAATATTCTCCGGATGTTGTGACATTCGGACCAAGGACGTGCGTGTGTATTATTTGGTATTGCGCGCACAATACAAATCGTTTGCGTCATTTGCTATTCGCCTGTTATTTTGTATTTCTCCTTTCGTTTGTACAGCTGTGTCAGATCAGTGGCGTGTGGGCATTGTAATTTGTGTAATTTCATACCGTGCAAATAATCGATTATTTGTGCGACGAATGGGGGGGGGGGGTACAAGCGATGGATCGTCTCAATCGGCGGCGCGTGGCCGGGGGTGGCGTGATGAAGTCGTTGTCGAGAGGGCGGCAGCGCCGCGGTTAACGCGCCGAGCTACGAACCAGACGATCCGAGTTCGCTTCACGCTCACGGCCCACAATATCGGTGGCGAATATCTCAACCGATCCTGGGCCTCCCCTAGGTCGACTCAGCCTTCAATGAGGGCCGGGTGTGCTCCAATAGTTTGTTGGAGGCTATACGGGGGAACTTTGTCTTTGTGTTTTTGTATAAAAGTGTGGGGGCTAGGTGGTGTGTGTGCAGGTGGGCTGGGTGGGTGGTGTGTGTGCAGGTGGGCTGGGTGGGTGGTGTGTGTGCAGGTGGGCTGGGTGGGTGGTGTGTGTGCAGGTGGGCTGGGTGGGTGGTGTGTGTGCAGGTGGGCTGGGTGGGTGGTGTGTGTGCAGGTGGGCTGGGTGGTGTGTGTGCAGGTGGGCTGGGTGGGTGGTGTGTGTGCAGGTGGGCTGGGTGGGTGGTGAGTATGCAGGTGGGCTGGGTGGTGTGTGTGCAGGTGGGCTGTCTGGGTGGTCAGTGCGTGTTTGTGTGGGTGGGTAGCGCGCGTACAAACTGCTGTTTATCTTCGCCGGAGCTGGTTATTGCGGCTTCAGCCAGTCCGCTCTCTCCGCCTCCTCATCCCAGGAGGCTGCCAGGCAGGGGGAGGCAGTAATAAGCAGCCAGGGGGGATCATCAGGCGTTGGGCACACACGCGGGAGTTTGATCAGCGTCGCTAAACACCTGCCGGACGGAGAGAACCCCCCCCGCTCTCGCTGCCGGCAGTTAATAGCTCCCGCCTCAAAGAACGCAAACTCACCTCCGCGTGTGGACTCAACACACGACAAAGACAAAGATCCCCCCAGGCCATGGCCTTTCACAGACTGCCGTGTCGTAAGTTCTGTGAGCGAGAACCGCCTGTGGAGTTCGGGACGGCCCCACCACGGGGGTGGGGTCAGTGCTGGATTCAGCGCGTGCGGGGCCTGTAGCATGATGTTATAGAGGGGCCCTAAATAAATAAAAAAACACGTAAATACTAAAACACACATTTTTTATTGTTTTTTTTTGTATTTGCTATACAGCCAGATAATACGACAAATCGCTAACCTTAAACCACCCAGTCGTTTATAAAAGTTGAAGGCGGTATAGTACTATAGTAATAGAGCAAGTGCAGAATCACTGAACCAGAATTGTTAGCTTAAAATTATTTAGCGCGGGGCCCTTGAAAGTGCAGGGCCCGTAGCTACTACATATGTAGCTACTACTTATGTAGCTACTATATATGTAGCTACTATATATGTAGCTACTACATGTGTAGCTACTACATATGTAGCTACTACTTATGTAGCTACTATATATGTAGCTACTACATGTGTAGCTACTACATGTGTAGCTACTTATGCTCCTAGGATAATCCGGCACTGGGTGGGGTGGCCAGCAGAACGCCCGGCCGTCACCCGAAGTGGCGATGTTTTATGCACAACACCAGATCTGGTGCTGATTTGAGGCTGAGTCGACCTAGTGGAGGTCCAGGACCGGTTCAAATAATCGGCACAGGTGTTGGATGGTCATGAGCGGGAGTCGAACTCGCGTCGCCCGGGATCGTAGCGCAGCACGCGAACCGAGGCACTACCAAAACAAAGATCCACGTGTAGCCTTAACAGACTGTTGGGGCAAGTGCTGTAGGCGAGCAGAGCCTATAAAGGACAGAACGACACACGAGGGGGTGGGGTGACCAACACCACGCCTGGCCGCCTTTGTCTCTCCGAGTGGCAATGTTTACACACTGCACTAGTTACTCATTTGAGGCTGAGTCGACCTAGGGAGAGGCCAGGACCGGTTCGGATAATCGTCACCGATGTTGGCCGTGAGCGGGAATCGAACTCGTGTCGCCGGGTTCGTAGCGCAGCGTAGCGCTAACCGCTCCACCACCGCTCCCACAAAGTCCCACACAATCCAGGCACACACGCACACTCTGAGTCAATAGTATCTGTATCATCCTACCCGTCTGGACGCACGTTGTTTTAAAATCATTTACGCCGAGGTCTAAGTGACACGACATTGACTTATCAGGAATCATGGCCTTGCGAGAGACGATGACTAACTTATAAGATGCATTACATTTATTGTAGTGATGCCGCTGATGAGGCAGTGGTGCAGAAACATAATTAACAAACAAAAAACCTCAACACATTCATCAATCAATTTCATCGTGTGGTCTTAAACAATGTAAAATAGGCGACGTTTCGGCCACTGGCTCTTCGTAGCAGATATAAACTTCGCCTATTATATTCCCCCCTTTTTAATGCCACTGCTGTTTGGCAAACGTGTTTGAGTTTTTTTTTTAAATACGAATTCGGCTCTTTGAAGCCATGCTATTTGTTGAGCTTGGACGCATACAGGATGGACAACAATACGCATAATAAAAGTGTGTTGTTCGGCAATCGGAAAGAGAGGAAGACTCAACAGAGAATGTTTTGACATTGAGAGATTGCTCCAGAGAGATGTGGCACGACTCGAGCATGTTGGCACCAGAGGGGAGTGAGGGCTCGCGTCGAATGTGCAGTGAACGCCTGCGGGATCTCTGCCCCATGGATCGTCGTGATGACGACGACGATGACGACGATTTGTCGAGCTGTTGACATCACAGTCATTCCACCGAAGTTGTCTGCGTCATTGTCCTATCAACCTGGGATAATTTTTCACGAGATATTTTCCAGAGCTCAGCCCCAGACAGTCACGGCTTAAAATAAGTCCTGCTGTCATCATCCGTCACCCTCACGTTGGGTTTCCTGTAATAAGGAGGCAGGCAGGCAGGCGACCGCAACACAATTTAAGCAAAGGGCTTCTTCTCGAAATAACAATAACAACAGCCTTCCCGGAATAGAGTGGTCGTCCTATTTAAGGGCTTGGCACAAACAACCCGCGCAAAAGTTGGATTCAATAATCCGTTGCTTTTACCGCCACCTCTTGGCCATCATCACCACTCCAGGTAAAAAAAAACACATGCAACTGCAGTTTGTGTTTTACCACGATCGCTGCATTAGATATTCTGGACCTGTTGCATTTCTGATATAATCGTGTTATGGTGGTGACAATTCGTGAGCGATTACGAATACGTAACGAATAACGATTATGTAGATGAATACAGGTTTTTTTGTATTAATCTCCATAGTGGGTTTTTTTCTGCGATCTAACCTAAAAAAAACCTATGTTATGGATGATATTAGTCGCGAAAGCCTACGGGTTAAACTGATTACGGAGATTGTTTGACCATACTTCAACACGCTGGTCAATGCGGGCTTGATTAATCGGAGGCCCAGCACCGGCAAGAGAGTGGCTCGTGACCTTTGTGGCAGTGCGGCCTCGCGATCACGGTCGCTCACCCCCCATCGCTCCGGGAAGTCAAGTCAAACCGGCGACCCCTCGATTGCAAGCCCAGTGTGCTGACCACTACACCGTTGTGGCAGCATCCATCTGTAGGACAAGTCGGGGTGCAGAATCGATGTGGATGGTCGTGGGACAGATACTCATTGAAAAGGGAGACCGGTGAAACATTCTCCGAAGAATTGACAAACAATCACCATTCGTATAATAATAATAATAGTTTTAGCTACTAACGCACCGCCGCGCCATTTTTCGGTCGCTCTCAAAGAGCGAAAACGACTCAGAGGTGCGAGAAACGGCTGACAAGCGGGAAGGCAGCCACGCAGCGAGCCGGCGCCAACAATTGTCAAAGCTTTGCGGTCCTTTATGTATCAAGGTGTTATCGGCTAATTAGTGTGCGTTTATACGTGGGGGCGGGGGAGGGGGGCAATCAGAGAAAATCCACACGTGCGCGGGAGCAACGCGCTATCTCACGCAGACGGAACAGGCGAGGACCACAGTTTCGGTCCTGCGAGCAAGGGTATGAGTCCTCGACGCGCACATGGGTGGTCCACCAACCCTCGCTGTTGCATCCACAGTGCCGCAATACAGACCACGAGCGTAGCCACCACCCGGCTAATGGTGACCTTGGCCATGTCAACTGGACTATTCATATTCATAATTAAAAAAACTGCAGTCTTGAATGGCACAATCTTCATTGAGAGTGAGAAATAATATACCGAGAGAAGAAATCCCAAAAAAAATCCCTCTTTTTTCAAAGCGATGCAAGCATGAGGTCGTTGTTCTCCCCCCCCCGCCCACACCCAGTTTTTGTTGAGATTCTTGACATGCAGTCAGTCGCGTTCGAACGCATTCTAAATCCACGTCTCTATTCGTAATAATGAGCGTTCTCGCACACAGATTGTGGGAGTGCACGTGGGGTGGTGGTGTGTTGATGCCAGCATGCACTGCGCACACATACTTTATTAAAGTTATATTGTCGTTTCATATTTACTTTATATGCACGAACGGGCAAGGAATAAACACGATTTATCCACGCACACACACGACACGAGGAGCCAGACACGATGATGCAATGAGCACTGAAAAAACCCTCACGGAGTCTCGAGACTCGCTGTAAGGAGGGTCCTGCATTGGGATGTTGAGCCGATTGCTCTTCGTTTCTATTCAGAAGTTTTGTTGTCTGAAGATGACGAAAAACTCCTTTTAGGATTCTCAACACGAGGCTTATAGAGCAAGACTAAGGCATCTCGGGATATACAGGATTCTGTGTTAATACCAGAGGCTCCCAGAGGAAGACGAAATAACCTTAGGAGTTTTAGTCTTCAGTAGTAATTACTGAGGCTGATAGAGCCAGACCAACGGACCTTATGGTTTTTATGGTGTATTTGGAATGCTTGAGGCTCAAAGGGCCAGACAAAGACAGTTTTTTCATTATTATTATAGTTTATTGCTAATGCTTGAGGCTCGTAGAGCCAGTCTAAATTCCCTTTACAATTCCGAGGGTGCCGTGTGGCGATTTGATTTGTGATTGGAATATTGAATTTTCCGAATAAGTCAATGGGAGTAAATGATTGATTATTTTTTATTTCATGTTTATGCTCCCTATTCATTATGGCAATGAAGAATACAAAAGAAACGCAACCCCCTTGAGTTTAGTTCCAAGGAGAATAATACAAATAATAATAGTAGTGTATTGAACAAACTATGCCCTGCATCCTGCATGTGCCATGCGTGACTTTGACCGCACTCTGTAGATGTCAATGGCGTCTCTCCCTCCTCCTCCTCCTCGCTGCTGTGATGCCAATGTGTGCCAAGTGTTTCGATAACGTCTCGTTTGTACTGTGCTGTATTGTATTTTTGACTGTGCTGTGATACTTTGTCTGTATGTTCTAGTCTATTTACAATTTTACATGTTGAACTTCTTTCGCACCGTACGTAGCCAACCGCGAGAATCGAAGGTGCGGGGGAAGGACGACAAACTAAACACAACAACAAGCAGTTCTCAAGAAAGGAGTTTTACATTTTGCATAGTGGTGTAGTGTACAGTAGTGTAGTGCATAGTGTAGTATATTGTAGCGTATTATAGTGTCGTGTATAGTAGTGTATAGTGTAGTGTATAGTAGTGTACAGTGTAGTATATATGTAGAACTTCTTTCACGCCGTACACAACCAACGGCGCTAATTGGATGTGCAGCGGAAGGACAGCGAACGGAGCACAGAACGCAGTTCTCTGCTGTGAAATCTCTCCTGTTTGTTCTCGGTCTTGGAATTTCCCGCTTTTTAATAAGGACTCTGCTTAAAAAAGCCCCCATTGTGTTTTCTCTTGTACATATAAATCTAAACACAATTTTATGCATGTCAAGCAGGGGCTATCTGCCACTGCTGCGTCTCATGCACGGCACCCTTCCGCCTTTCTCCCAGCGTGGGACTCCAAGCCTGCTCCTACTCTGTCAATGCCTCAGTCGCCACGTTGCTTTTACTTTGGTCGGTTTTCACTGCAGAGCGTTCAACGTCCCCGATTGATGTCCCATAGCAGGCAAACACAGTAAGAGGCCGGATCTAAAAGCACTTTGCTATGAAGAAGCAGTGGTTCTTAGCCTGGGGGGTCGAGATGCCCTTTGTGAGAACCACAGGGGTGCAGGCTCCAGTGAAGGTGAAGAACCACTGTGGAAGAGGCACAGTTCTGATCATAGCGTCGTCGTCGTCTTCTTCTTATTATTTCGTGTGGCTGATGTCCATGCAGGGCAACGACTACAATGTCACTTTCAGGTGGTCACGCCAGACAGCCGTGTCAGGAGCAGCGGAATATAATTAATAATAGTAGCAGCAGCAACAACACACGCCTGCCTTACACTCGTGGACGGGTTAAAGCAAATGGTCAAAATTATTGTAGGAAATTAGTGGCAATTGTGACTGGATGAGAATCGGGATCAGAATTATGGCGAGAGAGAGAGAGAAGGTTGGATTTCATAACAAAGCAATGTACAGGTGTGCCTTAAATAAAAAATAAAATTACTTAAATCAGGGCGTATAATCTGCCGTGGCATGGATCTGAAGCGTGGACACTGGCCAAACACCATCAATAAAAGCAACTATAAGTATTTAACAAAAAAATATTATGCAAGTGTGCGCAGAAAGGAAAGTGCAGTATTGCATATTGTTTTGACCGTGATCCGTGGCATGCCCGCGTTTGAGAGTGCTGGCTAACAGAGTGGAACAACGCTGGCGTCCAGAATGAATGTCTCATTCGACACCCAAACATCGCCAACTCCTTGCTTTGGAAAGTCCTCCTTGAAGGCAATTGCGTAACGATCAACCGCATCGGAACGATCAACAGGCCGATGCGCCCATCTCTTTAATAGATGGAATATGAAAGACAAAACCACGGTGCTGGGATTCCCACCATAGACACACAGACACTCCCTCGTTTCATGTTCTACTTGAAAAGACGGGAGAGAGGCGCGTGTTATAATCTGTACAACAGGTTACAAGGCTGTTGTAACGAACGACGCGGACGAGAAAAGGTTTGGAGCTTTCTTAGCAAAGTCCAACTTAAGAATGAAAAGCAGCATGGCAGTGTGCCTGAAGATGAAAGTTCGCACTCAGTGCGCACCACAGTGTGGACCAACCACGTGGGGCCACACTGGCAGAGCGGATTGGACAAAAGCAGAAACGTGCGCGCAGAACAATCGTGGCGAGGTGCATTCCCTGTCTGGACATCTAATTTGAGATGACACGCTAGATACGAAGCGTCATATTTGCTGCCAAGAAAAGTAAAGTTGCCTTGGGCAGGATACGTCGCCAGGAGAAGGGCGATAATCCAGTGGTCGAGACTAACCATGGAGTGGCAGCCAAAATAGGGAACGATTAAATTAAATGAACTAAATCTTGACTTAAAGCTTTCGTGACTGCAGGAATTCATATTCTTGGTTATTTCGCTAAATCCACGTAGATAGATCAAATAATAAACTAAACTTTGGCTTATTTACCAGGCATGGCCCACGGAGCTAACATAGTTGTTTTTCGGAAGCGACCTGGCCACGAATGATAGCCCAACGAAGTGGTTTATCACGTGGACATTTATAGCAGCCAAATACTCTAAACGCACGTTTCTAAATGTGGAGGGGAATACCGGAGGATCCGGAGAAAGATCCACGCGACCGCGGGGAGAGAAACATGCACAGCAGGTGTCAGGGGTCGAACCCTCGCCCACCTGTATGCCACTGTCAGATTGATGACAACATCGCCGCAACGTCAGAGACGGTGACAGTTTTTGGTGAGGCATTCACCCAGCAGTGGATAGATCACGACTGCTGATGATGATGTTTCCCATTGCGGAGAATGGGAACCCGCAGCTCGGCATGATATACAAATATCCAGCCCACTCAGTGCACGTGTATGCAACAATAATACTACAGTAATACTGTTTGACTTGTACAGCATGCACATGATAACAACGTTCGGATGGCCACTTGCCAATCCAATTGCCAATCCGCTTCTGGACGAAAACCAACGCACGCCCTATGGGCAATTCGGCCATACTCGCACCCCGCTGGGTCGGGTGAAAGGGGGTGGGTGGCTGGCTGAGTAATCGAGTCACATCATCGCTCGCCAATAATGTTCGCTCGTCGAATCGAACTGGCAGTCGGCGGGTTCATAGCCCGAACCGCGCGAACCACTGCGCCACCGCTCCTCCGCCACTCGGTGTGCCCGAGGCGTTGTTAAGCAAAGGTCGCGGTGGTTATTTTTCGTGTTGTTTTTTTTTTAACGGGGAGCGTGGCGTTGGACAGCATCCAATGTAAACATTGTCCTGCACCTGCCTCTGCCGCTGGCTGCGCCCACCCGTGCGTGCGTTGCACAAACAGCGCAACTAAACATGGACTCCTCGACTTACAAACGAGTTAGGTTCCAGAGGTCTGTTGGTAGATATAGAGGTCCGTCTACCTCGCCGCCGACTCCATTGCCATTCTCGCCGCTCCCTTCTGGGATGGGCGCTGTCGTCACCACCACCATCATCATCATCATCGTCGTCGTCGTCCTAGAATCTCACTCGGGTCCGGAGAAACGCTGCCGTGCGAACGGGCGTCCAGAACAAATTACACTTCCCTCCACGAAGACACCGTGCGTAGCCAACCCGGTGGAATCGTTAACCGCATGAGGGCATCTAAATCGTTTTTGTTACATCACCGGGCCGATGACGCACACCCTCCTCCACGAAGGGACGATTAGAGAGACGGGTCACCGCGAGGGCGATTGCGGCCACGTGACCCGGACTATGGACCACGGTAATTCGCCACCGTCGTCTGCGCTCCGTCAACGCAGACGAACCAAAAAAAGGCAAAACCCCACGGGACAATTCCCCACGACGACGCTCTCGTCGTGACGAGCGGACCTCGACGTTCGGGCGGCACCGAGATCCGGAACATATTGTCATCATTCGGACGTTGAAGAATAGCGTAACCACGAAGACCGCTGTACCGAAGCTTCACGCATCATCACCACGGCCCCTCGTATTTACCATGTGGAGTTGGGTTCTAGTGGTTAAGAAGGGGAGGGGGGGGGCTGACGTCCACCCGCCCTCATCCAGGAGCGGATTTATAAAGGCATTGTACCAAATACCGTGGTCCATGCACACATCATCCCACGGTTGAACGTGTGAACGCGCACATCGACAAAAAAATAAACCACATGATCCAAGGCCAATTAAAATCACCATCACTCTGGGAGTCACTCAAAGGAATACCCGATGGCGAAGAAGCACCCTTTGGGCCAGCAATCGAGTGAAATAGTGTCCATCACGATCCCCGCCATAGAAACGTGGAATTTCCACCACTTTGTCGAGGAACGGGGCGACGCCACTGGCCAGCGCTGCACTGGGTTGCGTTACTGCGGGACTGTTTGCACATCACACACACGTTGTCAATTCCACTGTTGGATGAAGGCCTTCCCACGCCGCGTCGGTAATAATGTTTGACTATACTTCACCACTTTGGTGAGTGCGGGTTTGGTGATTGGTGGAGGGAGCGGTTCAAATGTGGCTCGCCCACTGATCGATTGATTTGATGTCAGCGGTGGCCGCGAATCGCATTCACGTGGCCAGGTAAATATGGAATGAAATGTTTGATGACACAGCGTTGCCAGTGGCTGTACAGACACACAAACATAAATAACACCGGCAACGTTTCGGGCAATGATCCTTTGTTTACAGCACATAGAGAGGGCGAGAGTGGGCATAACTGCTGCGCTACCGATGCACAACCCCAATGACAGCACGTGCGTACTGCAGTCAGGCACACGTGCACGTCTTCTCTGTGGAGGCGTCAGGCTTGACGTACTCATCGCTCTCTCTTACTCGCCCTTGAGAAGGACCCGGCACGCGCCGTCTGTGCACGGCTGCGTGGGCATGGCGCGCGCAGCGAAAGTTGCAATCGCAAAAACCATTCTCAGTCCACTGCTGGATCTAGAGACTTCTCCCCGCCCTCCCCCCGCCCTGAACACACGCCGACTCGGTCGTGGCTGTTGTTTGACCATACTTCACCACGATCAGCTATAAACGCTCGTGTTTCACTCTTGTTAGCCGCTGTCCGCTCACCACCGGTGCTCCGTTCGGCCCGCTGAACACGATGCCTGTTCAGCCGCGACGTATTTAGCGGGTCCTCGAATTATCCACGTGAGCACCGTCGCCCGCAAACACGGGGGTGCGAGTAAAGGTGCAGCCCTGCAATTGCTCAAGCTCCCTACGCAGACGGTGTTTGGCCAAACTCCTTCGCGCTGGCCAGACGCCTTGGAGTAGAATCGGTGGGAGGTCCCCGCACTTTACCCCACCACGCGCGACTTGCACATTGGCTCTGGGTCTACCCATTTGATACCGGTTGTATCAAATGGGTAGACCCAGATCAACTTGCCCATTATTGCAGCCTGCCGCACCGGGAGATAGAACAATCGAACCGGCGACCTCGGCATTGCAAGTCCATTGCGCTAACCATTTGCACCACGGGAACACCCCCCCCCCGAACACCACGTGCAATGCGTCTAAACCAACCTCATGCGAGCATACACGCCAGGATCTCAAATTATCCGAGTGAAGAATCATCATCATCATGTTCGTGGTGGTGGTGGCGAGTTAAGCACAGACTCGCGGCACACGCTGACTCGCTCACCTTGACAGAGGAGGGTCGCCATCCACACCACAGCCTGGAAGCGTCCCGGCGTCAGCCTCGGCAATTTCATTTCTCAAAAAAAAAGATGTCGTACTTGAAGAAACTTGTTCGTGAAATGTTCTTCCTCCCCGAACCAATCTTCTCCGCGGCGTCTTGCCCTTCTCAATCAATCGCCATGAAACACGAACTCATGTTGCTAGTTCTCAACAACAACCAACTAAACAACGGCAGAAACGCAGAAATTCTGCGCTCCGCCCCTCGGCTGACTTGCGAGCGCTGAAGCACACGAGCGACTTCGTGCGAGTAGGCGACGGCCCAGGCTGACCTGCGCGCTGTTGTCGGTCACGAGGCGTCCCGCGGTGAAGCTGCGCCTCGCTGTTCCAAGTCCCCGCGTCCCGGCGAGACTGAGCAGCTCCCTCCTCCTCCTCGTCCTCCACGTGCGCACGGCCGCTGCGCGTCACTGAACAGGAGGCGTGGCCTCTCCTTCAGCCCCGCCTCCGCGTGGGCCTCCTCCTCCCCCTCCTCGTTCGACCATACTTCACCGCGCTTGCGAAAGGGGGGGGGGGAGTGGGTTGTGAGCGCAGAGCGACAATGGATTTTGGTGCGCTGCCCTCTGCTGTACGCGGCGCCTACCGTAACCCGTCTTGCGCGCATAGCGGTCTCTGTCGCGTTATCAACATCATCGGTGTCATCATCAGCGGCAGCGGCGGCCAGCTCTGAGTGTGTTGTTAGTACTCAAAGCGATTGGTTATTAAAGCGCCATGCAATCATCGCGCTGACATCACCACCCGACGGCTGCCCGCGTTCATCCACAGATGTGCATAACGCGTCCCGTGCCATGGACGTGCGGACGCATGGCACAGATCGCTGTTCTATTACACTGGTCAACACACTTGTTCTGGCATAAGGTATTCCAACGGTCTTAATTTAATTTTGTGGTGCTGATTCCAAATCTGGCATCAGTTTTTGTCTATCACATCAGGTTTTTGAGATATCAAATATTGCATTTTCAATAAAAACTGCAGAAGGAAAATATTAAATAAATGTGGATATCTACATAAAATGATATTATAAACACACTATCCTAAAAATACAGCACCATATTTTAACACTAAAGCAGTCACTGACTCGCAACAACTTGCAATCATAAGTGACAGAGTTAATTTCGGGTAAAATCAATGAAAATGGGGTATGCCTATAGCATACAAATGAGATGTGAAAAAGCAAATCTGAGATAAGATTTGGAATCAGCACCCTGAAATTAGTCTAAAACAGCTGCAAAAGTCCAGGCCAGAATTATTTTTTTTCTTTTGTTGACCAGTGTTATCCGAGTTGCATTGTGCTGCGTCAATGCACCGGTGGGTGGGAGGAGGCAGGACGGTGTTTGACCATACTTCACCACGCCGGTTAGCGTGGGTTGGCAAAGGCGGGTAGCATAGACATGGGCGCATAGCAGTGCAGTACAACAATGGATTTTGGTGCACTGCCCTCTGTGCCCCTATTCGTAGCAAACCGCCGTAGCCGATAACACCTGGGGGGGTGTGTGGTGGTTGCCCATCCAAACACTATCCAGGCTCAGTTCTGATTAGCTTCCGAGATGAATATAATATATTAAGATTATTACATTAGTTAATAATCCAACAACATTTCAACTTCATACAATGAACAATGTTCACAGGGTCTCTTCCGTATCGTAGAGTACACTATAGAACAGTACACACCAGGTATGCTGTGCAATAATAATAATGATAATCAAACAATATTAATTACCATGCCTAAGTCAATCAACTGCTGGATGAAGGCGTCTCCATGCCGTGTCATTATGGGGGGGACTGTTTGACCATACTTCACCACGCTGGTATGAGTAGGTGGGTGAGGTCTTTTTCTGTAGAGTTTTGCATTTTAAATACGAGTCCAAGCGATTTCCCACATTCTGTGAAGCTCATCTATTCCTGGTTTCTCTGCATTGCCAATTCGTCATTCTGATCTAATTAAATAAATTAAATTGCGAATATCAATAACCGCGTGAGGCTCAAACGCATTATTTAAATGCCCAGCCCTACTGGAGCCGGTCGGACGAAACACACCTTGCACTCAAATAATGTAGCCAGGGCGACTATTCTGCATTGGGATTTGGAATAAGGGGAAATTGCATGTCCGTTTTACACTGCTAAGAAAGGCAAGTGGGAGCTTGAGCACGTGGGCAGGATGATGGACGATGGTCAAGAATATGAACGATAACAACAACAACAGCGTGACAGTCGACGAATGGAATGCACCCAAGAAGGAAATCGAACTGAGCAGATGGAGCGATGGAATCCGTGCACGTGCTGCGGGGTGGATTGTCGTCGCCCAAGATCGTTGGAGGTGGTGGCCGCGGCTTTAGGAGGCCTTCATCCAGCAGTGGATAGATTGTGGCTGCTGATGATTGCGGGGACGTAGAGCGGTGGCGGAGTGGTTAGCACACTGCGCTATGAACCCCTTCCGCCTGTAGTTTGATACTCGGCTCGTGATACGTGAACCAGGCCATGCCTCTTCACTGCACCGACCCGCACTGACCAGCGTGGAGAAGTCAAAACAATCTCCACGACCCATACATTGGGTCGTGATGATTCATTCAGGTTGATTGATTGCTCAATGTCTATTCGTTACATCACTGTATCTATTGACGAATAGAGGAAGTTGGCTTCAAATGATTCAGATGATCTGTTAAAATGTCCATGTAATTAAACGCAGGATTTTGTTGATGCCGCTGCTGCGTTGACAGCGGTGCAAAAGCACACAAAGAGAAAGATCCCCCGTGTAGCCTTAACAGACTGTTGGGGCAAGTGCTGTTAGCGAGCACCTATGAAGGCCAGCACGTCACACGAGGGGGTGGGTGGCCAGCACCACGCCCGGCCGCCTTTGTGTCTCTAGTGGCGATGATTTGACACAGCACCAGGTACTCATTTGAGGCTGAGTCGACCGAGGGGAGGCCCAGGACCGGTTCAAGATAATCGTCACTGGTTGTAGCCGTGAGCGGGAATCGAACGTGGGCCGCCGTGTTCGTAGCTCAGCGTGCTAACCGCTACACCATCGCTCCCCACAAGCATACATAACACACACACATATCAATAAAACTGCCTTACAAAGGAAAATATATCATAGGCAAAGTTTAGGGGCAATGCCTCTTATATATACGAATCAAAACACCATTTATGTGCTGTGACGAATATCAAGGCCATTGGCCAAAACGCCGTCTTATATATTTTTTAAATCCACATTTTTTTTTGTGAAGGCCGCAGTGTTATTGACGAATGCGTTGAGTTGTAACGCATCTCTTGTGACGCGTTAATTAGATAATGAGGATGGCAAGCGCGTGGCAGGAGGCGCGCACGAGCTGGCATTTGTTTTGGGGGAACTGGTGCGTGGGGGCGGGGGGTCACGTGTCGTTTTACAGCCCCGTCAGGTGCGGCCTCAAACAACGGCAAGACAAAGGCGGAGCGCGAGAGGCCACTGACGTCACTGGACCTCGTCATAGTCCACTGACGTCACTAAACCTCGTCATAGCCCAATGACGTCACTGGACCTCGTCATAGTCCACTGACGTCACTAAACCTCGTCATAGCCCAATGACGTCACTGGACCTCGTCATAGTCCACTGACGTCACTAAACCTCGTCATAGTCCACTGACGTCACTAAACCTCGTCATAGCCCACTGACGTCACTGGACCTCGTCATAGTCCACTGACGTCACTAAACCTCGTCATAGCCCAATGCCGTCACTGGACCTCGTCATAGTCCACTGACGTCACTGAACCTCGTCATAGCCCAATGACGTCACTAAACCTCGTCATAGCCCACTGACGTCACTGAACCTCGTCATAGTTCACTGTCGTCACTAAACCTCGTCATAGCCCAATGACGTCACTGGACCTCGTCATAGTCCACTGACGTCACTAAACCTCGTCATAGCCCAATGACGTCACTAAACCTCGTCATAGCCCACTGACGTCACTGAACCTCGTCATAGTTCACTGACGTCACTGAACCTCGTCATAGCCCACTGACGTCACTGAACCTCGTCATAGTTCACTGACGTCACTGGACCTCGTCATAGCCCACTGACGTCACTGAACCTCGTCATAGTTCACTCACGTCACTGGATCTCGTCGAGTCCACCGCTGTGCGTGCACGTGGTGCGGGGTGTAAAACATGGACCACCAGGGAGACAAAGGCGGCCGGGCGTGGTGCTGGCCACCCCCTCGTGTGCCGTTCCCGACCTTCGTGGATGCTCGCTAACATCACTTGCTGCTGCCGTCTGCTGAAGGCTACGTCGGGGATCTTTGTCTTTGTGTGCGCGTGTGCCAGCGATGATCGGAACCGGTCCTGGGCCTCTTCCCCTAGGTCAGGGGTCGGCAACCAAAATAACAAGAAGAGCCATTTCTTTCCAATTCGGTACAAAATTCAGTATTTCAAGAGCCGCAATGCATCTGAGTACATACTGTACATACGTACATATCGTCAAGAAGCAGCCCGTAAAGAGCCGCATGCGGCTCCGGAGCCGTAGGTTGCCGACCCCTGCCCTAGGTCGACTCAGCCTCAAACGAGTACCCGGTGCGGTGTGTAAAACATCGACCACCAGGGAGACAAAGGCGGCCGGGCGTGGTGCTGGCCACCCACCCCCTCGTGTGCCGTTCCAGCCTGGAGAGCTCCTCGCGAGCAGCACTTCAGTGCTGGCCGCAACAGTCTGTGAATGCTGTGGAAGGGGGGAGGGTGGGGGGGGGGCCTTTGTCTCTGTGTGCGTGTGTGGCGGCAGCCAGCACCGGGGCAAATGTATTTGTCAGCGCCTCGAGTTTGCGATCCGAGAGAAGGCAGCGAGCGGTGGCTGTGCGCGTGGCGCTCTCTTCCGTCGGTGCCTCGGCTGCCTTCAGATCACGCCCGTGGACAGGTTGGGACAAAGACAAAGATCCCCCGTATAGCCCGAACAGACTGTTGGGGCAAGTGCTGTTAGCGAGCACCTATGAAGGCCGGCACGGCACACGAGGGGGTGGGTGGGCAGCAACCACGCCCGGCCGCCTTTGTCTCCCTAGTGGCGATGTTTACACACCGCGCCAGGTACTCATTTGAGGCTGAGTCGACCTAGGGGAGACCCAGGATCGGTTTAGATCATCGTCACTGGTGTTGGCCGTGAGCAGGACTCGAACCAGAGTCAATAGGTTCGTAGCTCTAGCCGCTACACCACCGCTAATTGGACAGGTTGGAAGTTCACACACACGCGGACACAATATATATGTGTGTGGGGTCATTATTTTACGAGAAATACTAAATTGACATGTTAATGTGTCACTGTGCTCTGTTCTGTGACCCGCCCCGAGACCCCGTCACAACTCAGCTCGTGCGGGGTCCGCAGCGCGGGAGTTACCACCCCCCCCTCCACACGCGACCTGCAGGTCGACTCACCGTGGTGGTGGTGGTGGTGGCGCACTCGTCCCGTGCTGCGTACAGCAGGGGTGGACAGAGGTGGGGGAGGGAGGAGGGGGGTGATTGAAGGAACCTGCACCACTGTATCTACTGCCGTCATGGGAGATCGAAATCATCTGATGGATTGCAAGTCACAGTGTGCTCACCATGATTACCATGCCAGCATCACGCCCCGGTGGCTAGATGTTAACTACCTCGCCTGGTATATACAGGAGGTCGTGGGTTCGATCCTGACCCCGAAACTGACGCCTGCTGTATATTTGGAGTTTTGGTGTCTCTCTCTCTCCCCCGTGGTCGCGTTTAGAGCGTTTGGCTGCTATAAATGTTCACGCGATGAGCCACTTCGTTGGGCTATCATTTGTGGCCAAGTCGCTTCTGAAAAAGAGCTACATAGCTCAGTGGGCCATTACCTGGTTTTAAAAAACAAAAATCTATACTCACATTTATTTTACCTTTCTAAAGCGACTCAAAAGAGACGTCGTTTGGTCAAATAGAGAGCGTGCTGATGCGCTGCGTGTCCCCTGCATGTCACACACAGCTGCTTGTACCTGGCACCGCCAACGCGCGCGATTTGCTCTGCGGGAGACGCCAAATGTGTAGAGTGTGCGTGTGGCATTGCGATGCGTTCAGCGCCGCGTGGCTGGCCCAAAGCAGCGGGCATCAGTCACTCGCGTACGTCAGCTCACAGGAGGCTTTCTTTCGGAGATGTGAGATAAAAAAGTAAAAAAAACCGCCCACCCAGAAGGTGTGCACGGGAGTTTGCACGCGACGTTTCGTGAAAGTGGAACCGCTCCACAAGTCCAAAAAATGTGGACATCAGCGGAGAATACAATGGAACGGTCGCATCTGGTCAACATGAAAGTGACCTGGTGGTGGGGTGAAATGTGGGTACTCCCTACCTCTTCAATTACGTTCGGCCAGTGTGGAAGAGTAGGCCAAAACAGGGCCATTCTTGAGTTTTCTCGAGAAGAGGAGGCCCTTCCACCAGGAATGATGTGACATGTGAGCAAGCAATTGCAGGCCCGAAACCTTTACCTCCACGGGAATGGAATGTGAATATGACTCTTTCATCGTTTGCGATCCAGAATGAAAACTATTTCTCCTTTGCTGGTTGTCGTCACATGTCGGCTGACGATGAAGCTGAGCAATATTCTTCCGCTGCTTCTGTCTTCTGGTCAAGACGACCAGTGTGTTCTTAACCTTGACTGCAGCCTTCTCAATCGTAATTTTTTTTTTTTATAATGTTAATAAATACATGGGTTCGACGGAACAAAGTAGTTTTAACTTACGTGTCGTGCTTAATTTGCCTTTTCGCTGATATATCTTCAAAAAACTATCTGGCCTTGTCTCGCACCCCCAGAAAGGGCATCTTACACCTCAAGGGGTGCACGCACCCCAGGTTAAGAGGCACCACTGCTGGTAGACCCACGTGCCTCTCTCTTGAGTCCATCTCCTTTGTTTCCATCAATTCACCTCCCGTCGCGTGAAACGGCCTCGACTGCTTACTACGGACATTAGAACTACACTCCTACAAATGCCTCCATCCACCATCATCACCACCATCATCATTACCACCATCACCACCATCATCACCACCACCATCATCACCACCACCACCACCATCAACGCCCGGGCCAAAATTACGTTGTTGAAGCACGGCAAGCCGACAGAGATATGGCCGATTTGAGTTCTTAAACTATTTAAAACGATTACAATTATTTTTACGTTCACAGGCAAGACCCAATGAGCTATTAGCTTATGTTTCAGAAGCGACCTGGCCACAAATGATAGCTCAACGAAGTGACTTATCACGTGGAAATTTATAGCAGCCAAATACCCTAAATGTATGTTTCTAAATGTGCAGGGAAAAACCGGTGGCCCCGGAGAAAAATCTACGCGACCACGGGGAGAGAGACATGCAAGCTCCAAATATACAGCAGGCGTCAGGGTCGGAATCGAACCCACGTCCTCCCGTATATCAGGCGAGGGAGTTAACATCTCACCACCGCGACATTCTCATTGTAGATCACGTTCCCAGGGGTTGATTTCAGAAAAGATTCCTACCCCCATAGCTTCTTGGATCCGTCATCAGAAATAATCACAAATGCCCAATGACTCGAACATCAACATTCACAACAGCTCCCCACACTGTCAGCGTTGTACGTTATTTTCTCATCCGGCTGAGTAGCACGGTTGGCAGAGACCCTGGTGGAAAGTAAAGATGCACTATAAATGCCTACTCTGTAAGTTAGAGATTGAAAGTGGTTGTGTACGCCTCATTACATGTGTTAGCTATGTAAGTGTAGCGGTTAGCGCGCTGCGCTACGATCCCGGCAACCCGAGTTTGATTCTCGCTCACGGTCAACACGGGTGACGATTATCCGAACCGCTCCTGGGCCTCCAGTAGGTCGACTCAGCCTCAAATAAGTACCCTGTGCAGTGTGTAAAAACATCGCCACTGGGGTGACAAAGGCGGTCGGGCGTGGTGATTGCCACCCACCCTTTCGCTAACAGCACTTGCCCCAACAGTCTCACAAGGCTATACGGAGGATCTTTGTTTTTGTTAGCTATGTCACGTAGTCAATCGACAACACGGACACCATTGCAAGCGAGATGTACCATCTCAAGGGGCGATTTCCCAGGTAAATTTAAAGAAAATAAAATTCAAATAAACGAAAATGCGGCCTCCCTTTAAACCCCCCCCCCACCTCCCCACCACTGCCCCTGGACTCGCTGAAGCCCAGCGAGGCACTGGGCTCCGTTTCCCCGCCTGCACGCTCGATGGCTTCTTCACTGCCGGCCTCATCTGATGATCTCCTCCTTCATAACCATGACGGGTAATTCATTCTCTTGCAGCCAAAAGTGTATATATGAGTGTGGTTGCTCCGGGTCAGAATTTGTTTTCTGTTTGGAAGGAAACGACTCTGACAATCCGTGGTCAGATTAAGCAAAACGACCAAAGGGGAGATCTCGCACCGGAAATTCATTACTCATTAGATACCAAAGCGATGGAAGTCAGTAATTAGTGAGAAACGAGATTATATCAGACTGTAAAATGAATGCATAAGTGGGCTCTACTTTCTGAGAACCATCGTTCATCTGCACTCTGTTTGATTTCCTTATTTCGTACGGCTTTTGAAAGACGCAGCGGGGATACACTTTGCATTGTGAACGTTGTGAGTCATTCCCGCCGCATCCGTCTTGATAGCCCAGTGGCGTCCACTCGTTCGCCAGGGTACGCGTGCCATATCGGGCAGTCATCAGTGATGGACGCCCGATGGTTTCACACCGCATCACATTTGCAGTTTGGCGGAGTCCCCGATCTTCCAGTTTTGGAGGACACATTCACACCTTGCACCTGCCGTTTGATCAACTTCCCTGTCCTTTGTAATGCATCACAGCGAACACACCCCGCGGCTCCTGACGCGGTTGTTGACCACCTGAATGTACAATTGCAGTTGCGTCTCTGCAATCTGCATCAGCCGCACGACAGAATAAGAAGACGACAATTCAAGCGCGTATTGTGCTCGAGGATGGGTGGCGCAGTGGTTAGCGTACTGTGCCTATAACCCCTCTCTCCCCGGACGCCACGATCATCTGCTGCTCGCCACGCATAGCACCCACAGCCTGGCGCAACCACGAGCGCGCACCTCCCTCGGCTACCCCGGCACTGTGCGATCTCAAGCCTGCCCGCCCTCCCAGGTCTGACGGGATCGGACGCACCCTTCGGTGAGTCGGTCACAGGCGAAGACGGCTGCACGGCGCACACAGCATTGCGGGCACCTGCGGTCGTTGGCGGCCACGCAGTTTTATTGCAGCAGTCAGTACAAATTGTCGCAGTCAGCGACTGATTTTCATCCGATTGGAATAGGCGTACTATTAATCCCCAAGCCTATCCGCATTTCGGCAGACAATGCATACCGATCAAATGCGAGTCTCTCCTTCCGTCCCTCCCCACTCATCCGACAGCCCCATAAATCCGTGCGTCCACTCCGTGTCCCGCCTGCCAAAAACTCCCCACCCACCCACCCCCCACGTGTGCATGGCGCTGTGCTGGCTAGCCGGAAAAAAAACACTCCTCACACACATCTAGGCCAGAGAGAAAAGATTCTCAACGGAAGCTGGCCATCTCTCTATACAAATAGCAGACTGCTGTATAATCATTTTTTATTAGACGGTGCAATGCATTGACGTATTGTTTGTCGCTGTAGACTGGAGATCGGAGGGGGGGGATGGTGGGAGCTAGCAGATGGCATCTATTGATTTTCCCGTTGGCACTGAAATTGCACGCGGTAACTTTACAATCTCCCGGGGACAACGGAGGAGCACTCAAGGCAAGCGTTTGCCACAGAATGCACCTTTGCGTTTTGTTTTGGACCCGCACGGCTTTAAGGTAATGTGTTTTAAGCCAGACCTAAAGATAGGCTATTGTTTGTGTGTGTGCGTAAGCAAGCGGCTTAGACTGAAGGCTGTGGACGGAAGGAGTCGTACAGAAAGGGAGTGAACCGGGTGAGTGTGACGAGTGTGTGCAGGGAGTGAGGATTATAAAAACAAAACGTGTTTTAATAAGAATCATGATCCAAATATAATCAGACCTTTATTAATGTTTTTTTTCTGGACGAAGGCCTCCCCATGCTGTATTGGCCGTGGGCGTTGTTTGACCATACTTCACCACGCTGGCCGGAGTGGCTGGGAATGGAAGAGCGCTTGTTTGCGTAGGTTGTTGCCCGGGTTCGTGACACGGTCCACTGGACACTTGCACCCTCGAGCTTCCTAAAACTGTAAAGGATGATGTTTGAGATGATGACGATGATGATGATGTTTGAGATGATGACGATGATGATGATGTTTGAGATGATGACGATGATGATGATGTTTGAGATGACACTAAGATTTTGAGAACTTTCATCATCTTAAGCTATAGGGAGGACAACTATCCTCAACCGCACATACACTCATATGAAACGAAAAAGTGTTAAGAACGATGAGCGTCAGACAGTTCGTAAGCGCTGGTAGATGCCGATGTTTGTGCGAGCGTGCGATACAGCGGCGGCGCTGGAGAATGCGCTCTCATGTCAACTCGTCCGCAGCTTTACATTTCGTCCTGCGGGACAGCGGTGGTCACCCACAGAAAGCTTTGGGGCCACGTGACATCCCTTGCTGGAAGCCTGCAGTCCATCGGCAATGCACAAGCGCCACTTATATTAATGTAATTTATCTTGCCTCCCACCGCCTCCCAATTTAATGCCGATTGTTGCGTATTCCGTCTAATGATCATGAGATGGGAGTATCCATTCTGATGCCTTTGTATTTGAGAATGGCACGCGTAAGTGGATATCAGAGAGCTACCTCTGAAATTCCTTCAAGTGACCTCTGGGACTCACAGTTGGCGGGCAGCATTTGCCTACGCACATTGGCACTGAGAGTAATGTTCGACACGTGACAAACAGATATTTTTTTTAATTTACAGAGCTGGAATTTATCCAAATTAAGCACAACAATAAATGTAATGTATCGTGTTTTTTTTGGGTGCGCGGTTATTGATGACCAGGCTGAGATCATCAGCTCACTAACACTTGCAAACCCTTAAGTCTGCTTTTCGATTTAAAGCTTTCGTGACTGCAGGGATTCATCTTCTTGGTTCTTTCGGTAAAGTCACGTAGAAGGTGAGGACGGCTGCTTGCGTTGTGGCCGAAACGTCGTGAGAATTATTTTATTATGTTTTATTTTTATTATTTTATTACTTCCCTTCTACGTGACTTTACCTTAAGTCTGCGTTAATCCAAGGGTTTTCCGTGTCAGTCTGCGGATGTCTTTGTGAGCCTTTAGGGGGGGGGGTCTCTATGTGAGTTTACGAGGTCTCTTTGCGAGTCTATGGAGAATCATTGCCAGCTATTTGGTGGCTGCTGGGCTGATATCACGAACCCTCTTAACACACTTGCGAACCCGGTTTAATCGCAGGCAGCCGAAACCCAGTATCGAACCCCCTCCCAAACCGCCCCCCCCATTGCTCAGCAGTGCCAGCCAGCTCAACGCTCTGACCTCTGAGCCCCCCGGCTCTGCGTAACCTCTCCACAGATGCCGCCGCCGCCGCTTTGGGCACAACGCGGCGATTCGCGGGGCCCCGTTGGCTTGACCGGTTGCCGTGCATTCACTGCGGCCTCTAATGATTATCTCTCGGCTCAGTGTGCGGGAGTGCCGTGGGGGCGCCTTGAGCCCGGGGCCACACACGGCGGCACGTGTCCACACCCCCGCCGCCGCCTCCTCCTCCTTGTGTGAAACAAAGAAGGAATTGTGGCAATTGAGTAAATGCACGCCCCCATTCAGCCCGCCACTGTCCTTCTGTCACTTCGGCACGCGCACGCGAAGCGAAGGTAAAGATCCCCCGTATAGCCTCTTGTTTGTTGGCCTTCCCCCGCACCTACGATTATCACCGTTGGCTACGTACGGTGCGAAGGAAGTTCAACATGCATATAATTGAGGCCACATTCAGACCTGGAGCTGCTTCGACATGGAACGTTTTCCCAGACACACGAAACTCAATTATCTGGCGACGCTGCTGCTGCTGCTGCCATGGTAGTGATGTACAAACACGAATAGCAATGAAAAACAAACTCGATAATAACACTGTGAGCCTTAAAAGAACAAATAATATACAAGAGACAACGTTTTGGTGCAGTGTCCCTTTTCAGAGCACGTAAAAAAATAATGTCTTAAATTTTTCACTCAAACATACTTGCTCCACATTTGCAAATTGTTAAAGCTTAGAGCACATTCTCTGTGAACCGGTGGCACGCACCTTCAGAACTGCCTTTTGTGTTTAGTCTGTTGTCCTTTCCCCGCACCTCCGGTTAGCACGGCTGGCTATGTACGGTGCGAAAAAAGTTCAACATGCATACCATAGAAAAAACGAATGTATTTATGTAAGGGTGTTGTGCCTTCTGTGTAAGTTTTAGACTTAAAATGTCTGCATGCGTGTCACTATGCGTGCGTCATTTGACACCCTGGACAGACGCCCGTGCAAACGAGGTGTTCCATCCCTCGGGATTTTTTGGGGGGTGAAATATTTAAATAAATAAAGTGACAAATAAAATCGAGAAAAAATAATCAGTGGTAATCTTTTTTGGGCCATTGTTAATCCACTGCTTGTCAGAAGTCTCCCCCGGTGGGGAGACGTTGACAACCTCGCCTGGTTATGCGGTAGCGCGCGAGTTCAATCCCGGCCTGTATATTTGGAGTTTGCGTGTCTCTTTTCGTGGTCGTGTGGAATTTTCTCCGGGCCCTCCGGTTTTTCCCTCTACATGTAGAAACACGCGTTTTGAGCATTTGGCTGCTATAGATTCACACGCGAGAAGCCAGTTCTCTGAGCGCTCATGTGTGGCCAGGTCGCTTTCAAAAGAGCCATAGAGCTCCTTGGCTCTTACCTGGTAAAATAAAAATATGTTTTGAATCGTTGATGTGTCCTCCATGAGCCATTATGACAGAGAGTAGCCTTCGTCCAGCAGTGGAGTGATAGAAGGAGTAATATTTTATGTCTAATGTAGTTAGGAATACACTTGTATAAAAACCTAATATTGGCCTGATATTAAAGGGATATAATAAGGATGTGTTCTCATTGAATCAGAACATCGATCTGAGAGGGCTATGGTATTGAGTGGAGTTTATATTAAGTGCGGGTGTGCGTACGTGGTGCTCCTCTGTTACATAGTGTGACATCCACGAACTTCGGTACCTCTGTCTATCCGGTGTCATCCTCATAACGGAGGGTTGATGTCCATGACAGATGCATTTCATCACGTGATTTTCAGTGTTGCTCGTGAAGAATCCCACCAACTGTCTCACACTGTCGCACCAACTGACTCACATTGTCCCATCAACTGACTCACATTGTCCCACCAACTGTCTCACACTGTCCCACCAACTGACTCACATTGTCCCATCAACTGACTCACATTGCCCCATCAACTGTCTCACAGTGTCCCACCAACTGACTCACATTGTCCCATCAACTGACTCACATTGTCCCATCAACTGTCTCACAGTGTCCCATCAACTGACTCACATTGCCCCATCAACTGTCTCACAGTGTCCCACTATCTGACTCACATTGCCCCATCAACTGTCTCACACTGTCCCACCAACTGACTCACATTGTCCCATCAACTGACTCACATTGTCCCATCAACTGTCTCACAGTGTCCCATCAACTGACTCACATTGCCCCATCAACTGTCTCACAGTGTCCCACTATCTGACTCACATTGCCCCATCAACTGTCTCACACTGTCCCACCAACTGACTCACATTGTCCCATCAACTGACTCACATTGTCCCATCAACTGTCTCACAGTGTCCCATCAACTGACTCACATTGCCCCATCAACTGTCTCACAGTGTCCCACCAACTGACTCACATTGCCCCACCAATTGTCTCACAGTGTCCCACCAACTGACTCACATTGTCCCATCAACTGTCTCACAGTGTCCCATCAACTGACTCACATTGCCCCATCAACTGTCTCACAGTGTCCCACCAACTGACTCACATTGCCCCACCAATTGTCTCACATTGTCCCACCAACTGACTCACATTGCCCCACCAATTGTCTCACATTGTCCCACCAACTGACACACATTGCCCCACCAATTGTCTCACATTGTCCCATCAACTGTCTCACATTGTCCCACCAACTGACTCACATTGCCCCACCAATTGTCTCACATTGTCCCATCAACTGTCTCACATTGTCCCATCAACTGACTCACATTGCCCCATCAACTGTCTCACAGTGTCCCACCAACTGACTCACATTGTCCCACCAACTGTCTCACATTGCCCCACCAACTGTCTCACATTGCCCCACCAATTGTCTCACATTGTCCCACCAACTGACTCACACTGTCCCACCAACTGTCTCACATTGCCCCACCAACTGACTCACACTGTCCCACCAACTGACTCACACTGTCCCACCAACTGTCTCACATTGCCCCACCAACTGTCTCACACTGTCCCACCAACTGACTCACACTGTCCCACCAACTGTCTCACATTGCCCCACCAACTGTCTCACATTGTCCCACCAACTGACTCACATTGTCCCACCAACTGACTCACACTGTCCCACCAATTGTCTCACACTGCCCCAACAACTGACTCACACTGTCCCACCAACTGTCTCACATTGTCCCACCAACTGACTCACACTGTCCCACCAACTGTCTCACATTGCCCCACCAACTTTCTCACATTGCCCCACCAACTGTCTCACATTGTCCCACCAACTGTCTCACATTGTCCCACTAACTGACTCACACTGTCCCACCAACTGACTCACACTGTCCCACCAATTGTCTCACACTGCCCCACCAACTGACTCACATTGTCCCATCAACTGTCTCACAATGTCCCACCAACCGACTCACATTGTTCCACAAACTCTCTTACATTTTCTCACTAATTTAGAGTTGCCACCTTTTCCACAGATCAAATCCAGATGTATTTCTCAGTCAGCATAGGTCTATTATTAAAACTCTGCAGTTTACTGTGATGCAGTTGTATGTATTTACGTTGAACTTCTTTTACACCGTACGTAGCCAGTCATGCTAATCGCAGTTCAATACAATACTGGTACTAAATCTCGGTACAAATCAACATTCGTGACACCAATTCAGATATCCCTCGTCATGACCCATGTTAGCCTTGGCCGGGAATTCAACTCGGGTCGCTGGGTTCAACTGACCGTACACTTGCACTCAGCACTGCGCCGACGCGATAACGATATACATTCACACACGCGTCTCAGTACCATCACGACCATTACGACGTGCAACATACGTCAAATATGCAGCGGTCTGAGATGTGGATTTCATTAACGATATTTACACCAGGCCAAACCATGCATCTTATAAGCAAAATGTTCATCAAATCACTCGCATGTTGAACTGAGGTCACCGGGTTGATAGCAACAGCGTGTTCGCCGCCGGACCACCGCTCCACTGATTGTCTCGAGGTGTATATACTACAACAGTTATATACACACACGGCCTGTCACTCCAATTACTGTATTGCCAAACGCTCTGTGCTCTGGTCTTGTTCAAATAGAGCTCACTTAATTGCATCTGTTCCAGAAACAATCTGCAAATGCTGTACAGCAGTTGGCGGTGGGGGGGCACCAGTGGGCTTAGCAGCACCCACGATGGCCAACATGAACTCAAGCGTTGGTGAAAATGGCTCACAAACGGATATTGAAATGGTCCAACGTTTGAACGTAACATTTGGCAATTGAAAACAATGTTTTAAACAGCCCTTGCTTGTCCCTGTGTACGAAGACAAAGACCCCCCCCCACTCCCGTGTAGCCTGCAGCAGATTTTTTGGCTTTTTGGGGCAAAGTGCTGTTGGCGAGCACCCATGAAGGCCGGCACGGCACACGGGGGGGTGGGTGACCAGCGCCACGCCCGACCGCCTTTGTCTCCCCAGTGACGATGTTCGCACATCGCTCCAGGTACTCATTTGAGTCTGGGTTGTTGACCCGTCTACTTACACGTGTACATGTGCTGCCCTCGGTAATTAGCTGATGGGTGAGGGCCATCCTATGTTGTACGCGTCGTGGTAGGGGGGGGGGAGGGGTTAGTGAGCGAGATGCCAGTTGGTGAAGTAACGACACTAAAATGTTGTAAGTGAGCGCGATTGCTGAATTGGCAACGCGACGCTTCCGGCTGACGACCGAATACATTCTAAGGTCGCACTCATTACACACAAAGTGCTTGCTACAAATGAACCGCAATTCCTTGCTGATCTCATGCAGGAGCATAAACCATGACGCGAACTTCAGTCATCGTCACAGCAGCGGCTCTTGGCTGGCGATCGAACAAAGACGGCCACTGCATCGCGTGTTTTAGGATGCGCTTCTGCGGCCGTCTGGAACGCTCTCCCTTCCGACATTAGGAAGCCACTGGAGCAATGCACTTTTAAACCGTCTAGATTGAAAATTATTTTCTTTCGAATTGCTTTTTGCGTTTAGTTTGTTGTCCTTCCTCAGCACCTTCGAAGAACATGGTTGGCTGTGTAGGGTGCGAAAGACGTTCAACATACACACGTACAACACCGTAACAAAGGAGACATTGCCCCTCGTGGGATAGGCTCTGACTTTCTGGCTTGGCAGGCAGTCTGAAAGATTTCAACAGTGGCTGTCCCACGATAGAATTGTGCCCGCCACAATAATGTGGAATTTCCACCACCGGGAAACTACCGGCGAGAATCGCAATGACCAAACCTTTAATTGTAACATAATAATATTAATTCACGGCTCCCTCTGTCCATCTCCCTGCTGGATGAAGGCCGCCCCCCACGCTGCGATGACGGTTAACGAGGTGATTGGTTGCAGAGATGACGGTTAACGAGGTGATTCATTGCAGAGATGACGGTTAACGGAGTGATTCATTGCAGAGATGACGGTTAACGGAGTGATTCATTGCAGAGATGACGGTTAACGGAGTGATTCATTGCAGAGATGACGGTTAACGAGGTGATTCATTGCAGAGATGACGGTTAACAGAGTGATCCATTGCAGAGATGACGGTTAACGGAGTGATCCATTGCAGAGATGACGGTTAACAGAGTGATCCATTGCAGAGATGACGGTTAACAGAGTGATCCATTGCAGAGATGACGGTTAACGGAGTGATTCATTGCAGAGATGACGGTTAACGGAGTGATTCATTGCAGAGATGACGGTTAACGAGGTGATTCATTGCAGAGACGACGGTTAACAGAGTGATTCATTGCAGAGATGACAGTTAACGGAGTGATTCATTGCAGAGATGACGGTTAACGGAGTGATTCATTGCAGAGACGACGGTTAACGAGGTGATTCATTGCAGAGATGATGGTTAACAGAGTGATTCATTGCAGAGATGACGGTTAACGAGGTGATTCATTGCAGAGATGACAGTTAACAGAGTGATTCATTGCAGAGATGACGGTTAACGAGGTGATTCATTGCAGAGATGACAGTTAACGGAGTGATTCATTGCAGAGATGATGGTTAACAGAGTGATTCATTGCAGAGATGACGGTTAACAGAGTGATCCATTGCAGAGATGACGGTTAACAGAGTGATTCATTGCAGAGATGACGGTTAACAGAGTGATTCATTGCAGAGATGACGGTTAACGGAGTGATCCATTGCAGAGATGATGGTTAACAGAGTGATTCATTGCAGAGATGACGGTTAACAGAGTGATTCATTGCAGAGATGACGGTTAACAGAGTGATCCATTGCAGAGATGACGGTTAACAGAGTGATTCATTGCAGAGATGACGGTTAACAGAGTGATTCATTGCAGAGATGACGGTTAACAGAGTGATTCATTGCAGAGATGACGGTTAACAAAGTGATTCATTGCAGAGACGACGGTTAACAGAGTGATTCATTGCAGAGATGACGGTTAACAGAGTGATTCATTGCAGAGATGACGGTTAACAGAGTGATTCATTGCAGAGACGACGGTTAACAAAGTGATTCATTGCAGAGATGACGGTTAACAGAGTGATTCATTGCAGAGATGACGGTTAACAGAGTGATTCATTGCAGAGATGACGGTTAACAAAGTGATTCATTGCAGAGACGACGGTTAACAGAGTGATTCATTGCAGAGATGACGGTTAACGAGGTGATTCATTGCAGAGATGACGGTTAACGAGGTGATTCATTGCAGAGATGACGGTTAACAGAGTGATTCATTGCAGAGATGACGGTTAACGAAGTGATTCATTGCAGAGATGACGGTTAACAGAGTGATTCATTGCAGAGATGACGGTTAACGAGGTGATTCATTGCAGAGATGATGGTTAACAGAGTGATTCATTGCAGAGATGACGAAGGGGTGGTGGAGTGGTGGTGCAGTGACGAACCCTGGCCAGCAACATGTGAGTGATTCCCGGTCACGGCTAACATCAGTGGCAAGTTATATGAAGCAATCCTGCGCTCCCCCTTTCACCAATACAAGCGTGGTGAAGTATGACCCAATAAGTAACCCCCCCCGCCCCTCACTGCCAACACCGAATTAAAGTGGGCTTGCAGAGAAGACGGCTGAGATTTACAAAGTGCTATTGTTGTACAAGCGGTGGCAGTCAGAGACAATGTGTCGTGCAGAGAGACGCCGGTTAAGCCGGCGCGCAAAGATGTCTCTGTCAGTTAACGCGCTGCGTTGTGCACAGGGCGGGGGGGGGGGGCTGCGAGTTAAACACTGCAGAGGGCAGCTGCGGGTGACTGGGGCTGCCTGGCTGAGCCGACGGGTTCAAGTTGCTCGCCGGTGATTGAGCACCGGGCCCTCACCATTACCGGATTAGCCTCATCCCCCCCCCGCTGCCTCCACACAGGGCGCTGCCGGGGGCTAATACCCACAATTAGGGTGGGGGGGGGCGGTGCCTGTGATCGAGCCTTGGGGGGGGAGGGGGGGCTCTGAAACACTTGGGAAATCAGATATAAACCAGATCACGGCTCTGAGATTAGCGAGCCGCGTTTGTGGAGACCCCCGCCCGCACCCCGTCCCCGTGGCAACAGAGCTGCTGCTGCTGCCCGGTTCCTCGCCGAATGGGCCCGGGACGCCGCATTCCCCCTGGCCCCGATGTCCAATGGCGCTCTGCGCTGCGCAGTTGTCGATTGACCTTGCGGTGCCCTCTGCGTGGCCTGGCTGCGGTTAAACGAGTGTGAGACCCCTGTACTACACGCGCGCGCGTGTGTGCGCGTGTGTCTGCGTGTGTGTCTGTGTGTGTACGTGTGTGTGCGGGGAGCGGTGGTGCAGCGGTTAGCGCGCTGCGCAACGAACCCGGCGACCCGAGTTCGATTCCTGCTCACGGCCAACACCAGGAACTACTATCTGAACCGGTCCTGGGCCTCTCCTAGGTCGACTCAGCCTCAATTGAGTACCTGGTGCGGTGTGGTAAAACATCGCCACTAGGGAGACAAAGGCGGCCGGGCGTGGTGCTGGCCACCCACACCCTCGTGTGCCGTGCCGGCCTTCGTAGGTGCTCGCTAATAGCACTTTCCCCAACGGTCTGTTCAGGCTATATGGGGGATCTTGTTCTTTGTACGTGTTCGCTAAGATGTTGTCGAGCAAAAATCTACACACAGTGGTTGGTTATTAAGAGGGAGCAGTGGCGCAGGCGCTATGAACCCCCGATTCCTGATCATGGCTAACACCAGAGGCAAAAGATTATGATATCTCAACTGGTCCTGGGCCTCTCCACCTTAATCCACCAACTCGTGTTGACCAGCGTGGGGACGTCTGGTCAACCAATACAAGCTGCTGTATACCTGAACACCCGTTCATCCAAGTGTGTAAAACACACAGTGTGAATTAAACGCCCTGAATTATATCCCCAGCTGTTTCAAGGCAGATTCAATTAACCCACATCCCAATTAACGGTCTGAAATGTCAGGTAACTGATTGCGAACTCTGGTCTAATGAGTAAACAACCCCCACGGCTGACATGGTGTGGGGAGGCCCTCATCCAGCAGTGGATTTACAAAAGGGCCGTGAGTGTACATTGGGATGACAGGTGAATTTAACTCTCGGCCGTAAGTTTGAACTTGTGGTCTTCTCATTGACAAGACTGGGGGTTAATTGGACACCTTTTATCAGTCAGTAAAGAAGGACTTAGCACACACACACACACATTGCACTAGCCCTTAGCAAACATCCGAATGTTCTGGTCATTGCCAATCACTCTGATATGAGGTTTTCAAAGCGCAGGCTTTACTGTCAGACAGATTGGTGATAATTGTTGTTACATTAGGGAAATTGTGCAATTCTTACAGCCGATCTGATAATGAATTCATGTTAGAGAATGAAACTAAACAAAACTATTTTTTTTTCATTTGACCAGGTTAAGCCCAGTGAAATTTTCCAGAGGCGACTTGTCCACAAATGAGAGCCCAACGAAGTGGCTTCAGACGTGGACATATGTGTTGCAGTCATCACGGCGAGAAAGAACATGTAAACTGCAAATATACAGCAGGCGTCAGGGTCGAGATCGGGATCGAACCCACGACCTTCTGTATACCAGGCGAGGCCGATAACATCTCGCCACCGCGGCACCCACGTGTGCAGTTACAAAAATGTTTACAAATCTGGCTGTCGCCTGATGAAGCTGGTTGTAATTCCTGGCGAAACGTCGTACTCAGATTGTAAATGTTGTGGCTTGGCTCTCCAACACACCGGTGTGCTGTATTCGTAACGAATTGGCACGTTCTGTTTATGTGACAAACCCCTTACTAGTTGGCTATGTCGGGTGGTGGCGGGTTTAACGACACATTTATATATTTACGCGATCTAACCTACGTGTTAAAAATGTTTCCGTTAAGCAGTCGCAGGGTAACGATTCTCCTCATCGCGATTCGGTCAACAATCTCACTCAGAATCTAGATTTAGTTCAGAAATGTATTATTTGTAATGCTTTCCAACGCAGGAGGGAAGTGCTAATGCAATTACCCCGTCTGTCTGTAAAACAGGGGGTGATGATAACTCTCAGAGCAATGATCAAATAAAAAAACAATGTTATTATAAAGTTGTGTTGCTATCAGGAACTTACACCGTAGAAAACTGGCAAAATCGATTAAAGGGTTATCCACAACTCGGTGATAGCGAAAAAACACTCCTATAAGTATTTGACATCCTACGTGACGTCTGGATATGACAATCGCTGTATATACAGCATTAATAATATACCAACTTCATTTGAACAGGATACTTCTCCACTTCCAGCGCAATGTAATGTTGTAATACGATCGGTTCACTCTCAGCAGCACAGCGCTTTGCCTTGGAGGATTCGAGCCAAATCCTTCCAGTGCTCAGAGTCCAACACAACAGCAGAGCAGCAACACACATTATTGCAGCCATTGGCGGCAAGTGACAGGCCGTGTACGAATCGCGTGATCGTCGAGCTCGCATCTCGAGAATGACAATTCGTGAGGCTCATTTTAAGTCATCAATGTGCAGTTTAGTTGTAAGTGACGGTGAAATTACTTAAGAAAAACCCCAATGCGATATCAGATCAAGCTGCACTGACAATGAGAAGCGATGCAGCCATGAATGCGTGCGATCTGCATATGTGGCCGTGTCAAAAAGTGAGCAAAAGGAAGCGCTTGCACATTCGCAGTGATGGCTCATTCCCTACCCCCTCCCCAGCCGTTACACTCGGCCCTCTGATAGACGCCATTGTGACCTCTTCACTTTGACAGCGGGAGGTTACAATAAGGCAGCCGGGGTGGCTGTTTGGGTCAAAGGGAAAGACAAAGATCCCCCGTGTAGCCTAACAGACTGTTGAGGCAAGTGCTGTTAGCGAGCACCTATGAATGCGAGGGGGTGGGTGGCCAGCACCACGCCCGGCCGCCTTTGTCTCCCCAGTGGCGATGTTTACTCATGAGATTAGATTGCATCGTGGGGTTGATTTGTGCATCCACAGCCCATGTTGTTGTCAATCCACTGTTGGGTGGGAGCCCCCCCCACACCGTGCCGCTCGTGGGGGTTACTGGACCACATGTCACCACGCCGCTCAGTGCGTCTTGGTGACGGTGGGGGGCATAGACGTTGAAGCATAGTACAGTACGACAATATATTTTGACGCAGTGCCCTCTGCTGCTGCACACGTCATAGCACAGCCCCACAGCCGCCTATGACAACGTATGTTATTGTTCACAGTTGACACAGCATTCAACACTTGCTCCCTCACGCTCTGGTGGTGCTGAAGCAGAAGCACATTGGCAAAGTTTGTGCACGTGACGACTTCATTAATAGGCTGTGTAGGGGGGAGGAGGGTGTACAACACGCATTTTACTTACGCGATGTAACCCACACATCTATTACGAATCATAATATCGGTAGCGAAAGCTTGCTACGTGTTACTTTTAACCGGTGGTCTGCCATGTGAGCACGAATCCAGGTTAAAACCTGCTTAGCTTCCGCGATACCACAAGAGTGCGCACATTCCGGCTGCTTTTGTGCATGAAATATTGCACAATAAATATAACATGTGTGTTGTTGTGGTAATGTCACAGGGATTAAGCACAGACGTGAAAATCAAACGAATGAAGGCCAGGATGGCAAAGCACTCCGGGAGCTCTTGCATACGACGCGTTTGACCACACGGACACGAGCGAGCTGCTCTACCTGCCCACGAGAATCCCGTGAAGGTGCAGCTAGCGGCCATACCCCCCCTTTGAGTGGCGCGCACACAAAGCGCGAGGCTGGGGCCCCGCGCGGTTGAGTTCGTGCGCATTTGTGTGACACACGGCGTGACATCAATGACCGAGGCTGCTTGCATAATCAGTGGAAAATATCGACTGCCTTGACCTACATATACCTGCCCACCCCCTACGCACCCCCACGCTTGTCGGCTGCCAAAAGAAAAATCCGGTTGCTGGTTTAAGAGCCGCCACTTTGGCGCTAATGCACAAGTGCCAATTTTTTTTTTATGTAACTTTCGTCGTTGTCATTTCCCGCAATGTTACGCCGATTGTTCCATCGCACTGGTCGTCTTGAGCTGGAGCATCCATTCGGATCTCTTCGTGTTTGAGAAGGGTACACGGAAAGGGGATATCGCAGAACTAGATCTGAAAATCCTTCGAAGTGACATCTGGTGCAGGCTGCAGGCGGACGGCCCCTCCCTACACACCCTGGCACTGAGAGTCACGTTCGTGGTTATTTCGGTAAAGTCACGTAGAAGGAAATAATAAAATAATAAAATAAAGTAATTTATTATGTGGTAATTTTATTATTTTATTGATTTCCCTTCTACGTGACTTTATTTTATTATGTTGTATTTTTATTATTTTATTATTTCCCTTCTACGTGACTTTACCGAAAGAACCAAGAAGATGAATCCCTGCAGTCACGAAAGCTTTAAACTGAGAGTCATGTTCGTCGCATGGCAGTCAGACTGATATTGAGAATTTACGGAGACATTTCTGGATGAAGGCCTCCACTTCCTTCGTCACCATCTCGCTCATGATCCTGCAATATGATAATGAACCACCTGGCAACTGCACACGAGCCGATTTCATTGCTCCATCTCCTCGGTAGGCACACTCTCTCTCAG